>NC_139222.1:274005786-274605786 GCF_055691185.1 Crinia signifera
TGAGGATGGTGATGCTGTGTGTGTGTGCTGGGGTATTAATGTTCTATATGCAGTGGTCTGAGGATGGTGATGAGGTGTGTATATGTGTGTGTGCTGGGGTAGTAACATTCTATATGCAGTGGTCTGAGGATGGTGATGCTGTGTGTGTGCTGGGGTAGTAACGTTCTATATGCAGTGGTCGGAGGACGGTGATGGGGTGTGTGTCTGTGTACTGGGGCATTGCTGTCGGGGTAAGCTACAGGTTACATTCTGGGACCGTAGCAAAGTTCCAGGTAACTCTGTATGTGCTGCTCTCCCCTGACAGGTGCTAGAGGTTCAGTAGGACCTAGAGCATCTGTCTCCTCCAAGGCGGCAGCTATTTTTGGAGGATCGTTTTTGGCAGATTCCACGCGGTCAGCCAGACTGCAAGGAATCTGTAGAGAACCTGCTGTGCCAGCTCCACTTGCCGGGAAAGCTTCCCATCCAATCACCGCACCGGAGACCGTATTCAGCAAGTGGCTTACCATGATCCTTGGGCTGCGTATAACTGACATGCTTTATTCCATGAACCTCACTATAGCTTATTACATGCTATCATGTGGGCAGTGGTGCAAGTAGAATTTTTTTTCTTGGTGGTACTGATAGCCTCCACCAAAAATGGGCATGGTCATGTGTCATCAGGGGGCGTGGTCACACAAAGCTAGAGGAGTGACTAAATGACAATAGAGGCGTGGACACAGGAGACAGGGAATGAGAAACAGGGAATGACTAGGGGTGGGTTGGCTCTTGCTTGGGGTAGAGCCGGGCAGCTTGTGCTTACAATAGTGGAGCCTGCTCTTCATGCTGTCGGCGCTGCTGATGCCTGTCAGTGTGACAGGCTAAATCAGCAGTAGCCGGTAGCTGCATACAGCACCAATAATAACGCTGGGTGGGCGGGCTGCGGATGCATTATATTTAGACTTTAAATGAAAATAGAAATGACAGTGGATCAGGGGTAAGTGGTACTGCGTACCTGCAACATATTTCTTACAGGTACTCCGTACCACGCCGTACCCCCCTTACTTGCAACACTGCATGTGGGTTTGCGACAAGTGCTTTAAAATAAAACCTCTGGAAACCCCCGTCCACAAGTCCCATGTTTGCCTTTGATGTATAATATGCTTTGGTTGTATGTATTGTAGTATTCTAAGGTTCTTTCCTCCTGCAGGGTGTCTGCCTATTCCTTTAAAACCTTTGAGCAGTTTAAAAAATACATCTTCATTGATGAGACCAGACAACAGCAGACCCTCATTTGGCTGGAGAACGCGCAAAGTCTTGACACTGGCTGCTTCAAAGCCAGCGGGAATATCTTTGCACTGGAGGTGAGTGTCCCTAACAGACTGTGCCCAAGTATTACCCTGAACAAACCCCATTAATGTTCTAGCACCTCACTGAAAAAATCCAATCCCTTCACTTCATTTCATAAATCGGCTTCTTAAAACCTAGTGCGTAAAATAAAGGTTCAACAATCAAAACGTAGAATTTTAAATTCAGTTATAAAAAAACAAAAGTACAGATGAGTTACATACATGTATAATCCATGATATATATATATATATATATATATATATATAATTTTTTTTTTTACTTTTTTTCTTTTAAAATGCATCTTATTTGAAAAACGGAGTGAATAGGACGCACAAGCTGCCTCTAACATGCAGCATGCCTATATTCCTCGTGTGGTTACGCCTTTAAAAAAAAAAGTAACGTTACGTAGCATTTCATATGCAACTACAGCTGCAGTCACACAAAGGGTAGTATTCAATGCGGCCGGCGAGGGGGTTAAACAGCGAGGATTGCAGAAAAACTCGCTGTTTAACCCCCTCCCCAGCTGCTCGCCCTATTCAACGTTCCAGGGAAATCCTCGCCGTCACAGGACGGAGAGAATTCCCCAAAACAGCGAGACCCGCGGCTAATGCAGAAAACCCACTGTATTTAGCCGCGAGTCTCGCTGCTTTTGGAGCCGCAAAAGAATATAGGCATGCTGAATATCAATTTAATTAGCAGAAGCTTGTGCGTCCTCCTAACATTTTGCAAATAGTGATTCAGGTTGGCTCGCAAAGCACATTCGGTGCGCTTATGGGCAAAACCATGTGCACTGCAGATGTAACATGAACAGAGTCAGATTTGGGTGAGTTATTTTGTTTCTGTGCCGGGAAAATACTGTCCGCATTATTTTTACACTGCAATATAGATATCCGTTTGAGCACACCCCACCCAAATCTAACTCTCTCTCCAAATATTACATCAGCCCCATTGGCAGCGCACATGGTTTTGTTCATTGGCAAACCAAATGTGCTGTGCAAGCCAACTCGAATCACCCCCCTTACTGTACTGTACCTTTACTCAAACCACGCAGAGACCGGTTTCGCATTTCTTTTAGTTTTTGCGGAGGGAGGAGGCCTTATAACTGGGTTGAAACCCCCCCCCCTTCAAAAACCAAAACCAAATGTACTGGTTAAAAATGTCCATAAAGACTTGAAATAATGACGTTAATGAACAAAACTAAAAATGTGTTCCTTTAGAAAAGAGTTCCTGTTCACCAATATTACAAGTGCATCCTCTTTCAGCCTTAATACGCCACCCAGCGTAAAATGCCCGGTGTTAGTGGGTTTGGTGCAACTGCAGAAATGATGTGTGAGGAGTCAGGACACCTATATCCCTGAATAGTGGCCTTGCAGTTAACCAACCACTGTGTCCAATTTCTAGTCTAAACAGTTTGCATTACATCACTGTTGGGCCCTAGGCCTTAGTAGGCCAAATAGAAAAGCATTGCGCGCCTCCACACATCATTTCCATACAGCCTTTGCCAACTGAACTTGTCCTAGGCGGAAACATATACGTATAATACACACCGCATCCTGCTGCATCTGTATGCCATGTTGACCTGTATTGGGAGAAGGGGGCACAGTCATGTGACCAGAGCAAAGAATTACTGAAAACTGCTCAGAGCGCTGGCCAAGGTTGATTACTCAGGGAGAGCAGCTGCAAGAGTGACTAGTCCGGTCCCTAAGTAATTGAAAATGGAGGAAAAAAAAGAGATATTGCAGCGCTCTTAGATGTTAATGATTCAACCAATTAGCTTAATAAAAGAAGTTTTAATTGACATCACATAACATACAATTAAAAACAACCCTAAAATCAATGTGTGGACCGGTTATTGTTCCATAACCTGCTCTGGCGGATCTCAGCACAATGGTGACAAGCCTTGTCTTGTGGTAACAAAAAAGACTAAAATGTGTATTCTGTTTTTTAAACAGGAGTCTGACAATGACCTTTATACTACGGCTTACATTGCAATCGCCCTCCTAGAATCCGAGTACAGCTTGGGAGTAAGTAACTTTTACCCAAATGTGTGTTTTTTTTTTTTTTTTTAATTTAACATTTTATACATGTTCTGATTTTTTTTTATAATGGTATAAGTAATTGGGTCAGAGTTGACAAAGTGGGAAGTGTGTCTTTCCACAACCATAAAGTACACTACTAAATTGTTAACGCATCGCAGACGCAGCTTGATTTGTGCGGCCTCCAGAATGTGTTTAAACATTGTATTAGCAGAACTTAGCAGTTTTCCATGTTGTATCAAGGAGGCCTTCAAAAATTACACATGGCGATGTATCCCAAACTCTCTTCTAACCGGAGGTTCCCTCGGCACTTGGGTTTTGAGAATATCCATGCTTAAGCACTTAATCAGCAACGCCGTCATTTTGCTCTTAACCACCATATGCTCACTCATGATGACTCTCCTTAAAATATACATTGTTAGCACATATACCCCTCTGTCCTTTGGGTCTCCTAAGCCTTGGAAGGAGATTTAACTGTCACTTTTCAAACCTGGGGGCAGAAGAGAAAATCGAAGGTGATAACTCAACAGCCAATCAGCTGATAACTGCCACGTTACAGGCTGGGTTTGAAAAAAAAAATGACAGGAGCTGATTGGCTGGTGCAGTATCACCTTCAAGTTTATCTCTTCTCCAGGTTTAATACATCTGCCCCACAGCCTGTAACATGGAAGTTAGGATCCAATTGGCTGGTAATTTATCTCCATCCACTTCGGAGGCTTTATCAATAGACCTCCGGGTTTGGGAATTATTGCGCTACAACGCTGTAATACGCTCCTGGGTCTGCTACATGTATTTCCATTGGTCTTCCAGAAAACACTGTTGGAAAGCACAATGCAGTGCCTGAAGAACGCATCCAAGACTGAGCAGAAGATCCACATTCAGGTCATGATGCTCTACGCATTCACATTGGCCAAAGAATGGGCATACAGTGACCCCCTGCTTCAGAAACTGATGCCAAAGGCAATCAATGAGGGTATGGCTTTATTTATTTGGTGTATAAGAATTGCAGAGCATTATGCGCCGACGGTACGTGAATTGTAGCCGATCAGATCCTCGCTGTTGTATTAAACACTATTTTGTAGTTCTTTTGCAAACCCGAGTAGCGGTTTGTCCATCTACTTTCCACACACAAGACCCCTGGCTCAGTATGTCAAAGCTTGGAAAGAGAAAGTACCAACCAATCGGCACTGAGCAGTCCTTTCATTCAGTCTGTAACCTGAGAGGCGGGATATATGAATGGGGAAAATGCAGTAAAGGTTTTGTACTAAGGTGCCGATTCGCAGCCCTGAGCGACCTGTGATCCCAGACCGTATGGTGGCTGATTGACAGCCAGAAGGCGTTTTGCTGGGAGTTCTGCATAAGTTTGTGTATGCGCCGATGGATTCCGGGGTTATAAACCCCGAAGTCCAGGGACTGGCCCTCTCCGCAAAGGGCAGCTGTTATCGGGAGAGCTGTCCTTTGTGATGTTATCGTGTTTTTAGTACATACATGAGATTAGTATCGGCCCAAGGACTGTCTGTCGGGTTGTACTGCGCAAGACTGGTACATGCCGCCCGACTTTAGCTGATTGGTTAGTACTGTATCACTCTACAAGCTTTGATAAATCTGGGGATTTGTTGGAAGAGGCGCAGAATCCCAATCTAATCTTTCTGGTCTTTCATTTCTGCTGATTTGCAAAAGAATTGGACGTCAATTTGCATTTATAGGAATACTCGTGTAATACTGGCATTGGCCATCGCTAACCCTAACATACTGTACAATGATGGTCATCCACAGGTGGCACAATTCACTGGGAAGAGGAACAGATGCCCAAGAGACCCTGGGTTCCATTCTTCTCACCTCCCTTTTCCTCATCTGTAGAGGAGATTACAGCTTATATGTTGCTGAGCCTGGCCGCAAGGCCCAGCATTTCCCAAGAAGAACTCACGACAATGGCCCAGATTGGAGTGTGGCTTTCCCGAAATATGAATTCAAATGGGGGTTTAAGATCCACACAGGTGAGTGTAACAGATGTGGTGCATCGTCCAGGTATACATGAGGAAGCATATAGGGGGAGATTTACAAAGATGGGAATTAACTTCTCATGTGATGTTGCTATGGGAAACCAATCAGAATCTATGTCTTATTTATTCAGCACCCTCTAGAAGATAGTGGACAGGATCTGATTGGTTGCCCATACCAACATCACATGTGAAGTCTAATTCCCATCTTAGTAAATTTCCTCCGTTGTGGCTAATTTATCAACGAGTAATAAAGCTCATTGTAATTGATAAATGCTGCTCCGGCCAGTCCTAACCCAGTGGTAATCTGCTCTGGCTCCCAGCGGTCATGCATTTGGAAAATGGCAGTTGGGAGCTGATTGACTGGAGCACCATTTATCATGCACAACAAGTCCTATCACTTCTTGATAGATGGGCCGTTAAGTCTTCTCTCTCAACTGGCCGTTCTCATCCGACCGCTTATTCATCCATCTCTGTTCTTTGCCACAGTCCACCGTTGTAGGCATTCAGGCCCTTGCTGAGCTTGGAAAACTGCTGTACGTGCCGAATTCCCAGCAGACGGTGCAAGTCAAAAAGGGCGCTAGGGATGTTGCCAGTTTTACTCTGAATGAAGGCAACAGGCTATTGGTCCAGAGAGAGCCCCTTCCCGATGCCAATGGAGAGTACAGCGTGAACGTTGGCGGCGTGGGATGGTGCCTTGTACAGGTAACCATACTCAATGGACCACATTTCTAGTCAAATAACCATTGTGTTCTTCTGCTGCTCACTTAAGGGTACATGTAGTAAAGCTTGTACAAAAAAAAAAAAAAAAAAAAGTCATTTCCATAGCAACCAATCAGATTCTGCCTATCATTTCTCTACTTTATCCTTGAATCTGATTGGTTGCTATTGGCCACATTAATCACTTTTCATTTTATGAAACTATTGTAAATTTATCTTTGAAAAGTGACACAAGCCGATTGGCTTCTTCTTTTTTTTTTTATCAAACATAACCTGTACCATGGCACTTAAGATCTGATTGGCTTCTGGTTCATCAAGCTCAGCCTGTACCATGGCACTTAGGAGCTGATTGGCTGGGCTGACTGGTGAGATTGGACATATGGGGCCAAATGTAATAGGGTGAGAGTTTCAGAAATTGAGAAATTTTGGGAGAGTTTTCCCATGTTTTTTAAAGCACCAATCAATTACATGGCAAAATCAACCTGGTTTTGCAGTGTAATTGATTGCTGCTTTAAAAAACATGGGAAAACTCACCCAAAATCTCCCACTTTCTGAAACTCTTTTCCCATGTTTTTTAAAGCACCAATCAATTACATGGCAAAATCAACCTGGTTTTGCAGTGTAATTGATTGCTGCTTTAAAAAACATGGGAAAACTCACCCAAAATCTCCCACTTTCTGAAACTCTCACCCTATTACATTTTGCCCCCGGTCTTCATTGTTCTTGCCTGCAACAGTTCCCTCCCCTCCTCCTACATTCTCATGGAGGTTTCCTGTGTAGACTGATACTTGCGCATTAACACTAGTCAGTATATGAAGGATGGATCTTATTCACAGTATGTAGGCTCCATTCATTCCATATATAAGGTAGGGGATGTACAATGTATACCCCTCGCCAAAGTCTCATACACAGACTGACAACCAGATCACATGAATACCCACTGGAGGCCCCAGAGGCGGGGCAGCAGCACAGTTCAAAATTTAAATAGTGGAGCCACACCCACTGTCATGAAGACTGGCAGTTGGTGTTCCTCTTCTATTTGAATTTTGAACTGTGCTGTAGCTCCACCCCTGGCGCCACCACTGATTAGGAATCCTGTTTTAAATCTCCCATACACGCATATTTCTTCAAATGGCTTAGGCTGCGGCCACACATACAGTAGCCACGCAGCGGGACCCACTGTGCCGCAAGCATAGGTGTGCGCACATTGAGTGTTAGGGGTGCACAGGCACCCCCTAATGCTGTGCCCCACCCTTATGAACACCTCTGCTGCTAAAAATACCAGCAACACCCTTAACCACAGACTTTTGCTTTTTAGAACTGTATTCCATTTAAAGAAGCGCCCATCAATCAATTGTGTGTTTGCATTGTTAATTGTACTATACCATTGTCATATTACTACATATCTGTGTCATCCATATATGTTTATGACTGTATTTGCATGTACTGTCACACAGGGTACTTAGAAGATTAAAACTAAAATAGGCAGGAGATTTTGGTGTGGCTGAGAGACTTTTTATATTGTTACGGGTGCCAATAGATGATGGAAGACATGCCTGATTGGCGGTGTTAGACATGTCCAATAGGTGGAGCTATGCACACTCCTTTGACGGTGCACCCCCTTATAAAATGTGCTGCGCACGCCTATGGCCGCAAGGAGGCTGTGTGTGGCCACAAAGCGGTGTGGCTGGATCCTGCAGAACAGGATCCTCCCACTCCCGACTGCATTTAGGGCCTTATTCTAGTTCACTCTTAGAGGCAAATTCCTTCTTAGATGGACAAAACCATGTGCACTGCAGGGGGGCAGCTGTAACATGTGCAGAGAGAATTAGCTTTTGGGGTGAGTTATTTTGTTTCTGTGCAGGGAAAATACTGGCTGCTTTATTTTTACGCTGCAATATAGATCTCACTTTGAAGAAAAACCCCACCCAAATCTAATTCTCTCTGCACAGGTTACATCTTCCCCCTGCAGTGCACATGGTTTTGTCCAGCTAAGAAGGAATTTGCCTCTAAGAGTGAACTAGAATAAGGCCCTTAATGTGCAAAACCAATGTACACCTTGGAAATGCGGTCATCCTGCCGTCCGGTTCGTGGTAGGACCCGACTGATGCGGCCGCACCGCTGATGTGTGTGTCCAGCCACTTAAGAGCCTGTGTGCAGGCACCTTGGGGTGCAGCAGGTCCTGCTGATCTTGACCCACTGTGCTGCTGTGTATGGCCGCAGCTTTAGTGCTTCCCCCCCGGCAGCTGGATCGCATGCAAAACCTCATATGCGGTCACTATGCATGCAAAGTATTGTATGCATTCTCATTCACCGGCAGGGATGCAATAAAGCCTAGTTTCAGCACTGACCCATCTCTGGATCCGAATTTTCCAACACACACGATTTATTGTCCCAATGCATCAAAATCCTGAGAAAAGGTCCTAAATGGCACTAGTGTTGGGGGGAGGGGCTTAACAGACTGGCATTTACTGACCAGTCCTCTATTCCCTGCTCTAGTCCAGGTTTCATGCTTTACATACCGGCGACCCATGTAATTAGCATGTCCGTTTTATTTCTACGATCTGTGCACACGCATGGAGAACCAAGCAATGGATTAATGAACTATGGGCTGAAGTGTCTTTAGAACCAAATTTGGGAAATGCTCCAGAAGGCAGAAATGTTTGTTTGCATGTTGCTTGTTTTTTGTTGTGTGATTTCCCCATCCCCCCACCCCCACCCCCCTGTGGGCACTTGGCTGAAGACACTAATTTTGTTTCTTCCTATCTATAGAGCACCGTTGCCTATAACATCCCCGTACCCACTGAAAACTCGGCGTTCTTAATGGAAATCACAACCTCTGCCGTTAGCTGTGTCAATGAGGTGGCATATGCCTTCACGGCCAACGTCAGCATAAGGTAGCTGGTGGTAAATTATTAGTATGTGTCTGTCGAGCAGGGCCCTCCTACCTGTTTAACCGTCTGTAAATACCCAGTGTGTTGTATCACGGTTTCCAAATGTAACACGCAACAGAATTTTCTTTACTATATAAGAAACTGTAAAAAAAAAAGTGTGTGTGTGTGGCCTTTAGCCCTTAGTTGGTAAATTTAATTTTTGATGGTGGAGCAAAGATTCAAGATGCAGGGCCAGATGCACTAAGCTTTAAAAGTGATAAAATGGTGAGTGATAAACAACTAACCAATGAGCTCCTGACTGACATTTTTCAGTCTATCACATGGCAGATAGGAGCTGGCTGTTTATCACTTTTGAAGCTTAGTGCATCTGGCCCGCAATCTGGACATAATTACCACCCATAATCACATTGTAGGATGTAGCCCGTCCCGGTGATGTGGTAGTGGTGTGCGTCCACCGACTGAATGTCGGGGAGGAACACTTTCCCAATGCTTTCTGCAAAGTGTAGCCAGTGGGCCAGTGTGCATAGATGGTCTAATCCATGGGTCCTCAAACTATTTGGCTCTGGGACCCCATAAGACAATAAAAATTATTACAGGACCCCAGCAAGTTACTGACAGTCATCACATCACAGGTGTAGTCAGCAGACAGCACATACATGGCAGCATTGTGGGGGCACAGAGTGATGGGAGGAGTCTAATATACCATAACCCATCACATCACACGTGTAGTCAGCAGTCAGCACATACATGGCAGCATTGTGGAGGCACAGAGTGATGGGAGGAGTCTGATATACCATAACCCATCACATCACATGTGTAGTCAGCAGACAGCACATACATGGCAGCATTGTGTAGGCACAGAGTGATGGGAGGAGTCTAATATACCATAACCCATCACATCACACGTGTAGTCAGCAGACAGTACATACATGGCAGCATTGTGGAGGCACAGAGTGATGGGAGGAGTCTAATATACCATAACCCATCACATCACATGTGTAGTCAGCAGACAGTACATACATGGCAGCATTGTGGAGGCACAGAGTGATGGGAGGAGTCTAATATACCATAACCCATCACATCACACGTGTAGTCAGCAGTCAGCACATACATGGCAGCATTGTGGAGGCACAGAGTGATGGGAGGAGTCTGATATACCATAACCCATCACATCACATGTGTAGTCAGCAGACAGCACATACATGGCAGCATTGTGTAGGCACAGAGTGATGGGAGGAGTCTAATATACCATAACCCATCACATCACACGTGTAGTCAGCAGACAGTACATACATGGCAGCATTGTGGAGGCACAGAGTGATGGGAGGAGTCTAATATACCATAACCCATCACATCACATGTGTAGTCAGCAGACAGTACATACATGGCAGCATTGTGGAGGCACAGAGTGATGGGAGGAGTCTAATATACCATAACCCATCACATTACATGTGTAGTCAGCAGACAGCACATACATGGCAGCATTGTGTAGGCACAGAGTGATGGGAGGAGTCTAATATACCATAACCCATCACATCACACGTGTAGTCAGCAGACAGCACATACATGGCAGCATTGTTGAGGCTCAGAGTGATGGGAGGAGTCTAATATACCATAACCCATCACATCACACGTGTAGTCAGCAGACAGCACATACATGGCAGCATTGTTGAGGCTCAGAGTGATGGGAGGAGTCTAATATACCATAACCCATCACATCACACGTGTAGTCAGCAGACAGCACATACATGGCAGCATTGTTGAGGCTCAGAGTGATGGGAGGAGTCTAATATACCATAACCCATCACATCACACGTGTAGTCAGCAGACAGCACATACATGGCAGCATTGTTGAGGCTCAGAGTGATGGGAGGAGTCTAATATACCATAACCCATCACATGTGTAGTCAGCAGTCAGCACACACATGGCAGCATTGTGGAGGCACAGAGTGATGGGAGGAGTCTGAAAGATCTGTTGAGTTGTCGGTTATTTTAGACTCTTTGAATCACTGACTGAGATGAGAAAGGTCATCAGCCTGATGGTCAGCAACATGGAGTCGCGACCCCATGCTGAGAAGGTCAGGACCCACAGTTTGAGAACCACTGGTCTAATCAAACTGACCTGAGTTGTCACCTGTGCCTAAGCATGATGGTTTTCAAAACTTTGGGGTGTTGGGGTGCCTCGGACTGCACTTGGGAACCACCATTCGACCTAATCTTACCTCTGCTACAAATCTCCTTCCCACGTGTCGCCCAATGGGGGTAAATTTTACTATGATGTGGGTTCTAACATTAAAGAGGGGATGTTTCCCATAGCAACCAATCAGATTCTATTTATTCTCTTCTAGAAGCTGCTAAATAAGTAGAATCTGGGTCCCCAAAAGAAATGTTATATGGAACACATTTCTATCTTCTGATTATTATATACATAATAATACATTATATAACTGTATGTAACATTAACACTCTATAACCCACCCAAGGAGGCTGAATGAATCCTGTTAAGATATAATAATAAAAAAATATATATATTTTATTATTCATATAGAGTTCTCTTTTCCATTTTTAAACAAGTACTCGATTGTTTGAAAGGAAAGGGTTACAGAGCATTAGAAATGATAGGCGTTCTAGAAATGTTTTACAAAAATGACTCTGCATTATTTTAGTACTTTGTGTGTGGTCTATAGAGACCATTCTGTCAGTAAATAAGAAGTGTGGTTTGTCTTTTTCCTTTTTTTTAGTTATCGTGGATTGCGTCCGGATTCTGGCATGGTTATTGCGCAAATAAAACCGCTTTCTGGATACAGTGCAGACTATTCATCACTGAATGATGTAGGTGATCCATTTGTGCTTAGAGATGGAAATGGAACATAACTATAGGTTATGGGGTTACTGATTACACAAACCAATGTGGAGGAGAACATCATAATGATAGCTGGACATCTTACACAGAGACTCTAGCTCGCAGTGGCAGGGTTGTACCACTAGATGGTGCCTAGTCCTTCCTATGCACCCAGCCCCGTACTGCAAACCATTGCAGAGCACCTTCTCTACTTGAGGGATAAGCACTTTCATCAGGCGAGTGTAATAGGGATGGACATTGGAAGCCCACCATCAAATGATAGCTGGGCATCCGCC
The DNA here is from genome assembly GCF_055691185.1 of Crinia signifera. Lineage (NCBI taxonomy): Eukaryota > Metazoa > Chordata > Amphibia > Anura > Myobatrachidae > Crinia > Crinia signifera. The sequence goes on from NC_139222.1 coordinate 274,017,901, forward strand.
GGTGACCATTGCATCAAAATGGCTGGGAGGTGCAGAAGCACTGCTGGGGGGCGGGACCATCGGAATTCTGCCATCAAATGGTAAAACTGCTACCATAGAAAAAACATTGGTTGTAAAACATTGCGATGCAACGTCCATCCCTAACGTGCGAGTGCTGTAGGGTTGTGATGAATTTGTATGAGGTACTAGTCAGGTCCCCTATGCAAGAAACACCAGGCCGGCCCTCCAGCTGTTGTGGAACTACACATCCCAGCATGCCTTGCCATAGTTTTAGCCTTCCCTAATGGCAAAACTGTGGCAATGCATGATGGGACTTGTAGTGTCACAACAGCTGGAAAGCCATAGTTTGGACATTCCTCGGTTACACCCTTCTCATTGCTGCCTGCAGGATCGATTTGTCAGCATTGACCTTTAAGGTCTACTGCACACAATGACGTGGGGTGGACAGGTGGTCCTGTGCAGATCGGGGTGAGGGGCCTTCCAGAAGGCCCAGGCGGTAGTTTGGTAGCGGGTATGAGTATGCCATGAATGACTTTCCTGTCTCCATTTCTCATTTCAGCTTTTGAATGAAAAAATAATTTCCAAATCCGAGCGGAGTCCAAGGGGAGATGTCATTTTATACATGGACTCCGTAAGTGATCTGAGCAGTGTGTCCTATTTGTCTATGGTGTCTGTTTGTCATTCTATATGCACAGCTGGATCGTCCACTATGTATCCTAAGGCTAGTGACCAGTGGGCCCTCAGTGCCGGATTACTATATTGCCACAGCCACACCACACAGCCCTTCTGCGCCAGTTCCTGTGTGACCTGGCTTGCCCGGAGCAATTTATTATTTTTTTTCCACCGCGCTTCTTGCACAAATGCAACAATTAAATGCTAGAAAACTGCTTAACTCTGCGCTAACAAATATAACACTTGTAGATCTGTGTTCAGATGACTGGTGCTGTATACAAAGTACTACAATGCAGTGGTCGCAACTTTTCTTCACACAAAGTTCTGTTGTGCTTCATCTGGATCTTTAACACCACAGGAATTAGTTTTGAATATGTACAAAGTCACAGCCCGACATCACTGGTTTTATGTTCCACATTGAATCCTAAAACTGTACAGTGCAGGGTACCCGGTATCCAGATGGCTGACAGTCAATGGACCTAATTCAGTCCTGAAAATTTAGGCTTTGTGGGAAAGGGGCATGGCCACATAGTAGTACCAATTCGAATTACACCACACAATATAATGCCACTTATAGACCCTGTGCCAACTAGAGCTCTTGGACACACTGCACCAGGATTACACACACTGTAACACCCATTACACATTATGCCACACACCATAATGCCCATTACACATTATGCCACACAAGTGCAGTTTACCTACATGCTCATTGCCAGTGGTTAAATGCTTGTTGCCACAGGGGCATTACATACTTGTTCCACTGAAACCTTAAACGTTTATTGCTTGATCGAACCATGCTGATTACATCCCCTGCGGTTTTCTCTCTGCCATGTTACAGGTGCCCCGTGAGCCCATTCATCTCCCGCTCAGGTTTTTGATGGGGCAGCGAGTGCTGAATGTGAAGAGCAGCTATGCCACTGTGTACAGCTATTACAATGAAGGTAAGTGCCGTATGCTGATGTGCGCAACAAATCGGAGTGTTGCAGGCAATACCCCTGAATTCTGATGGCGGTTTCTTCTTCCCTACAGATGAGAACGGTTACGCAGCGTACAGCTTCCCATGTACAGGACACTAATAAGGTGTGTAGAGGAACAGTGTCATGATCTTTACATCAAGGAGGGATTTACAGTATGGGTCCTATACCAGTCACTATGATCCATGCAGATGGATGCGTGGTGCTTGCAGAACATAGAAGCCCATAGGCCCTTATTCTGATTGATTCAGTCGGCACTTTGTGAGGTCGGATGGCCAATGTTTAGTATTTGTGCATGTGCAGAGGCGTATCTGCGCATGTGCGAACGCTTCGCATGTCAGAACACGGCGTGAGTTCCGTGCAGAAAACGATCGGTCGGACCCATCCGAGCAGGGGGTGGAGAGGGGCGTGATGGACTGTTTGGGCTCATTACCATATGCGTACGCCCCACGTTTCATGGGCGTTCCCATAAAAACGCTGGGTGTATGTATGGTAATGCGGCCGTGACGCACGTGCGGATGGGGGGGGCGGACATCTGACATAACCGGATGCCAGCTGCCCGCCCATATGCCTGCTTTCATACGGAAAAATGTCCGAGTGGTCTGGAGCACTCTGTGCTGCCTGACTGCTCGGTCCATCATTCGATGGTTGGCGACCACCGGAGGATGGGGGAGGTTCCCACAGATGGAGGTGTTTACATGAAAAATCCACTTGCGGTCTGTTCGCTTGGCATCTTACCGCATTCGGACGGTGCGAGCGATCCGTATTGTAGGCGGGGCTAAGAACACTCGGTTCCTGCCCGAAATAGGCATCCGTCCGATTCAACCAGAATAAGGCCCATATAGCGGAATCCATCCTGTGTGCTGGATTTAACCTGGAAGCCTTTCCTCCTTTTTTTTTAAATGCTGCATTGTGTTGAACTACCTATACCAGCATGCCCTATTAAAAATACTGTGGTTGGAATGTGGTGTTCTGCAGCCACTGGAGGGCTACAATACTCCTGCTGTAAGTAAATTGTACCTCTCAACACGTGAGGGATGGGAAACGGGACCCCAGCAGAGGTGCGCAGCTGAAATATTTGGGATGTGGCCTTGCACAGGTGGCGTTGCCTACACTGAAGCCACACCCCTGTGTTTGGCGATTTGGAGGCATGGGCAGCGGCTGTGTGAGCCACTGGCCATGCCCCCAGCACCTCTGTGTCCTAAAATAGATGCAATGCGCACAGCGCCTATTCACCGCAGATCAGTGCCAGGCAGGGGGGGGGGGCGATCCCAACTGCCCCCCTTTCGCGGGTCACTACCAGCCTCGGGCGGGACCGTCCCAAAAAAATGGGACAGCCCTGCAAAAATCGGGATAGTTGGTATGGGTAAATCTTGGGTTGCAGGAAGCTGGTCACTATATTGGCAGATGCAGACAAGTTGGGAGGTGCGCAGCGGATGTGAGCAAGGAGGTGAGGTCATGTGTGATTCAGTTGCTACTTGGTTTGGAAATGAACAGAACACCATAAGCTTGCACACTGCAGAGATCAGTAGTTGCATGACTCAGCCCATGAGGTAATTGACGGGGGGATAAAACATTGGAAACGCTCTTGCAATGGGGGAGCTTGGACAACCTTCCCGATTTTTGTCCTCAATGGTTACATCAGAAAGATACGGTTACAAGGAGAAATCTGAAATCCCTGTTCAACCACTGGTTCCCCATCATACTTCCTCATGCCACACCTAGCCCCCCACTTTGCTGACCCTTCAGGAGGGGACACCCAGAATGTTGTATGTACATATAAAAAAAATCTAGTGTTGAATATTTATTCTTGACTTCTCTCTTGTAGGCCCGGCTGTAACAGCGCTGTATATAGATCTGGAACTTAGTGTTACATATCCCCGCAGTGAATGACGACCAGCAAACCAATGACCGGTGTGCCCAGCAGTATGCAGGAGTGTCTATGCACAATGTACAGGAACAGCCACTTACTGTATACGCTGCAGCCAATCGGCTTCTTTTGTTCAGAATAAAACATTGGAAATAAGGGACAACATTGTTGTGAATCTGGTCTGCGGTACTTGTGTACATACAGTAGAAGCAGAAAGTGGGCTTACTAAGGCACGGCGTGCCACGGGGTGAGCATTGCTGGATATTTGTACTGTAGCAGTGTTTTTTTTTTAAATTAAATCCAGCATTCTAAGGATACAAGCAGATATATGGCCCAGAGCCAATCCTAATCTTTGCTACTCACTACTTCGGGTTATGACAACCCTACTGAATATAAACCTACTACACTAGGGGGACGATTCAGGATCACAGTACAGTACCATGCCACATTTTGCTCCATTTTGATAAAATTCTTTAAAAAAAATCTATATAACAGGGGCATAGAAATAGGACACTTAATAGACAGACAGGTTTCCGGTGAGCAGTCTTTTAATGGTAGCGCATATATGGTAATCAAATATGCAGGTTCAAACAAACGTCCCCACACCCAGCTGCTATTGTTCAGACTGCTGTTGTACAATACAGTCATGGGGACAGATTCTCTAAGCTTCAAAAGTGATAAAATGGAGAGTGATAAATAGCGAACCAATCAGCTCCTGCCTGCCATGTCACAGACTGTGTTTGAAAAATGTTAGACATGAGCTGATTGGCTGGCTGTTTATCACTCTCCATTTTATCACTTTTGAAGCTTAGAGCATCTGGCCCCTTATCGGCTACATTCTGGAGGGGATGCGGTCATTTGGTCTACAGCATGATGGTCGATAGTCATTAGGTCGACATGGGTCTAGGTCGACATGGTTCTAGGTCGAAAGGTCGTTAGTTCGACAGTGTCTAGGTCGACAGTCAAAAGGTCGACATGGGGTTTTTCACTGTTTTGAGCCGACATGTGCCGACAGGCGGTATTTCATGCCCTACCATCCACTAGGGCGTGGTGGGAGAATAAAATAGTTTGTCTGATGCATCACGAGCGATGCGGTGCACTTTAACCGACATTCAGGTAAAAAGTGAAAAACCCCATGTCGACCTTTTAGACTGGCGACCTAGACATGGTCGAACTAATGACCTGTCGAACTAACGACCTTTCGACCTTGACCCATGTCGACTTTTTCCCAATGACTGTAGACCATCATGCTGTAGACCAAATGATGCCAACCTGTTCCGGAGCACAGGTGGTTCGCAAGTCCCTGGCACTATGTAGACTATGTTCGACCTACTCACTGGCTGCTATGTGGCATCCGTGCCCAGGGCAATGGGCAGCGGACAGTGTGAACCTTTTCTCAGTGATTATTTCCAGCTGGATGTGTCCACAGGAAAAACCCAGGTATCCAAACCTCCACAGGTTTTTGATTAATCTCCCTTGGAGGGAGCTGATCCCACAGGAATGTGAGACCTTCACAGGAGAGGTGACCTTGCTACACAAAAAATGTACGCATTTGTGGTGATTGTGTCCCTGAGGTACTTACTGTACATTCCAATTCCAGCGCTGACTTTGTGTGCGGTGTCAGATCTAGGGTCAGTCTTCTGACCAGTACCCGAGCTCCAAACTCTGGTATGCTGAATGCATCCCAAGCAGAGGCCAATTTAGACCTCTTGCGGCCCTAGGCCAGATACCAGTTTGGGGTCCTCCTCACTGAAACAATCCATAGCACTGTTTGCTGCTGGTTGCAGTCGCCATTGATTGAGTACCTTGGGACATGCTCAGCTTTGTGAACATCAGCATTGCATACAAATCTAAATTGGGTTCTAGGTCTTTTGGAAATAGGATAGTTTTGGACGATCAGGATATATTTATGGAACCTGCTGCTGGACTCTCTGCTGACGCCTAGGTTGCCTTGAGGAAAATCTGCCTCAGAGCCCAAGTATATGCATTGCCAATGATCCTGCAGGGGTCCTAGCTTTATTTTGTCTCTGACAGAAGCTGAAAGTGGACACACTAGATGCATCTATCTGCCATAATCAAATGGACAAGTGAATAAAAGTTTGAAAAATGACATTAGTCCAAGTTCAACCTAGAACTGATCTTCTGCGGTGTAAATGACCCGGATGAGGGACTATCTAGTCATTATAAGGAAGACCCAGGTCTTGTGGCTGCCACCTACAGAAAGCGGTCCCAGGAGTATAACCAGTGAATCAGCAACGATGTCATTGGTGGCCAAGGCTCATTGATGCATGCAAGGAGGGAAGGCTAGCTGGTCTGCTACTTTCTCATAGAAGAGCTATCATAGCACATTGCTATGGGTAACATCCCATCTTAGTAAATTTACCCTCAGAATTCCCCATCCAATGCTTTTGTTTCCATTATGCCCAGTATTTTTGGAGGGCATTGGGGACGCTGTGTTTTGCATCGACAAACACTTTTATTGGTCATTGCTCCAAGCCATTCCTAATTTGCAACACATTTTTAAACTGAAATAACTGCCGTGTGTTTGTGTGGGTGCTCCTTTGATTTGTTTAAACAACCAGCCAATATTAAGTAAGAATATTGTGCGCTGGATAAAATTTAATGAAGATAATGATAATAAAACTTGTAGGAACAAAAACTGTCCCAAATTACCCAGGTTGATCTGTTTTTAGCAATTTTTTTTAAAATAATCCTGGTTATGCACCTCTTTACTCTGTCCCTCTGTCATCTTGTGTGATATCATATGAGGCCACCTCTCGGGAGCTCTCGTGCCTTTATCACACGCAAATACACCCAGTGCTGAAAACCACCTCCTATCGTGGTGCTTCCATTGGGAAAAAAAATGGATCCATCCCTGGCTATGTGTGAGTCTTACATGTTCCAGATGTGATTAAGAATAACAACAATGTAAGCTGCCCTAAACCCATTGGTAGCTTGTTTTGTGGAGTAAAAACAAACCAAGCGCTTCAGCCACAAACGTGTCAGTCCATATCACCGAAGTGCTTAATTTGTTGATCAATGCAAGTCCTTTTTAATATACAATTTGCTTTCCATTATGCCCTGTATTTTTGGAGGGCATAGGTGACAACCTTCTTTGCATAGACAAACAGTTTAATTGGTCATTGCTCTAATACATTAATCATTCGCAACACATTTTTAAGCAGAAATAACTGCTGTGTGTGCCACTGCTTTGTATAACCAACCAGCCAATATTAATTCAAAATATTGGGCCTAATTCTGATCTGCTCTGTAAGCTGCGAAGCATGGACCTTACTGAGCAGTTGTGGTGCCACCCGCCGAATCTCCACCCCCACCACCACCATATCCCCTTGCATCCATGCAAGGGGAAGTGTTATGAAAACCCTCCCCCCCCCCATGTGCCCACAGCAGGAGAAATCATTTGATGGTAGCCGATTATCAAATGATTTCTCCTGGGCTTGAAAATATAAGTCCGTGAAGACTGACTTATAGTTGCTGACTCCGGGAAGAAGACAGGGCCTGTGATTAGGATTTGACACAGTCATTCTCCGTCAACTTTCAAAATAAAGAACAATCATGGGCTAATTCAATAGCAATAGCATTACAACAGCTGGAATGTAGCATATGGGGAACACAATCACAATACAATACTTGTGTTCTTATAGCCAAGAATGGCGATTCTGACCAAAACAGTGGTTCTCAAGTTGGGCACCAAGTATCCCAGAGGTTCTCGTGTGATTTCCAAGGTTATTTAGCAATTATGGTGGTGTGTGCTATTCAGGTGAACGCTAGTCACCATAGAAAAAGCTGCGTTGTAAAGATCTTTACCCCCATGAATAATATTCCTGGATAGTCAATACAAAGGTCTCATACAGCAACAAATCTGGGGCCCCATTCAGAGAGTAGCCACATGCTTGGCCCTGCTCCTCTTGCATTGATGCAAGTGTGACTCAGGAAGTTCTGCTTCCCAATGGCCGGTCTCTCCCCCGAGACCTGAAAAGATTGCTCTTGGTGCCGTAATTCCTGCTCCGTAAAAATGCAAGCCTGTCAAAATAGTTAATCCAACAGGCGAAAAGCTGCTGCTGCCTCCATTCAATCACTGCTAATTGAAATACAAGAATTTAGGAAAAAAGGACAGATAGGCAGCGCAGAGACTGGTCTGTTGGATAAATAATCTTGTTTAATATAGAAATTTATTCAGGATAAAACAATTTATAATGATAAAATCTATATTTATAAAAAAAAAGGGCAATCAAAGATATTATTAAAAAATGATGTGATCAATTGATTATATTAACATAAGAATTCATATTTTCTGGTCTACAAGAGATACCGAGCGTCCCCGGTTCTATTGTTGGATAAATGGATAATTGTAATACAGATAGAACCCTCCTCATTTAGCCCTTTAATAGGATTGAGTAATAGGATTACTATCTATTATTCTATCTATTGTATTGCTGCTGAGAACAATAGGATAGCCATGTCTAGCCATGGTGAGCCACAATCTAAGGAAGATAGTTGAGAGGGGCTTCAACTGTAGTTTCCACTGCGCCAATATGGGTTATGCTTATCCAGTACTTATTAGTATGAGCAACAGATACAGTCTAAGGGCAAAATGTATCAAACTGAAAATGCGGTAAAACCCTGGTTTTACCGCATTTTCCTATGTATCAAAACCCAGCCACACCGATACCGCTGGAGGAATGGATGGCGTCCGCACTCTCGCACCGGTGGACAGTTGGAAGATGGTGCACCAGGAGGATCCAGGGGTCGGTATCCGCCAAGGAGCAGTGGGGAAAGCTGAAATGGGCTTACGCTCACAGGGACTGACGTCCTTTCACGTGGGTGGCCAATTGGGAATTGGTATCACCACCGGAGGGGTCCGAGGAGCGGTGTCCGACAAACTGAAGCAATGGAAGGGCAAGTTTGCTATGTAACAGGACTCAGATAGGTCCACAGCAAATGGGTTGTCCACAATGAAAGTCCTGGGTGTGAAGAGGCAAGGCACCTGAAGCCATCCATTCCTCTAGCGGCAGCATACAGCTCCGTAACACCAGTGAGGATCCATATCAAAAGAGGAGCCCAATATACAAGCAATGGTATATCCGAACTGGTAATGTGCACTTACCTGTGACTTACTTTCCTTTTGGGTCAACACCCACACCTTCAATCATACACCTGTGGCGTGAAGTATTTTTTGCATTTTTAATGTGTTTTTTATTATGTTTTTATATTGCCATTGATTCTTATGTGGTCATTTATTCAGTAAAAGTAAAACGGTACTTATGTAGTATCTGGGCTGCCGATTTTTTGATTGTATGCCTTAAGTTAAGGCATACAATCAGATGCGATGCGATACGATATCGCATCGCATCGCATACGATGCGATGCGATGCGATGACCCGATTTTTCCATAGGATTCAATGTTAAAATGGACTGAGTCCATTTTAACATGGAATTCAATGGGAAAAAGGGGTCCTTTTCATACCCCTACTATCCAAGTGGGCATGGAGTTGGATATAAACCTGTGGCGAGCGTAGCGAGCCACCGAGCCCGAAGCGTGGCGAGCGAAGCGAGCCCCGCGAGGGGACGGTATTCTGTGTCCCCTCGCGGGGCTCGCTACGCTCGCCACGCTTCGGGCTCGGTGGCTCGCTACGCTCGCCACAGGTTTATATCCAACTCCATGCCCACTTGGATAGTAGGGGTATGAAAAGGACCCCTTTTCCCATTGAATTCCATGTTAAAATGGACTCAGTCCATTTTAACATTGAATCCTATGGAAAAATCGGGTCCATCGCATCGCATCGCATCGCATCGCATGCGATATGGTCGGGTGCGATGCGATGCGATGGACCCGATTTCAAAATCGGCAGCCCAGTTACTACATAAGTACCAGTAAAACTAATCCATTATTGTGCCAAACACTTGCCATTATTCTTTATTGTTTTGTAGCGCTGCTCACATGCCCTGTGCATGACTGTTGTTTGTTTTTTCTTTGGTGGGGACTCACTATCCCAACGTTTTGAGCAGCAGCTTCATTAAGAGATCCAGCTACTGTTGGAGCGCCTGAATATTCCTTGTGAATTTGCCCCCTATTTCCAATGTTTGTTTAGCATATTTTCAATGTTTTTGTAGTTGCTGTAGTATTTTGTGATGTATGTAAAGGGGCATACACACATAGAGATCTGTGCTAAGCAATTTTGCTGGTGTCAAGATCTCCCATGGAGAGCACATACACACGCAGAGCTTTGTGCTAAGCAATTTTGCTTAAGCAAAAAAAGGCCGGGTAGTGGTTCAGAATGAGAGATTGAGATCAGTATCTCTCATTCTATACACACAGAGAGATTTTCAGTCGTTTGCTAAGCAATCTGACTAGATTTTGACGGCATGCACTGACTTAGTTAGCAAGAGATATTTAATCTCTCGGAGCATACACACGGAGAGATCTGTGCTTACTTTCTAAGCAATCTAGTCAGATTGTTAGAAAATAACCCAAATTTGCAACGTGTGTACAACCCTTTAGTGGCATATCCTTTGTTATTTTAGCTTTGTAAATGATGAATTTGTCTCTTTTCAATGCCTTTGTTTTTTTAAAGAAGACATAGCATACACCTTGAAAAGAACAGAGACCAAATGGATATATCTTCTCGACACCCTAGAATCAAAGGGTCTCAGTATTAATATTGAACCAAAAGCATTCTTATAAATAAGATAATCCTATATACGAGGAGAAGGAAATGGGGTTGTAGGGTTGGATGCACACCTTCGGTTAAACCGACAAATTAGTAATATTCACTTTTCCTATGTATTTTTCATAAAAATGTCCTTTATTTTTTTTTTTTACTGGAATAAAAAAGGCATGAAGTTTTTAGATGTGGTGAAAATAAGAGGTTAAAATCACATACAACAATTACAACATAAATGATACATAATGTGCTTGAGAAAATAGAAAGTGAGAAAGAGAGGTTTTTTTTTTTTAAATGTACAGAGGTAGGGTTGTTGCCTGCAGTAGATATGGTTTTAATATGTATATGAGATCAGCTCTGGTATATCTAATATGAATTTCTAGCTATATTGCTTATATAGATATTGCTCTGTTATTGGTACAGAGCCCAGAGCACAGGCTTCTCTCTGCAAAGCTGTGGTTATACTTGTAGCAATGATGTTATTTTATGCAACTTAGACAGACATTGTATCAATATTTATTAGTGTGTGATTATGAGTCCCCGACGGATGTTTGAGTACAGCTTGTATTTTTTCACAGTGTTACTTATAGGTGTTTTCAATCTATTCACAAGGGTCACCAATAATACCCTGTAATGATATATTTGGCAGTTAGTTATAGATATAATTATTTATTTATGTTTTCCCCTGTGGAGGTTTCTGCCTGGATCAGCGTTCAAGCCCCCAGGGGTCTGCCGTCACTTTTGGTAAATTCCAGGGAATAGACTGCAGTTTGATATTTAACTGTTAGTAACACATATAATTATTTATATTGTCCCCCTGTGGGGTTTTCTGCCTGGACCGGCAGTGCAACCTCCCTAAGGTCTCCAGCAGCGGTGGCTCGTACCTTATTGGGGGAGGTTGGCTGCCTCTGGCCGCAGCTGGGGTGCCGCGATTCAGGCACCCCCCCTCCCCCTGTCGCCGCCGCTGCTGCTCCCTCCGCCACCTCTCCCATCCCGGCGCCTGTGCTGTGATGATGAGTGCCAGGTGCTGGGACTGGCGCATGCGCAGTATACACGTGTACCGCGCATGCAGCCAACTTCTATGGGCTGCTTGGGCAACAGCCCATAGAAGCAATCTCGGTCCCTGCGCCTGTACAATGTAAGTTACAGGCCCCGGGACCAGCACATGTGCAGTACCTATATAGGTACTGCGCGTGCGCATCTGCTGTTTTTGCACGGCAGCCCGCACAAAGACGTCCCGGAGGGAGGGAACACCTCCCAATGGGACTGCCTTGAGTGACTGGCCGGTTGGACTTCCTTATTTTTATTTTTATTTTACTTTTATTATTTTTGCGCATGAAAGAATCTTTTTTAAAGAACAGGAACTGGAAAGATATGTGGTTGCCGCCGAATTAACTATTCCAGATTCCGGGCACTTCCGTTTTACCAATAAAGTTTTTGCTATAAAAATAAAAAGTTTTAAAGAGTTTTAAAAGCAGATCATCCTTGAAAAAGCATCTAACCGATGTGAAACGCGTTGGTGGGAACTAAGGATGGTATCAGAACAGCAGCTGCTGAGGTCGGCAAGCCGCTACACTGCAGAGACGAATGAGCCGTGATGCAGAAGCTCTGCGCCGCCTGACTGCCTCTTGGAGTACCTGCTCAGACGGACTCCAGGTAGGACTAGATAGGGCCAGTTAGCAATGAGAATCTTTTTCAGGACTGAAATTAATTTTTTTCATTTATTTATTTTATTTTACTTTCATTTTTCTTTTATTATTTTATTTTATTTATTTATCTATTTCTTTCTCGCTTTATTTGCATCTGCCTTCCCTATTCATACTTTATCTCTCCTAAATACCACTCAGAACCTTGACTATTCTTATACCAACAAGCACCTGTACTACCACAAGAGAGCTAGGTTCCTTTGAAAGCACATATATTCCTTTCTGCTTCCTGCCGTATTCTATACCACCAGCGCCTCCCCGAGGCAACACAACAGGCTCCTCTGCTGCCAAGTCTTGGTTGGCCTGATTCACCCCAGCATGCAGTCCTGAACCAGTCCCAGGTAATGCTCCAGAGCCCCAGTCCTCATGTGCAGCAGCTTTGATTGCAGTGCCCTGGACACCGCAATATGATCTACATGCAGTTTAAAGCGAGCAGTGAGAATAAGCCACTGTTAGATGTTGTGCTTCTTGTCCAGTGACAAAGCACAGGCCAATCAGCTCCTAACTGTCACTTGCCAAACCCAGCCTGTAACTTGAGCTTCAGCTTTGAGCTGATTGGCTGGTGCGTTATCACTGGGCCCCTTTATCACTTCATTAGGCTTAATAAACCTGCTCCTAAGTGCCCAATTTACATTCAACATGAATGTGATGTCATTTAACTGTTAATAAATGTGTATAGGTAGAAGCAAATGACAGATTGGTAACAGGTCCCCAACATTTCCTTTGTTGGTGGCAGTGACATTGTGTTATTGACTGTCAATGCCGAAGCAACCAGTAACCAGTAAGTATGAACAGCAACTTCACATTGGTTTATATCTGAAGTCAGCTAGGTGCTTTGTAGGCAGGAGGTTATTGTTGCCGCAAAGTATTTGTGTAAATGGAAGACACTATGGGGGAGATTTAATAGGATGAGAGATTCAGAAAGTGAGAGATTTGGGAAGAATCTTCAGTTTTTTTAAAGCGGCAATCATTTACACTGCAAAACCAGTTTGATTTTGCAGTGTAAATGATTGCCGCTTTAAAAAAACTGGAGATTTCTTCCTAAATCTCTCACTTTCTGAATCTCTCATCCTATTAAATTTTACCCTATGTATTGTGGCAGTCTTTAAAGATAAAAGTTTTGTTTAAATTTAATACATCATATTAAGATATTGTCTCGGTTACACCCACAGAAGTTTATTTGGAGATTCCATTCTCTCCCCTGAGGAAGCAGGAAGCGAAACACGCGCATTGGCAGTACCAGCCGTGCGGGTCCCGTGTGTGTGTCTGTAATAATCATAAAATGATCAGCGCTCAAATGTATTTAGCCCTTGTAAGGGCTGTAATGTAGTAACTTATTTTGCACATTGTAGGTCCAGGTCCAGAGCGGCGCCCAGTCTTGTGCTGAAAGTTTTCACTGTTTAACTCCGCTTGGACCATCTCTGTTACCCAATATTTGCTGCATGTATCTGATTGATTAGAGTGGTTGCGGCCGCACCACTTAAATATGGTATATTCTCATTGACATGATTCATATTGAACTAATACTCTGCAGTAATAATTAGTAACACATATCAATACAGTAACTGCCTATCCCTGGCAATTTATAGCGTATGAACTAACTAATCCGACTCTTAGGGCCTTATTCTAGTTCACTCTTAGAAGCAAATTCCTTCTCAAATGGACAAAACCATGTGCGCTGCAGGTGGGGCAGATGTAACTTGTGCAGAGAGTTAGATTTGGGTGGGGTTTCACTTCAAAGTGAGATCTATATTGCAGTGTAAAAATAAAGCAGTCTGTATTTTCCCTGCACAGAAACAAAATAACTCACCCAAATCTAATTCTGTCTGCACCTGCTACATCTGCCCCCCTGCAGTGCACATGGTTTTGTCCATCTGAGAAGAAATTTGCCTCTAACAGTGAACTAGAATAAGGCCCTTAGTCTCACTCTCATCCTGCTTAAAGTTTTGTGCCAGAGGGGCAGATTTATTAAGCTTGGAGAAGAGATAAACTGGAGATAAAGCAGAGAAAAGGTAAAAGGAGATAAAGCACCAGCCAATCAGCTCCCAACTGTCTTTTTCAAACACAGCTGATTGGCTGGTGCTTTATCTCCTTTTACCTTTTCTCCGCTTTATCTCCAGTTTATCTCTTCTCCAAGCTTAATAAATCTGCCCCTAAGACACTTAACTTATGACCACATGTCCATTGATTGACAAGAGTACATTAGGAACTCTATATGCAGTGGTCACATTTTTGCAATTTCTCACAAAAAAATGCAGTGTGTACATTTGAATTGGGTTGTAACAATGTCTCACTCCAAATGTAACTGAATGATATTGATACCGATATACAAACTAAGGTACCTACTGACATCCTAATAAGGCAAATCGCTGAATTTGTTTCCTATTAAGGACAATAACCAAACAGTTTACACAGGATTGAGATCCTTTATGGTAATAGAGACCTCAATGTACTGTATATGAGACGCGCTGAATACCATTTAGTACAATGAAGACATAAATTACACACACACGGTATCCCCAAACGTGCTGTTTTAACACGCACATTTTTTTCACTTTGTTTCACTTGTTTGTTGATGTCTGTATGTGTTTTTTTTATATATCTCGCTATGTTAACTACTGAACAATAAAAGTTAAGTCATATCGTGCAATTCATTCTTTTTGTGGTGCACCGCACAGAGACACACTTTTTCTGTCCTTATTAAAAGATTCATATATTTTTGTGTCTGCGGGCGCACACCCCTAACGTTTATTAAAGTATTACACTTTGATCATTACCAATAGGGGGCCTAGTTACTAAGATCGATTTGATTATAGAATCCTGTGCGACTGGTTTACACATCTGTTTCTCCCTACACAGACACACACATATATATCTATTCTCTCTTCTGACACTTGTCATATACAATACAAGTACCGTCAAAATGTGTGTGTGTGTGTGTGTAGAGGTTCATTGAGAAGACAGTGGGGGTTATTCTCGTTCATTCTTTCTGGCAAATTCCTTCTTAGATGGACAAAACCATGTGCACTGCAGGGAGAGAATTAGAATTGGGTGAGTTATTTTGTTTCTGTGCAGGAAAAATATTGACTGCTTTATTTTTAACTCATTATTACAGAAGGTACTGGTAGTATACCTTACACTTTTGCAGCTTAAAGACCCATAAAAAGTCCACAGCTCAACCTCCCCGCCAACCTACCCCCAGAAACTGCTTTATTTTTACACTGCAATATAGATCTCACTTTGAAGTAAAACCTCACCCAAATCTAATTCTCTCTGCACATGTTGCATCTACCCCACCTGCAGTGCACATGGTTTTGTCCGTCTAAGAAGAAATTTGTCAGAAAGAGTGAACCAAAATAACCCCCAGTGTGTGTATACATATTGTACATATCCTTTTGATTTAACAAGATAGAAAATACCGTGCAAGTATCTGTGAGTAACAAAATACAGGTTGTGCCAGTTACGCATAACTGCTAAAGTGTGTAAACAGAGGTACATAAAGTACAGCACCTACAGTATAACAAGTGAATTATCAACAAGTGCAGTTAAAACAAAATGTTACAATTTCTTGTATCAGGAATAATTTCTTGCTACATTGTCTTGAACTTCCTCAACTATCAAGCGCATACTGCAAATACAAGCACGCTCGTCACGGAACTGCGAACATTATTTGCTTGGTAACATCATTATCCAGGAGCACTCAGAGTTCCCGGAAGCACAGGTAGCAAATTATTGCATCAGAAATATCTATTTCAGACACTTATGAGTCTCAGAATCATATGACAAACGTCTGGTACCTACTGTAACATACCTCCCAACTTCTGTCCGTATGAAATAGGGACACTCGCGCGGCGAAGCGTCCGAAAAGGGGGCGGGGCGTATGCAAATGAGGGCGCGGCTTATGCTAATTAGCCGCGACCTCATTTTCATACGAGAATAGACGCTGTGCACATGCGCACAGCGTCTATTCTACTAGATTGGGGGGTCTCCCAACTGCCACCCCCCCGCAGCGGGACAATGCCTGCCGCGGGTGGGACAGCGGGACAGGACCCGAAAATCGGGACTGTCCCTCTAAAATCGTGACAGTTGGGAGGTATGCTGTAAGCAGCAATATAAAGAAATTGTGACACACTTGGTAAATTAGAGAAAAGCGAGTCAAGCAGCGCTTAAATCAATGAATAATACCAAAAGGTAAGAAATATAGCAAATTTTACTGTTTAAAATGCATACAGGTAATATAATACATAATTTACACAAATAAAACCAGTATAATGGATCAGGTGGGGAAGTAAACGTAAATTGGAATGAATAGAAATAATAATAATTAAATAAATCCCCGCCTCAAATGGACACGTCTGAGTGAATAATCGGTGGTCATTTTTTGGGAAACAGGTAAGTGCACATTACCAGTTGAGGATTGGATGTCCTTTGAAGGTAGCAGAACTGGGAGTCCTCACGATGTCTGTGGCTGAGTGGGTTGCCACTGGAGGAGATTGGCTCGCTTAGTGTTGTTCAGTCCTCTATTTGGAGGTGAGAGAATGTTTTTCTTGTCTCAAATCACCGGAGGGATAGCTAAGACGATGCGCCCAGTTGATGTTTCTGCAATGATGTGGAGTGTGGCTTCCGTGCCCAGGAGTGGCTCTCACTGGTGTAGATCTTATTTACCAGGAGTTCCTCAGCACGGTGTCTGCCATTGAAAAGTATCCACAGTGGGAAATGGTGATGGAATAGTGTCCACAGGGAATGGGAATGATTCACAGCGATGTCCAGAGGCTGGGGGAGGTCACGTAACGCGTTTCACTGCGTCCTGCAGCTTTATCAAAGGATAAAGCTGCAGGAGCCACCCATGTACTGCCTCCCTCCATTGCAATAAGCATGTAACCCCTGGCAATGAGCATGTGACCGCATGTAACCCCTGGCAGCAAGCATGTATCCCTTGACAACGAACAAGTAACCCCTGGCAATTATCAAGTAGGAGACAAAATATATAATTAATGTTTTGGTGCTAGAGACTTTTTTTGGCTTGGGGGAGAAAAATTTCAAGTTACGCCACTGGGTGTAACTGAGACAATGGATGAAATTTAATAGGATGAGCGATTCAGAAAGTGAGAGATTTGGTAAGAAATCTCCAGTTTTTTAAAGAGGCAATCATGTACACTTTAGGACTTGTTTGATTTTGCAGTGTAAATGATTGCCGCTTTAAAAAACTGGAGATTTCTTCCCAATATCTCTCACTTTCTGAATCTCTTATCCTATTAAATATCACCCGTAGAGTCTACTTTCTCCCTATTGAATTTTGGGTACTTATGTAATATCTGGGCTCCCGTTTTTCTTATGAGACCGCGTCCCCTCGCGGGGCTCGCTGCGCTCACCACGCTTCGGGCACGGTGGCTCGCTGCGCTCGCAACACAATATATTATCAACTCCATGCGTAGTTGGATAGTAGGGGTATGAAAAAATGGGGTGCATTTAACATGGGAGCCCAGATAATACATAAGTACCGAATTTTGCATCAGGTGGGTTCCTGACAGCGGGCATCACAGTTTTAACAGGACCAAAGGATTTAAAAAGCACAGATGCCATCTATTACAATTGCAACATAGAAATTGTATTACAATTCTGCTAGATTATAATATTTCCAGCTACAAAATGTAAAATGAAGTTACACAATTCTGTCTATCCGAAATACTTCCGTGACTCTGAAATATCAGCCCGAGGGACTGTTATGTATGCCAAAAGCTGGTTCCGGGGAAAGTGCTGTGTGTGTGTGTGTGATTGCAGATTATGTAACAGTTTGACCTTTGACAAAGTTACTTGGCAGAAGAAATGATGTATATCTCCACATATGGCCTCATATGGGGTACTATATATTAACATTTTATGGAATTTGAGTCATACTGTATATTGCACATATACTGTATATAGTGCTGAAATAAGCTCACTTGGGTGCAGAGGTCTCTATCAGTTCCCATAATGATAGTACTAGTTATAGTACCACTGCTACAACGAGCAGATCTTGCTTACATCATATCACAAGCAGTGGTGTAGCTAGGTGCCATGGCGCCCGGAGCAAGGGCATGTTTCGCGCCCCCTCCCCCCCCAATTTGTAGTAGGTGGGCACGGACCAACATTATACCACACACCGTAATGCCCATTGCACATTAGTGAACTTTGTAATTCCAATTACACATAAGCCCACACATGATGCCCACGACATACTATATAACACTCCGCAATGCCCACGACACACTATATAACACTCCGCAATGCCCATGACATACTATATAACACTCCGCAATGCCCACGACATACTATATAACACTCCGCAATGCCCACGACCAGGGGTGAAAGTATGGCGGTACAGGGTGGTACGGCGTACCGCTATAACAAATAGTGCTGGTACCCCGTACTGCCATAAAAACCCGGCGAGTGCTGTCCAATGCGCATGCGCCGGTTTGCGCCAGTTTGCGCCATGCTGTTGTGACGCCATGGCGCCGGCGCCGCATGATCCCCAGCATCCCCCGCATCCCAGTTCACCGACGTCCCTACCCACCACACGCCGGGTGTCCCAGGATGGAATGGACGGCGCTGGAGTCTGGACGGAGCCGAAGTCTGGCAGAGACATCGTGTGGAGGGACGGAGCCGCCTCGATGGACACACCTGACTGCAAGACCAGGTACGTAGATCATTGGGGTAGTAATACAGGGGGAGCAGTGAGCAGCCTGTGGGGTCCTGTTACACAAGGGGAGCAGCCTGTGGGGGGGGCATATATTCTGGCACTGGGTGGGGGGGGGGGCATATATTCTGGCACTGTGGGGGGGGGGGGATTTATTCTGGCACTGTGGGGGGCATATATTCTGGCACTGTGGGGGGCATATATTCTGGCACTGTGGGGGGCATATATTCTGGCACTGTGGGGGGCATATATTCTGGCACTGTGGGGAGCATATATTCTGGCACTGTGGGGAGCATATATTCTGGCACTGTGGGGGGCATATATTCTGGCACTGTGGGGGCATATCTGGCACCGGGGGCATAACTCGCACTGTGGGGGCATATGTGTGGCACTGTGGGGGCATACTTAGCACTATGGGGGCATATCTGGCACCGGGGGCATAACTAGCACTGTGGGGGCATATGTGTGGCACCGTGGGGGCATAACTAGCACTGTGGGGGCATATCTGGCACCGGGGGCATAACTAGCACTGTGGGGGGGGGCATGTGTGGCATTGTGGAGGCATATCTAGCACTGTGGGGGCATGTGTGTGGCATTATGGCGGCATATCTGGCACATATTTGTCTTGTAGCCACTCCCCCTTGTGTCATGACCACGCCCCTGACCACACCCATTTTCCCAGCAGCACAGCACCACAGCACCACTAAGAAATGTTTTCTACTTGCACCACTGCCCACAACATACTATATAACACTCCGCAATGCCCACGACATACTATATAACACTCCGCAATGCCCACGACATACTATATAACACTCCGCAATGCCCATGACATACCATATAACACTCCGCAATGCCCATTGCATACTTTATAAGACACCATAATGCCCATTACACATTTGACACATAAGTGCCACTTACCTACATGCTCAATGCCAGGGGCTTCATGCTCGATGCCAAAGGGCTTCGTGCTCGATGCCAAGGGGCTTCATGCTCAATGCCAAGGGGGACTCAATTTGTTCGTTGCCAAGGGGGACAGAACTGTGCAGCGGCCTGCTCCCGGCCGCTATTTTCAATTCAATGCACCGTTGGTGGTGTGCAACAGGGAGGGAGGGTGGGAGCGGTGGTGTGCAGCAGGGAGGGAGGGTGGGAGCGGGGGTGTGCAGCAGGGTGGGTGGGTGCAGTAGTGTGCAGCAGGGTGGGTGGGTGCAGTAGTGTGCAGCAGGGTGGGTGGGTGCAGTAGGGTGGGTGTGGGAGGGTAAGTGCAGTAGTGTGCAGCAGGATGGGTGGGTGCAGCAGGGTGGGTGGGTGCAGTAGGGTGGGTGTGGGAGGGTAAGTGCAGTAGTGTGCAGAAGTGTGGGTGCAGTAGTTTGCAGCAGGGTGGGTGTAGCAGGGTGGGTTGCAGTAATGTGCAGCAGGGTGGATTTGCACTAGTGTGCAGCAGGGTGGGTGCGAGGGTGGGGTGCAGCAGGGTGGGAGTACACCTGACCTTACTCACCCCCCTGCCTGTGCTGCTGTGCTGCGTCCTGATCCACCTCCCCCTGCCTGTGCTGCGTGCATCCTGAGTCCCCCCCTGCCTGTGCTGCTGTAATGCCTCCTGTGCCCTCGCTCCCCCCGGGAGAGAGACGTGTTGCTGCTATGTAAAATTCATTCATATCTCCCGCTGGACCGCTAGCCAATGGGCGCTTGCGGTCCAGCAGCCAATCAACTGGTGGCTGCTGGACGGCGAGCGCCTATTGGCTAGCGGTATTGGCTTTACATTGCATCAGCCAGAACTTTTTGACAAGTTTGAGAGCCAAAGCTGATTCTGGGTATAAATTCACTATCGGGTATCTTTCATGCATGACACTTCAAAATAACAACTATTTATTTATTAACAGTTTCTTATATAGCGCATCATATTCCGTTGCGCTTTACAAAAGGAGACAGTGATACAGCAAACAGGGTATTTACAGACAGTCAAAAGGTAGGAGGGTCCTGCTCGCAAGCTTACAATCTATCGACTTTAAACCCTTAAGAACTAAAAGAAGACAAGTGCTGGCGTTTCAAAGTAATATTAATTTTATTGATTGACAAGTTGACTATTAGATCTGACTATAAGTGGTGGCAGCACTAAAGAACGGTCAAGGGTAACATAAACACACACACATACCAAACAGCCACTGGTGATCAACTCTCCAACTGGCAACCCACCAGTGCAGGTGGTGTAACCCATCTCCCGTCCAGGACGATGGGTATATTGACATATAGCAATGTTGGGAGAGCACACCCACTAGCTACTTAACTAATACATACAACCAACGACCGTTCTTTACCGACCGCCAAACATAAAACAGGAATGGGAGGGGAGAAAACACACAAAGAGGGCTGTTACATCACTTCCTGCCTCCTTCTGATTGGCCACTCCTCCCCTCTTGCACCCCATTGGCCAATACTCCATCATCAGATCTCACAGTAAACTAACAACTGGCTACTTAAAGTGACAGCATCTCCAGAACCCTTTGGTGGATTATGTAACCTCTGCGCTTATCAGTTTTCCTTGCTGTGACTCCTGTAGGTGTGTGACAGAACATACATTTGGAATAAGGCAGTGGAGGTTCAGTTGTCCCTACAGATCTAGTGGGGTGTTCTGCTACAACCTCACAAAGGTTAAAGATATTGTAATTTATTGTCTGTGGTACAGTGAAGTTTTGCAGATATAAACCACTTGACTATTTTGCATACTTACCTACTTTTGAAAACTAGTTTCAGGGAGATTATAGTTGGTAGTAGAATTTTGCACAGTGCCCCATTGAGGGGTCGTGTCATGCTCCACCCAAAGGGCGTGTCTAGTTTCATATATGGAGAGATTGTGAAAAGAGATTGTGAATGTGGTACTTAGAAGCGTGGGTGTGTACTGCTGCATCTGAGAGGAATCTTTTAAAATGACTTATATCCAAAAGTAGATGAGCCCCAAAGTAATTAGTAAGAGATACTATACTTGGTAAAGAAAAGTCAGTGATATGTGACAGGGATTGTTAATTTGTTGTGTTTTACACGTGGTTCCATATAAATGGCCACAAGATATACATGTAGCCATAGGGATCATTGTGTTTTATCACCAATGCTGGGAAATGGCGCTATTGATTCAATGTAAATGTATCTACTCTACTGTATCTCTCATTCCTATTTTCCCCAAAAATGTAACAACTACATAATATGGGATA
This sequence comes from Crinia signifera, assembly GCF_055691185.1. Taxonomy (NCBI): domain Eukaryota; kingdom Metazoa; phylum Chordata; class Amphibia; order Anura; family Myobatrachidae; genus Crinia; species Crinia signifera. The sequence goes on from NC_139222.1 coordinate 274,039,694, forward strand.
GGTGAATGAGGCAGATTGCTAGACTAATGAGGGAGAGAGGGAGATCGCTATACGGCAACTATGCTATTTTGGTTATGTTGTTTTTGGCAAATAATTCTGATAAGTAAGTAAAAACCACCACATCACTGTACATATATTGCACCCCTAATATTTTATATAGTGTATTGGGTGTTATTGTTATATTGTTAGTTAACTGCAATTGCTTACATTTTTTTTATGCCATAATCCATTGGGTTAAAAAAAGAAACCAAATAAACCCCCGTACAGGGCTGGATTAAGGATTAAGGGGGGGTGGGGTGGGGTGGGGGGGGGGGGGTGGGGCGCTCAGGGGGTCCTCTCTCTACGGCCCCCCTGTTCCTGCCAAGTGTTCACATTTTTTTTTTGCTAAAGGTTTTGTGCATAGGAGTGGGGTAGTGCTGCAGCTTCACCTATCTGCCAATGTGACAGTGATTAATGGTGCTGAGCATCGGGAGCCAAGGCACACTGACTGCACAAGTGCATTACTGGGAGTTGACCGAGTCCCATGGTACTTTGCACCAGCGGGCAGAGGCTGAGAGGCTTGTGCGGAGCTCTGCTCTCGTTATGGGAGGGTTATTAATCAGAGTCAGTGCTGAGCCTGTGACGTCTCTTCCAAAGCAAGATACAGAGGGACAAAAACAGGCTCTCCATGTGGTGTATATATATATTTGCCCCCTGCTCCCCCTGCAGTTACCCATTGACTATTGATCCTTTAACCTGAGCCCCTAACGGGCACTTCCCCATTCTAGCTTTCAGATTATCAGCCTGTTGTACATTCTAGATCCCACAAGACATCTAATACCAGCAAGTTTGTATGTACTCACCTACATCATTTTTCCCCTATTCTTTGTGACCGCCTCCAGTTGTAGACTCCAATTATTATGGGTACGACTCTCTGATAAACCAGATGCCCTGGCTAGCATGCTTACCAATGGGGTTTACATGTACTCTTCCAGCAACTTTGGAGTTTACATGTACTCTCATAGCACAATGTTCCTACCTTTGTTTCACAACACGACCTTACATTTGAACGTGCCTCCTAGTTTATGTGACCTATTCAGTGACATTGTACATACATATGATCTACATTCCAGGCTTTGCCGCTACTATTGCCACTTGCTTGTATCTGCTATGTTAGTGACTATGGACTGTAAGTTTATGCTGCCGTTACGCTGTGTTCTGACAGTGTAATATTCTCCTGTGCAGTTTGCGGACAGTAATGACAAGAGGGAGAGGGCCCCCAGTCTAAAGTGACCCGGGCCCCCCGAAGGCTGAATTCGGTCCTGTCCCCATATACACAGGGTGAGGGGTGCCGCAGATCGCTCAACACACACATAGCCGGCACCAGCAATGTGCGCTGAGCGATCTGTGCGGCCCAGTGCCGTCCGGTGAGAACAATGGCGATATGAATAGATCTTGTAGTCAAAATCTAGTCAGGCGATGGCGACGTGGGGGTCCACACATTGCAATCTCTGGGGGTATACACACGGAGTGATCTGCGTGTCGTTTCTGAACAATATCACTTAGAAATACCCCTGGAATCACCCCGTGTGTATGCCCCTTAGGAAATGATACTGAACGGATTATCGACTGTACTTTGGGTCTGATTCAGACCTGTTTACTGCTTAGGGAGCAGGTAAACGCCGCCCTGCAGAATGCACGCCCCCCCCCTGCCCGAATCCCCACACTAACATGCGAACGTATGCGTACACTTACACATCCGCTCGCATTGGATGGCCGCTCACCGTCGAATACGAGTGTAAAACTCTCTGTAGACGATCGCTACCGGGGCTTCCACGTGCGCATATTCATGCATGTGAAGAGCACCACCGACGCGACCGGGGGCAAATTCGGAAGCGATTAGGTCTGAATTTATTTCTCTGGTGACCTCTGGCTAGGGGAGGGCCAATGTCTCACGCCACCAATAATTCCAACACATTCATTGACACCCCCCAAACTCCTTGCTAGTACTATAAATCTGATGGATTTGAGGGTTTTCTAACAGAGCATGCATTTACTGTTCAATGACAGCGTCTGTTCCAAATCTATAATGAATAACCACTAGACTTAAACACTATATAAACAACAATATCCTATATAAAAAAGGCTAATGCTGCCCCTCTTCCTCATCGCAGTCCAGTTGTGAACCAGCCCCTTGGCAACTAGCATTTAACTCCCCATGTCAACGAGCATGTAATCCCCTTGGCACCGAGCATGAAACCCCCCTTAGCATCGAGCATGAAACCCCTCTGGCACGGGCATGAAACCCATCTGGCACGAGCATGAAACCCCTCTGGCACGAGCATGAAACCCCTCTGGCACGAGCATGAAAACCCCCTGTCATCGAGCATGAAGCCCCTGGCTTAGAGCATAGATACTTAGAAACAGAATTTGACGGCAGATAAGAACCACTTGGCCCATCTAGTCTGCCCCTTTTTTAAACATAGAGGTAAGAAACAAGTGGTGTGTGCAAATAATAGCAGCTGGCACAGGGTTTTGTCAAGAACCCAATAGTAGTTATAGTTATAAAAGAAATAGTTGTGTGCCAGCGCTTGCTGTCTCAATAATAAGTTACACGGTTCTCTTAAAAAAATATTTTATATATAAAATATAAACAATACACATATAAACCTGCATTGCTAATTGATTCACTGATTCACATGTGAGATGATAAAACCAATAAACTCAGATAACAAGAGAATCGTGTCTATTTAAACAGTTAGATAAACTTTATAAAAGTAGGAGGCAATCCATACATAAATGGTCATATTATTCCCAAATCAAATAATTTTATAACATTAATTCATGTGTCACATATTGGTATTTCAGTCTTGATTTGTATATATATGTTATAATGTGGCTTTTCTCGTGATCCGATGAACTGAGCTATGCCTATCTACATTTGTCCATTGTATACCCGAAAATTTACTGTTATTAAATGATGGATAGATTGTTGCCACTTATGTACAATGTATAAAATGGATCTGTCCATGGCATCGAGCCGGTGGGTGGATCAGTTAGGTTTGCCACCATGGCAAACAGTCCTACGAGTGTCGTCATGACGACGCAGATAGCTTCCTATGGACGTAGCGTGGAACCCGATATGGTCAGGTAGTGGCCGCGTTGCACAGGCGCGCGGCTCCTGACGTATGTCCGGGCAAGACGCATGCATCCTGGTGAGCTGTCGGAGCTGCAGGGCACGTCCGTGTCACGTGACATCACGTGACCGAGCGTTGCCTAGCAACACACTGGACGCTACATGGAGGAGACGGACACGTCTTCTGCTGATACCGCCGATACCGGCAATTGGCGGGCAGCGGAGGCGCTGGACACACTCCATCCTGTTAGCATGATACCCCCATCTGACCCGATGCACGGTACAGTAAACTACTGATGATTTATAGAGAATATTGAATATGTACATCTTACTTCCGGGTCACATGACCGGAATACCAATATGTGACACACGAATTAATGTTATAAAATTATTTGATTTGGGAATAATATGACCATTTATGTATGGATTGCCTCCTACTTTTATAAAGTTTATCTAACTGTTTAAATAGACACGATTCTCTTGTTATCTGAGTTTATTGGTTTTATCATCTCACATGTGAATCAATGAATCAATTAGCAATGCAGGTATTTATACCCAGGACAAACTGTCCCACAATCACACTTGCTCCTGAGGAAGCCGGAGGTTCCGGGGAAACGCGTTGAGCTTTACAAATATTGCTGACTGCATCCACCAAAAAGAAGTGACCTGGTTCGTCTTCATCCCGTGATGTCCCCTTGATACCACTTGGACATTCAAAATTTATGGGTTACAGCATCATCCCTAATTTCCAAGGAAAGGAGGACTTTTTATCTGGGACCCCTGAGCCTTTGCAAACATAAGGCAAATAAGAACCACAGTCGTCACAGCACATCTGGCTAACCAAACGACCAGAGAAAAAGGATGATAATATAATAATAATAATTGTCAGCCCCACCACACTTCCCCAATTCGGGACTATTGGTATTGGTACCTCTAAAGCAAAAGATATATTAATTGATTCACACAATACGAGATCATTTTAAATTATACAATTTTTTATTTTTCATATTTGTATCTTTATATGTGTATTGTTTATATTTTATATATAAAATATTTTTTTTTAAGAGAACCGTGTAACTTATTATTGAGACAGCAAGCGCTGGCACACAACTATTCCTTTTTTAAACATGTTACCTCAAACCGTATTTGATCCTTATTTTTTTGTAAGGATATCAATATGCCTATCCCAAGCATGTTTAACTTGTACTACTGTATTTGCCTCTACCACCTCTGATGGTAGGCTATTCCACTTATCTACTACTCTTTCTGTGAAGTAATTCTTCCTCACATTTCCCCTGAATCTTCCTCCCTCTAGTGTCAGTGCATGTCCTCGTGTTCTGCTGCTCCTCTTCCTGTGAAGAATGTCTCCCACCTGTACCTTGTTAAAACCCTTGATATATTTGAAAGTTTCTATCATGTCATCTTGGATGTCTTCTCGCCAACTCCCCCTCTACCTGGCCCTTGGACCCTCTCCCCTCCCGTCTCCTCAGTTCCCTCTCCCCCACTGGTGGCTCCCACCTTGCTCACCTCTTTAACCTATCTCTTTCTACAGGCTTCTTTCCCTCACCCTTCAAACATGCTCTGGTCTCGCCTATTCTTAAAAAAACCAAACCTGGACCCTTTATCTCCCACAAGCTACCGCCCTATCTTTCTCCTCCCATTTGCCTCTAAAATACCAGAGCGGCTGGTTTACAAGCATCTCACCAGCTACCTGTCTGACCACTCCATCCTTGATCCCCTTCAATCTGGCTTTCGCCCACTTCATTCCACTGAGACTGCCCTAGTGAAAGTCACCAATGACCTGCTGTCAGCCAAATCCAAGGGTCACTTCTCCCTGCTTATCCTTTTGGACCTATCTGCTGCCTTTGACACTGTGGATCACCCTCTCCTCCTCCACACACTCCAAAACATTGGCCTATCTGGCACAGTCTTCAACTGGTTTTCCTCTTACCTCTTCAACCGTTCTTTTTCAGTCTCTGCCTCTGGCTCTACCTCACCACCTTCCATCCTTCCTGTCGGGGTCCCTCAGGGTTCCGTCCTTGGCCCCCTTCTGTTCTCTCTGTACACCTCCTCTCTGGGTGCACTCATTAACTCCTTTGGCCTCCAATATCACCTCTATGCGGATGACACCCAAATCTACCTCTCCTCTCCTGATCTGTCCCCCACTGTTTTCTCTCAAGTTTCCAACTGCCTCTCTGCCATCTCTTCCTGGATGTCTGAGCAATTGCTGAAGCTGAATATGGACAAAACCGAACTTATTATCTTTCCCCCACCCAGAGCTATGCCCCCTACTAATATCTCTATCACTGTTAACAACACCATCATCTCCCCTGTTTCCCAACTCCGCTGCCTGGGTGTCACTCTTGACTCCTCCCTCTCCTTTGCACCCCACATCCAAGCCCTGGCCCATTCTTACCGGTTCCAGTTACGCAACATTGCTCGCATCAGGCCCTTTCTCTCACAGAGTGCAACTAAGCTGATCATCCACTCATTAGTCATCTCACGGCTTGACTACTGTAATGCTCTTCTCACTGGCCTCGCTCAATCCCAACTAGCTCCTCTCCAATCTGTCCTCAATGCTGCAGCCAGGCTTATCTTCCTCTCCCGCCGCTCTAACTCTGCTACTCCCCTTCAACAAAATCTGCAGTGGCTTCCATTCCCCTACAGAATCCTCTTCAAACACCTCACACTCACATACAGGGCCATCTCTAATTCCATTGCTCCATATATCTCTAACCTCATCTCCATTCATACACCCTCCTGCCCTCTACGGTCAGCTGACGACTGTCGTCTCTCCTCCACCCTGATCACTGCTTCCCATGCTAGAGTACAGGACTTTGCCCGTGCTGCACCCCTTCAGTGGAACGCACTCCCTTGCTCCATTAGACTCTCCCCGACCTTGCAAAGCTTCAAACGGGCACTGAAAACTCACCTATTCATCAAAGCGTACCCTTCCACTGCATAAACCAGCTGGTTCTCCGACCCCTTGCCTGTTTACATCCTGCTATCTAACCACCACCCCCTCGCTTGCACCTCTTGTAATCTGTCTGTCTCCCCTTCCTACTAGATTGTAAGCTCCTCCGAGCAGGGCCCTCTTCCCTCCTGTTGTCAAAGCCCACTTCTCTTCACATTTCACTCACAGCTCTCCTATACTCCAACACTCAGTGACCATCTTCGTCTGCATACTCATCTCCATCATTGGCCTCAAGCCTCTAGTTGTATGTTGATTGAGTCCTCACTACTTACATTTGAGCTGTAATGTGTATTGATCTGTGGCGCTCTTTATTTGTACTGTATTTTTTCAATGTTATGCCCAGGGCCGGTGCAAGGCACCGGAGCGCCCCAGGCGAGTCGGGCTGGGGGCGCCCCGGTGCCGGGGGGGGGGGGGTGGGTGGGTGGGTGGTGTGTGTGAGGTGTGGGGTGGTACCTGTCCTACCGGCGCTGTCTATTTCAATCTGGCGGCGGAGGCAGCGGGGGTCCCTGCAGTCTATTAAAAATCACGAGCGCTATCCGCCGGGCTATGCGGAAGCGCTTCTAGTGTGAAAACTCTGGCAGCATGCTGATTGGCTGAGATCAGCGTGCACCGTGCTGCCAGAGTTTTCACACTAGAAGCGCTTCCGCATAGCCCGGCGGATAGCGCTCGTGATTTTTAATAGACTGCAGGGACCCCCGCTGCCTCCGCCGCCAGATTGAAATAGACAGCGCCGGTAGGACAGGTACCCGGGCGGCATTTTCCGCCCTCCAGTGGCCGGCGCCCTAGGCAAATGCCTAGGTTTGCCTAGTGGTGGCGCCGGCCCTGGTTATGCCAAGCTTTGTCTCCCTGTATTGTTCCTTTGTACGGCGCTGCGAAACACTTGTGGTGCCTTATAAATAAAATTATAATAGTAATAATAATAACTCAAGCTCAGTATTTCCAAAACGGAATTACTTATATTCCCGCCAACTAAGAACAGTTACCATCCTGATATCTCCATCACTGTTGACAACTCAACAATCTACCATACCCCACAAGCTCGTTGCTTAGGGGTCATCCTCGACTCTGAATTGTCCTTTCTTCCCCACATTCAATCTGTCTCCAAATCATGTTACATGCATGTAAAAAACATATCCAAAATCCGTCTGTGCCTTACACAAGACACTTCTAAATCTCTTATCCATGCACTCAATGTATCCCACATTGATTATTGCAATTGTCTCCTAACTGGTCGACTCACAAAAATAGACTCTCGCCACTGCAATCCATTTTAAATGCTGCTGCTAGGCTGATCTTCCTAGCAAAATGCTCATCATCTGCTGATCTGCTCTGCCAGTCCCTCCATTGGTTGCCTGTATCTTACCGTATTCAATATAAAACACTTCTACTCGCATATAAAGCTATTAACCATACTGCACCATCATATATCTCTTTACTTATCACAAAATATCTCCCATCTCGACCACTCTGCTCTGCACAAGATCTGCGTCTCTCTTCTGCACTAGCTCCTATTACAGGACTTTCATCGGGCTGCTCCCACCCTATGGAATGCCCTTCCACGCACAATAACTCTCCACTAGCCTCCAAACTTTCAAGTGTTCCCTGAAAACTCACCTCTTCAGGCAAGCCTATCATATTTAAGTTCTACACACATAACCCACCGAGGCACTTATGTATTATTTAGCTTCCCTTCTCCACTTGTAACTTGGTGGGACTGCTATGCTATTACTGGTGCCTGTCCTTGTGTTTCCATCCTATGTCCTTATAGATTGTAAGCTTGCAGCAGGGCCCTCCTACCTCCAAGTCTGTCTGTTGTTACCTAGTTTGTTTTATCACTGTCTACTATTGTAAAGCGCAACAGAATCTGCTGCAATATATAAGTAACTGTAAGTAAATAAATAAATAAATATATATGATAAAAACAATAGTGTGAGCAGCGCTATAAATGAGTTCAAATAGGTCAGTCTGGCCACAACTTTTAACCAAAATAGGGCTATAAGTATATCACCAAGTCCAATTTATGAACTGCAGCTCCCTCTCTGCCGATATATATACTTTGCTGGGTCCCTCACTAGTTTGTTATCCTGAAGAAATCACACCAGGGTCTTGAAACGTCGATGACAGAATAAAAGAAACACGTTCTTCTTAGTGAGAGACCCAGCTTAGGTGAAAGAAGACTTGAAAACTACATAAGGAAGCTGAATTAATTGCACATAATGGTAGTGTTTGTGTTGGCAGAATAAGTAACAGTTGACTTTAAACCCAAATATTTGGCTGAGAATAGGCTTCATGTACAGCTACAGCATTAGCAAATCCATCTTAATGATGCAATTCTGCACCTCCACCAAATCACGTTGTGCAACCGGTGGGATGAATGTGATACTATGGGCCTGATTCTGGTTCACTTGCAAAAGCAAATTCTCTTTTTAATGGGCAAAACCATGTGCACTGCAGGTGGGGCAGATGTAACATGTGCAGAGAGAGTTATTTTGTTTCTATGCAGAGTAAATACTGGCTGCTCTATTTTTCCACTGCAATATAGATATCAGTTTGAAGTATAAACCCCACCCAAATCTAACTCTCTCTCTGTATAGGACAGTAGGACAGATCTGCCTACCCTCATGGAATGGCCGGGAGGGTCCACTACGCCCCCCCCCCTCCCCGGGGATGCAATTGCATTGGCCACGCCTCCACAATGAATCCTCTAGCAACCCCGCCTCCATCCTGCTCTATGCAAAGCTTTCTGCCCCCTGCTGACCGCGTATGCACTGAGCAGCTTTCCCCAAGCAATGACAGGGCATGACCCCAGTGTGTATGGACCTTTAGTATAATGATAACAGTGCAGGATCAGTGTTAGGAACGTGGAACTGGCTCAGGGCCGGCGCCACCACTAGGCAAATCTAGGCATTTGCCTAGGGCGCCGGCCACTGGAGGGCGGCATTTTGCCCCCCCCCCCCGTGCCACCCGGGTACCTGTCCTGCGGCGCTGTGTATTTAAAGCTGGCGGCGGAGGCAGCGGGGGTCCCTGCAGTCCATTAGAAATAACGAGCGCTATCCGCCGGGCTATGCGGAAGCGCTTCTGTTGTGAAAACACTGGCAGCACGGCGCACGCTGATCTCAGCCAATCAGCGTGCTGCCAGTGTTTTCACAACAGAAGCGCTTCCGCATAGCCCGGCGGATAGCGCTTGTTATTTCTAATGGACTGCAGGGACCCCCGCTGCCTCCGCCTCCAGCTTTATATACACAGCGCCGCAGGACAGGTACCCCCCTCCCCCGGCACCAGACAGCGCCGCAGGACAGGTACCCCCCCCTCCCCCGGCACCGGGGCGCCCCCACCCCGACTCGCCTGGGGCGCTCCGGTGCCTTGCACCGGCCCTGAACTGGCTGCTTTGTGTTAATGGTTAAAAGTGAAAAGATAGATATGTGAATGATGTAATATTAAATGGTGGTGCCCCAAAGCAGTCCAGAGAGAGCAAGTTCGGGGGGGGCGCCCACCCCCCCCGTCGCCGCCCCGCCAGGCACCCCTACCCTGCCGCCCCGCCGCCAATGCAAACCCCCCCTCACTCCCCCACAGCCTTACCTTTCGCACTGGTCCCGGCGGCTCCGTTCTTCTGCTGAGGACCACCAGAAAATGGCCACCCCCATACAGCAGACAGTTTCAGAGAACTGTGTGCTATATGGGGGCGTCCATTTTGTGGTGGGTAAGTCTGCGGGGGATTGAGGGGGGGTTTAACTATAGCACCGCAGCCCCCGGCGCCCCCACATGCACTGCGCCCCCCCGCGGTGGCGGGGGCTGCGGTGCTATAGTTACGCCGCTGCCTGCACCCCAAAATCTTACCTCACACCTGCCTTGCTATATAATGAGGGGATCTTTTCTGTTTTTGTTTTACATTCCTAACATCGATCCTGCGCTTCACTGTTATTTTTATACTAACACTCTGATAACTCACTGTTATTATTATACTAATGGTGTGTACACACGGCAGATGCTGCCGTGAGATGCGAGTCCCGATGCAATCAGATCGCGATCAGCCCTAAAAAAGCATGCGATTTGCATGCGATATGGCTTCCGATGTTCACTATATTGGGAACATCGGAAGCCAAATCTTACCATGTGTACACAGTCACACTAGAACACTCGATAACTCACTGTTATTATTTACTAACACTCTGATACAGTAACTCATTGTTGTTATTATTATACTAGCACTCTGATAACTCACTGTTATTATTATACTAACACTCTGATACCTCACTGTTATTATTATACTAACACTATGATACCTCACTGTAACTATTATACTAACACTCTGATACCTCTCTCTCCAACCCCCTCGCCGCCACCACCCACGCTGCCCGCGGCTCTCCCTACAGGAAGATTCAAGAGGGCGCCACAATTGCTGCCTAGGAACTGTGCACTCAGCCATATGTATCCCTTGTCCCTATGTGATAACTGTACTGTCTCTGCTACAACTGTGCTGTCTTTGCCCACACTGTTACCTCATACTGTGCTCATAATGTTACCCACCTGGCTGCTGCAACGACCACTGGCGCCGCTGATGGCTGCCTAGGCGCTGTGCAGCTTGGCGGGTATGTGTCCCCTGTGTGATAACTGTACTGTCCCTGCTTATATTGTTACCCACCGGCTGCTGCAACCAGGGCTGCCAAGAGAAATCCTGGGCCCCGGGAACATCAACTTCCAGGGGCCCCCATGGGGGTGACACGGCATGTTAAGGGCGTGTTTAGCACATGAGAAGAACCCACTCCCAGGAGCATGGCAGCATAAATATACACACAAAAAGACATTCACTTACCCATATAAATACCTCCACTGTAGACCCATCTCTCCATCCCCGCCGGGCGCTTGGCTTCCGGTAGGAAGTCAGGGCACACTCACGTGCGTTCCACTTATCCTGCTCCAGGATAAGTGGGAAGTAAGGTGCCGAGCACTTTTGGGAGGATGGATCCGGGCGCCCAGCGGTGACTACAGTGGGGGTATTTATATGGGAAAGTGAATGTCTTTTTGAGTGTATATTTATGCTTTGGAGAAGACCGTTCAGAGTTAAGGAGCCCATAGACGCTCCGTTCTTCTGCCGTCCGTTTAGTACTATGCGATGCGCACTCCCGCGCATCACATAGTACAGTACAAAAGTACAGTACAAAAAGTATGAACCTTTTTTCAAAGGGCCATTTGGAAAATTTGAAAACCCTTCGGGGGCCATATAAAAATTATCAATTATCAGCATATACGCGTGGGCATTATACACAGGGCAGCGGCATATACATGTGGGCATTATACACAGGGCAGCGGCATATACATGTGGGCATTATACACACGGGCAGCAGCATATACATGTGAGCATTATACACAGGGCAGCGGCATATACATGTGGGCATTATACACAGGGCAGCGGCATATACATGTGGGCATTATACACACGGGCAGCAGCATATACATGTGAGCATTATACACAGGGCAGCGGCATATACATGAGGGCATTATACACAGGGCAGCGGCATATACACGTGGGCATTATACACAGGGCAGCGGCATATACATGTGGGCATTATACACACTGGCAGCGACATATACATGTGGGCATTATACACAGGGTAGCGGCATATACATGTGGGCATTATACACAGGGCAGCGGCATATACATGTGGGCATTATACACAGGGCAGTGGCATATACATGTGGGCATTATACACACTGGCAGCGGCATATACATGTGGGCATTATACACAGGGCAGCGGCATATACATGTGGGCATTATACACAGGGCAGCGGCATATACATGTGGGCATTATACACAGGGCAGCGGCATATACATGTGGGCATTATACACAGGGCAGCGGCATATACATGTGGGCATTATACACAGGGCAGCGGCATATACATGTGGGCATTATACACAGGGCAGCGGCATATACATGTGGGCATTATACACACGGGCAGCGGCATATACATGTGGGCATTATACACACGGGCAGCGGCATATACGTGTGGGCATTATACACAGGGCAGCGGCATATACATGTGGGCATTATACACACGGGCAGCGGCATATACATGTGGGCATTATACACAGGGCAGCGGCATATACATGTGGGCATTATACACAGTGCAGCGGCATATACATGTGGGCATTATACACACTGACAGCGGCATATACATGTGGGCATTATACACACTGGCAGCGGCATATACATGTGGGCATTATACACACTGGCAGCGGCATATACATGTGGGCATTATACACAGGGCACCGGCATATACATGTGGGCATAATACACAAGGGCAGCGACATACATGTGGGCATTATACACACTGGCAGTGGCATATACATGTGGGGATTATACACAGGGCAGCGGCATATACATGTGGGCATTATACACACTGGCAGCGACATATACATGTGGGCATTATACACAGGGTAGCGGCATATACATGTGGGCATTATACACAGGGCAGCGGCATATACATGTGGGCATTATACACACGGGCAGCGGCATATACGTGTGGGCATTATACACAGGGCAGCGGCATATACATGTGGGCATTATACACAGGGCAGCGGCATATACATGTGGGCATTATACACAGGGCAGCGGCATATACATGTGGGCATTATACACAGTGCAGCGGCATATACATGTGGGCATTATACACACGGGCAGCGGCATATACATGTGGGCATTATACACAGGGCAGCGGTATATACATGTGGGCATTATACACAGGGCAGCGGCATATACATGTGGGCATTATACACACGGGCAGCGGCATATACGTGTGGGCATTATACACAGGGCAGCGGCATATACATGTGGGCATTATACACACGGGCAGCGGCATATACATGTGGGCATTATACACAGGGCAGCGGCATATACATGTGGGCATTATACACAGTGCAGCGGCATATACATGTGGGCATTATACACACTGACAGCGGCATATACATGTGGGAATTATACACACTGGCAGCGGCATATACATGTGGGCATTATACACACTGGCAGCGGCATATACATGTGGGCATTATACACAGGGCAGCGGCATATACATGTGGGCATTATACACAGGGCAGCGGCATATACATGTGGGCATTATACACACGGGCAGCGACATATACACACGGGCAGTGACATATACATGTGGGCAGACACACCATAAAAAGTGACAGTGTGGAGGAAGGGGGGGTGTCACCCCCAAACAGGTTAATGTGATTATGTCTGATTATGAGAATCAGACATAATCACATTAACCTGTTTGGGGGTGAATCCAGGGGTAAATGACAACCCCTGGATCTGTCAGTCACTGGGGAAGGGAGGGTGAGAGAAGCAGCATTTACCTTTACAAGTTTACACTGATTTAGCTGCGGCACCACAGCGTGATGGCTGCTGCTGCTGCGGCTGCTGTACTCTGACCTCCGATGCTCCCGCCCATGCAGTGCAATGCATGGCGGGCGCATCCCAAACCTTGCGAGTCCCCCTCCCTACCGCCCGCATCACGCCCGCCAATCACTGCCGGCGACACACCTCCACAGCCACTGTGATTGGCGGGTGCGTCTTCTGCACATCTCCCCGGCTATATTACCGATTAATCAGCCGCCCGCCCGCCTATATTACTGATGTATCAGCCGCCCGCCCGCCTATATTACATACCAGCCGCCGTGGGATGGCTGCTGCCGCCGGAGAGATGTGCAGAAGACGCGGTGATGCACCAGCAGTGATTGGCGGGCGCGTCTTATGCACATCTCCCTGGCGGCAGCAGCAGCAACCATCCCCGGCGGCTGGTATGTAATATAGGTGGGCGGGCGGCTGATACTTCAGTAATATAGGCGGGCGGGCGGCTGATTAATCGGTAATATAGCCGGGCGGGTGGCTGTTTAAAAAGTAATATAGGTGGGCGGGCCGGACATACTGGGTGCGGGGGCCGTATCTGGCCCGCGGGCCGGTGGTTCCCCACCCCTGATCTATAGAGATAGATAGATAGATCTATAGAGATAGATAGATAGATAGAGAGATAGATATGGAGAATAATTAAGTATTAACCCCTTCCCGACGCAGCCTGTTTTTGCCTTCCTGACAGAGGCCTTTTTTTCAAAACTGACATGTATCACTTAAGTGGGGATAACTTTTTTTTGCTTTTACTTATCCCAGTGATTTTGAGATTGTTTTCCCGTGACACATTGTACTTTAAATTAGTGGTAAATTTTGGTCGATACAATTTTTTTTTTGTCAGGGACAGCAGACATCGTCCCTCTGTCACTGCGTCTGTAGACGCGGTGGCACTTTTAAGTCATGACGTATATATACGTCATGTGTCGGGAAGTACATCCCGGCCATGACGTATATATACGTCAAATGTCGGGAAGGGGTTAAGAGGCAGGGCAGAAAAAAATGTACTTACAGGGCATGACCAGGAGGCAGCCAGTTTCAGGAGCTCCTCTGGCTCCAGCCTGCACTTCATCTTCCCCTGTCACATGCCGCGCGTCCTTGCACGTCACCTGACCTTCTGACCTTCCCCTCTCGCGTCTCAAGAGCTGTGCTCTGCAGCAGACACAGTTTCTCTGCAGACGCTCCGCAGCTGGATGCCAGACTGCAGATCTGCACACAGTGAGAGTGACACAGGCTGCCGCTGCTGACCCGCACCCCCGCTAAACCGCTGCCTTTAAAAATTTTTTTTTTTTTAAGTGTGTCTTTGTGTCCCCTGGCCCGGGCCCCCTGATAGGCCCGGGCCAAGGTAAAATGTACCCTCCCCCCCTCCCTCTCGGCGGCCCTGGCTGCAACGACCAGTGGCGCCGCGGATGGCTGCCTAGGCGCTGTGCGACTCGGTGGGTATGTGTCCCCGGTATGTGTTCCAAGTGTGATAAACTGTACTGTCCCTGCTTATATTGTCACCTGCCTGGCTGCTGCGGCGACCAGTGGCCCCGCTGATGGCTGCCTGGGCGCTGAGCAAATCGGCGGGTATGTGTTCCCGTGTAATAACTGTACTGTCCCTGCTTATATATTACTAACCCGGCTGCTGCAACGACCAGTGGCGCCGCTGATGGCTGCCTAGGTGCTGCGCAGCTCAGAGGGTATGTGCCCCCCGCATGTAATGTCCTAATGTAACGTATGTAATGCCCCCCCCCCCCCTTCATCCCTGCTTGATGCTGCACTGTAATCCGCAAAAAATTCCTATTGTGCGCAAGCATACATGGCCAATAAAGTTGATTCTATTCTATTCCTCACTGTTATTATTATTCTAACACTGATACCTCACTGTTCTTATTATACTAACACTCTGATAACTCACAGTTATTATTATACTAACACTCAGAATAATAACAAAAGTGAGTTATCAGAGTGTTAGTATAATAATAACATATACTGTATAGCAATGTAAACGGTGTACAGCGCACCTGCTATTCTGTTCCTATGTTGTAATACTAAGGACCTTATTCTGGTTCATACGCACCGTTGTGAATTTGCATGCGAGCGCAATGGTTCCTAACTGTGCATGCATTGGGTGCGAGCGGCCATGGCAAACAGAGGGTTCGGCGCTTGCACCCACCAGTGCGGGGGGAGGGTTTGGGGTGGCAGCATGTAGTCATGCCCTTGGGTACACCCAGCGTTTTACGGGTGTTCACTTGAAAATGTTGGGCGTTGCCATGGTAATGACTAAGTGAGGCAGCTGCCGGATGCAAGCTGCCCGCCATGTTCCTCTTCAGAACACACACAATGCTTAGACACTTGAGACTTGTCTTAGTTTTGCATGTACCTTCCACATCATTTGATGGTCGCGGTCGGCGACCATCGAATGATGTGGGATTGGCCCCGTAGGCTGCGAACGGATGTTTATGCAAAACATCCATTTGCAGCCCTGCGGGCAAGGGGGGCGGCGGCCTGTGCAAGCGGCGGGTGGGCTTAAAAAGACATGCAGCGCTGTGAACTCAGTTAAGCAGCACATCCCATTATTAGTAGCTAGAATGTGCATCCTCCTGAAGAACTCTCTCTCTCTCTCTCTGCACCTGTAACATCTGACCCCCCTGCAGTGCAGCATGGTTTTGTCCATTAGAAAGAGAATTTGCTTTTGTGAGTAAACCAGAATCAGGCCCTATATACAGATGGAGTGCCTCTGGTTCTGGGCCGGGGATCGCCAGCATGCCTGCGCTGGCGATCGCTGGTGCAGAGGCGCTCCATCTGACTGGGACGAGCGTGCGTCTCACACGCACACATGTCCCAGTTTCCAGACGGTGCCGCTGCAGGTCACTGCCTGTCTCCACTTCAGGGAAACGGGCAGGGATAGGGTGGCGAGGGGCACCGGGGGAGGCGTCGGTGAAAGCACCGTAGCCATGGGGCATGTGGGAGCTGGCTCCATCTGTATAATAAGAGCCATTTATTGACACATGCTTATATGATATTGGCGTATACCGCATATAGGGGGCGATTCAGACTTGATGGCTCTGGTCTGAATGTGCGCATGTACAAGCCCCTGGAGCTTACTGATGGCCAGGCAGGAGGAGCAGCATTTCATGGGCGTGTCCACAAAAATGGTGGGCGTGCCCACAGAAACGCTGGACAGACCAGTCAGAAGACAGGCGTGTCCATACCTGCTTGGGGCGGGCGACTGACATCACATGACGTCAGGGCTGGATGTTCTTTATGGGCTGACGATTGCACTGTGAGGATGTAGGGGGCGAGGATGTAGGGGGCGATTCAGGATCGCTCGTTGCAATCCGAATTCATCCCCAGTGGCAATGGTTGGGGTATACGCTTATCTGCACATGTGTAAACTCCAGCAACGCATGGCTTTGGCGAGTTACGCACACACTGGGCCATTTGCTGAGTGGAGGGAGGGCCGGGGGGCAGACACGGTGCTGGGAACACAGGCGGGCTGAGGCCTGCTCAGGGTCGGCAGCTGACATAACTCAGAGTAAACAGCGCCTGTTATTGAATATGTGCATTACACACGGGAACATCGGATGTTCTGTGACACTATTTGCCAGGAATACTGCTCACAATATAGTTCCCATGCAGAGGCAGAACTCTGGGAGGCAATGGAGTCATCTGCCGCCGGGCTACTGCTCCCAAGGGGGCACCTCTAATCCCCCTGGAAGTTTAAATCAATTATTTAAAAGCCAACGATATTGCTACTGTGGCTGAGTTCTGAAATATATGTGTTCTATCTATCTATCTATCTTGACTCTGGGCAACTGGAGCGAACTTACGCCACTGTGCCCATGCTATACGTAATACTTGTCACCAGTCACAGAGAAGGACCGATAGTGATGTACAGTAATAGTCTATGGGAATTAATCATACAGATGTGTCTACATCTAGTCTCCTTGCGTGATAAACAACCATTCTAGTTGCACAATACTGTGGTGTGACTTGGATGCGCCGGGCGTCTTTCCTGGTAAAATGCACAAAATTCTAATTCACAAGATAGGATGCACAAGCTGTTTCTGCTGATTAAAATGATATGCTTTTTTGGCAGAAGGTTTCTGCTCAAAAGTGTGGAGTACTTTTGAGCGAATCAGAGTGCAAATTGGCTGGGCAATGGTGCAAGTCAGGCTGCTGATGCCTGCATTTAAATGTCAAGGCAAAGATATTTTGCCAACTCAACCATTATTACCACTGGAAAGCTGCATCTCCTGGTGTAAGGAATGAGAATATACCACTTCTTTCTCATGGCGCATTGACCGTTGTTACCGTCTGACAATGCAGTGGCGCCAGTGACGTGCGGTGAGGTTAGAGGTTTGTGAGGCAAGGGCTTGGTGGAGTCAGCGACAAGGGGGTCTGTGGGGAGGGCTGGGTCTGACAGGCAGGTGTGGGAGCTGCCATCTGCATAAGCAGCAGAGAGACCGGCAGAGCAGCTCCTGCCTGACAGCACAGAAGCAACCCGGACCCAGCACTAGCCACAGACCCCCTCGTCGCTGACTCCACCAAGCCATCACGGGGTTTGCCCATTGGTCTGCCCAAATACCTCTTCTACTTAAAAAAAAAACACTTGTGGCCAAATGTACTAGCCTCTGCGTTCAGTAGTTGTGCAGGATGCCGGCTGAACTCCGAGGTTTTTTTAAGAGGGCAATCATTTACAAGGGATGGATTTGCCTTGTAAATGTCTGCCTCTTTAAAAGAACCTCGAGTTCAGCCGGCATCCTGCACAACTACTGAACGCAGAGGCTAGTACAGAAACACATAGATACATACCTCCCAACTGTCACGATTCCGTCGGGACAGTCCCGATTTTCGGGTCCTGTCCCGACGTCCCACCCGCGGCAGGCATTGTCCCGCTGCGGGGGGTGGCAGTTGGGAGACCCTTCAATCTAGTAGAATAGACGCTGTGCGCATGCGCACAGCGTCTATTCTCGTATGAAAATGAGGTCGCGGCTAATTAGCATAAGCCGCGCCCTCATTTGCATACGCCCCGCCCCCTTTTCGGGCGCTCGCGCGGATTTCCTCCGGACTGAAGTTGGGAGGTATGTAGATACAGTGCACAACTATGGCCCTTATTCAGATCTGTGCGGCCGGAGCCGCATACGGTGCTCCGGCCGCACAAACCAATCCCCGCCCACAATACGGATCGCCACGGCCGTCCGTACACGGACGGCTGGCGATCCGCATGAAAATGGTGGGGCGTACGCCTCCACCATGGTGGGAGCTGCCCCCTGCATTCGATGGTCTGCGACCATCGAAGGCAGGGCCGCACGCCCCACCAGCTCCCGCAAGCTGAGACCACACGGACAATCGTCCGTGTGAAAGCTTGTATGGGGGCGGAGAACTGACATCCGGCGATGTCAGCTTTCCGCCCCCATCACTGGCGTCATAGCCTCATTACCATGCATACGCCCCGCGTTTGCATGGGAACGCCCATGAAACGCGGGGCGTATGCATAGGGAAATGAGGGTATGAAGCCCCTCACGCCCCTATACGCCCCCTTTGCGGCGTAGAAACTTTATGTGCGGCGATTTCGCCTGCACATGCGCAGATTGACCTCTGCGCATGTGCAGAGTGAAAACATCGGCGGTACGGCCGCACGCGGGCCGTACCGCTCAGTTCAGAATAAGGGCCAATATAACTTTACACATACACACACATACACACACCTCTATTACTTTACACATACACACACCTCTATTACTTTACACATACACACACCTCTATTACTTTACACAAACACACATCTCTGTCACTTAACATATACACAGCCCCCACCCCCCACAATTGCCAACACACACAGCACCCTTTTTCACAGATACTGCTTACCTAAGCAGCACAGCACGTCCCTGGTCAGCAGTGAGACAGAATCAGACACAGAACAGGAACCGGACAGGAGATGGGTGCGGGCTGAGAGATCGCGTGTAGCACAGTGTGTGCCGGTGGGCATATAATAGCGGGAGCTATCAGCCTGGCTCAGCTCACCCCTTCATGCCGGGGCTCCAGCAGCGGCAGGAGGAGGGAGAGAGGCCAGGCCACGCGGCAGTAGGAGAAGGAGGTTAGCCTCGCCGCCCTGACATGCCTAAGCTGGGGCGGCAGCCGCGGCGGGTGGAGGCTGGGGAGCCGGGCCACCCAGCAGGGCCGCGGCAGCAGGAGGAGGAGGAGGGTGGTGAGTCGGGCCGATGCAGGGGCTCCACTGGCGGAAGGGGGTGGAAGGGGAGCTATGCCTGTCACCACAGCTTAGCATGACAGCGGATACAGGCTGTCAGTGTGTGACAGCCTGATCCACTGTCCTATCACATCTGCCTCAGTGACAGGGGCGTTCGTCCCTGTCAATGAGGCAAATGTGTAGATGCCGCCTTTTCATTACTTTTTACTGGGCTTTTCAGCCTCATTTCACTCTGCAGCTTAACCCTGCCCCCGCTGCTGACATTTTCCAATTGTCAGCGGGATGGCACAGCTCCCGCTGCCTCCTAGACTCAGACAGTGTCACAACTCACCTCATAAATAATAAAAAATAATAATAAGATATTTATAAACACAGTGTATGTGCTTTAAATATTTTTATAAATTTTTTTTGATCATTTATGACAGGGGAGGCACTGCCTCCCCTGCCTCCCCTGACTGGCGCACTTGCTGCGCTTGGAGAGCTAGGCTCAGTTTGTGGTTCATCCAGCTCTGCAAGTCATTTAATAACTTACTTTTGCCACAAAAATGCATCTGACTATTGGTCGCTTGGTACTTATGTAGTAACTGGGCTGCCGATTTTGAAATCGGGTCCATCGCATCGCATCGCACCCGACCATATCGCATGCGATGCGATGCGATGCGATGGACTTGATTTTTCCATAGGATTCAATGTTAAAATGGACTGAGTCCATTTCAACATGGAATTCAATGGGAAAAGGGGTCCTTTTCATACCCCTACTATCCAAGTGGGCATGGAGTTGGATATAAACCTGTGGCGAACGTAGCGAGCCACCGAGCCCGAAGCGTGGCGAGCGTAGCGAGCCCTGCGAGGGGACGCATATTTCTTAAAAAGTATTCTGTGTCCCCTCGCGGGGCTCGCTTCGCTCGCCACGCTTCGGGCTCGGTGGCTCGCTACGCTCGCCACAGGTTTATATCCAACTCCATGCCCACTTGGATAGTAGGGGTATGAAAAGGACCCCTTTTTCCCATTGAATTCCATGTAAAATGGACTCAGTCCATTTTAACATTGAATCCTATGGAAAAATCGGGTCATCGCATCGCATCGCATCTGATTGTATGCCTTAACTTAAGGCATACAATTAAAAAATCGGCAGCCCAGATACTACATAAGTACCGGTCGGCTTTGTGTCATCTCTTCTTTCTAATACAAATTAATTTGGTTTCCCAACTCTATAACAATGATGAGATCCCCTATTAATGTACACGATGTGCTCCTGAAGCCTTGACCTAATTACACAATTGGGCTTCCGGGAGAGTAAACTTTGTTTTGAATTTGAATATAAGGAAGCTGAGATAATTATGCCTGGTGTTTGCGTTGGAAGACAAGGAGGCCTGGCAGAGAGATACATCAGGTATGCCTTGTGCACATAATGATTCATCTTGGGTAAGGTGCAAAATTCTGCACCGCATCAGGAACATGTTACTGTTGCAGGTAGGAAGGGGTTACAGGCTCTGTACCGTAGGGGGTAACCATGCTTTTTAGGTGCACTCTATAGATTATACTTTGAAATCCAAATGAGGCCGTTTTGGCACGCAATCACATTATGACTTTTTATTACATGTGTTCATGACAATTTAGCATTATGCTATTTGCACCCAGTTTAGTATTTATGTAATGAACTGTCAGGTACGCAAACAGGAACATTTTTACAAGGTAAAATCCATGCCTTCTAAATGGCAGCCCCTTTAAATTAAACCTCTGCGTTCTGCCGGCCTATTCCCACCATGCATTACATCCCATCCATTGTTCTGAGTTATTTATACACATGAAAGTCATATTTCCATAAAAAAAAAAATATAGGGATGAGCGGGTCCGGTTCTGCTCTGGTTTTCCCAACACACTTAGATCCTACATCGATGTGGTGCAGATTCACACAGGTTGGGTATGACAGAGTCATACAGCTTAGGTGGGACAGAGGCACACAGCTTAGGTGGGGCAGAGGCACACAGGTTGGGTGGGACAGAAGCCTACAGCTTAGGTGGGGCAGAGGCACACAGGTTTGGTGGGACAGAGGCACACAGCTTAGGTGGGACAGAGGCACACAGGTTGGGTGGGACAGAAGCCTACAGCTTAGGTGGGGCAGAGGCACACAGGTTTGGTGGGGCAGAGGCTTTCAGCTTAGGTGGGGCAGAGGCACACAGCTTAGGTGGGGCAGAGGCACACAGGTTGGGTGGGACAGAAGCCTACAGCTTAGGTGGGGCAGAGGCAAACAGCTTAGGTGGGGCAGAGGCACACAGGTTTGGTGGGTAAGAGGCATACAGCTTAGGTGGGGCAGAGGCTTACAGCTTAGGTGGGACAGAGGCATACAGCTTAGGTGGAGCAGAGGCATACAGCTTAGGTGTGTCAGTGGCATACAGCTTAGGTGGGTCAGAGGCATACAGCTTAGGTGGGGCAGAGGCACACAGGTTTGGTGGGACAGAGGCACATAGCTTAGGTGGGACAGAGGCACACAGGTTGGGTGGGACAGAAGCCTACAGCTTAGGTGGGGCAGAGGCACACAGGTTTGGTGGGGCAGAGGCTTTCAGCTTAGGTGGGGCAGAGGCAAACAGCTTAGGTGGGGCAGAGGCACACAGGTTTGGTGGGTAAGAGGCTTACAGTTTAGGTGGGGCAGAGGCATACAGCTTAGGTGGGGCAGAGGCATACAGCTTAGGTGGGGCAGAGGCATACAGCTTAGGTGGGGCAGAGGCAAACAGGTTGGGTGGGACAGAGGCACACAGGTTTGGTGGGGCAGAGGCAAACAGCTTAGGTGGGGCAGAGGCACACAGGTTTGGTGGGACAGAGGCACACAGCTTAGGTGGGACAGAGGCACACAGGTTGGGTGGGACAGAAGCCTACAGCTTAGGTGGGGCAGAGGCACACAGGTTAGGTGGGGCAGAGGCACACAGCTTAGGTGGGGCAGAGGCACACAGGTTGGGTGGGACAGAAGCCTACAGCTTAGGTGGGGCAGAGGCAAACAGCTTAGGTGGGGCAGAGGCACACAGGTTTGGTGGGTAAGAGGCATACAGCTTAGGTGGGGCAGAGGCTTACAGCTTAGGTGGGGCAGAGGCATACAGCTTAGGTGGAGCAGAGGCATACAGCTTAGGTGTGTCAGTGGCATACAGCTTAGGTGGGTCAGAGGCATACAGCTTAGGTGGGGCAGAGGCACACAGGTTTGGTGGGACAGAGGCACATAGCTTAGGTGGGACAGAGGCACACAGGTTGGGTGGGACAGAAGCCTACAGCTTAGGTGGGGCAGAGGCACACAGGTTTGGTGGGGCAGAGGCTTTCAGCTTAGGTGGGGCAGAGGCAAACAGCTTAGGTGGGGCAGAGGCACACAGGTTTGGTGGGTAAGAGGCTTACAGTTTAGGTGGGGCAGAGGCATACAGCTTAGGTGGGGCAGAGGCATACAGCTTAGGTGGGGCAGAGGCATACAGCTTAGGTGGGGCAGAGGCAAACAGGTTTGGTGGGTAAGAGGCTTACAGTTTAGGTGGGGCAGAGGCAAACAGGTTGGGTGGGACAGAGGCACACAGGTTTGGTGGGACAGAGGCACGCATGTTGAGGGACATAGTAGAAGGACATAGAGGGAGACTGAGACAGTGTGCTATATTATGGGTGCACTGGCATACTGCACCTAGTGTCAATTACTTGGAGGTGCCCTGGCATTTTGCCCATCTGCAATTGACCCTAATGCCCTGAAAAGCTGCCCCTAGTGTGCGTGACCCAGGTGCCCTGACATGCTGCCCCTAATCTGAATGACCAAGGATCCTTGGCAAGGTGCCATTACTGTGAATGACTTGGGTGCAGGTGTTGGAGGTCTCATATTTATCACTGAGGATAGCTGACACTCATCGGCCATTGTTGGCAGTGGAAACAGTCATCTCCTCAGACTCTGACAGAGAGGGTGCGGCTCCAAACACCAAGCTCTTCCTCTGAATGGATGGCAGCTCTATCAGATTATGCTGCAGCTTGCTGCTCCCGGACGCTGAAGGATGGAAGTGCAGGGTCTGGCAGGGAGGACCTAGATACTGCTCTCGGAGATGGGCTGCATCTTCCTCTTCCTCCCAGCCAGCCATTCAGTCATACTGCTGCTGTGTAATGGAGTGAAGATGGCCAGAGGAGGAACTACCACTGGTGCAGCAGAGCACCGAGGCCTCTGAGGAACAAGGGGCCTATAGCTGCCCCTGTCACCCTCTTTCTGTTACCCACTGCCTCTCCCTGTTACCACCTGCCTCTTCGTCACATAAATACAGAGGAGCTGTCACATCCCTGCTCCGCTACCAGCTCCAATTCCTGCTTTAACCGGTGTAAAAGTGATTAGAGCTGTACCATCGCTTCTCAATCACCCACATTACAGATTACGCCACTGGACTTCTATTTGGGTTGCAAAACCTCTTGGCTTCTATGTACATTACCAGGCCATATACCATTGCATGTACATACAGTATTTATTTATAGTTTCAAATATATAGTGCAGCAGATTCCGTTGCGTTTTATAATTGGAGACAACAAACTGGTAAGAAACAAAACCGACATGGAGGTAGGAGGGCCCTGCTCGCAAGCTTACAATCTATAGGGATAATAGGAGGGATACATAAGGATAGATTTCCATAGCATGGCAGTCCCACCAGATTACAAGACAGTCCTGATGGGATACAATTATATATGAATGCTACTGGAGGTTGTGTGGGAGTCCTGAATATGATAGGCTGCCTGAAGAGGTGAGTTTTAATGGAACTCGTGAAAGTTTGGAGGCTAGTGGAGAGTCTTATTGTGCGTGGAAGGGCATTTCATAGGATGGGAGCAGCCGGATGAAAGTCCTGTAATAGTGAATGGGAGCTGGTGATCCGTGCAGAAGAGAGACGCAGATCTTGTACAGAGCTGAGTGGTCGAGATGGGAGATATTTTGTGATAAGTGCAGAGATATAAGCTGGTGCAGTATGGTTAATACCTTTATATGCTTTGTGTTTTATATTGAATACGGTAAGATACAGACAACCAATGGAGGGACTGGCAGAGCGGATCAGCAGACGATGAGCGTCTTGCAAGGAAGATCAGCCTCGCAGCAGCATTTAATAAGGATTGCAGTGGTGAGAGTCTGTTCTTGGGAAGACCAGTTAGGAGACTATTGCAATAATCAATGCGGGATACAATGAGTGCATGGATAAGAGATTTAGTAGTGTCTTGTGTGAGATAGGGTCGTATTTTGGATATGTTTTTTAGATGTATGTAACATGATTTGGAGTCAGATTGAATGTGGTGAACAAAGGACAGTTCAGAGTCGAGGATGACCCCTAGGCAACGAGCTTGTTGGGTCAGGTAGATTGTCAAGTTTTTAACAGCGATGGAGATATCAGGATGGTAACTGTTCTTGGCCGGTGGGAATATAAGTAATTCTGTTTTGGAAATATTGAGTTTGAGGTGGCGACAAGACATCCAAGATGAGATGGCAGAGAGACATTCAGAGACTCGGCCCAAAACCACTGGTGACAACTCTGGGGTTAATAGATAGATTGGAGTATCGTCCGCATACTTCCTACTAGATTGTAAGCTCCTCCGAGTAGGGCCCTCTTCCCTCCTGTTGTCAAAGTCCTCTTCTCTTCACATGTCACTCACAGCTCTCCTATGCTCCAACACTCAGTGACCATCTTTGTCCGCATACTCATCTCCATCATTGGCATCTAGCCTCTAGTTGCATGTTGATTGAGTCCTCACTTGTTATATCCAAGCTGTAATGTGTATTGAACTGTGGCGCTCTTTATTTGTACTGTATTCTTGTTATTTATTCAATGTTATGCCAAGCTTTGTCTCCCTGTAGTGTTCCTTTGTACGGCGCTGCGAAACACTTGTGGCGCCTTATAAATAAAATAATAATAATAATAATAATACAAGTGATACTGAAATGTGAAACAAGGGATTCGTTTGCCAAACCCATACATACGTACACTTGGGGGTCGATTCTGTTTCACTCATAGTGATCCGAATTTGGCCCCTGCCCTGATGGTCGGGGTTTGCCTATTTTTGCTCATTTCTGCACATGTGGAAACCCCGACTACAAGCGGCCATGCTGATTTGCAATTACTAGTTTGATTGAGCAGCTTTCATATTGTTTTTGATTTGCAATATTGCCAGGCCGTTCACAGTGGGCCGGGAAATTATGGCCTGAGAACTCGGCTAATTTACTAAGCTGACAAGTTCTCAGGATTCGGATCCCCCAGTGCCATGTATATTATGCCGTCTGAGTTTTCCGGCAGCCAAATATGGCTCACACGGATCAGTCATTAATGCCCTGCATGGTGGGCCTTGTGGTTCTCCATGTCCCAGCATGCAGGGGAGGCATACTGGGGCTTATAGTTCTAACACAAAACAAATACAGTGCCGTATGTTAATGTTTATTTTTACCACTTTAATGCCATCTGCCGACTCCCACTGCCCAGGGGACAGCCCCGGGCTTCAGCCCGGACTGGAGGTGCCCTGGAGGAGGTGACCCCTTTATTGGAGGGATCCCCACTCCCCAGCCAGGGTGATCATGTTTTGCTTGGGGGAGCTTATGCAAAAAGTTTCCCTCAGCCGTTGCATGGGAAGCGGTACATCTGTCAGAACAGACTTAGGTCTACAGTCATTAGGTCTTCCCCGGAAGGTCGACTGTCCCCAAGGTCGACAGGGTTAAAGGTCGACATGGCTCAAGGTCGACATGGGCCAAGGTCGACATGGGCCAAGGTCGACATAGGCCAAGGTCGACATGGTTTTAGGTCAACAGTCATTAGGTCGACATGAGTTTTTCACTGTTTTTTTGTCCCGAATGTCGACACAGTCGACATGGACACAGTTGGAGTCGAACCGCAGCCCCTCGCATCGCTCGCTTCGCTCGCGATGCTTCGGGCACGGTGCCTCGCTGCGCTCGGCACACTATTTTATTCTCCCACCACGCCCTAGTGGATGGTAGGGCATGAAATACCGCCTGTCAGCACATGTCGGCTCAAAAAACAGTAAAAAACTCATGTCGACCTAAAACCATGTCGACCTTGGCCCATGTCGACCTTGAGCCATGTCGACCTTTAACCCTGTCGACCTTGGGGACAGTTGACCTTCCGGGGTCGACCTAAGTCTGGTCTGACAGATGACCGTTTCCGTGGCATGACACCGCTTGCTTTTGGAACCTGGTGCTGATTATAAAAATACATAAAAAAAAATCCTTTTGTACCCCATATTTTTGTAACCAGGACCGGTCCAAGATCCTGGTGCTGGTTATAGAAATACAGGGGAACCCCAGTTTTTTGTTGCCCTGTATTTCTGGAACCAGCACCGACTTAAAGAGCCTGTGGCTGGTTTCCCTCGGGAGGTGGGACCCCACGCTGGGTTTTTTCTTATTATGTATTTCTTTTTTGTACTTTTTACACAGAGAAGTCTGCACGGATCTGACTGATATGTGCAGCAAAATACAGGGGTAGATTTATTATGCTCGGTGAAGTGATAAATTGTCTGTTTTTTATCACCGGCCAATCAGCTCCTGCCTGTCCTGCCTGACACTTTATCACTTCACCGAGCTTAATAAGTCTGCCACACAGTTTAATATTCTTATTTTCTGCTGAATTTCCGGCCGAATTCAGCAGTACACATGTTAGTAAATGAGCTGATAATAAAGATCTCTATGGCCATATACGGTCAAGTTCTATCGAAGGTGTTCTCATTTGTACACCCGAATTCTGACCACGGTAAATTAGCCGGATGCCGGCTATATTTGGCCGTATTTAGCATCGAATGGGTGCATTCGTAGCCATTTGAGCTTAGTAAATTCCCCCCCAATGTGTTTATACTGGTAAGAATTCAATCGCATCCATCTGCTTTTGTCCACCCAGGATTACAGTATATTATTGTTAGCACCTTTCTGTTTTGTATACATATATGGAATTAATACTGACCCACAGCTTGTACCATGTACTATATGGGTAAAACTCAGCATAGGCATATTTCTTTTATTTTTGTGTTTAGACCCGAGTCCTGTTGGAGAAAGAGCACTAAATACAATTATGTGAGCATTTGTGAGATCAGTCCACTCCATGTGTTCCTATTGTGCTGTCAGAGTACTCCATGTGCCCATTATATTGCATCAGACCCTACCACATGCTCCCACGTGTGCTATCAGCCCCTTGCACATGCACCTTATAAGCTATCTGAACCCTTATATGCCATCAGACCTCTGCAATGTAACTTAAATGCATCAGACCCCACCACTGACCTTTACATGCCATCAGCCCCTCCAGATGTTCTGTAAGTGCCATCAGTCCCCTCCCCGTGCCCCTCGTATGCCATCAGACCCCTTAATACACTCCTTGTGTGCCATCAACCTCCACACTCATGTCCCTTATGTTGTCATCAGCCACCTCCCTTACATGCCATCAGTCTTCTGAAAATGCCCCTTCTGTGCCATCAGCCCCTCACATGCCCCTTATATGCCATCCGATCCTTACCGCCTAGCCGCCTAACCCCCCTACGGACATAACAGAAAGTATTTTTTAGCAGGAACTCATTTCCCTAACCTCTAAATCAGGCATTCCCAACCACAGTCCTCAAGGCACACCAACAGTGCAGGTTTTAGTGATATCCAGGGTTCAGCACAGATGGTTTAATCAGAATCTCTCAGATACTAATTAAGTCACCTGTGCTCAAGCCTGGATATCTACAAAACATGCACTGTTGGTGTGCCTTGAGGACCGTGGTTGGGAATGCCTGCTCTAAATAAATATGACATCATCAGGAACTGGGTTTCTGAATCTGTTCTGGGCCAAAAATGTACTTTCCACATGGTTGCCTACCTGACCCTCTCCTTCAGGGAGAAAATGCTCTGTTCCTGGACTTCCCTGGTAATGTAGGATTGCCATCACCTGTGGTTAAACACCTT
Organism: Crinia signifera; assembly: GCF_055691185.1. Classification (NCBI taxonomy): domain Eukaryota; kingdom Metazoa; phylum Chordata; class Amphibia; order Anura; family Myobatrachidae; genus Crinia; species Crinia signifera. Next base: position 274,068,305 of record NC_139222.1, read on the forward strand.
TCTTATCAATTACCTGTCTCCCCACAGGTGATGGCAATCCTACATTACCAGGGAAGCCCAGGAACAGAGCATTTTCTCCCTCATGCATTTAGGGTACATTGTAAACTGCCCATAAAGATATTCCCTCTGCCCGAGGCGTGTGTTGTTCTTCCATAATAGAGAAGAAAAAATCAAAACATTTTAAAAGTTGAATTGAAATATCTGGCCTCCCTGTTGCTTCCCAAACACCTGGTACTTCCTTTATTGACCTAGCAATATACTTGGCAGAGAATTCTCTTTGTAGGGATGCTGGATTCATAGTCCCTGCCTCAAGCAAATCTGGCTTTGGATGAGGTGTCTGTAAGCCTGCCGGCGAGAGAACATTTTCTACCTCCATTGTGAGGTCTATAAATGTGGTGCATCGTTCAGTATCTCTCATAACTATCTGCCAGGATGCTGCGGACGAGAATTCTCCTGAGTGTCTCCCTCCTGTGTCTCATTACTGGAGGCAGAGCACAGACGTAAGTCACAGATTTATACATGGTGTTTACAGATTGTTCCCCTCTGAATAAATAACTGCCATCACCTGTGCTGAAGCACCTTGCTTATCAATTACCCTGTTCAGCACAGGTGATGGTAATCATATATTCAGAGGAAAGTCCAGAAACAGCATTGTGTCCCTCCTGTAGAGGGTCATGTTGGGAGGTATGGAATCATTATTATTTATCTGCTAACAAAGATTTCCTAGCAACCATCATATATAGGCCTCTTGCAAAGACAAATTCCTTCTCTAATGGACAAAACCATGTGCACTGCAGGTGGGGCAGATGTAACATGTGCAGAGAGAGTTAGATTTGGGTGAGTTATTTTGTTTCTGTGCAGGGAAAATACTGACTGTTTTTTTTACACTGCAATATAGATCTCCCTTTGAAGTAAAACCCCACCCAAATCTAACTCTCTGCACATGTTACATCTGCCCACCTGCAGTGCACATGGTTTTGTCCATTTGAGAAGGAATTTGTCTTTGTGAGTGAACCAGAATAAGGGCCATAATGAGAACCGTAAGAGCGCAAAATAGCCGTAATGTAATGACCAGAGCTGGCATTGTCAGAACACTTTAACAATGGCAAATATGTTAATGAGATGGATACACATTTTTTTATATTGTTTAATATTTTCTATTCCTAAAATTAAAGTAGTCCCTGTCCCTGTCTTTAATTCACTGGTTTGTGTATACCCGATTGCCCGGTTTACTACATATATATTATACTGTGTTATTTTATATGTCTGATTTTGGGATGCAGTCAAAATCCCGAATGGGTCATAATACCGACAAGGACAAAATCCAGACATTTAAAATCCCGACAAGGTCAAAATACCGACATATAGAATGTACAGGTGAAACTGTCAACATGACTTTGGGTCGACAGGTCGCGAGGTCGACGTGTTTTTTCACTGTTTTTTGACCTGACATGTGCCAACAGCTGGTATTTCATGCCCTACCATCCACTAGGGCGTGGTGGGAGAATAAAATAGTGTGCCGAGCGCAGTGAGGCCCCCTGCCCGAAGCATCGCGAGCAAAGCGAGGGGCTGCGGTTCACCTCCAACTGTGTCCATGTCGACTGTGTCGACATTCGGGTAAAAAAACATTGAAAAAAAAACCATGTCGACCCAAAGTCATGTTGACAGTTTCACCTGCACATTCTATATGGCGGTATTTTGATCATGTCGGTATTTTAAATGTCGGGATTTTGTCCTTGTCTGGATTTTGTCCTTGTCGGTATTATGACCCATTCGGGATTTTGTCCTTGTCGGTATTTTAAATGTTGGGATTTGTCCTTGTCGGTATTATGACCCATTCGGGATTTTGACCGTCGGGATTTCATACCGAATCCCTGATTTTATCCCTTATTTTTCAGCCATGTTTTATATCATTATTCAGCTTTATTCACCTTATGTTTCCTGCATTAGAAAACAATTGTAACCACAGATCACAAACTTCATGTGCACAGTGCCCTAACCCAGCATAACAAGAATGCACATATGTGTGTGATAATATATAGAGACTTGGCTGAGAGACAAAGGTGGAATCTAGCGACAGGCTGCAGAGTTGATGGGGATATAAGCATTCGGTCGACATGCATGAAGGTCGACATGGGTTTGGTCCACGGACATTGGATCAACACAAGCATTAGATCGACATGGGGAATGTCGACAGTCAAAATGTCGACATAGAGTTTTTCACTTTTATTTGAGCCGACATGTGCCGACAGGCGGTATTTCATGCCCTACCATCCACTAGGGCGTGGTGGGAGAATAAAATAGTGTGCCCGAAGCATGTTGAGCGCAGCGAGCCATGCGAGGGGACGCGGTGAACTTTTTTTTAGTGTCCTTGTCTACTGTGTTGACATGTATAAAAAAAAGTGAAAAAACTCCATGTCGACCTTTTGTCTGTTGATTTTTTCCTGTGTCGACATAATGCTTGTGTCAACCTTCAGTCATGTCAACCTTCAGTGTAGACCTAATGTCTGTCTATCCTATGATCCATACCCAGTTGACGCCAGCGTCAGTCAGATTCTGCAGGATAAAAACTGTTGGTGCAAATTTTTTAGTTCCAACCCAACAAACATGTCTACATAGATGCACTGTACAGATCACTATGATGGTAGCAAACTTCTTAGGGTTTAATGTGAATTTATTTTATTTTTTTAAACAAAAACACCTCCCCCCCGCCTAAATACATAACCAACCCTCAGAGCTGGTCCTAGCCTAAATGATGCCCTAGGCAAGATTTTGGCTGGTGCCCCCTAGCACCGCCACTAGTTATGCCTCTGACCCTGCTCCCCTTTCCCAGCACCATCAACCCTCATCATAGCAGTCATCATTTTGGTGCTCCTACCCACAATGTTTTAAATAGAAACAGTGCACACATTCGGTGCGCAGCCCAAACAGGGGTGTGTTCTTGCTGGGAAGGGGCATGGCCACACAATAGTACCCCCAATTCAAATTATGCCACACAGTAGTGCAACTTTATTCACATTATATCATGCGATGGTGTCCCTTATTCACGTTACATCACACAGTCGTACCACTTTACCTTATGTACATTACTCTTCACATTATTCACATTATACCCTTAGAAAAAAATCCTGAGTAAATTTTGTATTTTAAGCACCTCCATGGCCACACTGCAACCCAGCACAAAGCAGTGTGTTCTGGGCAGAGGAGAAGAGCTGCAGCTGCTGCTGTCACTTAAGGGGAGGGGGCCCGGGGTCCCCACTGGGCCCTTCCATCAGACTTTGGCCTGGGTAATTTGTACCCCCTACCCCTTTCTCGCGGCACCCCTGATAATACCACACAGTAATGCTCCTTACACATGACACACATTATTAATGTCCTTATAACCATAATGCCCCTTACACATTATGCCAACCTTTATTAATGCCCTTCATACACATAATGACACACATAATGCCCCTTTCACATATGTTGCACATTATTAATGCCCTTAAACACATGACACACATAGGTGTGCGCACATTGAGTCTTATGGGTGCACAGGCACCCCATAATGCTGTGCCCACCCTTATGAACACCTCCCTACCAGCAATACTTTTTACCAAAGACCTTTGCTTTTTAGAACTGTATTCCATTGAAAGAAGCGCCCATCAATCAATTATGTGTGTTTTGCATTGTTACTTGTATCAGACTATTGTCATATCACTATATGTTTTTATACTTTATTTGCATGTATTATTATACTGAGAGACGTTTTATATTGTAGCGAGTACCAATAGATGATGGTAGACATGCCTGAATGACGCTGTTAGACACACCCAATGGGCGGTGTTAAACATGTCCAAGATGTGGTGCTAGACACACCCCTTTGACGGTGCACCCCCTAATAAAATGTGCTGCGCACGCCTATGATGACACACATAATGCCCCTTACACATATGTTGCCCATTATTAACGACCTTATACACATGACACACATAATGCCTCTTACACATTATGCCAACCTTTATTAGTGCCCTTATACACATGACACACATAATGCCCATTACACATATGTTGCCCATTATTAACGACCTTATACATATGACACACATAATGCCTGTTACACATTATGCCAACCTTTATTAGTGCCCTTATACACATGACACACATAATGCCCATTACACATATGTTGCACATTATTAATACCCTTATACACATGACACACATAATGCCTGTTACACATATGTATCACATTATTAATGCCCTTATACACATGACACACATAATGCATGTTACACATATGTCACACATTATTAATGCATTTATACATGACACACATAATGCCCCTTACACATATGCCGAACACTATTGCACAACCAACCCACCCGCAGACAGCACTCGCACAGCTGCTAACACTGTGACCTCTGCCTCTGCTTGGATACAGATGTTTTCTCATACATCTTGCCTCAATAGGCCATGCAGCCCCTGGGCAGTTTTGCTAACGTTGAGTGTCTTATTTTGCTAAGAATTCGTCTTATTTGCATTGTTATGTGACCAGGACACACAAGCAGCTTCCGATGATTAAAATTATATATTAACTATATTCTGTGTGTGACTGTGGCTGTACCTGCATACGGAATGCTATGTTACAGTGATTTCCATGAATACACTATTTCATATGCGTATACAGCCTCACTCACACACAGAATATAGGCATGCTGCATATCATTTTAATCAGCAGAAGCTGCTGGTGCCCCTATGCATTCCAAATGCCCTAGGCAATTGCCTAGTTTGCCTATGCCAAAGGCCGGCTCTGCAACCCTTGGGGGTAAATTGACTAAGATGGGAGTTCTATTGAAGATGGGATATTGCCCAGAGCAACTAGATTATATCTATTATCTTCTAGTACACTGATTTTCAACCTTTGTCAACTCACAGCACACCAAACAAGATCAGAATCCCACAGGGAAAAACACATTGGCACCCACAGCAAAAACACAAACCCATTGGCCCCATATGAAAAAATAAATAAAACAATCACAGTGATCCCCACAGGTAACAAAAATAATATACTTTGGCTCTCACATGAAAGTAAGAGACCAGTGAATAACAGTTGCACTGTTGGTGGTGGCTGTAAACTGGTGTGGACATCTTTAGCTCTGGGGCACACTGGAGAATACCTCAATCACGCTAGTGTACCACGGTGGCACGGTCGTTGAAAAATGCTGTTCTAGTAGGTGCTTAGTAAATACTAAGTATGGGGCTTACACCATAGCAGCCAGGCAAACTGGGGTGATTCAGACCCGCTAGTAGTGTACCAAATTCGCTCCCCTGGCTGATTTTTGGGGTTTGCGCATCCGCGAATATGAGCATGTGCAAAGTCCTGGACCGAATAGCTTTGGCGAGTTTCACACACTCTGACCGTTCGCTCCAGAGGGGTGGGAAGGGGGCGAGGATGGGGGTGGAAGCAGAGAAGCACCCAACGTTTTATAGGTGTGTCCATTAAAAAGCTGGGCATAACCCTGCAGACGCAGGCTTGTCGACTGTCTGTGGCACTACTAGTATAGCAGAGTCTGTGCCTGTGATATTTTGTAGTAATAATAATAATAATGATATTTATATAGCACTTTTCTCCCAATAGGACTCAAAGTGCTTCACACATTGTCTTTACAGCTCGAAATACAAAACAAGCTTAACAGTAGATGTCAGTGAAATGCTTGAGTAAATAAGTATGTCTTTAGACTATTTTTAAAGGATTCTATAGTGGGCGCTTCTCGCACTGTGCGAGGAAGAGAGTTCCACAGAGTTGGAGCAGCAAAGTTGAAAGCTCGACCCCCAGATGAATTCAGGGAGATTCTGGGTACTGTTAGTAGTCCTTCTTCAGTGGATCGTAGTAATCGAGTGGGACAGTAAGGGATCAGCAGCTGTTGCAGGTACCTTGGGCCCTGGTCATGTAGGGCCTTGAAAGTGAGTAAGCCAATCTTGAAAACGATTCGCCATTTTACAGGTAGCCAGTGAAGGGCGTAGAGAATGGGAGTTATGTGGCAGGAGCGGGGCTGGTTAGTTAATAGTCTGGCGGCTGCATTTTGTACCAGCTGCAAGCGGTGCAATTCTTTTGCTGGAAGACCCAGGTAGAGAGCATTGCAGTAGTCTAGTCGTGATGATATAAATGCATGTATGACTTTAGGAAGGTCTTCTGAGGGAATTAAATGCTTGATTCTGGCTATGTTTCTCAGATGAAAGAATGAGGATTTGATTGTGGCTGACACCTGATGTTTAAGTGTCAGGCCATTATCCAGGACAACACCAAGATTCCGCACATGATCAGAGTTTTTTAGTGCTGTGCCCCCCAGCTTAAGACCTGTCAGTTGGCTATGCTGCCGTCTTGTCCTGTGATTTATCATCAGGACTTCTGTTTTATCTGGGTTTAGTCTCAGCCAACTGGCACTCATCCACTCCTGGAGCTCAGCTAGGCAGCCATTTAAGGTTGTTATTGTGTTATCGGTGCCTGGAGCAAAGGACAGGTACAGTTGGGTATCATCTGCATAGCAGTGGTAGACCAGGCCGTGACGTCTGATTATGTCACCAAGTGGAAGCATGTATACTGCAAAAAGCATGGGAGATAGTATAGAGCCCTGTGGGACACCACAAGACAACGGCACTGGTGGTGAAGAGTATACTCCCGATGCAACTCTCTGTGACCTGCCAGCGAGAAATGATTTGAACCAGCTAAGGACTGTGCCACCCAGGCCACAGAAATTCTTCAGGCGCTCAATTAGAATCCCATGGTCAATGGTGTCAAATGCTGCAGAGAGGTCCAGAAGGATTAGGATTGAACAGTCTCCTCTATCCCTTGCATTTAGAAGATCATTGAGCACACAAACCAGAGCTGTTTCTGTGCTATGTCTTCTCCTGAATCCTGACTGGAATAGATCATAAATGTCATGGGTTAACAGGTGGGTCTCTAGTTGAGTTGCAACCACTTTCTCAATAACCTTTCCTAGAAAAGGAAGATTTGATACTGGCCTGTAGTTGGTCATGCAGTCAGGGTCTAAATTAGATTTTTTAAGAAGTGGTCTGACTATTGCTTCCTTTAGTGGTTCGGGAAAAACACCTGTCTGCAAAGAGCATTGAACTATTTTTGCAAATGCAGGGCCGATTATTTCCATACACCCTAAAAGAAGCTTGGATGGGGCAGGGTCCAGATCACAGGAGGAGGGACGCAACAGTCTGGAAATTCCAGCAATGTATTGTACATCCACTTGGTCAAAGATGTCCCATGAAGGCAAGTGTCTTAAACTGGTAGGCTTGGTCTGTTGGAACTCCTTTGGTGTCACTGTGGGGATTCCAGCCCGGATGATAGATACTTTATCTGCAAAGAATTTAGCAAACTCATTGCATCTTGACTGCGAGAGGGTTACATCAGGCTGCAGGCATGCTGGTTTGCAAAGCATCTCCACTGTACGGAAAAGCTGAGCGGGCCTATTTTTTGCTGTCATGATCTCATTTGAAAGGAACACTGTTTTCTTGCGGGTGATTGTTGATTGGTATATTCCAATGTGTTTGATTAGATTTAATTTATCCTCTGCCAGGTTTGTCTTCCTCCATCGTCTTTCAAGTATACGACCCCTTTTCTTGAGATCACGAATACTGTTGTCAAACCAGGAAGCTTGATGGTGTGGTTTGCAGGGTCGAATACGCAATGGGGCTATAGTATCCAGTGCCTCTGTCACAGCCCTGTTATAAAAATGGACTAGGGAACATGGATCTTTACAGGTCACCATCACTGCTGAGAGGTTCAAGTTAGCTGCCATGGCCTGAGGAGTCATAGCCCTCCTTGGGCGATATTTGGTCAATTCCATGGGCACAGATCTATTTTGAGGGGTTGCGACTGAGAACCATATTGAGTGGTGGTCTGACCATGTGACTGGGTTTATCTTTAGGTCAGATACTTCTAGCCCAATCTGGAAGACAAGATCAAGAGTGTGGCCACTTTTATGTGTAGTACATTTAATTTAACCTGTAATCTGTGCCTGTGCCTCATAGATTAATTAATAATCCCTTTAAAATATTTTTTTTCTGTCTGCTGCTGTGTGACTGTTAGCTGGTACAGGCCAGGGTAGTACAAGTATTAACTCACCTGTGTGCACACTGCACATCGGTGCTGCAAAATAAGAAATCATTCTTTTTTTTTTTTTTTTTTTTTTTTTACAATGAGGGTTACTGACTTCATAATAATCCTTTAACATTTTTCTGTGTCTCTGCTGCTGTGTGGCTGTAATAAGCTGGAACAGGGTAGTACACAAGTCTCACCTCACCTGTGTGCACGCCGGTGCTGCAAAATGTCCTATTTACGCAAAATAAGGGTGGGTTCCAAGAACAGTTCCATCTTGCACCTCTTTTTTTTGCCATCATGTGCTTTTTGGGGCCTAGTTTTTCAAACTGCCATCCTGTCTGCCGCTGCAGTGCCACTCATAGACGAAACACTTGTTTGTGCCGCACACTTGTGTGGCTTAGCATAGTTATCCAGCTACCTCGGTGCAACCTATTGCCCTAAAAACAATATTGTGAGGTGTTCAGAATAGACTGGAAATGAGTGGAAATTAATTATATTGAGGTTAATATAGCGTAGGAGCAAAATAATAAAAAAAAAAACCCAAATTTTGCGATTTTGTTTGCAGTTTTTATGCTTTAAAATAAAAATAAAAAATCAGAACATGAAACACGAAAATAGTGGTGTTTTGGAACAGATCCAAAACACTGCCCGAGATACAGACCCAAAACGCGTTTCACGAAACACGAAAAGCGCCCGGTGCACATCCCTGATTTTAACCTGGAAACTATTTTACCATGTTATAGTAGTAGTAGTAGTAGTAGTACGTTTATTTATAAGGCGCCGCAAAGTGTCCGCAGCGCCGTACATAGCAAACAAAAAACTAATTACAAGGTAACGTACAGGGTGTGTTGAAAAATACAGTATAAATAGGGGTATAGCTGGTAGAACTAAAATCAGCATCAGTTCAGAAGTAGGTGTGGAAATTGTCAAGGAGACTGAAGATGAAGTAGAGTAAGGGAAGAACATGGCAGGAGCACAGGTGAGGTAAAGAGGTAGGGTGAGTACGTGAGGAAGGAGGACCCTACTCATAAGAGTTAACATACTAAAAATAGGTGGGTGGATGAACAAAATACAATAGGATAAGTAGGAACGGAGGGGAACGGAGGCAGGATAGGAGGATCAAAAGAGGTTAGGAGGAGGGATAGGCTAGTCGAAAAAAGTGGGTTTTGAGGGAGCGCTTGAAGGAGGTAAGGGAATCAGATAGCCTGATGGGTGGCGGGAGGTTGTTCCAGTGCAGGGGGGCAGCGCGAGAGAAGTCTTGGACACGGGAGTGGGAGGAGGTGATTAGGTGAGAGGTCAGTCGGCGGTCAGCGATGGAGCGAAGGGGACGGGAGGGAGTGTGGATAGAGATCAGTGAAGAGAGGTAGGGAGCTGTGGAGGAGGAGAGAGCCTTGTAGGTGGTGGTAAGGAGTTTAAAGAGAACTCGGAAAGGAATGGGGAGCCAGTGAAGAGATAGACAGAGGGGGGAGGCGGAGGTAGAGCGGCGGGAGAGGAAGATGAGCCTAGCAGCAGCGTTAAGAATGAATTAGAGAGGTGCGAGGCTGGTGAGAGGTAGCCCATAATTTGTTATAGTACATTTTAACTGTGTCTAACATTAAGATTTAGAGTAAATGACTAATATTGTACTTTTCTAATTACAATTTCATTAGCAAAGAGCTCCCGTTTAACTACGCCATACTGATCTCATCACATGTGACGGCAGGAAGCACGGAGAATCTGGCTGTAATGGTTGAATATGATGATACGGTCTATCTGAGCGCTAATATACAAGTCTATGACAAAATAACTGTTATATTTGATGGTGAAATAGCTTCAAAGATTCAATGCAAAGAATTTATAGTAAGTGATTTCCTTCCTTACAACTCAGCATGATCCTGCCTGCTTGGTGGTGTGCAGTCTATATGACAACAGTGTCGACCACTATTGGTTGACAGTCAAAAGATCGACCCATGAAAAAGTTTGACGCAAGGAAAAGGTCAACGTTGAAAAGGTCGACATAACTTTTTCACATTTTTTTTTTTTTAAACATACTTTACCTTCCCAGATGGCGTAAATTGAGAATAAATTAGTGTGCTGAGTGCAGCGAGCCACGCGAGGGGATGCGGCACACTTATACACACACACTCTCCCTGCTTTTGTAGTCTGGGCAATATGAAGCAGAATTTAGCATTACAGTAGGTGTTTTTTGGCTTCCCTATGGAAGAGTTTGATTGCTCTGGACCCCCCCCCCCCCCCCCCTCCATTGCAAACACCCTGGAGGATCAGAAACATCCTCATAAAAGAATTTGTGAGGAATAATTTACTTTTTTTTATACTCTTAGGAAATTAAGTAATAAAACCTCAAACAGAAGGAAAAGCAAAATATGAAATTTGTTACATAGAATATTCAGTCATCTGCGCAAATAATGGCATTGCTACATTACTCACTATATACTAGTACTTATTGATATACAGATGTAGCCACGCTAATCGTAGAGGCATTGCTTCCTGTAAATGGGTGTGGCCTCATGAAATGACCCAGTGATATCACAAGGGGGCATGGCCTAACGGGGGAAGCCCTTTATTATCGCCCTGATGGAAGCAGGGTTCTGCAGGTTAATGTCACACCACAGAAACCGGTTCCTGTCATGGTGGAGAAATCAGCATCAGGTGTCACCTCTAGGAAGGGTGACACCTGGGTGTGGCTCCTAACCCCCTTGTGACACCACTACCCTAAAAGTACACAAAAAGCTTTTATACACCTTACAGATTGGGTTTGTATTCATCAACACATACCAAATATGAACAGTATACAATTATCAAAGTTCCAAATGAATATAAATATATACTGTATGTAAGGGAATAAAACAAGAAACAACCAATGTGATGGTATCAAGAAATATCAATCTGTGACCAATGGTGAGACAGGGAGCGTACCACACTCACACTAATAGTGAAGCAGAAACACCTACCTATATTCTTTTGTCTCTCTCTGGTATGGTGAAGAGGGTCAATATATCACGAAGTAGAAGAGATGTGAAATACAAAGTGATTATGTTAAATCCATAAAGGTTTCTTTTGTCTATTTTTTGTGGATGTGAAACAGTCCAAATCGGATCCACATTCTTCGAACCGCCCATTACAGAAGTGTTTTAAATATGAAAAACAAAACAAATATGTGTAGAATTGTTTTATGAACAGAACACATCATGAGAGTGAAAATTAAATGGTGGTTGGACGTACCCTCACTCAGTGCCTTATTCTAGTTCACTTTTAGGGCGGGATGTATTAAAATACATCGCCGCCCTTCGCCGCCCCCCCCCGCTGCGATGCTGCCGCATATGTACTAACATATGCGTCTGGCATCGCGGGCGGTAATGGAGGCCCCCCGCGATACCTGTACTCTGGTGGTCTATGGTCTCCGTCATCTCCCTGCCGCCACGCTCTCCCCTCAAGCTGGGGACAGCTAAGCATGCTGTCCCCGGCACCTCCTCCTCCCCCCTGCAGCCGGAAGGATGTCCGGCTGCTTCACTAGGGGGAGGAGGGGTTTACCTTCCAGGGTCCAGGAGGACCCTTCAGGAAGGTAAGCCAGAGGGGGGGTCGGCGAGGCGGCGGGTTTGCGTCAGCGTCGGCGGGCGGCGAAAAGAAGCCCATAGGCTTCTATAGGGTATTGCCACCCAAAGGTGGCGATACCCTTCAGTGCGGTATCATTTTTGATACATTGGAAAATGCGGTAAAACTGGGGTTTTACCGCATTTTCCATTTGATACATCTCGCTTTTAGATGCAAATTCCTTCTCAGAAGGACAAAACCATGTGCACTGCAGGGCAGGGCAGATGTAACAGGTGCAGATAGAATTAGATTTGGGTGTTATTTTGTTTCGGTGCAGGGATACTAACTGACTGCTTTATTTATACACTGCAATATATATCTCACTTTGAAGAAAAACCCCACCCAAATCTAATTCTATCTGCACATGTTACATCTGCCCCACCTGCAGTGCACATGGTTTTGTCCTTCTGAGAAGGAATTAGCCTCTAAGAGTGAACTAGAATCACAGAGAGTGTACATATATTAAGGTTTCTTTGGAATCCACAATTAGACAGCCGCCAACATTTCAGAAGAACACCATGAGTTTGTTGTGCATACCTTACTCACAATCGATGTAGAATAGGAAAACATATGTATCATAAAGTAGAAGTGATGTGAAAAACAAGCTGCGTACCGAACTTATGGTTCAAAGTGATTATGTTAAATACATAAAGGTTTCTTTTGTGTATTTTCTGTGGATGTGAAAAAAATCCCTCAAATCGGATCCTCGTTCTTGGAATAGCCCATTACAGATCAGATGTATTTTAAATACGAAAAAACAACAAATATATTTATAGACTTATTTTATGAAACTAATAGTGTGTACACACGGTCCGGTTTCGTTTCCGATGCTGACGATATAGTCAACATCGGATCGGAATCGGATATAAATCGGATGTAGGTTTTTTTAGGGCTTCAGGCTCCGATTTGAGGGCGATGCGTGCTCCCGTGTCCTCTGAAATCGGATCGTAAATAGAGAGGGCAGGCAAGACTTTTTAGTGGAAATCTGAAGGAGATCGCATGCATAGTATGCGCCTTGCCATGTCCTTCAGATCCGATGTCCGATCTGATTTACAGATCACATAGTAAATCGCATAGTAAATCATATGGTAAAAAGTGAAAATCTTAAAGCAGATCTGACAGGAGTAGAGAAAAAATAAAAAAAAAAGGGGAAAAGTAAAAATCAAACTAAACATCGAATTGAACATCGAATCGGAAGGCACATCTGACCGTGTGTACACACCTTAACACCTCGCAAGAGTGAAAGTTCAGTGGTGGTGGGGTGTACCCTCCCTCACAGAGATAGTTTAAATTCATTTGAAATCCACAAGGGGAAAGCCTCCGCCTTGTCAGATGAACACCTTGGGGGAAATTTAATAGGAAGAGAGATTCAGAAAGTGAGAGATTTGGTAAGAAATCTGAGATTGTGTACTGTTCATGTTTGGTATGTTAATGCTAGGGGTGTACCTGCGCACTGAGTGATTGTGGTCGTGCTAGCTGCAAAGCACTTAGTATAGTCTGACTAAACTATACTGGTATTGATAATCATAGAGAAAAGGAAGGTTTGTGCTGAGCTCAGTCCTAGTGTGTAGTTAATGTGACATAAAATATGTGTGACACGGTTTTGTAATGTACCAAAAAATGCTTTACTGAAAAAACAATAGTGAATATTAAACTGCAGGTGGTTGATACAACGGTTCAAGTCTACAATAGTAGTCTGTCTAATTGGTAGGTTGAAATGGTAAATCCCCAGAAAACTTGCGCACCGGGCTCGCAGTCCGTCTTGCCAAGGTGAATGGGGTTGCACGGGGTAATCCCCTTGCTCAAAGTCAATTGTTCAAAAGTTCAAATGTCCAAAACTTGGTATATGAAAAACAAGTGCGGCAGTCTCTATCTGAGTGTGGCGTCCCGCTGCTCAGATCAATATGTGGATTTCGGGTACCCCTTTAAGTTGCCGCGGTGTGGGTGCGGGTTTTCGGGAGAGTGACTGAGGGTGCAGATTAGAGTATGCCAGTGTGCGGTCAGCCTGTTCACCGTTCGAGCGCCGCACGCGTGTGGTGTCCACAGCGTGTAGCGGTCACGGTGTGGAGAGGCGTCTGCAATGGAGCAGGGGATGGAGGCACTTTGCCCTAACCGATGGTGTCGGTATGTGCGCAGTGTCCCGCCACCTGACTGGGAGCCCTCCTGCCTCGCGTGCAGTCCCTACTTCCTACTTCCCCTTCTTCTCACAGCTGGTGTATTGCATCCTCCGATTGGCGCCTGCAGCACGATCTTCCTGGATTACACAGCGCTGTAGCCGGGCAGTGTCCGAGGGGGGTCCTGAATAAGGATAGTGTCAGTGATTTCCTCAACGCGTTTCAGCTTCTGTAAGCCTTCTTCATGGTTGCGAGCCCGGTGCGCACGTTTTCTGGGGATTTACCATTTCAACCTACCAATTAGACCAGGGCTGGGCAATTGCAGCCCTCCAGATGTTGATGAACTACACATCCCAGGATGCTTTGCATTAGTTTTGCTATGTGGCCATGCTGAAACTGATGCAAGGCCTGCTGGGATGTGTAGTTCATCAACATCTGGAGGGTTGCAATTGCCCAGCCCTGAATTAGACAGACTACTATTGTAGACTTGAACCGCTGTATCAACCACCTGCAGTTTTATATTAACCATATTTGGTATGTGTTGATATATGTTTGGAAATGTGGTGACATTTTAAGAACTTTCACAGGCAGCAGTGTGCCACCCAAGTCCAAAATACCCATCATTTTTTTTGGCTATGGTTTTGTATTCATGTTTATTGTCTTAATATTTGAAAGCAGGGGTGGCCAAACCAGTCTTCGAGATATACCATCAGTCCACGTTTTCTGAATCACCTAGCTGGTGCACAGCTGTAGTCATTACTAACTGTCACATTTCCCAGAGTCCCCAACTGGTGCACAGGTGTAGTCCTTACTAACTATCACATTTCCAAGATTACCTAGCTGGTGCACAGCTTTAGTCATTACTAACTGTCACATTTCCCAGAGTCCCTAGCTGGTGCACAGCTGTAGTCATTACTAACTGTCACAGTTCCCAGATCGAAAAAGAACAAAACAAAAAGCAGCGCTTAAATGATAGAAATAGGTGAATCAATTATGGTTAAAAATATAATTTTAATAAGACATGTTATAATTATCAGTAATATTGCCCAATTAATTGGTGCAGAATGAAGAAAATATTAAAATGAAAATTAGAAATTAAAAACAGCAGCAGAGATTTTCCAGATTGTAAAGGTAATTAAATTGACCCAAAGTTGGGTTAGTATATGACCTGCACTATCCACAATAGCAGCAGTCCCCATTTTTAGTGGAGTCCACACGGCATATTATCCTGGGGGCTGTATGAGGAAGTCGCTGGTGATGACTTGAGTACGACTGCAACCTCTCAGCAAATTGTATCCATTAGTAACAGTTAGTATTAAGCCAAAGACATCCAAACTTGGGGGACCAAGTGGTCAGAAGAATCAGCAGGTAAGTCCTACAATACTGGTGGGTCCAACAATACTGGTTCTGGAAAGGCACCAACGCGTTTCACTGTACTCAACATCAGCTTTATCAAGGTGTTTTCCAACATTTCCCAGATCACCTAGCTGGTGCACAGCAGTAGTCATTACTAACGGTCACATTTCCCAGACTCCCTAGCTGGTGCATAGCTGTAGTCATTACTAACTGTCGCATTTCCCAGATCACCTAGCTGGTGCACAGATGTAGTCATTACTAACTGTCACATTTCCCAGAACACCTAGCTGGTGCACAGCTGTAGTCATTACTAACGGTCACATTTCCCAGACTCCCTAGCTGGAGCATAGCTGTAGTCATTACTAACTGTCACATTTCCCAGAACACCTAGCTGGTGCACAGCTGTAGTCATTACTAACTGTCACATTCCCCAGACTCCCTAGCCGGTGCACAGCTGTAGTCATTACTAACTGTCACATTCCCCAGACTCCCCTAGCTGGTGCACAGCTGTAGTCATTACTAACTGTCATTTTAGCAAACCAGCTGCATTCATTCCTACTATAGAACCACAGGTGGCCTGAGACACAAGAACTGTTAGTACTGTAGATCTTGAGGACAGGTTTGGCCACCCCTGGTCTAAAGCAATATTAAATGAAATGGTCTTTTCTGCCTCTCCGCAGGTGCCTTCAGTTGACTCCTCACAAACAGCCTTTCTGACCGTTTCTTTCACTGGAGCAGTTAATAAAACGGAACGCCAGCCTATAACAATTGACAATCAGCAGAATGCCTGCACTGTCCAGATGGACAAGCCCATTTACAAACCAGGGGACATAGGTGAGTTATAGCTGAACAATCAAAGTAGGTCATGTCCACTGAACGCTATTGGTTGGGAGAGACTCAATCACCAGACGTGGCAGAAGAGGAAGTGACATGGCTGTAATGTGCGGTGTTACATGATGGTCACAGATCCAGTCATGCTCTAGTCTTTCATGACCGTTACTTTTAATATGAGTGTAGTCCAACCCCTTTAAAAGTTTTCTGAAGGCTAAAATAAGTGTGACACATTTAGCCCTTTTACCCAGGGTTGCCTACTTCCTGGCTGCCCTCTCCGAGAGGCTTGCCTACCTTTCTAGGGGACTGGGAGGCTGATCCTATTTTCAGACCCCAGCCCGGCCATTCCGGGACGGTAGGCAACCCTGCTTTTACCTATTATGTTACTATGATATGTTACTATGTATCAGAATTTACAAAGGCCAGTATATGGGTATTTGTATTATTTTCTCAGGCGTATTTGTATTCAGGAATACGAATCCATACACCATCGAAAGAATACAAATCCCCATTCATTCGAATGGTGATTCCAAATGTACTAACCGGCCCTATGTAACATACTCCTCATTTTCCAGCCGTATTTAGCCGAAGCCTGGACAGATCAGTCAGATCGTGCAGGCTTCTCTGTGTAAAAAACAGAAAAATAAATAATAATTAAATTAATAAAAAAAAAAAACGGAGTGGGGTCAACTCCCCCATACTATAACCAGCCCTGGACTCAAAGGCCAGAGTCCTGGTTTGAGAAATTCAGGGGGGAAACAAGTTTGGGTTCCCCAGGATTTCTAAAATCAGCACCAGGCTCATGAGCCGGTCCTGGTTCCCAAAATTTGGGGGACGAAATGAATAGGGGTCCCCCGTATTTTGACAACCAGCACTGGGCCCATACAGTCAGCAGGGTAATGCCACAGCTGGAGGGAAACTTTTTATTCAAGTTCCCCCAGCGAAAGCATTGGGGACTGGGGACGTCCTCAATAAAGCCCCAAGACTCCCCCCTCCCCGCCCCCCCCAGAATATCCCCTGCCCAGCCTGAAGCCCGGGACTGTCCCCGGTGGCCTAGGGCGGTGGGCACCGGGCTGATTTTTTTTTTTGTTGTGTAAAAATGGAATAAACTATTGGGTTTTGTTGTGGAGCTACAAGTCCCAGCAATCCTCTCCCAGGGGCAGGGACTTGGGGAACCACAAGTCCTAGCATGCGGGGTATTAAAGGGCTTGCTGGTACTTGCAGTTCTACAACAAAACCAATATTGAAATAAAGACACAAACAGATAAGAAAAAATATAACTTTAATTCATACTACAGTCATTCATACTGCGAAATTCGCAGCGTTGCAAGTCCATCAGATGCCATCCACCCGCAGTGCCAGCCGACCTATATAGTCACTGTAAAGTCCTGTGCAAGGACAGGACGGGCAGCTGACATCCGATGATGTCAGCTGCCCGTCCCCCCGCATGTGCGCCACGGCCTCATTAGCCTGGGAACACCAAACATTCTCTTGGGAACGCCCATGGAACGCTGGGTGTTCCCATATGCTAATGGAGCTGCCCAGTGCCCCCCAGCCCTTCTCCGCCCCCCCCCCCTCGGCGTGTAGGGTGTGTGCATCCGGCGAAACGAGAGTTTGCCGTGGGTCCATGCACCCCGTGTAGAAACTCCTATGCGCAGACACAAACCATTGGTCCGCCGTGCGATCACTCGGAGGACCGAAACCGTCAAAATAAGGTCCATACTCACCTATGGATTCCAACAGAGGCCCGGCCTCTTGAATAAAGGTATACACAGGGCTGGGGTTGTTCTGATGAAAAAATATATAACAACTTTACCAGATAAAATATTTGTCATTTATTATACACAAATAAACATATGACACGCACTCATAAATATAAAAAAATATACATGTAAATGGGATCAGTAAAAACAGCGGCGGCTCTTACCATTATAAACGAGGGGGGCTGTCGTAATGTGGCCCCCCCCTCCACTGCCGTCGCTGTCCCCAGCCACCGCCCCCATCCCCGGATGTCCGTGCAGGCGCGCACCCCTGTCCCCTGCACGGGGACAGCGCATGCTCAGTACCTTCTTACATACTGCGCATGCGGTGGCACAAGCCTCGCATGGGCTGCCTTTCCGCGGACCATGCGCAGTATGGTCCGCGGTACTACGCATGCGCATAACCCGTTTTGGGGGCTTCAGCACACTTACGCAGAGAGAGGCATCCTGTAGGGAGGGAACACCTCCCTATGGGATGCACTGAGTGACTGGCAGGTCAGACTTCCAATAGGAAGTCACTGCCAGTCACAGTGAAGCCAGTGCAGTCTCACAGCCTGCATCTGGCTTCACTTTAGGCAGAGACAGTGGGCAGTATTCAATGAAAATATTCACGGGGTGCAGCGAATCCTGTTTAGGATTCGCTGCACCGTCGCCGTGTTCAGGAGTCTCGCTGTCCCCCCTAACCAAC
This sequence comes from Crinia signifera, assembly GCF_055691185.1. Classification (NCBI taxonomy): domain Eukaryota; kingdom Metazoa; phylum Chordata; class Amphibia; order Anura; family Myobatrachidae; genus Crinia; species Crinia signifera. Next base: position 274,086,740 of record NC_139222.1, read on the forward strand.
GTCGCAGGGGCTCGCTGCCCCTGACAGCGAGTGTGGAGCCTGAGGACGGTGGCAGGCAGGGAGATGGAAGTCTCCCTGCCTGCCCCAGAATGTATGTGAAGGGGCGGAGGGCTCCCCAGGACCCAGGCAGCACAAGCTGCCTCCCGGGAGAGCCAGCAGGGGACCAGGTATTCACTGCTCCTGATCATGCATATGTAATGATCGGGAGCAGCGAATATATGAATATCTAATAAGCGGCTCTCGGCCCCCTGCTGGCTGCTATGTGTAAAAAAAAAAAAATATATATATATATATATATATATATATATATATATTTTTTTTTTATTAAATAAATATTCATGTGAATAAAAATAGCATGCCGCTTCTCAGAATAAAATTCCTGATTTTTTTACACCAAATGTAAAAAACAAAAAACTTTAATTTAAAAGTTCACATTCCACTTCACCATAAAAAGATAGCGATTGCTACACGGTGAAGCATGGCGATAATAACCTTGAAATGTATTCGCCATCTGGTCATTGAATAGGGTGATTCACTTTTTTAGTCAAAAAATCGCCTTACAGCACGAAAAAAATCGCCGTAGAACATGGCAAATCATCCTCATTGAATACTGCCCAGTGGCGGATTTTATCTGAGGGGGCTGCAGCCCTGCAGCCCATAGGTAAAAACCGCCACTGGTAAAAAATGAGAATTTGCATTAAAAAAAAATTGGTATACTTCTCCAGTGTAATTGTGCTAGTAAAAATGAAGCAGTTTGGTATAACTCAATCATAATAAAGCATATTTACAAACTGTGAGAGATTTGATGAAGACGCAATGGGTTAATGTCCTTTTTGGCTGCTAACAGATGAAGAAATGTGAAAGTCCCGGAATAATACCCAGTTGTAACTATGTTGGGCAGTCAGTGATGGCAGAGATTATGTCTTGCTTGGCGGCTGCATTAGTAGTTGAGTTTGTGGTAATTCTTCTTGAATAAAGCAAAAAATGAAAGTCCCACAGTCTGACAATAGATGGGTACCCACAGTGGCATAACAATAGCCCCGCAGACCCCGCAGCGGCGGGGAGGCACTGAGTAAAGTGTGGGCACCGGGGGTCTGGGGGGCTATCGTTCTGCCGCTGCCTGCCTGTACCGCTGCTGCCCCCCCCCCAAGAAAAATTACCCCCCCCCCACACCTTACACGCTGCCATTTGCCAATGCTGCCTCTATAACCGGGACACGCATATCTACTCTGCCGTCCCGCCGCTCCTCCTCGCTCGGCTCCTGAGTTCTGCTGTTATAAAAATCTCCCACACAAAATGTCTGCCCCCTTATAGCAGACCATTTTGTTGGATGCTAGAGGAGGCCAACATTTTGTGTGGGAGATTTTTTATAATAGCAGGTGCCGAGCGAGGAAGAGCGCCGGGACCGCAGAGTAGATATGCGTGTCCCAGTTATAGAGGCAGCTTTGGCAAGTGGCAGCGGGTAAGGCAGGGGGGGTTAACTTTTTGTGAGGGGGGGGGTGCCAAAAATTCAATTTTTGTAGTTACGCCATTGGGTACCCAGCGGGTACAATGATGCTCAATGTGTTTCTACGTTCATCCACGTCTTCTCCAGGAGCTGGAGTGAGTAGAAGATCCATCCTCTTCTCAAGAAGACGCCAATGGGGAAGCTGCGGAAGGAAATGAGACTCACCAGGGTCTCCGGCGTAGATCGTGTCCTAGTTGATCCCTAGTAGACCTCCATGGGGTTTAATAAAAGTACCCCATTATTTATTTATTCTTCTTTTTTTTTACACAGGGCAGCATTGCAAGGTTCAGACTGTTCCGTGCAACGCTGCCGCTTCGTACATATTTGGCGACCGTAAAATATAAATCTGGAGAATACAGCAGATAAGTCATTTTGCCTGTTCCCGTATTTATATATTCCGCAACATACGGCCAATGCCGGTCGTATCAATTCGTACTTGGGATTGGCCGTATCTCCGGACCTTAGTAAATTTCCCCCAAGGTGACAGCAAAATGATCTGTTTCAAATTTGCTGAATATGGAGGGAGAGAGCTTCGAGCTCAGAGATTGGATGTAGGAGCAGATAGGGACTATGGGGCAGATTTATTAATCTTGGAGAAGAGATAAACTGGAGATAAAGCGGAGAAAAGGTAAAAGGAGATAAAGCACCAGCCAATCAGCTGTGTTTGAAAAAGACAGTTGGGAGTTGATTGGCTGGTGCTTTATCTCCTTTTACCTTTTCTACACTTTATCTCCAGTTTATCTCTTCTCCAAGCTTAATACATCTGCCCATAAGTCATCATTTAGATGGGCTCTTAACTAGTAATAATAGGAATAGCCAGGAAATAGGAAAATCACAAGCATGAAGATATTTTTTCCTTTTTTAATCTAGTTCAGTATTGTAAAATAAAATGTATCAGTCCTGCATAGGAATATGAATATATGCTGCTACTTTTACAGTACGAGCTGATGTTTTGTCCTTTCTCTCCGCAGTGCAATGCAGATTTTTTTGTTTGACTCCTGAATTGAAGACTGTTACTCCGAATGTAAGTGACTATTACTGAATCTAAATGTTCTACTTGACACTTTCCTCGTTTGTGTTTTAGCGCTGATAAATGGAGTCCTTAAACCGGTGGCAGATTTTACCTATGGGCTGCAGTCCTCCAGTAAAATTCGCCACCCCGGACAATGTCTGTTAAACCAGATCCAGTCTGTGAGCCTGCACTGGCTTCACTGGGACTGGCAGTGACTTCCTATTGGAAGACCTAACTGCCTGTAACTCACATAACAGTAAGTCTCATTGTGAGATGTTCCCTCCCTCAAGGACTGCCAGTCCAGGCTGCGATAAGTAGAAAGCTGGCTTCCTGTAGGAAGCCACTCCCTGCTTTTCGCTCTGCCCTAGACGGCTTCATAGCAACCAATCAGATTCTACTTCTTATTTATTTAGCAGATTTTTTTTATTTGATTGGTTCCTATGGGCAACTTTGCATCTTCAATAGAATTCCCATATTAGTAAATGTACCCCAGTATGTTCAGATAATAGTTTTATAACAAGAGAACGCAGTAATATAAATAACATTGTTAATATTGTATTCAAATACATATAAACAATGAAGTTGAACCCTTTGGGTTCCAACATCTCTGTTAGATGTTCAAAATATCCACTAAAAATGCCAGCATCGCTCACGTTTGTAATATAAATTCAAGTAAAAAAATATGTGTGGAATATTTTCTGTATAAGGTAATCATTACAGGTCATTATGATTAATAGAAATGTTTACCTGGCAATTTTCACACCTATTTTGACAAATTCCCTTGGCGCTCAAAGGGTTAAAATGTATAACTTTCCCAACTGCCAGCTCCTGATCTCTCAGATGCGGAGATAGATCACTTTTGGCCAATGTCTCAAACCATGCATGGTAACAATCCACCAGGAAAGAGTGATAACTATACAGTAGCAGCTTCCAAAAGAGTTATAGTCACACAGAAAAGTACCTGTGGTATAACCCAGTGGCCATTTATCTCGATTTCCAATTGCTATTGTCCCTAGTCACTGATGTGTAATAGCCTTGCTACAAGGAAAAAAGATGGCAGAGCGCAAATCGATATAATTGAATCTGCTGCTGTCTCTGATAAGGGGACACCCCAGCCCCTTAGACACAGAAACTAGAAAGAAAAAGTTTCAGAGGCAGCGCTGATTCAAACAACCAATTAAAAATGTATTAATGACACAATTAATACAATTGGTAATTATATACCGGCCGGTACTTCAATGTATAAAATACACATATAAAAAAGAAAAACAATGTAAAAATATATATAACAATTATACACAATAAAATTGGTTAGTGGCTTGCTGCAGTAATTATTAATCCACTCTCTTTCACTCCAGTTTTAGTAAGCAGATGTAGTTTAGTAGGTAAATGGACGGTTAGCTCTCTCACAGCTCAGTCCAGGTTAGTGAATTATGGCATGCATGATTTTGTGGTTAGAATGGGTTAATGAAGAAAACATGGAGGGAATGAATGGTGCTCAATTGAGCTATAACCTGCTCGCCTCCGGTTCAGTCACTCAATCGACCTGTGAGGGATTTTTCTCCCCGGCTGTTGATTCCTTGCTACAGATGCAAAACAGCTCCCAAGGTGAGGTCCACAGGAAGAGGTGCGATCACGGAGGTGGGGGGTATGCAGGAAGGCACAGTGAAGTAGCGGTCAGCGTCTGGTCTCCTTAACGCGTTTCTCGGCCTTTCACACTCGGCCGCTTCATCAGAAGGACATAGATGTAGTGCGCCCCCGTCACCTGTGTTTTATGGCGTTCAGGGCTTAGTGTGCGCTTGCGCTGTTCAGACTATCCAAGCCTCGTTTTCGTTCAGACGCGCCAAGCGTCAGTGTTGCGTTCCACTTACGCTCACACCTCGTTTTCACAGATGCGGAAGTGTTCATTTAATAAATGCCTTTGAGAATCATATGTGTATCATTATTCACTCACGCCTCATTTTCATATGAGGGTTCACATTGGTGGATTTAAATCACGTGTGCCGCTTTTGTTCTGCACACTGATTATTATATGCAGCATTTGATTTTCTGTCCGTTTTTATATATTAAGCAAATATATACATATATAGATTGAATGATTCACGGATGGCAGATTTTATATATATATATATATATATATATATATATATATATATATATATATATATATAGAGTTGAAAGCACACTAACATGATCACAAAGAAAGAAAACATAATTTATATATACACACAAATATACACTAATCTAATACAATAAAATAGAATAAAATTCGGTACTCTTTACCTAGAACGGCGCCCGTCGCGGGCATCGCGGGTACATTTATGGCTACCCGCGACGCGACCGACGCGATGCCCGCGATTTTCCCATTGAAAACCATGTTAAACCTGAAAAATCGCGTCGGTCGCGTCGCGGCCGGCCATAAATGTACCCGCGATGCCCGCGACGCGATGCCCGCGATTTCCCATAGGGAACAATGTTAAAAGGCAGATTGACCGCGATTTTACCGTTAAATGCCTCAATGACCGCGATTTTGACATAGGAAACAATGTTAAATGGGCCACAGAGCCCAAATAGTCCCCCTGAAGTCTTAAATGGCCCCCAAAATTTTTAACGCCACCCCACGATCAACGTGAACCCGAAGCGTGGCGAGCGCAGCGAGCCCCGCGAGGGGCGGCGGTACGCGTCCTACGACCTTTTCATGCCCTACTATCCACGTCGGCGTGGAGTTGAGAATAGAATAGTGTGGCGAGCGCAGCGAGCCACCGAGCCCGAAGCGTGGCGAGCGCAGCGAGCCCCGCGAGGGGACGCGGATACCTTCACAGGTAAACGCGTCCCCTCGCGGGCTTCACAGGTGTCCGTGGCGACGCGGACACCTGTGAAGCCCGCGAAGGGACGCGTTTACCTGTGAAGGTATCCGCGTCCCCTCGCGGGGCTCGCTGCGCTCGCCACGCTTCGGGCTCGGTGGCTCGCTGCGCTCGCCACACTATTCTATTCTCAACTCCACGCCGACGTGGATAGTAGGGCATGAAAAGGTCGTAGGACGCGTACCGCCGCCCCTCGCGGGCTCGCTGCGCTCGCCACGCTTCGGGTTCACGTTGATCGTGGGGTGGCGTTAAAAATTGTGGGGGCCATTTAACAATTCAGGGGGACTATTAGGGCTCTGTGGCCCATTTAACATTGTTTCCTATGTAAAAATCGCGGGCATTGAGGCATTTAACGCTAAAATCGCGGTCAATCTGCCTTTTTAACATTGTTCCCTATGGGAAAATCGCGGTAATCGCGGGTACCCGATTTTGATGTACCCGCGATTTACCCGCGATTACCGCGATTGCCGCGATTTTACCCGCGATCCCGCGATTTCAATCGTGGGCGCCGTTCTAGGTAAAGAGTACCTAAAATTCTACTTTCTACTTTTTACCATAGGAATGTCGCCATTTTTTTATTTATATATTTATATTATTATTATTAGATAACCATTATATAATAATTACTTTAATCGTAATTGATCAGTATATGCTACGCAGAGTATAGCAATGACTAATATTTCTCACTCACTATTATGTATAGAACATGATGTTATTAATTAGCTAATTCATTATCAATTTTGATGATTTTTAATAATAATCAAAAAACAACAAATAATGTATCACACATATTGGGGAGAGAGAATGGGGGGGGGGGAAGGGAAAGAAAGGGGGGGGGAAAGGGAAGAGAGAGAGATATTTTCAGATACATTTCAAAAATAATCAGAAATAAAGAGAAAAAGATTTTTTTATTTTTTTATTTTTTGTTTTTTATTATTATTTTTTAGTTTTTTAACTTATTGAAGACAAGTATTTAAGGGAGAGAGGGGGTGCAGATGGTCATATCTATTATCAATCAACTCATATAGAGCTTAGTTCTAATTAAACTTATTGCAAATGCTGATGTAAAGCAAATAGGTGTTCCCACATACAACATTAACTATCGGTCTTGATACTAACATCGATTCTTATATCATCCGATAGAAGGCAGTAGAGGGAAAACAATGGAGGGAGAAAAAGGAAGAAAAAGGAAAGATGTTCGACATGCTAAACCATATATCAAGGGGATATGTACATTCAGAAATTCTATACCTTGAATCATATATTATTGAGTTCTACACAATCGTTCAAACCCTTAGGAATTAATGTGGCTAATCTAAATATCCAGTAGGCCTCCCTACGACACAGGTTTCCAAACCTATCTCCTCCTCTTATTGTTTTCTTTATTTGTTCTATAGCTTTTATTTGTATTTTATTATTTTCCCTCTACTGCCTTCTATCGGATGATATAAAAATCGATGTTAGTATCAAGACCGATAGTTAATGTTGTATGTGGGAACACCTATTTGCTTTACATCAGCATTTGCAATAAGTTTAATTAGAACTAAGCTCTATATGAGTTGATTGATAATAGATATGACCATCTGCACCCCCTCTCTCCCTCAAATACTTGTCTTCTATAAGTTAAAAAACTAAAAAATAATAATAAAAAACAAAAAATAAAAAAATCTTTTTCTCTTTATTTCTGATTATTTTTGAAATGTATCTGAAAATATCTCTCTCTTCCCTTTCCCCCCCCCTTTCTTTCCCTTTCCCCCCCCCCATTCTCTCTCCCCAATATGTGTGATACATTATTTGTTGTTTTTTGATTATTATTAAAAATCATCAAAATTGATAATGAATTAGCTAATTAATAACATCATGTTCTATACATAATAGTGAGTGAGAAATATTAGTCATTGCTATACTCTGCGTAGCATATACTGATCAATTACGATTAAAGTAATTATTATATAATGGTTATCTAATAATAATAATATAAATATATAAATAAAAAAATGGCGACATTCCTATGGTAAAAAGTAGAAAGTAGAATTTTATTCTATTTTATTGTATTAGATTAGTGTATATTTGTGTGTATATATAAATTATGTTTTCTTTCTTTGTGATCATGTTAGTGTGCTTTCAACTCTATATATATATATATATATATATATATATATATATATATATATATATATAAAAATCTGCCATCCATGAATCATTCAATCTATATATGTATATATTTGCTTAATATATAAAAACGGACTGAAAATCAAATGCTGCATATAATAATCAGTGTGCAGAACAAAAGCGGCACACATGATTTAAATCCACCAATGTGAACCCTCATATGAAAATGAGGCGTGAGTGAATAATGATACATATATGATTCTCAAAGGCATTTATTAAATGAACACTTCCGCATCTGTGAAAACGAGGTGTGAGCGTAAGTGGAACGCAACACTGACGCTTGGCGCGTCTGAACGAAAACGAGGCTTGGATAGTCTGAACAGCGCAAGCGCACACTAAGCCCTGAACGCCATAAAACACAGGTGACGGGGGCGCACTACATCTACGTCCTTCTGATGAAGCGGCCGAGTGTGAAAGGCCGAGAAACGCGTTAAGGAGACCAGACGCTGACCGCTACTTCACTGTGCCTTCCTGCATACCCCCCACCTCCGTGATCGCACCTCTTCCTGTGGACCTCACCTTGGGAGCTGTTTTGCATCTGTAGCAAGGAATCAACAGCCGGGGAGAAAAATCCCTCACAGGTCGATTGAGTGACTGAACCGGAGGCGAGCAGGTTATAGCTCAATTGAGCACCATTCATTCCCTCCATGTTTTCTTCATTAACCCATTCTAACCACAAAAGCATGCATGCCATAATTCACTAACCTGGACTGAGCTGTGAGAGAGCTAACCGTCCATTTACCTACTAAACCACATCTGCTTACTAAAACTGGAGTGAAAGAGAGTGGATTAATAATTACTGCAGCCAGCCACTAACCAATTTTATTGTGTATTATTGTTATATATATTTTTACATTGTTTTTCTTTTTTATATGTGTATTTTATACATTGAAGTACCGGCCGGTATATAATTACCAATTGTATTAATTGTGTCATTAATAATTTTTTAATTGGTTGTTTGAATCAGCGCTGCCTCTGAAACTTTTTCTTTCTTGTTTAATAGCCTTGCTGCTAGCCAACGCTATGCTCGGTATTCCTCAATAATTAGTAATAGCTCAACATGTGATACCCCCTACTGGCCACTTACAGGTACTGTAGCTACTGGAGCATGGGTATCACTCCTGCCAGGGTGGGAGAACATGGCTGTGCAGTATCCAGTAGCAGCAGCAGAATAAGCAGGTTCTCCTTAATTCCGTGGCTACGGGTCACGTACATACTGATATTCTTCCGCATTTGGCATACCTCCCAACAGTCCCGATTACCGAGGGAATGTCCCGGTTTTCGGGGACATTCCTGCGTCCCTCCCGCGGTCGACAGTGTCCCACGGTGAGGGGGGGCTGTTGGGAGTCCCCCCTGTCAGCTGCTGAGCAGCAATAAATAAACGCTGTGCGCACGCACAGCATCTATTCCCGCAGCCAGGGGGCTGGGGGCATGGCTAGAGTCTCACAGAGCCTCTAAGTCATGCCCCCATAGAGTCAAAACGGGGGACGTGGCCTCGTGGGAGAGCTGCGAGTATAGGCCACGCCGACTTTAATTAGGCCATGCCCCCCAAAATCCCTGTGTCCTGCCTTCCTCTCGCTGCAAGTTGGGAGGTATGCAATGTGAAAAAAATAAAAGCAAAAAATGATACCAGTGATCCAGTGAGGGCTGCTGGTCAGCGGAGTGTAGTTACGTATGAGGTTATGTGCTGTGGACTGGTACGGCAGGGACAGAGATTTCTTGCAAGCTCTGTCCCTGCATTGCAAATTGGGCGCAATGTTATTACAGTACATCACCATTGGCCCCTAAAGCTTTTGAGTAACTAATTTTCCTAACAGGACATTTGAATTTAAACATCAGATAATTGTCACATATTTGCTTGAGGTCTGTATTTAACCGTTTTAGTGCCAATGCTGCCGTGAGAGATCCTCAAAATATCTGTTAAAAACTGCAGCGCCTCTCGCAAAGACTTCTTTTTTTTGGGTGCGATATTTAACTAAACTTCAATGAAGTGACTGGGCTGTATTTGTATTTCTTTATACTTAAAGAACAGTTGCTGTGAGCAGCGCTGGCATTTTGAGGCTCTCTCACAGCACAATTGGCACTTTAGAGCATTTTTTTTTTTTTGAGTTGCATCCTTGGGTAATTATAATAATAATAATAATAATAATCTCTGTCTACAAAATATTAGAGATGTGCCGATTCGGTTCTCAAATCGGGATCGTATCGCCTATCAGCTGCCACATGTTTTGGATAGCCCATACGATCCCGTTTTGAAAACCACATAAAACCGAACCCGCACATCTCTACATAAAATAAAAGGTTCAAGCAAACCCTAGAATCAAAGCCAGACTGATATACAGTATGTAGAAACAGATACAAAGGAGCATGAATGAAACAATACATTAACGTTATCAGAAGGCAAAAACAAGTTGTCGCAAGGTGTAATAATGGAAATGATTACTGTGTCTTTGGCCCCTTATTTGTTTCTTGTGTAAGAAATGTTCTATTTGTATTTTGCAGGTCCAAACCGTGTGCTTTCAGGTAAGATAACGATGCAAGGTTTGTATCTGAGATGACTACTGTAGATAATACACTGTCTTACACTGCTACAGTATAAGGATAACCTTGCTTGCTGCACAAATGATGTATCTGAGTTTTCGTCTCACTCACGATGATATCTTCAGTAAAGTCATCTCTAACTTGCCTGTTATTAGTAGTAGGGGTTTATCTATATCTCCAGTCCCAACGGTCCTGGTTTATGAAGACCCTGTCCCACTGTCCTGCCCATGAACTTGTGTGTCCTGTGGTGGGAATGTTGGAAGCTGTGAGCAACGGCGAGTAGGTAACACACTAGCGTCAGTTGCGCATGGCAATGGAAGGAATGGATGTTCTGGGAGGATAAAGGGTGGTTAAGAGGCAGCTTAAGGTTTGACAAGTGGTAGGCTCTGGATGGTAGGCGGTCACTGGTTAGACAATGTCAGTCACTAGGTCAACCACTAATGGTCGACAGGCACTAGGTTGACACCCTGAAATGGCCGACCTTGACTAAAGGTCGACACAAGCTTGTTCGACATGTAAAAATTAGTTTTTCACATTTTTTTTCTAAAAAAAAAAAAAAAATGGTGGTTTTTCATGCTTTACTATCAAAATGGGCATAGATGGGGAATATAATGGTGTGCCCAAAGCATGGCATGCACAGTGAGTCAAATAATGTGAGAAAATAATGTTGACCTTATTCATGGAGAAAATGTCTATGTGAACCATAAGCTTGTGTCGGCCTTTTTCCAATGTTGACCTTGTCAACCATTTCTAGGTGTCTACTCAGTGTCAATCTAGAAATTGTCTACCCTTTATACTGTAACTGCACTGGAAGCCATCAGGGAGGTGACCTCTATTGAGATACAGCCACGCCTCCTCTGCATATTATTATCTTGAATACACTGAACAAGCAAGCAGATAAACAGTGGAATATTCAATATATTCAGTGCGATCTGAGCGGGATCTTACCACCCAGATTTGCATTGCAATTTGCGATCCTTTCAGCACCATGCCTCAATCTGCACACCGGTCACTTCCAGGATGGGTTACAGGAGAACCTGCTGACCATCAGGTGTTGTGGCAAGTAGCCCATGGGCTACCACCATTTTCAGATGATGGTAGCTGCAGGGTGCAATATCTGCAATGTTTCATATTCCAGATATTGGTTAATCGGGCAGCAGTGTATCCCATAGAAACCTATCAGAGATTTGTCGGCAATGGAGGGATCGCAGTGGGTATTGGAGTACCAGCTGAGTTCTCACATTCATACATTGATCTATCTATTGTCTATACTTCTATTTCATTTATTTACATAAAAACTGGACAAATGTAAAGATAGGCAGCATCTATATCATACTTGCCTACCCTCCTTGAATGGCCAGCAAATCTGGTCCCCCTCCCGGCCCCAGGAAGGTGGGCAGGTCCCCCACATCGCCCCTGCACTCCCTTTCCCCTCTCCATCACATTCTGAGGGTCTGTGTTCTTTTTACCATGTCAGCATTTTGTCCATGTCAACATTTTAAAATTTTGCATATGATGGTGAAACATTGACTCCCATTGCGCAGCCTCGGTTTTGAAAGTAAAAATTATTTATAATATTTTATCAAAAAGTCAAAGGGCCAGATGCACTATGCTTCAAAAAGTGATAAAGTATAGAGCGATAAACATGCCTATAGCTGCCATGTTACAGGCTGGGTTTGAAAACTGACAGTTATTAGCTGATTGGCTGGTTGTTTCTCACTCTCCACTTTATCACTTTTTGAAGCATCTGGCCCAAAAAAAAGAGTTCACGGTCATTTATCATTGGTGATAAGTTCTCATGCACACATTCTGCTACCTGAAAATTAAACCTCACTGATGCCGCTGGAAGCAGCGAGGAAGCGACGCTCGCTCTCTTCAGTACTTCACAGCGGCGGTCTGTTGGGGTAGCGGAAAAACTATGCTGCGCTACCCGTGGGTTTTTGCATTGGGGAGACATCTGGAGTGTGCATACGCACCATTGTTCTACTTGTATGTAGACAAAAAAAAGCAGGAGGCAGTGTTTTGCTGTGACAGCGCTACAGTACGCTATATCCTGCACAGCGGCGTAACTATAATTTATGCGCCCCCTGACGATAATTAAGCAGCCCCCCCCTGGCCACCCATGCCCCCCTCATCCCTTGCAGATTTACCTGTATTCGCTGCGGTGGTCCCGGCTCTCCTCCTGGCTTCATTCTGATGCTATGAAAAATGGACCATCACAAAATGTCCACCCCCATACAGCAGACAGTTTCAGAGAACTGTCTGCTATATGGGGGCGGACATTTTATGATGGTCCGTCTCCATAGCATCAGAATGAAGCCAGGAGGGGAGCCGGGACCACCACAGCGTATATATATATATATATATATTGGTTATACTGTAAAGCAAACTGCGGCACTCCAGGGTCTTGTAAAGGTATCAAAAAGGCATTTATTGTAGGTGTAGGTGAGACATACACCTTGAAAGCGGGGGCTTGATCCCCGAAACGTCGGAGTTTGCATTTACGCAATAAATGCCTTTTTGATACCTTTACAAGACCCTGGAGTGCCACAGTTTGCTTTACAGTATAACCAATATAAATATCATCCGGAGGGCACAGGGGCGGACGAGTATTGGGAGAGTGCCAGGCTGCAACGCCGAGTGTATATATATATTGCCCCTTTACTGCACAGATGGTGGGAGATGAGGGGGGGGAAGGGGGCATTGGGCTGAATGAAGGGGCCCTGATACATAACTTCCAGGGTTATACAGGATGTTTAATATGCAGAGGAGGGGTGTATAGTGGAGTGGGGTTCTTATTCATAATTTTCTGGTGGGAGGACAGCTTGCTTGACTGCAGATATCTCCAGTTCCCGGAAATAGATTTCTTAGATTTTAATGAATGGAAATAAAAACTAGAGAATCCCACCTACCAAATGGTACTGGGCACTAGGGGATCAGAGTTCAGGAGGCAGAGCAATCTGCCAACGAGAATATAAAACTACATACAAGGTGTGCGGAGCTGGAGTAGTAACCAGCTGCTGGAAGGCTGATATCTCTGGTTCTGGGAACAGTAGAGACAAGCTCTAGTCCCAGCTTTTGGAATATACCCTCAGAAAAACTCTGTCAGATAGAACCTAAAATATCTGACTGGGAAGAGCAATTAACAGGCTTGGATGGGGACCACTGCTTTTGAAGTCAGAAATCTCCGGTTCCCAAGGGCCGATTTTTAAAATTCTTGTACCCATGGAAAGAGGGGACCCTCAGCTTTAAGTCTAGGGTCCTTAGACTCCTGGGGGGATTTCTGGGCTCTCAGAACCCCCCCTGCGTGCGCTACTGCTGCATCCCAGCCAGACATCAGAATGCTGATTGGTAGATGGCTACTCACAAATCAGAGTGCAGAGAGCCTTTCACTGTATGGAAGCATATGGAGTGAAAGTGCCGGAACCTGGCTATATACAAAAGCAGCTACTGTAGTGTTTACCCTGCACAGAAAAAATATAAATGTATATGATCGCCTTGCATTACAACATGGATTTCTCAAAATCAGCGTTGGCTCCTACCTGATCAAAGAAGGGGGATGTCACTGGCTCATTAACTGCAGAAACGGCCACTCCCCCTTCACACGCTATTTTACCCACACGCATGTGAATTGATGTTTTGCATAAACATCCAATTGCATCCTGGTTTGTGGGGGGCAAAATCATTCAATGGCGCTTTTTTTAGTACCGGCGATGCATCGCATCCTAGGTGTGTGCCAGCTGTGCCTCTCTCAGCTGGCACACTTCAGCTGTTGAACTACACATCCCAGCATGCTCTGCTTCAGTTTTGATATATGTCCATGCTATATCTGGTGCAGAGCATGCTGGGATGTGTAGTTGAACAACAGCTGGAATGTGAAGGTTAGCCATCAAGGATCGCATGCCTAGTGTATGGGGGCCATTACTGCAGATGACTGACAGGCAGGTAGGGCTTCCAATAGGAAGTCACTGCCAGTCACGGTGAAGCCAGTGCGGCCTCACGGACTACTCGCTTCACTAAAGCTTACTGGAGGGGGGCAGCGATGAAGTGCACATCGCTGGTCGGAAAATCGCTCAGTGCACACATACTGAGAGATTTTCATGGGGTAAGATGTGATGTTGGCCATAGGAACCAATCAAATTCTACTTCTTATTTACTAAGCACCTTCTGGAAGATAATCGATAGAATCTGGTGGATTTCTATGGCAACACCTCATCTTCAATAGAACGCCCATCTTAGTAAATTTACCCCTGTGAGTCACACAACGTGTACAACCTGTGGAAATGTGCTCATATCTGACTTTTATATCACCTGCAGGAACCGTCTGGTGCATGTATACAACAGGTACTGAATCCAGAGGCAAATTATGGCGTTTACCAAGTACAGTTCACTACTTCTGTAGACGCAATCCCTGGATATTACACGTTAAATTTTGGAAATGAAGTTGGGACATTGTATGGCGCGTCTGTTCATTTGGATAATTACAGTAGGTCTTATCACATCACTCATATAACTGATGTATGTGGGTCTGATTGGGGGCATCTACCAAAACCTTTAGCACAGGAGATACCAACGGTGCTCAGTGCAAATGTAACTAAGGCCCTTATTCTGATTGAGTCGGGCGGCTGCGTGTGCGGTCGGACGGCCGATGTTTGGTGTTTGCGCATGTACAGAGGCGTTTCTGCGTATGTGCGAACGCCGCGCACATCCGAATACGGTGTGAATTCCGTACATAAAACGATCGGTCTGAACAATCTGAGCAGGGGATGTTTGGGCTCCTTACCATATGCGTACGCCCTGCGTTTCATGGGCGTTCCCATGAAAACGCTTGGCGTACGTATGGTAATCCGGTCGTGACGCACGTGTGGGGGGCGGACAGCTGACATAGCTGGATGCCAGCTGCCCGCCCATATCCCTGCTTTCACACAGAGAAATGTCCGAGTGCTCTGGAGTCCTTCATTCGATGGTCGGTGGCCATTGTAGGATGGGGGAGGTTCCCACAGATGGAGGAGGTGTTCACATGAAACATCCACGCGCGGTTCGTACGGTCGGCGTCTTTCCGCATTCGGAAGGTGTGAGCGATCCGTACGGTAGGCGGGGCTAAGAACACTCGGTGCCCGTCCGAAATACGCATCCGTATCCTAGAATCCTAGAATAAGGGCCTAAGTGAAAGGAGTCTTCTCCATAGTTGTCCATGGGAATGGCGTTATGCACTTCTTTAACAAGCAATTCAAAAACAATTGTGTTAATTAGAAGTAACTATATAAAATTAGTAATTGCTGTTATCATATAACTTTTCAGAAACAGAATAGAGGGCATTTCCATATTGATGCCGGCTTATAACCCAGTTCCCATGATAGATAGCTCTCTGAGACTGCTTGATGGATTATAATTATTACTTTAATTACTTCATAGTTTGGCGAATGGTATGGGCGAACTTTATGGTCTTCAGGACCCCACACAGATCACCAGGTCACCCAACAGGTGCACTGTGTATCACCTAAAACCACAAGTGACCTGGAAAACATAAGTTTTGTGTGGTCCCGAGGACCGAGTTTGAGACCTTATGGTCTCGTTCATACTTGCTGACTTTTGGAGTCTCTCCGTTGGGAGAAGACCCTTACTCTTTCAGGTGTGCAGCGGACTACCCAAGCAATCACAAGTCTCCCACAACTTCTGGGAAAGTAGACAAATTGGGGGAAATTTACTAAGAATACGAAAATTCGCATTTTTGGCATAGTAAATGCCAAAGATACGAATACGCCAACATTTTTTTTTTTTTCACGAATTCATCTTAGTAAATTTCCCCCATATTGTCTAGTTTGAGTCAGTAGTTTTCAGCTATGTATGATATCATTACGTAGAAATATACTCAAATGATTAAAAGCAATGAGCCACATTAAAGGTGCTAATGAGCAAATGGAATATCACCCAATTGGGATTTCTTTGTAATCCTTCAATCCAACAATAGCTGAGTACGTATTAATTCCAATATGGATCTATAGGAAGATAATCTCCCAAATCACATAATCCCTAGAAGGTCATATACATGGAGATATAAATAAAAAAAAAGGATATTGGGTATAGATTAATAAACCTGGCAGGCACCAAATGGGTTAAAATATTTGCCCCCCCCCCCCAGGGTAACCCAGGCTCCTCCTCCTCCTATACCCCGCCTCTGCCCTCAGACCGCCAGTTTTAGTGAACAAGCCCAAGGCAGGAGCAAAGAGAGAAGGAAGAAATAACAAAAAAAATCTGCAGTAAGGCGCATGCTAACAGGTGCGTCAGGGAGGGATCCCTTTATCTCCTATGGATCTCGAAATAGATTTAACAGGTAAGAACATAAATCTAATTTTATTCTTCGCGCCATTGGAGACACAGGGCTCCAGCTGTTGATGAACTACACATCCCAGCATGCATTGCCATAGTTTCAGCATGGCCAAATAGCAAAACTAAAACAAGGCATGCTGGGATGTGTATTTCATCAACAGTTGGAGGGACGCTTATTGCCCACCCCTGGGAGAACGGGTGGGAAACCTCTTACTGAGCTGAAATTTATGCTTAGGGGTAGCCCAGGCTTCCTCTAGCATGTCTTACAGCTGTTCGAATTTAGGAAACAGCAAGGACACTTTCTTTTTACGCTTAAAAACAGGGCCCTTAGTTATGGTGACCACATCCTCCTCCATATCTAATGTCTCTGACTGCTTTTACCAAAACCTCTATGTCAATAGTAGGGGCTCCTCCTGGGGAGGGGGTTAGCACCTCAGTGGATATAGATCCGTTCAGATTCTGGGCCTTATTTTGGTTCATTCTTTCTGACAAAATCCTTCTTCGATGGGCAAAACCATGTGCACTGCAGGTGGGGCAGATGTAACATGTGCAGAGAGAATTCCATTTGGGTGGGGTTTTACTTCAAAGTGAGATCTATATTGCAGTGTAAAAATAAAGCAGCCAGTATTTTCCCTGCACAGAAACAAAATTACTCACCCAAATCTAATTCTCTCTGCACATGTTACATCTGCCCCCCTGCAGTGCACATGGTTTTGTCCATCTAAGAAGGATTTTGTCAGAAAGAATGAACCAAAATAAGGTCCTCTGTCTCAGAGTCAGTGTCACCATAAGACTGAGAAGTAGAGCCTCCCCTAAGTAATGCTAGAGGGCTTTTTGTGCAGCATCTGCTGTAAGCCCTGAACTGAAGTGGTTAAGGAGCTAACCCAAGGGTCAAGTCCCCCTGGACTGAGGTGGAAGGAGTCACCGGCAGAGCAGGCTGTGCAAAGGGGCAGACGTAAGGTGGTCCACCAGCTGTGCCATAACCAGAGTGAGGGAAGAGGCCCACGCCGGCTCATTAGCAGATAAGGTGGCTGAAGTCTCTTGTTGTCTTTTATGACAGCATGCGCAAGTGCTTCTGCCTCCCTAGGTGCCTTGCCTCTGGACATAGTAATGTGAGGTAAGCTAAATTCTCAGCACCCTGTACACTAAGGTGGTGTGAGAAATAGCAGAGCCATGTGCGCTGCAGGTACAGGGTAGGGTCTGAAGTAAGCAGAGAATAATAAATGCAGCCGCCCTCAACTGACCCAAGCCTGAAGCTGGCAGGTGGTAGCTGGTATAGCCTGACCTTGTGGAGGAGAGGTATACTGGGGACAACCCAAGTTCGCTGGAGGTGCAGCAGGTAGTTTGGACCATGGCCATTCCGCATCCTGTGCAGGGAGGGAGAGGGGAAGAGAAGGCCTGCAGCGGGAAACTCTCTGTGAGTGGGCACCTACAGACCAGGGGGAGGAGCCAATGGAGTGAGCCTGCCCCCCTCTACTGATAGTGGAGCCCCCAGGTAAAATGGCCGCCCGCAGCATCATTTTCAGCACCCTGATCAGCGCAGCCCAGTGGTAAGAAAAAGTGCCAATTTGCTCTCTGCACATATTCCCCTTTCATCAAATTGTCTCTGACTCTTCTTAAATGAAACTCATCAATGTTAATTCCATGAATTACTGAGCCCCCTTTGTATCCGTTAGGCTTTAACAGGAATTCTCATTCTATTTCAGTACTACCAAGATTTAAGCCAGTGGTCAGTTGTCCAAGCACCGTATCTGTGTTGGCGAAAGAAGCAAGTATCACTGTATCAGCTCAGTAAGTACGATTCAAGTTCTAAGTAACATTCGCCACCAGGGCCTGTGTGCAGCCTCCTCTACCCAGACCCCTCCTCTCTGACCACAGCAGCGCAGAGTTGTAGCGTCTGAGCAGGAGGAGGCTCAGACTGTAGTGCGCACGGAGCAGGATCATGGATGAATTTGCTCCAGAAACCCTTTAGTACATTCTGGTGACCCTATTAAATAATGTGAAATGGGTGTAAAAAAAACCAACCCTTTTTCACATTACTGTATTTCAGGAAAAATAATATTAATAAATGGGCCTCTTAGTGAGTAATGAGATAATTTTTCACTAAGGGGCCGATTCAGGATCGCTCTTTGTGATCCGATATTGGCCCCAGTCAGATGGTCCAGAAATCCGCATGTGCAAATCCTAGCAGCAAATGGCTTTGGCGATTTACGCACTCGCCGGACCATTTGCTGCGGCGAGGGTGGGCCGGGGCTG
Source organism: Crinia signifera (assembly GCF_055691185.1). Taxonomy (NCBI): domain Eukaryota; kingdom Metazoa; phylum Chordata; class Amphibia; order Anura; family Myobatrachidae; genus Crinia; species Crinia signifera. The sequence continues at coordinate 274,105,422 of NC_139222.1, forward strand.
TGGAGGGGGCGGCAACAGAGGAACGCCCAGCGTTCCCCTGTAGAAGCGGGCGTGGCGATCACATGATATCAGCGCTCATCTTCAGCGAACAGCGATGGAATAAAAGTCAAAAGGGGGGGGGGGGGGTGTGAGGGAAGCTCACTGTCTTACCTGCTTCCTGCTCCCAGCTTTCTATGGTATCTCTATGGTACCTCTCCTCAGCGGCTCATTGCCGCCCTCCGGTGGCCGGCGCCCTAGGCAAATGCCTAGACCTGCCTAGTGGTGGCGCCGGCCCTGGGTATATCTTTCTATATACTGCATTTATTTATCCAGAGTACCAGGCCATGTACACTCTAAGCTATTTTACACACAATGTAATTGTCCATCTGGAAAAAGTTTTTTGCTGTTGTTTTCTTTCAGTGAAAGTGAGAAATACATTGTAATATTCACGGCATAAATATGGCACAGCCGTTGTGTTACCGCCGAGATAACCACCCGGCTAGGAATGGCTGCTGCACCATTGTGTGTTAAAGTAGCCTATACAACCATTTTCTGATCGATTTTACTTAATTGAACTGGATCGCTGAGAAAATTCCCCTACATCGCTGTATGTGTAGGTGCCATAGCGATGCGCGGAACTGCGCTTCGCTATCTCCCGCTGATTAATATCGCAACGCTGGATATTAACCGGACAGGGCCGGTGTTCTCACCGGAGAATGCTGGCCCCGACAGATCGCTCAGCACACAGTGCTGGCACATCGTTTCCTGCTGAGGGTTCTGAGCGATCTATCATCACTCAAAGTGCTCAGCGGGTCGCAACGTGTGTAAGGCCCATAAGGGTTAGCAAATAATAATAATAATTTTATTTATATAGGGCTCTTTCACCAATAGGACTCAAGGCGCTTACGGTTAGAATCAATGTAATACAGTACAGGAACAACGAAGTACAGAAAAGCTTAAACCTCTGTGAGAGCACCTAAACCCAGCACTTTCTGCCTGGGTATGGATCAGTGGCTCAACAAGCATTAGGTTGACAAGCATTAACCACTTAAGTGGTATGCCCGAAAATTTTCCGGGCTGTACCGGAAAATTTCCTGGGCATAGCACCATGTAGTAGGTGCGCGCCAGTGGTGCCTCCATCGGAGCACCACTGGCGCATTACCTTTAGGGGTCCCCCCTCCGTCAACCCCCCCACCCCTCCTGTTGGCCCCCCGGTCCCTCCGCTCCGGCGTACCCGGCATCCTTCTGTAATGACGTCGGCGGCAGGCTCGGGGATGTTCGGGGAGGCTCGGGGGGACTCGGGGGAGTTCAGGCACCTGAGTCCTCCCGAGCTGCCGCGAAACATCCCCGAGCCTGCCGCCTGTCTGATGACTGACAGGCGGCTGGGGCAGCGGCGGCAGAGGAGCTCCGGCGTACTAACGCCGGAGCAAAGGTGAGGGGGCGGGGGGGGGGGGGGGGCGGCAGCTTATGATCTGTGGTGGCTTTTGCTGCCCTGATAGGTTTGTCCTGCCCCAGAAAAACCCACCACTCAAGGGGTTAAGGTCGACATGCAGGAAGGTCAACATAGGTTAGGTCGACAAGGTCATTAGTTCGACACAAGCATTAGGTCAACATGGGGAAGGTTGACTGTGAAAAGGTGGACATGGTTTTTTAAAAATGTCGACCTAATGACCCTGTCGATCTAACCCATGTCGACCTTTCTGCATGTCGACCTAATGGTGATGACCTAAGGCTTGTCGACCCATTGCTTGCAGATCTAGTGACCGTATCCCTTGGGCTCTTAATGTCTTAGGGCCGAATTCAGACCTGCCCGCTTGTGTTCGGAGCCCGGTGAGCAGGTTAATGCTGCCCCACCACACGCCCCCCACCTCCCCCATCCACCAGCTGAGCCCCTGTGTAGGGCTGCGAACGGATGTGTATGGGCTGCATTTACATAAATATTTATTCAGGCTACACAATGGCGGCCCCTGTGTGCAGACACTGGATGCACTGTAAATGGCATTCATACTTTCTCGCCCCTCTTCTTTCAGGTACATATATAATTTGCCAGTAGATGGCGATGTCGTAATACATTGCTGCAGAAATCAGCAGTACAGTTACGGAAGGACGAGCAACTGCTACAAGGGGCTGCAAGACATCTGCTTCTCTGTTACTGGAAAGGTAATTATATTCCCATTATACAAGTATGACTTGTTTACTTGTTACTTTTGTTATAAACATTTTTAATAGAAAGTAAAGTAATAACCCTTTCACACCGGAAAATGCAGGGCCATTATTCAAATCTGATCGCAGTACCAATTTGTTCTCAAAATATGCAAAACTATGTGCACTGCAGGTGGGGCAGATGTAACATGTGCAAAGAGAGTTAGATTTGTGTGAGTTATTTTGTTTCTGTGCAGGGTAAATACTGGCGGCATTATTTTTATGCTGCAATTTAGATTTCAGTTACCCCACCCAAATATCTCTCTCTCTCTCTCTCTATACATGTTACATCTGCCCCACCTGCAGTGCACCTGTTTTTGCCCATTTTGAAAACAAATTTGTACTGTGATCAGATCTGAATAAGGGCCAAGGGCCACAGTCCAGGATCATGCAGGGACATTCCCGTATTGGTCCCTTTCACACCAGCCTAGTCCCTGCATTTTCTGGTGTAAGGGGGAGAGTGCGGGAGGCGGGGTGAGTGGGATGTTGCTGGCGGGCCTGGCCTTGGATTGGCCAGTTGCACGGAGCTTTGCGCGGGAGGACAGTGCATGCCACTGCCGACACACAGGAGCTGCTGCCCTGCTGGCTGTCATGGGACACGGGGTCCGGCGGAGACTGGCAGCTGCTGTGAGGGATCCTTCTGCTTGTGGGACACAGACATCTCGGGCTGCCCTTGTCTCTCCACAACCAAACTACTCCAGCTAACCAGAGCACGGCCCCACCCCTCCCAATCTAGGCATGATGCGTTACAGCCAATCGTCACGCTGCTGACCCAGCTCCCCTGAATGATGGGCGGACCCTTCGAAAGCAAGCCGGGTAAGTTACTTTCACACTGGCCAGTAAAATGTTGACATGACCTAGGACAACATTGACCGTCTCCAGTTCGGAACAGTACAGTGCACTGAGCTGAACAAGGCACCTAGTGGGGCGATTCAGACCTTCCTGCTAGGCTGCATTTAATCGGGGTCAGGTGAACGCCGCCCCACCACCAAAATCCTCTCTGTACACTTGCCATCGAAGGTTTCTTCATCCTGGCTCTGGTGCGCGCAGCCCCTGAGTGAGGAAGCACTCACTTGTCAGCTGCCCATAGATTTCCCATTTGGGGGCAGGCACTGAAGTCATGTGACATCAGCCAACCACCTCAGGCAGCCAGCATTTACATAGACACGCCCACCGTTCACATGGGCGTGCCCATGAAATGCTCTCTCTCACAGTGTGAGCACCCTAGCAAGTGAAACTTCACTGTGGGGGTCCGCACATGCACAATAGCACCTCTGCGTATTCGCAGACCCCCACCATCGGACAGGGGAGCAAAATCTGACTTGGACGTACAGTAGGGTTACCACCTAGTCCCTTTAATTCCGGACACATGTTAATTACACAGGTTCTGTGGCAGTTTAAAATCAGGTGAAGTGGACTCTTGAAGTCAGCCAGCCACAGAACCTGTGTAATTAATATGTGTCCGGAATTAAAGGGACTAGGTGGTAACCCTAACGTACAGGTACAACTTTGCTCGTCATGCACTACACTAATTGGGGGTCCATGTGCTCAGGTACTGACACTGAAACCCAAAACATGGAGAAAACTTATGTCAGCCTTTTTTTTACCCCCATGGCAATTTTTTGCTGGTGTCGACCTTTATGTCAGTGTCAACCTAGTGCACATCAACCGTATGGTGTCAACATAGTGACTCTTGACCTATACACTGTCGATCCTGTGATCCACACCCCTCCCAAACATGGGGACAGAAGATGCACAGCGTTGCCCCCGGACCGCCAGTAGTAGACGGAGACTTATTTCTATCGTTTAGGATCAGGGAGGAGGATGTTACTGCTATTTGTTGGTATTATTATAGTATTTAAATGTCTACTCTCATTTTTCCCATCTGACGCGTTTCGCACCATGGCGGCTGATTATGGAGATTAGAAGTCATCTCAGTCTCCACATTATAACATGGTGACGGAACCTTTTGGTGACTTGCAATGTACAATATAATTTACAGTACGGTATATGTTATCCCATGTAAAAATAAAGAAATACTGTAGTAATGTGTCATATACTGTATCCCTACAGCTGGATGAGAATGGTGCTTACACTGAAACAATGCCCCTGGATATGTTTAGACTGCAGTTATCTGGACTTAGCAACAGCCTTAATTGTGACATCACTGTGAAAGAAAGAGGAACAGGTACGGTCCTAAAAGCGCCAACTTTGTTACTTGCCACAGTACATGCAAGAGTAAATACATGCTGAAGAAGCAATCAAAGTGTATATAGGTGGAGTCACACTGTGTGTACGGTGCATATAGGCGGAGTCACACTGTGTGTATGGTGCATATAGGCGGAGTCACACTATGTGTACGGTGCATATAGGCGGAGTCACACTATGTGTATGGTGCATATAGGCGGAGTCACACTATGTGTATGCTGCATATAGGCGGAGTCACACTATGTGTATGGTGCATATAGGCGGAGTCACACTGTGTGTACGGTGCATATAGGCGGAGTCACAATATGTGTATGGTGCATATAGGCGGAATCACACTGTGTGTACAGAGTCACACTGTGTATGGTGCATATAGGCGGAGTCACACGATGTGTATGGTGCATCTAGGCGGAGTCACACTATGTGTACGGAGTCACACGATGTGTATGGTGCATCTAGGTGGAGTCACACGATGTGTATGGTGCATCTAGGTGGAGTCACACGATGTGTATGGTGCATCTAGGCGGAGTCACACGATGTGTATGGTGCATATAGGCGGAGTGACACTGTGTGTATGGTGCATATAGGCGGAGTCACACAATGTGTATGGTGCATATAGGCGGAGTCACACGATGTGTATGGTGCATATAGGCGGAGTCACACGATGTGTATGGTGCATATAGGCGGAGTCACACTATGTGTACGGTGCATATAGGCGGAGACACACTCTGTGTACGGTGCATATAGGCGGAGTCACACTATGTTCATGGTGCATATAGGCGGAGTCACACTATGTGTACGGTGCATATAGGCGGAGTCACACTATGTATACGATGCATTTATGTGGAGTCACACGATGTGTATGGTGCATATGGGTTATAATTTCTGATAATCAGATCACCCAAGACAACACCGCTCCCCCATCTGTTCCCCACCAAAGCAAACACTCTTTTTTGTTGTCCTATGCTTTGCATGATGTTGTAGCCCATAGCAACCAGACATTCTTTTTAGATTGATACAGTATTATATCTTAGCACTGTTTGATACCTGCGTCTTGTGTAATGTTGGAGAAAGAGCGCTGTATAAATAAATAATACATATCTATATATAAAATGCTGTTTTCAGCTGTTTCACTCTGGGCTTCTCTCACTTTTGCAGGGGTCCTGGATACAACATCCTGCTATATTGGGGTAACCAGCGAGCCCGCTAATATCCAGCTTGATTATTCCCCTTCCGGACAGTATTTTAAACGTGGTCTTGACTTGATGTGCTCAGTGAGTAACTACCACACACGTTATAGTGTACAGTCTGGTATTCAAATATACTACAAATTTCTATTTCCGGTGAAGAAAAGTGATAAACTTTCACCCACTAGAGGGCACAGGGAGTGTCTCGTGCGCGCGCGTGCCCCCTGGCGATGGCTGGCGGTAGAAACACCAGCCCATGCAAAGACTGGCTCCATCTGTATATATTTGTTATTATGCGTTTTTATTCTCAGCGCAGCTCAGTAGTGTCCCCACCTGTAAGGGTACAGCTTTGGGATGTCCCAACGTCCCTGTGCCCCATAGTGGATGAGAAAGAAAAGTGATTTATGTTCTAACCTGTTAAACCCTTATCTTTGAATTCATCGGGGGGGGGGGGGATGCACCTTGCTTGCGAAGGTTGGTTCCACTTTACCGGTTCCTGACTTTTTCTCCTGTGCTTGTGGGTATGTATGTATGCCAGTCCTCCTCCTTCTCCTTGCCCCTACCGCGGGCTTGCTAACTAACTGGATTGCTGAAAGCTGGGGGCAGTGTATATACCTATTGAGGCCACCTATGAATTCAAAGAAAAGGATTTAAAAGGTAACAACATAAATCAGCTTGTTATATTACATCATTTATATGAGAATTGTTTTTGATTCTTTTTCAAAAGGATAACTACAGTAGGTTCCAAGAATGCGATTAGCACATACAGACGTTGCAAGTGTGAGAAACGGCAATACAGATGCGATCGGTTTCAAAGTCGGTTCTGTTTTGTTGAGATCTGCCTTCAATGCTGTTGGAAATGGCAGCATTGAATATGATGGGGGCACGATTTCCCCTGTCGGAAATATCGCCCAAGATTGAATCTTTTCCTTCCCGCGTTAGCGATTCTGTTGTACGGTATTGCACTCACGTTCCGGTTAGAATCAGACTCACCATACAACAGAAATGGGGTTTTGTTGCTTCCAGTCATTTTATAATGAAAATAAGATGCCATTTGGAGTGGAACAGACACTTATGGGACATGATGCAATGAGAGTATCACAGTATGCGGAAATGCAACAATATGTACAACAACCCTAACCAACCATCAGATAGAAACACAGAAGGCTGAATAAGACTGAAGTGACATAAACCACTGAGGGTTCTCCCAGGGTACACTCTGCTGTTGGTCACATGCTATGCTAATGAGGATGGGTACAAGGCCTATCAGAGCAGGGGGAGGGTTTAGACAGGGTAGGAATGATCACGAGTTTAGAGTGATCACCCTCTGTCCAAGAAGCCCCACCCACCCTTCCCTATTTCTCTTCCTCTTCGGCGGCGGTAAAGAACGGTCATTCTTTAAGAACTCTGTATGTGTGTAGGTAGTGGGGGTGCACTCTCCCTCGACAACGATTGTCATGGGCCACGCTTCTGCCCGGGGGGATGGCCGTCACCACCAAGCCTGGTGGCTGACCAGGGAGAGTGGTCATCCAGCGTTGTATGTATGCTTAAGTGATCTTTAACCCCACCTTTCCTATAATGACCGTTCTTTAGTGCCGCCACCATTCATAGTCTTAGTTAATTGTCAAAATAAATTTGACATTCTGTTTTGAAACGCCAGCACTTTATGTCGTGTCTTTATTTTAGGTAAAGTTTTAGATAAGGTTTAAGTAAGTTTGTATTTAAGTGTATCAACAGACAGGGTGGGCCAAGGGGATACCCGATGGTGAGTTTAATTAACTTTGTTAATATCATTCTAAGGTATTTGTTTCCAAGAACGGCACCCACCAAGCTATTTGCTTAGTGGGCTATTCTGCGTAGGGAAATCGCATCGCATGGCTCATTTAATGGCATGCGATGCGATGCCATTTTTTTATGTAATTTATTCACTGCTCTGTGTGCCCCAGGGGATCGCATCACATCGCACCTCCTGCAAAATCGCATGCAATTTTGTACATTTAGACTTAAGTAACTGTAAGTAACTCCAACTGAAACACCAACAAGGCAACTTCTCTATTCTAATGCTGGGTACACACCAGGACGACTAGGGCACGATTCTGTCAATTTAGATCCAATTCCGACCGGTTGTATGCAGATTGTATGTACTATCGTGTGTTTTTGACATTTATTTGATCCGATTCCGATCAAATGCGCGTTCACGCCGCTCGTTTGGTCGCATCTTTGGTCCTACGTGCTGCAGGTAGGATCTGTCAATCCCAGGCCGACCGACCGTCAATCGTATGCAGATCGTGAGTGTTTTTTGCCGCCTCCGTCGTCCGTCCGTCGGTGCGTCCGTCGTTTGATCCAGCCTATTTGAGTGGCATTTCCTAAACACTCCCCCGGCGCCATGTTTTTCCACATAGCAAACAGCGCTGGCGCAGCAGTTGGACTCTCCTTCTTGTCTCATCTCCCAGAACAACAACCTGGTATGTTTGCACTCCCAATGCTCTTCTATGCATGCCCACTGTTGCCACCAATGTATATAGTGTGTATAAAGCACTGGTTTGGCAACCGTGCACCCGACCATGTCACTGTTTTTTTTGGGTGGGCCCCATGTCTGTGTGTATACATATAACCAATGTCCACCATTGCAGTATTCCAAGCACTCCTCTCTGCTAGGCCCCATTCACCTGTGTGTGTGTGTTTGTGTATATATAGATATATATACATAAACCATTGTCCACCATTGCAGTATTCCAAGCACTCCTCTCTGCTAGGCCCCATTCACCTGTGTGTGTGTGTTTGTGTATATATAGATATATATACATAAACCATTGTCCACCATTGCAGTATTCCAAGCACTCCTCTCTGCTAGGCCCCATTCACCTGTGTGTGTGTGTTTGTGTATATATAGATATATATACATAAACCATTGTCCACCATTGCAGTATTCCAAGCACTCCTCTCTGCTAGGCCCCATTCACCTGTGTGTGTGTGTTTGTGTATATATAGATATATATACATAAACCATTGTCCACCATTGCAGTATTCCAAGCACTCCTCTCTGCTAGGCCCCATTCACCTGTGTGTGTGTGTTTGTGTATATATAGATATATATACATAAACCATTGTCCACCATTGCAGTATTCCAAGCACTCCTCTCTGCTAGGCCCCATTCACCTGTGTGTGTGTGTTTGTGTATATATAGATATATATACATAAACCATTGTCCACCATTGCAGTATTCCAAGCACTCCTCTCTGCTAGGCCCCATTCACCTGTGTGTGTGAATAGCAATCTGCACAATAAAATGTATAGTGGTTTTCATAAAAGTTTATTAACATTTTAAATACTTAAAACATAAGAACTAGGTAAACTGGTAACTATAACTATAAAAATTTAAATATGAAACAAAACATGGGTATAACTATAACAACTAAAATGGTTTTATCTTTTTACAGTCCCAATGTCCAACGCAAAGGAACAAGAGTTTTTGGAAGGGTTTATTGAAAAATATCGTACACACGAATGCCTGTGGAGAACCAAATCCAAGGAGTATTCAAACAAAATGAAAAGAAACCAAGCCTTGGAGGAGTTGGCACGCTACAGTCTTCCATTTCACCCAGAGGCCAATGTTGAATGGGTGAGGAAACGCATCCAGAATATGCGCACGGTGTTCTTAAAGGAACACAAGAAGATGGAGGCTGCAAAGAAGTCTGGTGCTGGAGTCGACGAGATGTATCAAACATCGCTCTGGTACTATGACCGGTTGACATTCACCCTCAGCCAGGAGTCGATGAGGACAGGAGTAGTCCTTATGGTCGAACAGGAAAACCAAGAAGTCGCGGCGCAGGAGGAGGAGGAGAATTCGCAGTCTGCATCGGTGAGTCTATTTTTTTGGCTATCTAATTGATTCCTCCTGCCAATCCACAGCGCCCTCCCCATTAAAGTAGGCCATGTACTCTTCCCTCACCTGTTTGGCTCGTGCACTCCCTGTGTAGCGTTGTGTTGGGGTTTGCAAGGAGGATATCTGCACTACCTCCTCTGGCAGTTCTTGGTCTTCTTGGAGTGCTGTGCCTGTAGCCCTTTGCTGTGTGGCTTTTCTGCGGAGCAAATTGTGCAGGACACAGCACGCCGTGACAACCCAGTCAATTTTGTCCACCCTCAGGTTAATGGCAGTGTGAAAAATGCGAAACCGGCTTGCCAGGATGCCAAAAGCATTTTCCACAACACGCCGTGCCCTGGATAGCCTGTAGTTAAAGATCCTTTTGTCATGGTTCAGGCCCCTTTGCGCATATGGCTTCATGACATGCTCGTGCAGGCCAAAAGCCTCGTCAGCCACAAAAACAAAGTTAAGCCCCTGTTTAGTTTCCTGGACAGACGGCAAGTGAAGGGTGTTCGCTATGAGCCTTTCGTAGAACTTTGTGTCCTTGAAAGTGCCACCATCCGATGCACGGCCATTCCTTCCTACATCCAGGAAGATAAACTCATAGTTGGCATTCACCACAGCCATTAGTACAATGCTAAAATAGCCCTTGTAATTAAAATAGTAGGAACCACTATTGATAGGCTGGGCTATGCGGACATGTTTGCCATCAATGGCTCCACCGCAATTTGGGAAGTTCCATCGCTGTTCAAACTCCTCTGCGATGACTTTCCATTCATTCACGCTGGTAGGGAACTGAAATTAGAAGTAAATAGAATTGATTAGTAAACATGTTCAATTTTTTTACAGCTTGGTGACTACCCACCTGCAACCCCAGACCTATCTGTCCTATCTGATAATGCATGCACATCTAACGAAGTTCCTACTCCGGCACGCACTCCGCCACCCACCCTGGAACCCACTCCACCACTCCCCCGTGCCAAAAAAATGCGTGGCAAAGGAAAAAAAGGAGAAGCAGCGGCACATGAAGAATTTATGATGCGGGCACATCAAGTCCTGCAAAGAAACCCGGACAAACATGACAACTACTTCACTTATGTGGCAGAGTGTGTTCGCAACATGGCTCCTGACCAGCAACTTACTTTTGAAAAGTTATGCATGGAGTTGGTGTATAATGGCAGTTTAGGGTATCTCAACAGTGGCACTAAAATAGTTGGCATTGGTAGTGCACCAGACACACCACTGTCATTAGAATCACCAGTGCCTACTCCGCCTGCCACCGTAGCAGGCCAGTCGAGCACAATTCCAACACATACCCAGTCAACACCTACACAGCCTTCTCAACCCCCCCAGTACCGTCAATTCTACAGTTCTTTACTGATAGAAGATCCAGAGTGTCCTGTTTTTGAGGATCTGTCTTAAAAAATAGGCTACTTTATCATTTACCATCGACATGGTCTCAGCTGCAGGTATGTGATGGCCACTGCTCACATGGCGTATGGCGCACATCAATGGGGCCGGGACCATTGCATCTGCGCCATGCGCCATGTGGGCCGCAGCCTTTACATATCTGCAGCAGACATCCTCTGCCACACAAGGGCCACAGTGTGTATTTTTGTTTATTTATATGCTGCTACCTGTACCTGCATTACCAGAGGGAGAACAGGATTCTCCTCAATCTGGATAGCAAACTCCATTTATTGCCCTTTTTTCTTTGCCAATAGTATGGGGTACTGTGCGGCAGACATGGTCTCGGCTGCAGGTATGTGATGGCCACTGCTCACATGGCGTATGGCGCACATCAATGGGGCGGGGGCCATTGCATCTGCGCCATGCGCCATGTGGGCCGCAGCCTTTACATATCTGCAGCAGACATCCTCTGCCGCACAGTACCTTATCCCTACTGTTGTAAGGGCATGTTCCAGAAGTTACCAGAGTGTCTTTTGTCTTGGTTTTCTACATATATGCTGCTACCTGTACCTGCATTACCAGAGGGAGAACAGGATTCTCCTCAATCTGGATAGCAAACTCCATTTATTGCCCTTTTTTCTTTGCCAATAGTATGGGGTACTGTGCCGAAGACATGGTCTCAGCTGCAGGTATGTGATGGCCACTGCTCACATGGTGTATGGCGCACATCAATGGGGCGGGGGCCATTGCATCTGCGCCATGCGCCATGTGGGCCGCAGCCTTTACATATCTGCAGCAGACATCCTCTGCCACACAGTACCTTATCCCTACTGTTGTAAGTGCCTGTTCCAGAAGTTACCAGAGTGTGTTTTTTGTTTTTTTATATGCTGCTACCTGTACCTGCATTACCAGAGGGAGAACAGGATTCTCCTCAATCTGGATAGCAAACTCCATTTATTGCCCTTTTGTCTTTACCAATAGTATGGGGTACTGTGCGGCAGACATGGTCTCAGCTGCAGGTATGTGATGGCCACTGCTCACATGGCGTATGGCGCACATCAATGTGGCCGGGACCATTGCATCTGCGCCATGCGCCATGTGGGCCGCAGCCTTTACTTATCTGCGGCAGACATCCTCTGCCACACAGTAGCCCGTACTTATTGGGAAAGTTTAAACTGGGTCATACATACTTAAATCTTTATATATAGTGTGTGTTTTTGTACAATATCTTTTATATATGGTATTATAATATATTTTTGTTGACACAATCTATTTACTATTTTACATGTTTTAACCATGAAAGGCCTAAAAAACCTGTTTCTGTCCTAGGCCTAAATTATAAATAAAAATATTTTGTTTGCACAATAAAGTGTACAGTGTATATTTCATCCTTACCTTGCAATACTGGTACTGCAGCACCTTCACAATGGCTTTGCAGGTCTCCGGGATGATGAGGCCCAAAGCTTGCGGGGAGATGAGGGATCCAAACTTTAGGTCAGCAAGAGACCGTCCTGTCGCCAGAAACCTCAGGGTGACCACCAGCCGTTCCTCAGCAGGGATAGCCATGCGATACTTGGTATCCTGCTTCTCGATGTGGGGAGTCACCAGACGCAGCAATTCCTGGAATGTGGCATCATCCATCCTCAAGAAGTTACGGAAATCGTCTGGGTTATTCTCCCTGATGTCCCTGAGCAGTGGCATGTGCGAACGAGTCTGACGCTGAAGTAGCCACTGCTTTGTCCAGCATGATCTTTCTCTCCTGCGCTGGGCTCTCTGACGCCTGAGCTTCAAAACTGCATAATAGAGCAGGTACTGTTGCTGGTGACTACCCATCACTGCATTCTCCATAGTGCAGGGTTAAAAGACACTTTGTAATGGCAGGCAAAACAAAGTAATGTGTAAATAGCTATGTCCAGCGTTCAGCAGGTATAAACCAAGCCTCACTAGTAACAAAGCAGAAATACACTGGTTTAAAATGGCTGCTGCTATTCCTATCCCCCTCTGCTAGTCCTCCCCCTCTGCTAGTCCAGCCCCTTCATTCAAATTTCAAAGGCCCATCTGACGACGGTCGCATGTGTTCTTGCAAAAAAAACAAAAACCAGCGATCCGACCGTCTTAACGACCATCGCGGGCGCATCGGGATCGGATCTAGATCGTTCCGCAAAAAAACACAATTTTTGCTAATCGTTTGCTGGGGACTGCCTGGGAGCTCCCGGGAAGTCCAAGGGAAATCGTTCCATGGTCGTCTATCGGTCGTGAACGACGGTGGTCGTCCTGGTGTGTACCCCACATTACTCTCTTACCCTCCTAATTTTTCATAAAACGTCACTGCCTTGGGTACACTGTATTCGTAAACGTTATTTAGCGCTAAATAAACAATAATGATAATAATATTGGGTACTTGTTTCCTAGCACGGCGCCAGCGATTTTAATTGTATCCATCGGGTCCTAAAAAATCGCGTCCATCTCATGCAACCAAATCGCATGCAATGCGATCGATGCGATTTTTACATTGGAATCAATGTAAAATGGTCCCTGAGACCCGATTTTACATTGAGCCCAATGTTAAATGCCCCCCAGACCCCAATTTTCATTGTATACCCACCCTGATGGGTCAAATGCCCCCCATTGTTAACGCCACCCCACGATGAACACCAACCCGAAGCGTGGCTAGCGCAGCGAGCCCGCGAGGGGTGGCGGTACGCATCTTCCGATCTTTTCATACCCCCACTATCCACGTCGGCGTGGAGTTGATTTTATATAGTGTGGCGAGCCACCGAGCCCGAAGCGTGGCGAGGGGACGCACATTACTTCACAGGTATTACGCGTCCGCTCGCCACACTATATAAAATTAACTCCACGCCGACGTGGATAGTGGGGGTATGAAAAGGTAAGAGGACGCGTACCGCCGCCGCTCGCCACGCTTCAGGTTGGCGTTCATCGTGGGGTGGCGTTAACAATGGGGGGGGCATTTGACATACAAATTACCCATCAGGGTGGGTATACAATCAAAAAGCGGATACATTGGCCCATTTAACATTGTTCCCTATGTAAAATCGGGTCCATCACATTGGTCGCATTGTATGCCATTATAATGGCATGCGATGGACCCGATTTTCTAATTGTCGGAAAAGGCTAAAAATAGCCCAAGATCGCGTTGGTCGGGTCCCATCGCATACCTTAACTTAAGGTATGCGATGGCCCACGATGGGCGCCGTGCTAGGAAACAAGTACCTAATATTGATTCCAATTTAGGTTCTCTGAAGAACTGTCATACAGATGGAGCCACGTCCATCTGTGCCGCTCTTGGCCCGCCATTTGCCGAGGCACACCAAGAATGAGGGGGCACAGGTGCATGTGAGGCACTTGCGCACCCCATTTTGCATCAATGGATGTGCGAGCCTGTGAGACGCTTTCATGTCCTTGTTTCGGTGAATGCCGTGCCGAGACGGGTCACTCAGGTCAACGTTCAAAAGGTCGACAGGCGTTTTTCAAATTTTTTTGGGGTGTCAATGTCGAAACCTGTTGACATGGACCCTCACTTAGTGGGGCGCATAGCTCGCCATGCTTTGGGCGCGGTGCCTCAGCACACTATTATATTTTATATTCTTACTCTATGCCGACATGGATGGTGAAGTACAAACATTTTTTAAAAAAAGTTTTTTTTTTCAATCATGTCAACCATTGGCCATTTGACCATGTCGACATTTTGACACTGTTGACCTATTGCGTGTTGACATTTTGAAGTTGATCTATTGACTGTCTATCTAGACCAGTGATTTTCTACCTATTTCAAATCGCGGCACACCGCACTATATTTTAAAATTGCCAAGACACGCCATCATACCCCCACAGGGAAACACACATTGGCCCCTACATGCAAAGAAAACAAAAACTTTTGGCCCCCATATGAAAAAACAATAGCACTGGTCCCCACAGGTAACAAAAATAAAATACATTGGCACTCACTTGAAAACAAGAGAATAGTGAATAACAATTGAACTGGTGGTGGTGAATGTAAACTGGTGTGGACATCTCTAGATCTGGTGGCCCACTTGAGAACAGCTCAAGGCACAAAAGTGGTTGAAAAACCAGGGCCGGTGCAATGCATCGGAGCACCCCGGCGCTGGCCGCTCACGTGCTCCATACCACGGCCGCATCAATCCCCCCCCTCGGCTGACGCACAGGGGGAGGATGCTATGCGGTCGCTACATAGGGGTTGGTAGAGGAGGCTTGGGTAGGATTGCCGCTCGGTACGATGCACCGCTGTAAGGTGCTACGGGGGTGGGGGTTGGGAATGGCGGGCGGACGGGGGTGATGCGGCCGCGTCGCTGGAAGCGGGGGGGAGAGAAGTAACAGCTACTCACCTCCATCCAGTGGGGTCCCGGCTCCCAACTACCACCCTCCAGTGGCCGGCGCTCTAGGCAAATGACTAGAGCTGCCTAGTGGTGGCGCCGGCCCTGTGAAAAACTCTGATCTAAGCACTGTAGATCTATCCGTCCGATACCTGATGCACAATTTTATATTCTTACTCTATGCCGACATGGATGGTGCAGTACAAACATTTTTAAAAAAAAGTTTTTTTCAATCATGTCAACCATTGGCCATTTGACCATGTCGACATTTCCTGTCCCTGATAAGTGTTTTTTGTCTTCCAGGCTACATTAACAGATGAGAACGGAAAACCATTGGTTGGAAAAAATATTACCGTAGAGGTTAATGGAATGTTTATAAAGCTTGAAGTAACGGATGCTGACGGGAAAGTCGATTGCGGAATAGATACGTCATCCTACTTTTCTCCGAATATAACTCTGCGTGTATGTACATCGTTCCCTAACCCAGATCATGTAACTTTTAGCCGTCAGTAGAATTTCAACAGCTTACACAATGCAATGTCTCCGGTTTCTTTACACAACATACCAGAATTCTAAAGCCGTACTTCAGGTTTAATTAAAGTTTTCCTGTGAGATCTCTTTGTCCATTTGCACATCTTGTGCGATACATAACAGGAGTCTAAAGGTGCCCGCGGAAGGTAAGATTTTTTAAACGATTTGGCCATTTTTGACCGATCGAAACGACCAATCGTTTAAAAACTTTCCGTGTGTGGAAAGAGCCTGTTCCGCGCTGGCCTCTCTCTCCGGCTGTCAGCAACAAAGGAAAGGCTATTAGGGGGGTCTCAGAGGCGCATAGCTTATTATCTGGAGGAAGGGGATGGGGGCACTGGATGTGCACTGTGTCCTCAGCAGATTTTCCAAGTGATAAGTCCAGCAGGGGTAAATTTAGTTAATGGCTTCATATACAGCTTAGTCTTTAGGTCAGATAGCCAAAATAACACACATAGCCAATGGAAACCCTTGAGTGTGTATTATTCCCTCTTCTGTGCTTACCCCATCTTCTCATGTAGGGTCACCTGCTGGGGTGGTTCCAGATTCCTGTGGGGTGGGTAACATGCCAGCAGGTAAACCACACTGGCAATCCTGGTGCAGGACCAACTAAATTAATTTGTATACTGTAGGTAGGGAATAGATGTAATTGATTATGTAGTGTAGGTGCACTATATATTTTTATATATACACTAGACCTGATGTGGCCAAACCGGACCTGGAGATCTATCAATGGTCCACTTTTTCCAAATCACCTAGCTGATGCACAGCTGTAGTTATTATTAACTGTCACCTGTTTCAGACTCCCTAGCTGGTGCACTGGTGTAGTCATTACTAACTGTCACATTTCTCAGACTCCCTAGCTGGTGCACATCTGTAGTCCTCCTGTCACATTTCCCAGACTCCCTAGCTGGTGCACAGCTGTAGTCATTACGCACTGTCCCATTTCCCAGACTCCCTAGCTGGTGCACAGGTGTAGTCATTACTAACTGTCACATTTCCCAGACTCCCCAGCTGGTGCACAGCTGTAGTCATTACTAACTGTCACATCTCCCAGACTCCTTAACTGGTGGCACAGCTGTAGTCATTATGAACTGTCACATTTCCCAGACTCCCTAGCTGGTGGCACAGCTGTAGTCATTACGAACTGTCACATTTCCCAGACTCCCTAGCTGCTGCCCAGCTGGAGTCCTTACTAACGGTCACATTTCCCAGACTCCCTAGCTGGTCCACAGCTGTAGTCATTACTGTCACATTTCCCAGACTCCCTAACTGGTGCACAGCTGTAGTCATTAGTAACTGTCACATCTCCCAGACTCCCTAGCTGGTGCACAGCTGTAGTCATTACTAACTGTCACATTTCCCAGACTCCCTAGCTCAGGGCTGGGCAACACTGGCCCTCCAGATGTTGATGAACTACACATCCCAGGATGCTTTGCATTAGTTTTGCTATGTGGCCATGCTGAAACTGATGCAAGGCATGCTGGGATGTGTAGTTCATCAACATCTGGAGGGCTGGTGTTGCCCAGCCCTGCCCTAGCTGGTCCACACCTGTAGTCATTACTGTCACATTTCCCAGACTCCCTAGCTGGTGCACAGCTGTAGTCATTACTAACTGTCACATTTCCCAGACTCCCTAGCCGGTGCACAGCTGTAGTCATTACTAACTGTCACATTTCCCAGACTCCCTAGCTGGTGCATAGCTGTAGTCATTACTAACTGTCACATTTCCCAGACTCCCTAGCTGGTGCACAGCTGTAGTCATTACTAACTGTCACATTTCCCAGACTCCCTAGCTGGTGCACAGGTGTAGTCATTACTAACTGTCACATTTCCCAGACTACCTAGCTGGGGCACAGCTGTAGTCATTACTAACTGTCACATTTCCCAGACTCCCTAGCCGGTGCACAGCTGTAGTTATTACTAACTGTCACATTTCCCAGACTACCTAGCTGGGGCACAGCTGTAGTCATTACTAACTGTTTTTACATTTTACATTTTCAAACCTGCTGCATTCATTCCTACTATAGATCCACAGGTGGCCTGAGACACATGGACTGTTGGTAGATCTTGAGGACAGGTTTGGCCACCCCTGCACTAGACATACTTGCAAACTTCTTTATTCTCCCCTTTGGGGGTTGCCCAGAGAGGAGATGCTGCAGGGAACTTCAGGGGCAGGGCCTGGCCATAACGTTATTAGGCCCCTCCCGCATAGTGGTAAAATGTCACGTTTTACTGGTCAGCGATGAAGTGTTAGGGCTATGCGAATTAATGTAATTTAGCCTCACCCCTTCAAAACCTAGCTGCAGTTCCCTGTGTTTCTTCAACATTCTGCTCGCTTCACTAGGAAGCGTGCCGGATGTGGGAGAGCCGACCTATCTCACAGGGAAGCAGGAGACCACCGGAAAATCAGGAGTCTCCTGCAATTATGTATTTAGCAGTTTAATAATGCTTGAATCCCTAACTGATTAATGGTAAATGTTAGATTTTCTTTCATGCATTCATTACCTTTGTCTTTCTCTTCTACAGGTTAGTTACCAGGATAATGACCAGTGTTACACCAGTGATTACTCCGGTATCGATTATCCATATGCTGAACGCATTATATATCGGTTTTATGCTCACTCAAATAGCTACGTGCAAATTAAGCCTCCCACTGGGCAACTAATCTGCAATCAGAACTATGACATTGTGGTGGAATACATAGTGAGAGGAAAAGCTGCGAAACAACCCACGATATCTTTTTGTTACATAGTAAGTGTGCAAGGGCCAGGGTAATATAGGAGCTGTAAGGGTCTACTTGAGGTGTGGGGGAGGACTGGGATGTTGTTTGGACATGCCCAAAGATGAGGAAATGCCCACGATTCACAGATCCTCAGGGGAGGTCGGAGCTCAAGGATGTGATTTTTGCCACGCCCCCTTCACACGGCCGCCAAGACTAGTATTTGTATCTCCAACCTGCCCGCTTCAGTAGTAAGTGGGTGGGATGCGTGAGATCCACCTACCTTTCCTGGGCTACGGGGACTACAAAAATAAAGTCAGGAGTCTCCTGCAATGTTCCCTCTAATTTTACGAGGGCTGTGTGCGGCAAAAGATTTTGGCTGTGCAACTTTGGAAGGAAATTCCAATTTTTGTACGTCACTTATATATAACTGGAAAATGACATTCAGCATTTGTGTTAACTTTACTTCAAAATGATCTTAAACATTCAAAACACAGCACACAATGTAGTTAATGGGTGAAACACACATTAATTGAGTCCACAACTGCAAAAAGCGACCACTGCTGCTTTGTGCGTTCTGTTGTAATGGCTGTGCGCACGTTCATCGAGTTGTGTGCGCGTGTGCGCGCGCACGTGCGCTCAGCTTAGAGGGAACACTGGTCTCCTGCAGATTCCGGGAGGGTAGCCAAGTATATATAAGGGAAAGTGATGTCCAGAGCCTTATTAACCCTTTGGGTGCCACATCTTTGTAAGAGATGAACAAAATATCCACTAAAAATGGCAGCATATGTCCCATTGGTAATATAAATTCAAATAAAATATATTGTGCAAAAAAAAAGATTATATTTCCTATATAAGGTAACATTACAGGTCATTATGATGAATAAAAATGTTTGCTTGCCAATCTTCAGACCAATATTGACAATTTTTGGCACTCAAAGGGTTTATGGTTTCAGACAGCCTAGGCTAATACAGAAGTGCCCCTACCTTCCCAACCCCCCTGGAGCCGAACCTTAAGTCCTCCCACTAGTGCGTAAACCTAAGGGGACGAAGATGGTATTCTGGAAGCAGCTAATGTAACTGGCGTAAGCTGTGGTTGCAAAGATAAGGAAGGAAGTACCAATTTTCTTCTACTTTGTCTAGTAGAATGTGAGCACTTGCCAGGAAACCTTGTAATAGCAATATAAATAAAGTACGCAAACAAAAAGTCCCCGCTCCGGACCTCTCCCCATCAGGGCCGTCTTAACAGCAGTGTGGGCCCCTGGGCAAAGCAATGCACTGGGGCTCTTACCCATTCTCCCCTCCTAGGGGTGGGGGGTGCTATCAGCAGCAGCTTTGATGTCCCATGGGTGGCAGGGGGTGCTCTATCTTCCATTCAACATGTAGGACCTGGAGCAGTAACTTCTGCTAATTACTCCTTTACTGCACAGACGGTGGGAGGGAGAACACAAACGTGTGAAAGGGGGCACTGAGCTGAATGAAGGGTCCCTTGTAAATGACTTCCAGGGAGGTAGGGGGTGTTTTATACGCAGGGGAGGGTTGGATAATGGAGTGGGCTTAATATTCATCATTTTCCGGTGGAAGGGAAGCTTGTTTGACTGCAGATATCGCCATTATCTGGAAATAGGTTTCTTAGCCTTCAATAGTATAAAAACCTAGAGTCCCAACTTTCAGGAGGTGCTGGGGACGTGCAGGGCCGGTGCAAGGCACCAGAGCGCCCCAGGCAAGTCGGGGTGGGGGGCGCCCCGGTGTCTGCCGCCCGGGTACCTGTCCTGCGGCGCTGTAAAGCTGGCGGCGGCGGCAGCGGGGGGGTCCCTGCAGTCAATAAGAAATAACGAGCGCTATCCGCCGGGCTATGCAGAAGCGCTTCTGTTTTGGAAACACTGGCCGCACGGCGCACGCTGATTGGCTGAATCTCAGCCAATCAGCGTGCGGCCAGTGTTTCCAAAACAGAAGCGCTTCCGCATAGACCGGCGGTTAGCGCTCGTTATTTCTTATTGACTGCAGGGACCCCCCGCTGCCGCCGCCGCCAGCTTTTACGCACATATAAGCCGCAGGACAGGTACCCGGGCGGCAAGGGGGGGGGGGGCGAAATACCGCCCTCCAGTGGCCGGCGCCCTAGGCAAATGCCTAGATTTGCCTAGTGGTGGCGCCGGCCCTGGGGACGTGGGGATCAGAGATCAGAAGCCAGAGCAATCCATTGACAAAAATATAAAACTTTTACACCAGACGTGTGGTGCTGGAGCAGGGACCGGCTGCTCGAAGGCTGATATCTCTGGTTCTGAGCAAGATAGAGACAAGCGGCTAGTGTTTCCAGAAAGGGGAGAGTCACAGCTTTTGGAATATACTCTCAGAAAAACTCTAAGTCAGAGTGAACCTGAGAAATATGACTGGGAATTGCAATTGCAATTAACAGGTCGGATGTGGGCTGCTGCTTTGAAGTTGGATATCTCCAGTTCCCCAGGGCCGATTTTTTAAAACTCTGGTATCCCTGGAAAAAGAGGATCCTCAGCTATCAGCATAGGGCCCTTATACACCTGGGGCCCCTGGGCAAGTGCCCATTAAGCCCATATGAATAGACGGCCCTGCTCCCCATCAGTCCTCTCACCAGTTGCTTATCACACTGAGGCCGGGATTTATCAAATAAAAAAAGTGTATTGAAACCCTGTTTTCAGGGTTTTTACAGCATTTTTGAATGTATCAATTGCCGACCGCCATGTTTTTTGCCACAGAGAGTGATGCTAGATCTTTCTGGCAATGCCCTACAGAAGCCTATGGGCTTCTTTTCACATACCATCAGCCCCTGCTGCCCCGCCTCACCCCACCTGCTGTCCGGGGAAAGCCTCCTGCTGTGCTGCCCGGACCCGGTGACCTTCTCCTCCCTAGCAACACTGACTTCCCCTTCCGGGTGCAGGGAGGAGGAGCCCGGGAGTCCCTGCAGCTGTCTACAGCAGGAGGCTTCCAGGCGTATGATACATCCCAGCCTGGAGCCCTTGCTGCCTCTCCTGGACACAAGCGGAGGAGAAGGAAGACCACCCTCTTCATTTCTTCACCGTGCAGGAGCCGGACAGCCAGGGATGTGAATGCACACCGCTGGCAAACCCTGCTTCCCCTCTCACTCGTGGAATCGCCATTTGTGATGTTATAAGGGTCCCAGCGCTCCAGGATGCAGCCTGATCATCCTATTGGTTGATACGGATATGTCAAATCCATGCGATGCTGGCCAGTCTAAAAAAAATACAATATATAAATCATTTTAAAAACTGGTGTGGGGTTCCCCCATCTGACTCTAACCAGCCCTGGGCTCTTTGAGCCAGTCCTGGTTGCAGGAATAAAGGGGGGCAAAAAATGGAGTCCCCCTGTATTTATATAACCAGCACCAGGCTCGTGGGCCAGTTCTGGTTCCCAAAATATGGGGGACAAACTAAATAGGTCTCCCCTATATTTTATAAACTAGCTGCGGACCCAAACAGCCAGCAGGATAATGGCACCCCAGCTGAAGCATTAACCCGTGTCTGGTCAACCCAGGCTGGGACCCTGGGGTAGTGGGGACCCCCCAATAAAGTGATTCCCCCCTCAAGGGCACCCCCAGCCTGTTCTGAAGCCCGAATGAATGCATGACCCTATGGAAATATTGGAACTGGTATCTTATGAGTGAATTCTCTTTACAGATAAAAGCCAGGGGGAGCATTGTGGAGTGCGGCCATGTGGAAGTCGATGTGACGAATGGTGAGTTCAATCATTAATATATTTTCAAGTTTTTTCTGGACCTCACATCTCACAGGTCACTGGGAAATCGGACACACAACTGATGCAGCATAATCACTATTTGCCATGCCACTGTTCATCCAGCTCATTGTTGGATATTAAGTTTAGTTGTCTCAGGAACTGACACTTAACAGGTATTCCCCATGTTTTCTCCATCTTGTCTGTATGAGGAGTAGCGTCATGGTCCGAGATATGAACAATTACAATCTCAGTACTTTGACTACTCCCCAGACCCGGAACCCATGATGTAATACCAGCATCTGGTGTACGTTGTCCATTGTCAGATTGCTGAACTGTCTGAGGGTTAGTGATTGGTTAGAGCAGGATTGCCTTCTCTTGCGCTGAGAGGGCAACCAGTTCCTTGAGAGAGGGAAGGGGACGGACGGGGACGGACGCTGACGGGGTGGGGAAAGGGGCAGGGTGGGGTGGAGCTACAGCAATGTGACATATTTTGTGGGTGTGGCTAGTGCAAACGCATCCTTGTGGCCACACCCCCTGCCGCGCAATGCCGGTATTGCATGCATTGCACAGTAGGGGCTACAATGACGCAAACATGTAATTTGGTCCCTCCGACCCCCGCCGACGGGAAGGGTGCGGGACACAGGCAGAAATCTAGGAGGCTTGCCCAGCTTTCCGGGGGGGCAGGAGTGCGTCCTGAAATTCGGGACCCTCCAGGCCATTCCGGGAGGGTAATTATATGGATAGATTCGGTTTTGGCGCTTGCAATCACTTTGTTTGTGGGAGCAGCTGAGTAGTCAAATCTCATAGTAAACAGTTTAAAAATAAATCATGTCTGGCGCCCACCTGGTGTGTATTATCAGATGCACAAGGGGTGTGTGAATGAGATAGGATGCAGTCTGTTATGTGAGAAGTCGTTTATTTACTAAAATACAATACGTGCCTTAATTCTCAAACATGTACAAGAGTCAGTGACCTGGAAATGTCTACAGGTCGGTACAGATAAGCAGGGCCGCCACTAGTAATGTTGGGGCCCGGGACTGACACCCGGGGTGCCGACTCCCCCCCCCCCCCCTCGTGCGCCGGCACCCCGCCTCCCCCTACCCCCCCCAATTACTGTTACTTACCAGCAGTGGCGGCGGCGCAACATCTCCCAGGCTCAAGCAGCGGCAGCGCAGCCTCTTCTCCCTCCTTCATATCGGGAGTCGGGACTCGGAGCACTCAATGCACAGTGCAGCCTGCAGAGGGCCGAGTCCCTCTGTATTCTAGGCTCGGCGCTCTGCAGGCTGCACACACCCCTTGTGCATCTAATAATACACACCAGGTGAGCGCCAGACTTTATTCCGGGAGGGTAGGCAACCCTGGGTTAGAGCAGCATTATAAACTCCTGAAACATTATATCAGTCAGTATGTACTGTATGACTTTAGCTGCTGCTCTGTCGCACACTTGCCCTGACCGTGGTTTGTTCTTTGGCCACTGTTGACTGCTGCCGGCCCTGAATCGTTCATGTTTCCTCTTACAATTCTAAGATGCCAGCACTGACGTTAGCTTGTTCCTTGCTCTGTAGTAAGAACATCAGTTTTCCCTTTGGCTATTAAGTGCTGTGTGTTTGGTTCTGTTCTATGCAGTCTGCAGAGGGTGTGGCCTGTGTATCCAGTCCAAGGGTTCAATCCTTTTAACTGTGAAGGCTGCGAGGTACTGTTCCAATAACGCTTAAACACTGGCAACGGCACCCGATTCTCATTGGTGAATTAATCGCAACTGAGAGGATCGATCCCCCAAGTTGGATGGTAAAGCCAATCAGATCGCAGTATGCTAAGAAGCTACTGAGGGTCAGTGAGACCTGAGCAGATACCTGTAGGAGACAGGGAAAGCCACCAAAAGTCTGGGACTGAGCTACGCATTACTGAGAAGAAGCCTGGCCAGTGAGCCTGAATGTGAGTTGGCCAGCGAGTCCCGTCACCTGTGTTGAACAGGTTAATTGCTAAGAAAGGCGTTTCACCACAGGTGATGGCAATGAGTGTGGGACTGTATATTAGAAAGAAGCCAGGGCCAAAGCCGCAAGGTGACGGGAGACACGGGGACTGGAAGGACTTTTGAGACTTTATTTGCAGACTATCTGGCGAAGGTTAGTCAGAGGTGAAGTGAGTCAGTGCCCAGAATCAGAGCCAGATTAAGGTATAAATGGGCCTGGAGCTTACAATTATCAAGGGCCTATTATGCGCAATGATAGGGGTTGTGGCCAGCACCTAATAATGTAGGGGGAGTGACCAGTGTTCTGGTTGGGTGGTCTGCTCATGGGTGTGTCTCTATTTGTCTAAATACTTTCAACTAATTATATATGCCTGGAAAAGGCAGGGAGCTGGCATAGGAAAAATGCAGGGAGATATATTGGCGAGTGCCCTCCAAAGGTGTACCCGCAGGACGCCGATGTCCGATACTTGCGGGGTGAGGCGGCACTCCAGTCATAAAAAAAATACTGAAAACCGAAACTTGGTAGACAACATTTCAGCACCTTTTATGTGTTCACCTCTGTTTACCACACCATATACCCCTTATACAAATCATGCAGCACAATAGTAACCCCCTTATACTGTACTTGCCTCTTACACAATATGCCACATGGAATGAGCCAAAATTCACACGGACTGAGACAAAATTCACACTATGGCACACGGATTGATTCATAATTCACGTTATGTCACACAGATTAAGGCAAAATTCACATTTTGCCACATGGATTGACCCTAAATAAACACTATACAAAACAAATTGAGCAATGATGCACTGGGGCATTGCGCGCCGAAGGCCCAGCAATTTGAGATCAACCTCAAGCTTCTGTGATGCCGGAGGAGGAAACTGTCAGCCGTTGGAAACGGGGTGGGGTTGGAATTAGCGTGTTCCATGTTATCCTATGGGCAAAACGTTCCAGCTTTGCCTGGCGGTATCTCTGGTTCCCGGGAGGCTAGCAACGCGGGGCCAGGCTTGTTGGAAAGCTCTGGCCCTCAGCTACAAAATGGGCCTATTTAGAGAGTGGGCCTGGAGCTGTAGCTCCATCAGGCCCATTGTTAATCCGGCCCTGCCCAGAATTGGGGCTAGACTTTTGTTATTTACTGTTAATTTCTGTTCTTCAATTTATGTTGAAAGTAAATCATTATTCCGTTTATTTACCTGCGATGGATCCTGACTGAGCACCTAGATACTGCACAAGATCCCCTCTCTACTGATCTAATTACCCCAAGTCATATATATATATATATATATATATATATATATATATATATATATATATATATATATATATATATATATATACAAAAATGGTCAGGAATTGCGCTAGATATGGTTTTCCAACCAGCTGCACCTCTGGAGCGACTCTCCTGTTAGTGAGAGACAAAAGTAGGATGCACAAAAAGGGGGGTGTCCAGAGTGCGCTCAAGTGATACCACTTAGCCACAGAGCTAGACTAAAAGTCCCAAATCAACGTGATCCTGGAGTCACTTATATTCAAATGAAATGTTCATGAACTTCATAAATGAAACCGAAGACCTCGAGTGTAAAAACCAATTCTTTATTGGAAGCCCAACGCGTTTCGTCTACACGACTTCATCAGGGGCATGGCATGGCCTAATACAGGCCAGAAATCCGGAGAGTAATGGCAGTAATGGACAATTTTTCCTTTTATACGTATAATCAGTTAAAATCCGAATAGGTAGAAACGAAAAATAATGATAACCAAGGATGACAATCCAAGACCAGGTATTTCACAAGACACTTCCTTCAAAGGTCAATACAAGAAAAGCTTTATGTAGCCCAATGTATGAGATCCAGAGATTAAGGAAAAAACCTACAGGTTTGGAGGTGGGAATTTCCGTTCTCTCAATCAGTTAAAAATAGTAGTAAAATCCGCAATAGAGGAGTGTAGATGCTTACTCCACTGCAGCTAGAGTAAGCATCTACACTCCTCTATTGCGGATTTTACTACTATTTTTAACTGATTGAGAGAACGGAAATTCCCACCTCCAAACCTGTAGGTTTTTTCCTTAATCTCTGGATCTCATACATTGGGCTACATACAGCTTTTCTTGTATTGACCTTTGAAGGAAGTGTCTTGTGAAATACCTGGTCTTGGATTGTCATCCTTGGTTATCATTATTTTTCGTTTCTACCTATTCGGATTTTAACTGATTATACGTATAAAAGGAAAAATTGTCCATTACTGCCATTACTCTCCGGATTTCTGGCCTGTATTAGGCCATGCCATGCCCCTGATGAAGTCGTGTAGACGAAACGCGTTGGGCTTCCAATAAAGAATTGGTTTTTACACTCGAGGTCTTCGGTTTCATTTATGAAGTTCATGAACATTTCATTTGAATATAAGTGACTCCAGGATCACGTTGATTTGGGACTTTTAGTCTAGCTCTGTGGCTAAGTGGTATCACTTGAGCGCACTCTGGACACCCCCCTTTTTATATATATATATATATATATATATATATATATATATATATATATATATATATATATATATATATATATATATATATATATATATATATATATATATATATATATACTGTTCCAGCAGTCACTGGGTTTTTGGCATGGAGCCGCCCAGCGACAGTGGAGAGGAGAACCGAACTGCAGGGGCCCAGGCTACAGCAGGAATGACAGCCAGGCACACCCCACGCGGGTGCCAGCAGGGGAGCATTAAAAGGACCAGCAGCGCTGGAGATGCTGCTGCTGTCTCCAGCGTCCTCCTAGCGTGAGAGCGCATGCACCGGATCAGTGCTGCCGGGCCGCGGCTCTGGCGGTTGGAGGAAGCTGGTAGCAGCAGCGGCGTCTCCAGCGCCAATAATACTCACTGTCACTCCTTATGCGGCGCTGTGCGCTCCAGAGCCGCAAAAAAAGGGGAGAAGAGCCGCATGCTACTCGCGAGCCGCGGGTTGGCCACCCCTGTTATAGACACTCCCAATGGGTATGGTGGCTGCAAACAGTTCTCTGGGTTTTCCGTTTTCTGACGGACTTTCTACTAAATGTTTGTCAGTGATGAAACTTTGGGGCAGATTTATTAAGCTCGGTGAAGTGATAATTTGGCTGGTACTTTTTCACCGGCCAATCAGCTCCTAACTGTGAAGTTACAGGCTTGGTTTGAAAAAGACAGGTAGGACCTGATTGGCCGGTGATAAAAAACAGACACTTTGGGGGAAATTTACTAATATGAAAAACCTAGTTTTTCGTATTTAGTATTTTCCCTACGACTGCATACGACTGTTTCAGTCGTATGCAAAGTCGTGTTCCGGAGGGGGATTTACAAAGCAGTCATATACGACTGCTTTGTAACCCTCCGATGTCGTAGTAATTCGTATTAGCTGGCCATATATACGGCCGCTAATACGAATTAGTAGAGGCAGTCTGCACGGATCAGTCAGATCCGTGCAGGCTGCAAGGTGTAAAAAAAAAATAGAAAAATAAATAAATAAAAAAGCTGAAAGAGCCGGGGCCGATAATTAAAAATCAGGGAACCCGACAAATAGGGGTTCCCCAATTTTTAACAACCAGCCCCAGGCTCCAGGTCTGGGGCTGGTTCCCAAAATACGGGGGACAAAATGACTAGGGGTCCCCCGTATTTTAAGAACCAGCCCCAGGCCAAACCAGCCAGCAGGGTAATGTCACAGCCGGGGGGAGACTTTTTATACAAGTCCCCCTGGCCAAAGCATTAACCCCCTGACCAGTCAGCCTGGCCAGGGGCCCTGGGGGAGTGTGGACCCCCCCAATAAAGGAATCATAGTTGCTGGGACTCATAGTTCCACAGTTTAAAACAATAGTTTATTCATCTATTTTTTTACACCAGTATCAGCCCGGTGACCACAGCCCAGGGTCACCGGGGACAGCACCAGGCGTCAGCCTGGTCAGGTAAGTCCTGGAGGGGGGCTCCAGGACTTACCCGACCAGGCTGACGCCTGGTGCTGTCCCCGGTGACCCTGGGCTGTGGTCACCGGGCTGATACTGGTGTAAAAAAATAGATGAATAAACTATTGTTTTAAACTGTGGAACTATGAGTCCCAGCAAGCCTCCCCCGCAAGCTGGGACTTGGAGAACCACAAGTCCCAGCCTGCGGGGCATTAAAGGTCCCGCTGAGTCTTGTAGTTCCACAGTAAAAAAAATAGTTCAATAAATACACACTGACACACCAGAAAAATAAAAGTTTAATACATACATTACACACATACTGATACTTACCTATCAATATAATAAATGTCCCCCGGCTGTGGCATTACCCTGCTGGCTGGTTTGGCCTGGGGCTGGTTCTTAAAATATGGGGGACCCCTAGTCATTTTTTCCCCCGTATTTTGGGAACCAGCCCCGGACCTGGAGCCTGGGGCTGGTTGTTAAAAATCGGGGAACCCCTATTTGTTGGGTTCCCTGATTTTTAATTACCGGCCCTGGCTCTTTCAGCCTGGTGCTGGTTACAGCTGTGGGGGGGACCCCACGCTGTTTTTAAAAAAAAATGTATTTATTTTTCTTTTTTTTTACACTAAAGCCTGCACGGATCTGACTGATATGATGGATCTGACTGATCCGTGCAGGCTAAAGCCAAATACGACAGGGAAATCAAGGTGTATTTTCCTGCCATATTTTCGTGGCTGTTTCACGCCAATTAGCAGCCGTATTATCAATACGGCTGCTTAGTAAATCAGGAACCACCATTCTTTTAAATGGGGATTCCTGTCGTATCCTATCGATGGTATAGACATTCGTATTTGTAAATACAAATACGAATGTCCCATCTTTAAGAATACGAATTGCTGTATTTTGGGGATAGTAAATCCCGAAAATACAAATGTGTAAAAAATAGGTGTATTTCTGCCTACGAATACACCTATTTTTTACAAATTCATATTAGTAAATTTCCCCCTTTATCACTTCACCAAACGTAATAAATCTGTTCCTTCAGTGTCACAGCATAAGTGATATAGGGACAGATTTATTAAGCTTGGTAAAGTGATAATGTGGCTGGTACTTTATCACCGGCCAATCAGTTCCTACCTGTCATTTTTCAAACCAAGCCTGTAACTACATAGTTGAGAGCTGATTGGCTGGTGATACCAGCAACTTTATCACTTCACCAAGCTTCAGAAATCTGCCCCATAAATCCTTAAACTAATGTTCTATAAGTGTTCCAACTTAAATGATGTATCATAGAGTATCTTTCGGTATCTTTGGCATGGTACTTCCTTTTGGTGTTCTCCAGGGTCCTCAGTTGGTACACTCGTGGATCGATGTGATATGTACAAAAAAGAGAAGTGTCAGTACACTTAGGCACTGCACACGTTCCCCTCTCTAATGAGGAGCTAATTGCCCATATATATAGAGAGAGAGATGGTGATGTGTAAGTAATATCGTTTTTATCCTCACAGGAAAGAGCGGCTCTTTCAACCTTCCAATTTCTGTAACCTCCCAACTCGCAACCAGCGCTGATCTTCTTGTGTTCGCAAGCGTGGACCAGGAGCTCATTACAGACACTGTGTCCTTGAACATACAGCCCTGCTTTAAAAATGAGGTAAGTGCAGTGTCTCAGGCATCTTATCTTCATCTGCTCAGCTGTGCTCTTCACAATGACCAGGGAGATGTATTAAGCATTAAAGAGCTATATACTGTAAGTGTAAGTATACTGTATCCAGCACAGTAATTGAAACGAAAGACAGGCTGATTGGTTGTTTTGGGCAATTCCTCCACTTTCTCTCTCCTCAATGTTCGATACATCTCCCCATGGCCGTGTGAGTGGGTGACATTTCCTTCCTCGCGGTGCCACAAAGTCACTGAGTAAATGGCGTGAGACCTGCACCTGTTAGAGAGGAGGGGAGGGGGCCTGGATGGAGATGGCAAACAGGCCCTCTTCTCTTGATACACCCCTAATGCTGATGATGTCACTAGCAAGACACATCTGATTGGCTGATTGTGCTTTTACTCACCGAGCAGGCCGGCGTTATATTAAAATAAAAATAAAAAAGACCAACTAAAATAGAAAACACCTTTAACCCAAAAAATAAAAATAAGCATGAAAGCAATTAGAATACAAAATAAAATATAACAAGCTGAAAACAACCCATACCTGCCTACTATTTATCACTCATCTCCAGGAGGCTACATGTTGGGGGCGGGATGAGGCTGACGTCACCAAGCCCCGCCCCCATGACAGCCAGCTGCATTAATTCGTGGGTCCGCAGATTGGGGGAGGGGCTAAAATGATGTGAAATGACGCGACACTCGTCATTTTATCCGGTCCCCGTGCACCCGCGAAAATTCTGGATTTTATACAGCGGGGAAGGGAGGAGCTGGGGGCTGCGGCGGTGATGTGGGAGACTTGCCCACCTTCCCAGGGGGCCCGTAGGCAAGTATGAAACAATCTCATTCAAGGTTGTTATAACTGGCATTATTAATACTATAAGTAACTCAGTCACACAGTATTAATAATGCCAGTTACAACGATCTTCGAATGAGATTGTTTTTAGCTTGTTATTTTATTTTGTATTCTAATTGCTTTCATGTCTATTTTTATTTTTTGGGATGAAATTTGTTTTCTAGTTTAGCGCAGTTTGTCTTCTTTTTCTTTTTTTGATTTCTATATGTGTGGATAAGTACCCATATTGGACTGTTCCTTGAATAGAACATTTGTTTTTATTTGAAATTTGATATTCTGTGGTCCGGCAGTGCATAGCAATTCTCTTCTTTTTAGGTGTTCTATTGGTATTTGTGTAATAACTGGGCGCCCGATGTTATGATCGGGTCGGAAAAATCGCATCGCATGCAACCAAATCGCATGCGATGGGATGCGATCGACGCGATTTTCCCATAGGATTTAATATTAAATGGTCCTGTTCATATCCCCACTATCCAAGAGGGCATGGAGTTGATTTTATATAGCGTTGTCGAGCGCAGCGAGCCACCGAGCCCGAAGCGTGGCGAGCGGACGCGGAATACATTTTAAGTAATCCACGTCCCCTCGCTTCAGGCTTGTTGACTCGCTGCGCTCGCCACGCTATATAAAATCAACTCTATGCCCACTTGGATAGTGGAGGTATGAAAAGGACCATTTTAACATTGAATCCTATGGAAAATCGCGTCAATCGCATCGCATGCGATGCAATGCAATTTTGCCGAAAATCGCGTTGCATCGCATCTGATTGTATACCTTAAGTTAAGGCATACAATTAAATAATCGGGCGCTCAGATATTACATAAGTACCGTTCTATTTGTTGTGTATGTTTTATATTGTTTTGTGAGGATATTTAAGCAAGCAGTTTATTTATATTTTAGTACATGTATAGGACAGCTGTATTGAAGTGAGACAACTGCTACACAAATACACGCAATACTCAAGCACTGTATGAGCACAAACAATATAGACACACCACACAGACTAGAATGGGTTATATTTTGACATACATTTGCTCGTCAGCCACAGTATTTAAACTAAAGATGTGCGTGGCCCTCCATGTTTTGGTTTTGGATTTAATTGATCATCGTTATTTTGGTTTTGGCAAAAAAATAGAATAAACCTCATTGATAATAATTAAAAAACAAAAAAAATTGTTCCAAACTTCTAAATTTATATGATTTTTAACCTCCAATTCCGAACCGTGGGAAAATCCAAACCGGGTTTTTAGTTCAGTTCAAAGCCACAACAGTCAGGTGGATCGAATTTCTGGAGAACCGGAACACACATCTCTAATTTAAATGTCGTTGGGTAATAGCATAATGGCGGAAGTATCTGAACTACTCTTTAAAAAGTATCATACTGAAGGAATAACTGATATTTGAAAACTGTCCTGGTGTAGATAATATTAAGCAAAAGAATTGTGTAAGTACTGATACAAATGTAATATTCATAAATAATAAGAGGATCGGGCAGGCAGGGTGGACTGGTAGGCCTTCATCTTCATTTAATATATGATGTTTCTATACCAGATGCTGTGTGTTTTGGTGGAATAGGCTTATTTCATTTTCGACTTGCTATCGTCTCTCTTATTTTTAGGTTACTCTGAGCGTCAATGGCACCATTGTGGCTCCCGGTTCCGACATTAACTTCCATATAACGGCTGCTCCAAGTTCAATGTGTTTTCAAAGAGTGAGAGATATCAGATTGGACTCAATAAATCCATATGAGGCATTCAACCCTGCTGCTGTAAGTGTCTCTAGCAGAAGACAGGCTAGGTTATATTTATAGGCTATGTCTTACATAATGCTAGTATCTGTCTGTCTAAAGGCCCACATACACTATGCGATTTGGGCCCGATTTCGCCTGAATCCGGTGGACGGGGCTGAGAAATCGGGTGCAATCAACCCCAAAAGCATCTGTGTGACATCCGATCCGATGCTCAGTCCCGTGCGCATCGGATCATAGCTGGAGATTTTACGTGCTGCACCTAAGATTTCTTGGTTGGACCCCCTCCTGGCGGCAAGGAAAAGGGGTCGCATGCAGAAGTACAACGTGCGATCCTGCCCAGGCAGCTCAAGGGGGATTGAATGCAACTTCTTGGAGGTTCTCTGAGTCACAGATTGGTGGTAAAATGGGAATACACTAGCCAATGTGCAGATCCCTGATTTGATCAGTGCACCCCTTACAACCTGAGAACATTTTTGCTGCGTGTGCTTTCTTCTGATACTCTACTATAGGATCAGGAGTCAGGAATGACATAGTTTGTGCAGCATCCTCCCAATGTCGCCACTGTAGGATTGTTTGAAGCAGTGGCGTAACTACTGTAAGGCAGCCCCAGCAGCTGCTTGGGGGAGCAAGCAGCAGCGGGGTCTGTGTGGGCGCCGGCACCCGCTCGAAGCACTGACATGCTGCTGCCTGCCACTGCCCACTGGCGGCGAGTCATCCACAGCGCGGGTGCAGCCATGGCAGAGACAACAAATCCCTCCGGCTATTGGCTACTGTGTACAGGATGGGCGGGCAGATGGGCGTGCTAGGGTGGCCTGGGATGCATCAGAGCCAAGGGAAGCAGCAGTGTCTGCTGGTCTCTCTTCCTCTCTCCTGCTTCAGCCTCTCCGTTATGCCTGTGACGTCATTACGTCACACGCTGGGGAAACACGCTGGAGAGGAGGGTGGGGGGCGCCACAAACTTTTTGGCAGGGGGGAGCAAAATTTATAGTTACGCCACTGGTTTGAAGCCATTGGATACAGTAGCGGTTAGCGGTGTGGGTTAGAGATGGAATCCGGCATGGAAATAGAATAATTAAAACCTGAGAGACTTATGTGCAATTTTTATTTTATTTTTTCAATATGAAATAATTCTTATCAGCCTGGTAGGTGGGCACAAGAGGGCAAACAAGGCAGACATGCATGTAACTTCTATTTATCTGCATTACAGATTTACAGTATGGTTTCGGGTTCCGGATATTATGGAAACAATTTAGAGGAGACTGATTACCAGTGTGAGGATCCAAACAATCTACACTTTTGTGATGGACTGTACTTACGTCCTGAGAGCAGCCCAACGGACGGAGACTCTTACAATAACATCAATGTAAGGACAGGCTGATGCCGACTATAGCACTGTATGGGGATACCTCTGTATTCTATTCTATAGTACTGTATATTACAGTTTGAGACCTGTATTCAATCCCAGGTGAAACTGTTTGTGCGAATTCGATTCACCCTATTCAATCCTAGTGCTGACTTTTCCAGCATCCAGCGAAAACCGCGTGCATCGGCGAAATTTCCACAAATTCACGTGGCTTTGGTGAATTTGCAGCCGTTTTTGCGGCCATTTTCACCCGTGGCAATCCCCCTTGCCCCCCCCCCCAAAAAAAGTAAAATGGCACGGGCAAAAATTCCTTAATTGAATACTGAAAGGGGAAACTTTACCGTTTTTTACACCTGGCTACGATGGCGTAGATTTACTAAAGCTTCTTAAACAGACAACTGGTGGTGTTTCCTATAGCAACCTATCAGATTGAGCCTTATCAAAAACCTTGAGTCCTATTGGAGAAAGAGCGACGTATAAAGAAAATTGTTATCATTTCTCTACTGCATTCTGAATAAATAAGAAATAATCTAATTGGTTGCCATGGGCAACATCACCACTTGTCTGTTTTAGAAGCTTTACTACTGTAAATCTAACCCCCAAGTCTTTTTTTTTTTCAATTATATTAATAAAAGATACATATTAGGTCTTATGTATCAACAAGTATTTGTAGGCTGTCTCCTGAAAAAATCCTATTTTAATGGGACTGCCAGTAAACATTAAACTTCTGTCAATGAGGCATGGCCACAGCGTCTTGGGTTCCTGGTTACGCCTCCCTGGCCAGTCTGGGCCTTAATTTACCTATACTGAGAAGGGGAGGAGCTGTGGCCAGTGCTCTCTGGGTGTGGCCATTGTGGGATTAAGGATTATGGGCACCGCACAGAGGGCCAGATGCCCCGTGCACACATAAGCACACCCACACAGATCCTCATTGCCACACCCCCAGGAGGAGGCATCATCCCCCTGGCCACACGTACCGGCGTCTGTTAAACCGTATCCCTGAGTAGATGTCTTGCGCTGATTGCAGTGCACATAGGAAGCCGCCTGCCCCGTATACAGCACCAGCACCATCCGGAGGAGGGAGCGCTGGCAGACCATTTTTGCAGATGGCTGTGTAGGACCAACAGGGGCAATACGGAAGGCTGGGGGGAGGTGTGGTGTGGGGATGCCGCCTCCTCCTGGGTGTGTAACAGTGAGGATCTGTGTGCTGATGGCATGTGGCCATCTGTGTGGTGCCCACAATTGCTGTCATTGTTGCAGCCACCTGGCTATTGCCCCAGTACAGCAGGTGATGGGGAGAGCCCTCGCATACCTCCCACCTGTCCCAATTTTCATGGGAACGTCCTCGCAGAGCCACTTGCTTTGCCCCACAGTGGTGAAAACTGGGGCATGGCCTCACAGGAGCGGTGCGAGTATAGGCCGCGCCCCATTGCCGCTAGGCCATGCACCCAACTAACTCTAGCGTCCCTCTTGGCGTTAGTCCAATGATGCTCTGAGCATCTCTGTGGCCCTGTGTTTGCTGCCACTTGCTGTGTAGATGGATGTACAGCCCAGCTGTGATGTTTCCAGTCACCTCCATTTGCATAGTGCATGCTGATTGGTTGATTATGATAAACTCATTGCGCTCGGCCCCCATACGAGGTAGGGCGATGGTGACTATACGTAACCTTCCGGGAGAACTGTACTACATAATAGTGCAAACTGCAGAAGAATTCGTCCAGCGTTTTTTGATATTAGCGCATACAGACAGACAGACAGAGAGAGACGCGCTTCTGGGACTTTGCTTTATACCAGCTCAGAGCAGAACCAGATGGAGGCTGGGGCACAGGCTGGCAGCTGGAGACTGTGGTGGGGGGAGGGGGGATTGGTCTTGGGTTTAATGCCTCTCTGCTTGTATCCCTGGCCACCGGCCGCAAGCGAGGGCAGTTTTTGCATGTGTCCGGTGGGAGCAGCATAGATGTAAGGAATGGGTGGGGGGAATGAGGTAAGAGGAGTGTGTAAGACTGGGGGTGGGGTGGGGGGGTGGGGGTGGAGGCATAGGAGGAGTACATTGTGTTTTAGGGGCACAAGAAGGCACCCGGGCTGAATGTTGGGGTGTGTGATGAAGAGCAGGGGGCATGGAGTGGGTGGCTGGGGTAGGCGGTGTGTGATGGGGAGCAGGGGGCATACAGGGGTGCCGGACGGGGTCCCGACAGTCGGGATCCTGACAGTCATTAACTTGACGTCGGGATCCCGACTGTTAAAACACCGACGGCCGGGTTCCCGACGGCTGGCGGCTATTCTCCCTCGTGGGGGTCCACGACCCCCATAGAGGGAGAATAGAATAGGTGGCGAGCCCACAAGGGGCTTTGTTGCGCTGGCCATGCTGTCTGAGTCCGGCCAGTCGGGATCCCGACGTCGCGCTAATGACTGTCAGGATCCTGACTGTCGGACCCCTGTACCACACCCGAATACAGTAGTGTGGCTGTGTGATGGGGAGCAGGGGGCATAGAGTTGGGTGAATGAGGCAGGGTGTGTGAGATGGGTAGCAGGGGGCATAGTTTGGGGTGTCTGTGGCAGAGGGTGTGTGATGGGCAGAAGGTAGTGTGTGATGAGGAGCATGGGGCATAGAGTGGGGTGGCTGAGGCAGGGGGTGGGTTATGATAAGCAGATGGCATAGAGTGAGGTGGCTGCGGCAGGGGTGTGTATTAGGTAGCAGGGGGCATAGAGTGGGGTGGCTGAGGCAGGGTGTGTGATGGGTAGCAGGGGGCATAGAGTGGGGTGGCTGAGGCAGGCAGTGTGTGATGGGTAGCAGAGGGTATAGAGTGGGGTGGCTGAGGCAGGCAGTGTGTGATGGGTAGCAGAGGGTATAGAGTGGGGTGGCTGAGGCAGGGGTGTGTATTAGGTAGCAGGGGGCATAGAGTGGGGTGGCTGAGGCAGGCAGTGTGTGATGGGTAGCAGGGGGCATAGAGTGGGGTGGCTGAGGCAGGCAGTGTGTGATGGGTAGCAGAGGGTATAGAGTGGGGTGGCTGAGGCAGGGGGTGTGTGTTGGGGAGCAGGGGGCATGGAGTGGGGTGGCTGAGGCAGGCAGTGTGTGATGGGAAATAGGGGGCATAGAGTGGGGTGGCTGAGGCAGGGGGTGTGTGATAGGTAGCAGGGGGCATAGAGTGGGGTGGCTGAGGCAGGGGGTGTGTGATAGGTAGCAGGGGGCATAGAGTAGGGTGGCTGAGGCAGGGGTATGTAATAGGTAGCAGGGGGCATGGAGTGGGGTGGCTGAGGAAGGGAGTGTGTAATAGGTAGCAGGGGGCATAGAGTGGGGTGGCTGAGGCAGGGGGTGTGTAATAGGTAGCAGGGGGCATAGAGTGGGGTGGCTGAGGCAGGGGGTGTGTAATAGGTAGCAGGGGGCATAGAGTGGGGTGGCTGAGGCAGGGGTGTGTAATAGGTAGCAGGGGGCATAGAGTGGGGTGGCTGAGGCAGGGGGTGTGTGATGGGTAGCAGGGGGTATAGAGTGGGGTGGCTGAGGCAGGGGGTGTGTGATGGGTAGCAGGGGGTATAGAGTGGGGTGGCTGAGGCAGGCAGTGTGTGATGGGTAGCAGAGGGTATAGAGTGGGGTGGCTGAGGCAGGGGGTGTGTGTTGGGGAGCAGGGGGCATGGAGTGGGGTGGCTGAGGCAGGGGTGTGTAATAGGTAGCAGGGGGCATAGAGTGGGGTGGCTGAGGCAGGGGTGTGTAATAGGTAGCAGGGGGCATAGAGTGGGGTGGCTGAGGAAGGGAGTGTGTGATTGCAAACTAAAACTGAAAAACTTTCTCATTGAGGGTAATATTCTTACGGTACTTTTGTGGTAACTGGAAAAACTGCTTTAATACCCAGAATCCCAATGATTCCCTCAAATGTACTGTTTAATATAAACAAGTCCAGTTCCTGATAACAGTTTGCTTTGCCAGGACCATAAATACAGCACAAGGACTAACGCTTCATTTAGCTGGAAGTGACCTGAGTGGGGAATGATTTTTCCCATGGACAACTTAATTTGGCCCTTACGCATATTACATAAAATAAATCTTTTTGTGCTCACGTCTGAAGGAAAAATTACAAATGTGGTCAATAAAGAATTCTATAAGTCACTCATTTCTTATTTAGTCAAAGGGGAATGGGGAGCGGGGGCTCTGCCTACCTTTCCAGGGGGCTAGGAGGCGGCCCCAATTTTTGGGAGCCTCCAGGCCATTCCCGGGAGGGTAGGCAAGTCTGATTCAGCTCACTTAGCAAGGGTGCAGTGTAATTACCCAAATATCAAACATTCAATTAATTTATTCATTCATTTAAACAGTTGACTAACCCACCTGCAGTTTCCATGAAATATAACCAAACTGACTCATGTTTACATTGCAGGGCCTTGGTTTGACCTGTGTGACAGATCTCCGGGTGAAGAGAGTGGTGGTGTGCGGTGAGCCTAGCAATCCAATCAGCGTCCATCCTTTTTTTACCACGGCGCTATTCAAATCAGGTAAATTCATCTTCTGCTGCATAGAGTAAGGCCTATCCACCGGTCTGTGGGGGCCCTGGACAACAAACTTGTGGGGGTACTTATCAATAAAAGGGATATAATGGTTGTTATAAAAATAAAGTGCTAACACTGACTTGTCTACAGATAATATATGCAAATGTCAATAAGCTGCGCCCTGAGATGGGAAGCAGAAGACTTACCCGTTTGAGTGCCCACCAAACATTTGAATTATCACCCCCAAAGAGTTAGGGCAATGAGAGATGCAGTTACTGTACACGATAAAGCCAGTCAGGTGTGTGTGCAAGCCGCTGGTAATGCTGTTCCACCGCCCATGCAGTTTCCTAAGCCGCACAGTGCTGCAGGAAGCAGGAGGAGTGTGGAGGCGGAGCTTGTGAGAGACATCTCACAGCTCCGCCACCACACTCTCATGGGAGTATCTGCTCCAGCCGTGCAAGCGCAGCAGAGCACGGGATGCGGTCAATTTCCCGCCGGTCAAAATCCCGACGCCGAAATCCCGGCACTTTGTCCCTCTGTGGGTGTCCTCGACACCCATAGAGGGAGAATAAATTCCCCCCCTTGTCTGGATTTCGTCGGTCGTCATTCCGGCATCGGGATTTTGATTTTGACCGCCGGGATTGATACCGGATCCCAGAACACACGGGGCCATTTTAACTTCTGCCCGTGTTTGCCCACAATATTTATGATTTGACTATGACTACGTGGATGATAATCACAGCACAATTACTACCTTGTGGTATATCACGGTATGGTAATGTATTCCTGAAACAAATTGACCCCTTAAGCAAGGGATTGAACAGGCGTTGAGATGAGCCCTGTTTACCAGCAGGAGTGAAAAAAATGGGGGAGTCAGCCCCAAAATACTAGGCAGATGATGAAAAATACATCAAGAGTCAATCATATACTCCAGGGATAAAATATCACACATTTATTAAAACACATATAATAAAATTTCAATTCAGTAATGTCATTATTATCATGGGTGGGGATACAGGACTTCTCCACTCCAGGGACATCCACTTAACATTCAGGACCAGATGTATCAAGCTTCAAAAAGGGATAAAATGAAGAGTGGTTAACAGCCAGCCAATCAGCTCCAACCTGCCATGCTACAGGCTGGGTTTGAAAACTGACAGGTAGGAGTTGATTGGCTGGTTGTTTATCACTCTCCACTTTTTCACTTTTTGAAGCTTGATACATCTGGCCCTCAGTGAGTCAACAGCAATTGGACCTAATATTGTGAGTGCTGAGACTGTGCCATTTTGGAAATGTAAATTCCTAACACCTATCCTAAATATCAAGGCCGCAAATAGGAACGGGACTTTACCACTGGTTATTAAGTGCGTTCCTATTAAAGTCTGTATCCTCACCCATGCTATTTCAACTCTATTGCCATTAATCATTGATAATGACATTACGGAAATTAAATCTTATTATATGTATGTTAATAAATTTGTGATATTTGAAGCTTCATCCCTTGAGTATATTGACTCTTCCACAAACAAGCGCGGTGTATTTTTTCCCTCATATTCAAGAAACAAAACAAATTCCCGTACTTAGGAAGTCATTATGGTTGACTCGCAAAGCTAGGAAATCTGCAGCTTTGCGAATTAACTAAATGCCACCCGCCCGCCACACACACGAATGCCCGCCGCACACACGCAGATTTTCCCCGCAAGCATGCAAATGGCTGTTGTACATAAACATCTATTTGCAGCTTGCCTGAAGGGCAGAAATCATTAGATGCTTGTTGACTATCAAATTATTTCTACAGCGCTCGCAAATCTAAGTCACTCTCTGGTGACTCAGAATTGCGGCGCCATTGTACAGGAAGAGGGCGGGCAGGTGACATCCAGTCACAGTGACATCAGCTGCCCGTCTCCAGCACCCGCGTCATGGTAGAATTACCATGGGAACACCCAGTGTTAACATGGGAACCCCCATGTAACACTGGGCATTCCCATGGGTGCAACCCGTGCCCTGCTTCATGCGAACGGGCCAGCGACTATACAAGTGTCCTGCGCATAAGTCAGTATGTGCAGGCCATCACCATCGCTCACCGTTGTGAATTTGCAATGGTGAGTATCAACCAGAATGACCTCCTTAATACCCTTCTACTTTAGTCATATTTTGTAGCATGCCTTGTGCTGGATCACATCAAGCTTATCACGACAGGGGTTACTGTAGAAAAAAAGTGGTGCACATGCGGCAATGGATGTCATGTGACCCATAGCAACCAATTAAAAATTAACAATCTTTTATAAAAAAAATGCATTTGTAAAATGGCAGAATCTGATTGGCTGAAAGGAGTCGAAGCACTGCGAACTATGTTACAGGTATACCACCGATAATTTGGCAACCTCAGTTTCCTCACCCTCGCAGCACGCTTCCTCCCTGCAGCTCCTCTCCTCCACGAGGGCATCTCAGTCCCTGCAGTGCGTCTCAGCCACTGCAACGCGACTCAAGGCAGCCCCCTGGCAGCCCGACTCTCATACTGCCTCACTTAACCCTCCTGCTGCCCCTCTAAACACTCCCTCAGCACCTTCTAAGCCACCCAAATCCTAACTTTCCCTGGCTGCAGACCTCCCAATTGTCCCGCTTTCCGCGGGAATGCC
Source organism: Crinia signifera (assembly GCF_055691185.1). Taxonomy (NCBI): domain Eukaryota; kingdom Metazoa; phylum Chordata; class Amphibia; order Anura; family Myobatrachidae; genus Crinia; species Crinia signifera. Next base: position 274,146,252 of record NC_139222.1, read on the forward strand.
CGTGTCCTGCCCTGGGCCGGCAGTGTCCCGCACGCACGAGGGGGGGAGTTAGGAGTCCCCCCCCCCCCTCTGTCACCTGTGAATAGTCGCTGTGTACATGTGCACAGCGTCTATTCATGCCCCCACAACTGTGAGACCGGGGCGTGGCCTTGTGGGAGCATTGTAAGTATAGGTTAAGCCCCTTCCCTCTAGGCCACGCCCCTCCTCACAGTTATGGGGCGGTGTCCTTATTAAAAGAGGTGCCGGACCACCAGGTGCCGGCAAATCGGTGGTCTACCTGTCTTATGTTATTTTTCTGTATATTTTCAGTACAATATATATGTTTTCACTTTAACATCTATATACCATAAACCAGTTAAAGCATATAATGTGTATGTAGCAATGGTGGAAGACTTGCAGACTTTTATGGCAGACACAGGTTAGACACCCACCCAGAGCTATGCCCCCTACTAATATCATTATCACTGTTAACAACACCATCATCTCCCCTGTTCCCCAACTCCGCTGCCTGGGTGTCACTCTTGACTCCTCCCGCTCCTTTGCACCCCACATCCAAGCCCTGGCCCATTCTTGCCGGTTCCAGTTACGCAACATTGCTCGCATCAGGCCCTTTCTCTCACAGAGTGCAACTAAGCTGATCATCCACTCACTGGTCATCTCACGGCTTGAATACTGTAATGCTCTTCTCACTGGCCTCGCTCAATCCCAACTGGCTCCTCTCCAATCTGTCCTCAATGCTGCAGCCAGTCTTATCTTCCTCTCCCGCCGCTCTAACTCTGCCACTCCCCTTCAACAAAATCTGCACTGGCTTCCATTCCCCTACAGAATCCTCTTCAAACACCTCACGCTCACATACAGGGCCATCTCTAATTCCGTTGCTCCATATATCTCTAACCTCATCTCCATTCATACACCCTCCCGCCCTCTATGGTCAGCTGACGACTGTCGTCTCTCCTCCACCCTGATCACTGCTTCCCATGCTAGAGTACAGGACTTTGCCCGTGCTGCACCCCTTCAGTGGAACGCACTCCCTCGCTCCATTAGACTCTCCCCGACCTTGCAAAGCTTCAAACGGGCACTGAAAACTCACCTATTCATCAAAGCGTACCCTTCCACTGCATAAACCAGCTGGTTCTCCGACCCCTTGCCTGTTTACATCCTGCTATCTAACCACCACCCCCTCGCTTGCACCTCTTGTTATCTGTCTCCCCTTCCTACTAACTAGATTGTAAGCTCCTCCGAGTAGGGCCCTCTTCCCTCCTGTTGTCATAGCCCTCTTCTCTTCACATGTCACTCACAGCTCTCCTTTACTCCAACACTCAGTGACCATCTTCGTCCGCATACCCATCTCCATCATTGGCATCAAGCCTCTAGTTGTATGTTGATTGAGTCCTCACTACTTACATTTAAGCTGTAATGTGTATTGAACTGTGGCGCTCTTTATTTGTACTCTATTTTTGTTATTTATTCAATGTTATGCCAAGTTTTGTCTCCCTGTATTGTTCCTTTGTACGGCGCTGCGAAACACTTGTGGCTCCTTTATAAATAAAATTATAATAATAATAATAATAATCTACTTGTTTCTGGCCAAAAAGTCTAAATTTTGGGGTAAATTTACTAAAGATTCTAAAAAATAAAAAAAGATGACAATATCCATAGCATCCAATAAGATTCTGGCTATCATTTTCTGGGATGTAATAGAGAAACTAGATATACAAATGGTTGCTATGGGTAACAAAACCTTTTTCCATTTTTCGAACATTTTAGTAAATTTAGCCGTACAAGTCTTGTGATATTGTGCCAGATTCTCTAAGCTTCAAAAGTGATAAAATGGAGAGTGATAAACAGCCAGCCAATCACCTCCTACCTGCCATGTCACAGACTGTGTTTGAAAAATGTCAGACAGGAGCTGATTGGCTGGCTTTTTATCACTCTCTATTTTATCACTTTTGAAGCTTAGAGAATCTGGCCCTTTGTCCACCCATCACTATTTCCCCTTAGCTTATAATAAATCAGCTCCTTGTTTATAATCACCTGCACCTCCGCACCAAAATCAACGCAACAACATTTATATTTACCATAGACCAGTCCAAAGGTTCCAGGACAGACAGCTGGTGGGGTCATTAGAGTGTATGCTTCCCCTTATGCTATCCTTCTACCTTTCTGCATTATGTCACTGATTAATATTATTATTGTGTATTTATGTAGCACTGCTATATTATCAGTGCCTGATTAAAGGTTCCAGGTGCCTTGTAATGCTGCCATACACACGTACAGTATATGGGCACTCAGGGACTCGCCAGTCATACTGCCCATGTGCATGTAATGACTGTTATACAGCTGGCATGTAGTATCTAATGCTTGTGGCATGCGAAGGAGACTTCAGCATTAGGCTGCCCGGCTGGCGCTGTAGCACAATGTACATTAAACAAAAAAGAAAAGTATACAGCGCTTGGGTTAATCTGAATGATGGTCAGACACAAATATGTTGTAAAAAGTACAAATACATTTATTATATATCACAATATAAAGAGAATTCTCTGTATGAAAAAAGATGAAGAAAATTGCGCAATGAATTAAAAAATAGATGGGGGGGGGGGGGGGGAATGATAAAAACAGTCAGTGCATGCACATAGCTCCAAGTCAACAGACAGGTAGTTTTTAGGGCCCAAATAGTTACCACCAATAATGGTTGAACTTCAGGGTCTGGTAGATTGACCAGGGGGTCTTTTCCGGTCTATTTCCCGGCTTGTGGGTCCAGATGGCCCCAGATGGATTAGAAGCAGGAATGGTGGGTGAAATGTTGGAAGTGTCACCGCCAGAGATCACTGCAGAAGGAGGTGAGGACCCGTGGGGCACAATGCAGTGTGTGCCGGTCCGGAAAGAAATTCACCGCGATGGAAGCTGGTGCAAGGTGTCCGTATAGGCTTCAGATTGGGGCCAAACAGTGGGTCAGACTTCGGTATAGGCTCTTTGATTGGGGCCAATCTGGTAGTGGGGCTCAGTGGGGCTCAACGCGTTTCGACGTGCTGATGAAGGAGCTCCTGATAAGGACGTGTCAGCACGTCGAAACGGGAAATAGACCGGAAAAGACCCCCTGGTCAATCTACCAGACCCTGAAGTTCGACCATTATTGGTGGTAACTATTCCCAACAAGTTGGGCCCTAAAAACTACCTGTCTGTTGACTTGGAGCTATGTGCATGCACTGACTGTTTTTATCATCCACCCCCCCCCCCCCCATCTATTTTTTAATTCATTGCTCAATTTTTTTTCATCTTTTTTTCATACAGAGAATTCTCTTTATATTGGGATATATAATAAATGTATTTGTACTTTTTACAACATATTTGTGTCTGACCATCATTCAGATTAACCCAAGCGCTGTATACTTTTCTTTTTTGTCCAATATACCAATAGGGAGCCTTACACACTCCCAATACAGCAGCTTTAACTGGTTCCGCGGTTCAAACTTTTTCTTACTTTCACAATGTACATTAACCCTTTTTTTTTGCAATTCAAACAGTTTGGTTTAAATTAATTGTAATTTAATTTTTGTTATTGAAAAATGGTCTACATTGAATGATGAACGATGTTATTGTTATTTTAAAGTGGCTTCACCATTGGATCTGCTACTAGCGCTAGAGCTGTTGAGCCTGAGTAGACGTTGGACCTGAAAGGGTTAAGTAATGGTTCCATCAGTAAGTTACATTGGCACAGCCATCTGGCAGTCACTTTAAGAACTTTACCCCCCCACAGTACATGGGGACGGGTGAATGCTAACAAGCATGGAATAAATGAGGGCTTTATTTTATTCATCTGGTCCACCTCACCTTCTGGTTGTGGTTATGCCACAACCGTACAATAGACTTTGACTAAGGTACTTTGTACATGCCCCTACCCGCTGCTCCACTTGCTGCAAGAGCTTTGGAAGAGGGCATGTAGAAGGCGGTGTGGGTAGTGGCATATTTTACCTATGGTCTGTTACTGCGCTGGCTCAGCGGCTTCACTGTGACTGGCAGAGACGTCCTATTGGAAGTTCTACCTGCCAGTCACTCACAGGACATATTATTATTTATTAACAGTTTCTTATTCCGCAGCGCTTTACAGAGAATATTTGAACATTTGCATCAGTCCCTGCCCCAGTGGAGCTTACAATCTATATTCCCTCCCACATGTACACGCACACACACAGACATTCTAGGGTTAATTTGTTGGGAGCCAATTAACCTACCAGTATATTTTTGGATTGTGGGAGGAAACCGGAGTACCCGGAGGAAACCCACGCAAGTACGGGGAGAATATACAAACTCCGCACAGTTAGAGCCATGGTGGGAATTGAACCCTTGACCCATGAGGCAGTAATGCTAACCATTACACCATCCTTACTGCCTGATGCCAATGTAACTTACTGATGCAACCGTTACTTCCTGCCTTATAGTCCACCCAGTCCGGCCTCTGTGGGCTGCAGCCGATGCAGTCTATAGAAGCCGGAGTTTTGCGCATGCACAGTCAAGGCACGAATACAGCCCTTCTACCCAAAAAAGATAGGAGCTGACGCTGGATGAGGGTGTACATATAATTTTGGTTAAATGTCATACTGTTTTTGTTTTCTCTTTTCAGTAGGTGTGACATTTGCAGCAGACGGTAAGTAAAATAATATAATAGCATACTGTACAGTATATTCTGTAAAAAAAAAAAAAAAACTTATGGGACTTTATTGTTACTACGCAAAAATATGTGGCACTATGTAGTTGATACAATGATAGGGTGTGCATTTGTGTGTGTGTAACTGTTATCCTCCTACTAAACAATAATATTTTAGCTGGTGCACTCAACATAGCAATGACGTGCAAATAACACAGTTAAAGTAACATATGCTTCCTACCAGTGGCGGCTCCAGAGGGGGAGCTGCGGCTCAGTTCAAAATTCAAATAGGGGAGGCACAGCAACTGCCCCCAACTGTCATTCCAAAAAGATTTGAGTGGCGCAGGGATGTAAATAAACATTATTATTCTATATGTACGTTTCTGATAAGGTGGTCATTTAGGCCCTTATTCTGAATCGTGCGGTACGGCCCGCGTGCGGCCGTACCGCCGATGTTTTCAGTCTGCACATGCGCAGAGGTCAATCTGCGCATGTGCAGCCCAATTCGCCGCAGACGTAGTTCGTCCGCCGCAAAAGGGGCGTATAGGGGCGTGAGGGGCTTCATACCCTCATTTCCCTATGCATACGCCCCGCGTTTCATGGGCGTTCCCATGCAAACGCGGGGCGTATGCATGCTAATGAGGGTATGACGCCAGTGATGGGGGCAGGAAGCTGACGTCGCCGGATGTCAGCTCTCAGCCCCCATACAAGCTATCACACGGACGATTGTCCGTGTGGTCTCAGCTTGCGGGACCTGGTGGGGCGTGCGGCCCTGCCTTCGATGGTCGCCGACCATCGAATGCAGGGGGCAGCTCCCTCCATGGTGGAGGCGTACGCCCCACCATTTTCTTGCGGATCGCCAGCCGTCCGTGTACGGACGGCCGTGGCGATCCGTATCGTGGGCGGGGTTTGGTTTGTGCGGCCGGAGCACCGTGTGCGGCTCCGGCCGCACAGACCAGAATAAGGGCCTTAATGTGTGACTAATGGCTAGACAAGTAATTTTTAATGGGGTCCGTGCAGGGTCTAGCACTTACTTACATTGGCTGTAGTGCTGAGGTGCCTTCCCAGGAATGTGGAGCTCCAGTATATCATGCTGTAATACAGGCGGCACTCACCAGACTTGTTTGTTGCATAAAAAGCATTTAATCTCCAACGGCGTTTTCAAGGACTTACAAGTGAACACAACCACATTTATAAGACAGACATACCCCACCCCCGTAACAATCAGGTCGCACTTGAACTCACCAGACACACCGGCAAGTAGACGCCAAACCCAGCACCCGGAAGAGAGTCCTCCTCCGCCTCGCCATGGCAGCGGAGCACACACACACTGCTGCGCTCCATCACCCGGAAATGACAGGTCCCGGCCGCACTCACCTCCGGTCAGCAGATAGGCGCCACTCCACGCGGACATCCCTGGGACCGCTGTAGGCGGACAAAAAAGCGGACCGTCTAAACTCCTGAAAACTAGCAGCGCCGCACTGGAGTTTAGACGGTCCGCTTTTCTATTCTTTGCGGTCCGGAGATGGACCGCGGTCCGCCAGTTGCCGATCCCTGGACTAGACCATTTCCCTGTGCGTGCAGGGCGATGATCGCTGGGAGGGTGCTCCTGTGGCTTCCCCTGGTAGAGTTTCTCATTTTCATCAGTGTCCATTGCTGGTCACTGCATTAAAAAGGGGACACTCAGCGATATATCACTCAGCGACCAGTAAAGCACTCTAGTGCGAGTTCTTAGGTTTGGATAGAAGAGAAATATGAACAGCATACCTCCCAACTTGCAAGGGCAAGTCAGGCCGTCCTTAGGGACAACATTTGGGCGCCCCCCCCTATTTTACCATATTCATTATTAAGTTATATATTATAAAAATAAATATCACCACAGGTGTGAGATGGGTGTAGGGGCGGTGCGGAGTGGTGCCTGCTGCCGTGCAGGTGTCATCGGACCACTTACCTGGCGCCGCACCCTCTCACCTTCAGGCCGTGCCAAATCACGGTCCTGGAATTCTCCGGCACCCGGACACGAACACCTAGGAGGAAGGAGAGTAGGTGAGAGCTGTTCCTCCAGGATGAAGTCCGATACGCCCTCCGTCCCGCGACGTCTCTACAGAGGCACCCTCCGGGCTCCGGGAAACATCATCATCGGCGCACTGCCTCAGAGCCCGGAGTGTCACCTATTGGTACTTACGCACCTAGGTGAGGCCTTGACCTTGCACGGGGTACAAGGTCCGCGTACGCCCTGGATGGAGGAAGGAAGGGAGATAGGCAGGAACACACACGGACAAACAAGACGACACTCACCGTCCTCACTCTTGTACTGCGTCCGCACTCTTGTACTCTAACCCTCGGTTCTCCTCACAGATCCCTGTAAGGAGACAAACACCAGACCCGTGCAGAGCCTAACGAACCTAAACGTGGCACGACTACATAACTACAACACAAAGCCCTAGAACTGACTAAGTGTGTGTGGTGCAACACAACTACGAAAATCTAAACTTTGCTCTGCACGGACAACATACAATACAGTACAAGACCTTACCAACCAACTGCTCCTTTAACCTCTGCCTGTATTCAGATGTACTCCCTTCCTGGCTAGAGCTGGCCAGCGTATGCTCACTCTAAAACCGTACCAGTTAGCTACTACAATCACTCCTAACTGACGGCTCAGGCCTAGTGCCTGTCTGTGTCCACAGGCCTAGTGCCTGACTGGGGCACAGGCCTAGGGGCCTGAGTCAATTAGCCTCCCGAGCTATGGGGGCCTCGGGCCTTACGCCCGGCTACTGTGCAACGGGCCTAGTGCCCGGCCTAGCGGGACAGGGGCCAGGGGAGGAGGCCCAGCAAAATACAAAGGACCAGGAGGGCCCAACAATCAGTTGTCCACGGGCCAAGAGGGCCCGACTACAATGCCCACAGGCCGGAGGGGCCTGAAAGTACCCCCGGGCCTAATGCCCGACTCCCAGTGGTCTAGGTAGGGGTAGGTGGCCTGGGGCCGCCTACCTGGGGTTGGGAAAGGCCGCAGGGGGGAGCTTCGTCAGCTCTTTTGCTTCCCACCCTTGCTGGCCTCTCCTGATCCGGCCGCCATCTTCTTTCTTCTGCCACAGGCCTGTCCTGGCCAGCGGCGGCGCTGCTTCTTCTTCTCTTCCAGGAGTCGCCGGAGATCTTCTTTCGTGATCCCGGCGTCTTCTGGCCTCTTCAGCGGCCGCCGGAACTCTGGTCTCCGCCGCCGCTGTCTGCTATTCCCTGCGGCGTCTTCTTTCTTCAGCCGGGGCGCTCCTGCGCTCCGCCGGTGTGGGACCTTCCTCCTTCTTCGCCTCCCGGCGGCGTCTCACATCAGACGCCGGGGGTGGGCTTTAGGACGGTGCGGCGAGCGCTGATTGGCCGTCTACCATTGGCCGCCAAATCGGGAGCCGTGATTGGCTCCCGAACTGCGGGAGATTTGAACTGCCGCGAGCGGCGCTTTGGATCGGCGGCCGCAGCGGCGCCGGATCCAAAGCCCCACTCCGTCCACCGCCGCTTCGCCGCCCGCACTGTCAGCGCTGGGATCGGTGTCTTGATCCCAGCGCTGTCTGGAGCATGATCCCACTGGGGACTCTGCTCCCTCTCCCCCTCACACTGTTGCTCCGGCGCTGGGAGCAGGAGAGCGCTCCCAGCACCGGGGCACATCCTTACACAGGCAGCAAGCAAAAGTCACATTAAATAATTACAGGCAGCAAGTTTGGATCCCTTTCTATCCTAGTGGGCGGTGTCGGAGTGAGCGTTATTACTGCTGAGCTGATGCTAGCTGCCCCACAAGGGGGCATTTATGTACCTGCACTGTGGGGGCATTTATGTACATGCACTGTGGGGGCATTTATGTACCTGCACTGTGGGGGCATTTATGTACCTGCACTGTGGGGGGCATTTATGTACCTGCACTGTGGGGAGCATTTATGTACCTGCACTGTGGGGGCATTTATGTACCTGCACTGTGGGGGCATTTATGTACCTGCACTGTGGGGGGCATTTATGTACCTGCACTGTGGGGGGCATTTATGTACCTGCACTGTGGGGGGCATTTATGTACCTGCACTGTGGGGGGCATTTATGTACCTGCACTGTGGGGGGCATTTATGTACCTGCACTGTGGGGGGCATTTATGTACCCGCACTGTGGGGGGAATTTATGTACCCGCACTGTGGGGGGAATTTATGTACCCGCACTGTGGGGGGAATTTATGTACCCGCACTGTGGGGGGCATTTATGTACCCGCACTGTGGGGGGCATTTATGTACCCGCACTGTGGGGGGGCATTTATGTACCCGCACTGTGGGGGGGCATTTATGTACCCGCACTGTGGGGGGCATTTATGTACCCGCACTGTGGGGGGCATTTATGTACCCGCACTGTGGGGGGCATTTATGTACCCGCACTGTGGGGGGCATTTATGGATGTGGAACTCTGTTGCCGTAATTTGAATATTGGAGACTGTATTGAAACTGTGCTCCGTAATATAAATTGGTATTATTTTGTGGCCACACCCCTTCCTCATGAAGCCACTCCTCTATATTTTTGGCTTGAGCACCCACCAGTAAAAACATAAATCGGCACCTATGAACCGACCTGCCCAGAAATCGAGTGAAAAGTGCCCAAATCGTATGTGCCTAACCTCCGATCAGATCCAGTGATCGCAAATACTGCACATAAGGTTTATCAGATCCGTTAGCACTTGCTGGAATTCGCATAGGATGCATCGTATCCTAAAGAACTGCATACAATGTATCGTATGCGGCACAGCAAGCGGGGGACTGGCGGGTAGTTGCCTGGGTATCGCATGCAGCTTCGGAGTAGCGAATGGGGGGCTTTCAGTCTTCCAGTCTCCCTTGTTTACGCACTGTATCACTTTTATATTCCTTTACTCGTTATGCTAAAGTACCAACACCTTGGTGCGTTATAGGGTACTTGTGTATTATCACGGCTCCCACGATTTCCATCGCAGGGCATTGTACAATGAAAAATCGCGTCGCATCGCATGCGATATGATCGCATGCGATGCGACACGATTTCACCCGATTTGTAATTGTACAGGCACCCAGATGCCTTATTACCATGTTAAATGCACCCCCAGACCCGATTTGTAATTGTATACCCACCCTCATGGGTCATGAGTATGTGAAATGCCCCCCCATTGTTAACGCCACCTCACTATCAATGCCAACCCGAAGCGTGGCGAGCGCGCGAAGGGTGTAGCGAGCAGACGCGTATACCTGTGAAGTAATCCGTGTGCGCTCGCCACGCTTCGGGCTCGGTGGCTTGCTGCGCTCGCCACACTTTCTAAAATCAACTCCACGTCGACGTAGATAGTGGGGGTATGAAAAAGCCGGAGGACGCGTACCGCCGCCCCTCCGTTAACAATTTAACATATTTATTACCCATCAGGGTGGGTATACAATTAAAAATCGGGTCTGGGGGTGCCATTTAACACGGGAATCAATGGTAAATCGCGTTGCATCGCATCGCATGCCATTGTAATGGCATGCGATGCGACACGATTTTAAAATTGTATACTCAGCCCTGGAGAAGGCTGAAATTGGGTCCACCGCATGCCATCGCATACCTTAATTAGTGGTATGCGATGCGGTGCGATGGGCGCCGTGATAATACACAAGTAACCATTATACAGTAGATAAGCAATGGAATACAATTCACCTTTGAAAATATTTTAACTCCTTATTTTCTGCTCTTTTCACATTCAGGTGCAGCTTCAGCGCAGTCTATCACAGTTCGTACCAATTTTAATGACTCATTCGCGTTTTACCCAGTAATGGCAAAGTAAGTATTTACACAAAATATCTATTGTGCAGAACTGAGTTTTCCAACAAAAAAGTTGTGATGATTTTTTACTCTAACTACTTGTGTGTTTTTTTGTTTTTACGCAAGGGGTGTTTCAGTGCTGATGCTCTGCTAGACAATACATGTGATCATCCCCTAGATCAGAGCTTCTCAAATCCAGTCCTTGGGAAACACTATACGCTGCATGTTTTCCATATGTCCTTGCTGGAGCACCCATGGGCGGATCCATCACAAAATGGCAGGGGGGCATTATGGAAGCGAATAGTGGGTGTGGCCTCATAACAAGGGGTGTGCCTTGTTGAGGCAGAGGTTGACAGGAGATGGTGATGGGGAGAAGCAGGGTAAAGGCAGTGGGTGACAGAGAGAGAGTGGGGGACGTAGAGGAAGTGGTTGACACAGAGGTGCAGGGGAGAGGCATTGGGTGACTAAGAATGTGGCAGACAGAGAGGCAGTGGTTGATACCAAGTTATAGGTCACACTAGGGAAGGGGTAAATGGAGGAAGTGAGTGATGCCAAGAGGAGGCAGTGGGTGATGTAGAGGATGACTGGGGTTAGGGTGGTAGTGATGAGTATGCAGGGGTGAGTAAGGTAGTGCAGAAAGGTGCTGGTGACTATGAAGGGCCAGGTAGGTAGTGCAGAGAGGAAAGTGTTGAGTGTGCAGGGGTGGAAAAGGTAGTTGAGGGAGGTAGTGCAGATAGGTAGTGTGGGTATGTTGGTGTGAGGGAGGTAGTGCAGACAGGTAGCGGTTAGTTAACGGGTGAGGGAGGTAGTGGTGATTATGCAGGTGTGAGGTAGCTAGCGCAGAGAGGTAGGTGTGATGGAGGTAGTGCAGAGAGGTAACGGTGAGTATGCAGGGGGGAAGGAAGGTAGTGCAGAGAGGTAGCAGTGAGTATGCAGAGGTGAGGTATGTAATGCAGAGAGGTTATGTGGGTATGCAGGGGTGAGGGAGGGAGTGCAGAGAGGTAACGGTGAGCATGCAGAGGGGAAGGAAGGTAGTGCAGAGAGGTAGCAGTGAGTATGCAGAGGTGAGGGAGGTAGTGCAGAGAGGTAGGTGATGGAGGTAGTGCAGAGAGGTAACGGTGAGCATGCAGGGGGGGAAGGAAGGTAGCGCAGAGAGGTAGCAGTGAGTATGCAGAGGTGAGGGAGGTAGTGCAGAGAGGTAGGTGTGATGGAGATAGTGCAGAGAGGTAACGGTGAGTATGCAGGGGGGAAGGAAGGTAGTGCAGAGAGGTAGCAGTGAGTATGCAGGGGTGAGGGAGGTAGTGCAGGTGAGTATGCAGGGGTGAGGGAGGAAGTGCAGAGAGGTAGTATGGGTATGCAGGGGTGAGGGAAGAAGTGCAGAGAGGTAGCAGTTAGTGCAGGTGTGAGGGAGGTAGTGCAGAGAGGTAGCAGTTAGTACTGTATACAGGGATGAGGGAGGTAGTGCAGAGAGGTGAGTGTGAGGGATGTAGTGCAGAGAGGTAGTGGTTAATATACTACTTTTTATTTTGTACTGTGACTGCCAGCCGCACCCCCACAGTGTATATGGTACTTTGACTGCTGGCCATACCCCCACTTGTTTAAGGTACTGTGACTTATGGCCATACCCCCACTGTGTATATGGTATTGATACTGCTGACCATACTCCCATTGTGTATACTGTGAATGCTGTCTATACCCCACTGTGTATACGGTATTGTGAGTGCTGACTGTACCCCACTCTGTATACAGTACTGTAAATGCTGGCCATACCCCACTGTGTATATGGTATTGTGACTGCTGGCCATAACCCCACTGTGTATACGGTACTGTTTCTGATGACCATACCCACACTGTGTATATGGTACTGTGACTGCTGGCCTTACCCCCACTGTGTATACAGTACTGTGACTGCTGGCCATACCCCCACTGTGTATAGGGTACTGTGACTGCTGACCATACTCCCACTGTGTATACGGTACTGTGACTGCTGGCCATACCCCCACTGTGTATACGGTACTGTGACTGATGGCCATACCCACACTGTGTATATGGTACTGTGACTGATGGCTACACCCCCACTGTGTATACGGTACAGTTAATTCTGTCTATACCCCACTGTGAATATGTTACTGTGACTGCCGTCTGTACCACACTGTGTAAACGTTATCTGTGGCTGCCGTCTGTACCCCACTGTGTATACGGTACTGTGACTGCTGGCCGTACCCCAACTGTGTATACGGTACTTTGACTGCTGGCCATACCCCAACTGTGTATACGGTAATGTGACTGTTGGCTGTACCCCCAACTGTTTGTTAACGGTACAATGACTGCTGTCTGTACCCAACTGTATATACGGTACTGTGACTGCTGCCCGTACCCCAACTGTATATACGGTACTGTGACTGCTGCCCGTACCCCAACTGTGTATACGGTACTGTGACTGCTGGCCGTACCCCAACTGTGTATACAGTACTGTGACTGCCGGCCATACCCCAACTGTGTATACGGTAATGTGACTGCTGGCCGTACGTGAGAGCTCAATGCTTGCTGTGTTTCAATGCATAATAATACATTGCAACGCTAGTGCATAACTAGTAGAAATGTATTATATTTGGCGTGTGCATGGACAATAATACTGTACATATTAATTATTATCTGAATGTTTACCGCACTAGTGCATATCACCAATATTTAATATCATATGTCTGTACCACCTGCAGCGCTGATGGCATGGCAACATTAACAGCCACATGCCCAGACAGTATCACTACGTACAAAGCTGATACGTTCTGTACATCGGATGAAGCCGGTATTGGTCTGACCCTTGAGCCTATAAACATCACTGCAACCCTGAAGTTTTTCATAGATGTCCTGGTTCCTGATACGGTTGTCAGAGGAGAAAAGGTGGTGCTAAATATCCAATTAACCAACAACGATGACTACTGCTTGGTGAGTAACACGGCCTTCATCATCCTCAGTATGGATTCTAATTATACACGACAATTGGAAGTTAAAGGTCAAGTGGTGCCATGTCCCCCAGCCCTCCCCCTTCCCCCTCAAGGCAGGGATTTGTCGGGAGGGGTTAACATGATGCAATTCATATCAAAAGTGAGGGGTAGATGTATGAAACTGTTATAAGGCAGGAGATGTGATAAAGTGCCTGGTACTTTATCAACGGCCAATCAGCTCCTAACTGTCCCTTTTTAAACCCAGCCTGTAACTTAACAGTCAGGAGCTGATTGGCTGGTGATAAAGAACCAGGCACTTTATCACTTCTTCTCCCTTATCACTGCTTCATACCTCTACCCTGAATCTCATCAAGCTGTTAAGGTTCTGGATACCAAAAGTATAAATCCAATTTCCTTGAAATATTTTACCTTCCAGGAAAGGTGGAGATCATTTGATTATCTCCTGGACATGTTTACATAAAGAAACACAAAAGTCTGTGCATTACCAACACCCAGCCCACTACCTGCTGTGCAGTGGTCACTCACAGACATTCAGGAGGAAACAACAATTAATATCTAATTTCCTAATCACAGGGATTCCTTCCCTAAGTAATTTTCAAAGTGTATTTTCACATTTAAAATACATTTAAATTACACTTTATACATGAAACAGAGCCTATTCCCAGCACAGGCTTCAGACACCACATAACACTGCAGCTGCGGACCTTCAGTCCTAGCTCAGTGCTTCACATATATTAATACATTTAAAATATCTTTATTTAACCCATTTTGCCCAGCTCGGGGCTCCCCTGAGCCCTGCAGACTCCTTAACACTGGACTGGCTGCGCTGGGGAGCCGGCTTCCAACCTGCGGTGCCCGGACTCTTGGCAGCAGCAGTTCCCAGCGCACCGCCGCGTAGCAGCGGCTTCTGCAGCATTGCAGCCCTGGACAGCATCCCAGCTGCAGTGTCTCCCAGCACACCGCTCGGCCATGCCACATTCCCTCTGTGTCCGCAGTAGAGCCCCTTAAATACATTATGCCACAGGAGATCCTCTTATATACATTGGACCTTATTCATGTCCATTTGCAACTGATGTTCCTTCGCACGGGGAGCGATGTTTTGTTGCTGCGTATGCGCATTTCTGCGCATGTGCATACGCAGGGTGCACGCACCCAGGACTGCGGGTGGGGGGCCGAGAGGGTCGTGGGGTGGCGGTCGGCACATTAGCATATGTGAACACCCAGCATTAAATGGGCATTCTCATGCTAATGAGGCCATGACGTGGCTGATGGGGGAAGGCAGAATGTCCACGCATATGTAAGGGTGCATCAGACCCCTCTTACATATGCGTGCTCGTTCCACATCATTCCATGGTCGGCGAATAGATGTCTACGCAAAATATCCAATCACAGCCAGAGCGAAGGAACGCGCCGTGTGAATGTTGTGCCGGCGTGCCACCATTCGCAAGGCGGGATAGGTTGACTCACAAGGATGCGTATACGCACCCAAGCGAATCAACAAGAATAACCCCCATTATGTTGCACAGTAGTACTTAGAAACATTTGGCCACGTCGTAGTGCGTCTTACAGACCTTTTGGCACACAGTAATACTGGTTCCCCTGCACACCTAATACGCACCACAGGCTTGTGGCCTGATTGCACCCACAGGTCCAATGTCCAGCACTTGGTGGTCTTAGGAGCGGATATCAAATTACCTCCTGGCCAAGGTCGCTGGGTGAGGTTTAGCACTTTGCTTCACACCACCTGCGTCACTTCTCATGTTTCTTCTGCTGCCGGCCTGTCCTGACCAGTGGTGTCATCTTCTGGTCTCTTCAATGGTTGTTGGAGCTTTTCATTCTCACTTGATTCGCCGACCATTGAATGACTTCTCTCCCGTAATAAAAGTCATTCAGAACTTACTTTTATTTCCGTTGCCGAAAAGGGGGCAGGCGCTGACGTCATGTGATTTCAGCTGCTGGGCGTTCCCATGCTCCGTCCCGCCCTCTCTGGAGCCGAAGCCGTCCCCTCCTAGGGTTTACGCATGCTCGTATTCCCACATGCACATTCTTAAACCGTTGCTTGCGTATAACCTTTGTTACTGTTGATCTAGACAACGTCGGCTATCTTTAGGTGTATAACTAAACGAGTTCGACTAGGCGAGGCGCGTGGTGGACCATCACATGGCTGACCTAGACATTGTCGATCCGCTGTACCATAGCCCTATTCTGTTGGCTGTGGGGAACTTTATTAACTTGGGGCCAGGTTTAGCGATATACAGGTCGAGTCTCCCGTATCCGGGGATCTCTTATCTGAATTATTCCAAAAAAAGTGTGTTTTTTTAGAATATTTTGGATTTTTTATTTTTTCCCCCCGCTACTTTCTTCATACAACAGCACTATGCAAAGCTGTCCTCAATGCCGCTCATCTGCTGTAATACCAGCAGATGAACGGCATTCCCAGCGATGATGCGAAGCGCGCAGCAGCGATCACTGCTTATCGCTGGGCAATACACACTGGGCGGCTTTGAGCTGAAAGCCACTCAAACATGCTGTTTTGAGCGGCTTTCAGCTCAAAGTCGCCCAGTGTGTATGGGCCTTAAGACACCAGAGAGGTGTCTTAGATCTGCAAGCACTTGCAAAATCATTTACTGGTCGCCGACCATCTAACGATTTTGCCCCCACACGCAAGGCTGCAAATGAATGTTTATGCTAAATATCCATTTGAATTCATGTGGGAAAAACGGTGTGCGAGAGGGGGGGGTTTGTGCAGGTGGCGTTTAGATGACCCACAAAGCTGCGGATTTCACAGCTTTGTGGGTCTACCAGAATGAGGGCCTTTGTGTCAGTCTCATCATTATTGAAGTTTGGACTTTCTGTATACTGTATTCTTTACTCATCAGTATAAATTGCTCAGGTATATCATTCTTGCTGTCACGTCCTTTGGATGCAGTTTGGAAACAAACTGGGACACTGACCTCTAGTGGGATCATAGCCAACATGTGGCAAATATGTGACCAGCATACCATGTCATTCCTCCAAGAGCTTTATCAAAACATGGGAACCTTGGACCTCTGTGTAGGTTATTTATATGATGCATATCATCGACTGAATACAATAGCTTTAAAAAAAATAATCTGTACTGTGTTTACAGGCCGTAAAAATCGTAGAATCGACTTTCGACGGTGCTCCTCTAGGGGATCAGAATCAAAACGTTATATATGTTGAAAGATCCGTCCTAAACAATTACACTGTGGCCTTTGAATCAATCGGTAAGCATATGTGATATCTATCTATCTATCTATCTATCTAGATATATAATTTTTATATGCCTATCAACGATGCAGTTCTTGAAACCATTCGAACCCATTTGACACTTCGATAATCAACTTACATTTGGTTCCTTCAATTTTTTTTTCCTTCAAAGGTGATGTTAATGTTACGGTCAAGGCTCTAGCATACATCTCTACAGATATGACATGTGGTGGAGAGGATCAATCTCATCCGAACTTCAGTGACGGTATCGTGAAAAGCATTATTGTGCAGGTGAGAATCCCATCTCATTATATAATCTAGTATTATTAGAGAAACATTACAGAGGACCTGTCCACACTTTGAATATAAAGAACTGCTTTTAATTCACCAAGAAACCAAGAAGAGGAATGATTAAGGACAAGGTCAGTGCTAGTGTGTTGCAACCCCCTGTTGCAAACTATGAATTTGCGACCTCCCATACAGATAGAGCCATGATCATTCATTCGAACAGCGCACCTAGACAGGGACGTGCTAACATGTCCATTGCCGCCAAGGTGCTCCAAGGGCGGTATAGATAAAAGCGACTCCATCTGCACTATACAAAGTGCGTGCCAAAGGCGCATGTTTTAAAAAAGGGTGTATAGTGCCAGTAGTAATAGTGCCTCACACACATAATATAGAAGCAACAAGAAAGGTGCTTATCACACAGCGCTCAAAGTACACCCTATTTTACAATAATGGTAAAAATACAGGTCACCGTATTTCTTTGATGATGACACTGAATTGGTCCAATTTCCAAGGTTAAAAACCTGAAAGATAGCCACCATTCCTCCCAATATTGAGGCGAGGATGGTGGAATAGAAGACAAATAGATAGTGCAGATTAACTTTGGATAAAAAAAGTATTTAATACTATTCCACACTTACAAATGTAGAAGGTAAAAACAGCATAAAAGACGTCCCAACAAAGGCAAACAGCTCGGTCAGATAGAAAACACACTTTACCAAACCAATCATTTCAGCGACAGGGTCTACCACACGACTGTGACTGAAGTGATTGGTTTGTTTGGGCCCCCACAAAAAAAGAAGCAATTAATCTATCTCTCCTTGCACAAACTGGCTCTACGGAGGTAAAATGTAATCCTCATCTTCAGAATTCTTGCCCCTTTAGTACGTACATCTTCATCCTCACAGACTATTAATTTGTTCCCTCTGTATTTTCTGGAGGCAATTGCTGTTCTTCCTGGAGGAATTTATAATTTATTTTGATGAGCATCATCTTCTACACATGACTGTCTGACATGCCTACTTGAATGCTGTCCCCGATATAATCCTCCACCATTGTATCAATGGTGACAGCATCATATGCAGTGACAGTAGACGTGTCAGTAATTGTAGGGAGCTCCTTCAGTCTGGATTAAACTTTCTAGAACAAAAATTATGAAAATTCTTGGAGGGTGCGCTTCGAGGCTGCCTGAGGTGGGTGACCGACTAGAAGGTGACCCAAACACCTTCAAAAAGCAAACAGGACAAGGAAAAGTAGAAAGTCCCCTACACTGGCGACAAAACACTCAAAAAATATACTTCCCTCCTATTAGGATCCTCTTCTCCGAATAGGGGGATAAATCTGCATAAATACCAAATGCCCCTTTTCATGGGGTTATGATCCTCTTCTCCGCCTCAGTACCAAGCTTTAGTATCCAACCAAGGATTCCTCATCTGCAGCACCGCGATGACCTCCGGGGGACAGTATGCTTCTCTCCGGGGGACAGTCTCTGAAGACTCAACGCGTTTCGGGTATTCCTTCGTCAACACCTCAAAATATTGTTTTGAGGACGAAAGGTTGCACATAGGTAGCTGGATGACTAAGCTAAGGGACGCAAGTGGGTGGAACAAACCCGTGGCACATCTAGGAGTGGCACTGCAGCAGCAGACAGGATGGAGGTTTTATAAACAAGGCCCCAAAGAGCACATAATGTAAAGAAAAGAGGCGCAAGATGGAAATGTCCTTTACTTTACCAAACCAATCATTTCAGCGACAGGGTCTACCACACGACTGTGACTGAAGTGATTGGTTTGTTTGGGCCCCCACAAAAAAGAAGCAATTAATCTATCTCTCCTTGCACAAACTGGCTCTACGGAGGTAAAATGTAATCCTCATCTTCAGAATTCTTGCCCCTTTAGTACGTACATCTTCATCCTCACAGACTATTAAATTGTTCCCTCTGTATTTTCTGGAGGCAATTGCTGTTCTTCCTGGAGGAATTTATAATTTATTTTGATGAGCATCATCTTCTACACATGACTGTCTGACATGCCTACTTGAATGCTGTCCCCGATATAATCCTCCACCATTCTATCAATGGTGACAGCATCATATGCAGTGACAGTAGACGTGTCAGTAATTGTAGGGAGCTCCTTCAGTCTGGATTAAACTTTCTAGAACAAAAATTATGAAAATTCTTGGAGGGTGCGCTTCGAGGCTGCCTGAGGTGGGTGACCGACTAGAAGGTGACCCAAACACCTTCAAAAAGCAAACAGGACAAGGAAAAGTAGAAAGTTCCCTACACTGGCGCCAAAACACTCAAAAAATATACTTCCCTCCTATTAGGATCCTCTTCTCCGAATAGGGGGATAAATCTGCATAAATACCAAACGCCCCTTTTCATGGGGTTATGAGGATCCTCTTCTCCACCTCAGTACCAAGCTTTAGTATCCAACCAAGGAGTCACTGAGTTACCCCTCATGGAATATGATGACTGTTCCCAAAAAACAAAATTGTGGGCATATAGTGTAACACAATTTTATTGTACAATAGACAAAACATAAACAAACACAATGAGCAACAAATGGATGCAAATGGCCTGTTACCCGTTCAGGTGGAGGTACATGGAATGAATCCAGCCCTCAAACACGCATAAAGACTGATGGTGAATCCGGATTTCACCAACTGGCTTTGGAGATGGTCAGGTAAAAGGTCCAAAACCCAGTCCACAGTGCCTTAGTCCTATATGTAGAGTCCAGACTTCAAGCGCTTTCGACCTCCACTGAGGTCTTTTTCAAGAAGAATATGTCTGGATCCTATCCTAGTGGCTCGCCGACCATCAAATTATCTGGGTGGATCCCACTAGGCTGCGAACATCCATTCACAGGCCATGCTAGGGATCCACCCTTGTAAATGGGTGTTGGCCAGGCCACCATTCGCAAGACGGGGTTTGGTGGACTCGCAAGGCTATCAACCAGTGTGAACTGAAGGCGGCACTAAAAATTTAGGGTATAGCTTCGTGGGAAAGTGGCGTGGCTACATAGCCGTGTCACAGTAGTGTCCGTTATTCACATTGCACCACAAAGTAGTGCCACATTGTGCAAGGTAGAGCCCCTTTCAGATTGCATTTACTTATACAGCAGCACAGGGCAGCACCGCTGGGCTTATACAGCAGCATGGGGCAGTACAGCACAGGACGCCATCACTGGACTTTTACAGCAGCACAGGGCAGTACCGCTGCACTTATATGGCAGCTCAACACAGGATACCACCGCTGGGCTTATACAGCAGCACAGGACACCACTGCTGGAATTATACAGTGGCACAGGACAGTACTGCTGCACTTTTATATGGCACCTCAGCACAGGATACCACCGCTGGACTTATACAGCAGCACGGGACACCACTGCTGGAATTCTACAGTGGCACAGGACAGTACTGCTGCACTTATATGACACCTCAGCACAGGATACCACCACTGGACTTATACAGCAGCACAGGACACCACTGCTGTTCTTATACAGCGGCACCGCTGGACTTAAACGGCAGCACAGCACAGGACACCACCCCTGGACTTATACAGCAGAGCCACAGGACCTATATACAGCAGTTTGCAGCATCCGCCCCACGCCCCCGCACACACACTAACACAGCTCCTTCCACTACCCTGCGCAATGCTGGAGTGCAGAATGCGCCGATCTGTGGGGACTTATATAGGCGGAGGGATCCCTCTTTGTAGCTGTAAACTCTTATAGCGTAGGACCGAAGTATGGGAACTAGCGCAGTGTATCGATCATCGGCCACCGGGTGAATTTGCAGCAATGCAATCAGGTCTGAATTACCTCCAATTATATCTTCTGTGTATCCTTTTGAATGAATGGTGCACTTAATGTATGCACTAGGAGGTGAAACGTGAAGTGAGGATGAACAGACCCCTTTTGAGAGATCACCCAAAGTAACAAAATGGTTTTCTCATCGTGCCTCGCGTCTCTCTGTAAGGCCCGTGTACTAGCTACAGTATTGTATTTCGTGCAACCAAACATTTGTGAAAAGAAGCGAAAAGAATGCATTGATAAAACTCATATATAATATGCAGTATGGTATTCTACAGAATAATCTCTGACTTTTTTTTTCTCCTACAAGGCCGAGGGAATAACTACAACAGTAACCTTCACTCACCTGATCGCTGTGAATGGTAAGAAAACAACCGTTGAATACCATTCAAAAAAAATTGCTCCACCTGTAACTGATGGAATAGAAACCATGGGGTGAAATGTAACAGGGTGAGAATCACAAAGGGCCTTATTCTGGTCGGTGCGGCCGGATCCGAATATGCGGCCAGGACTGAGCGTCCTGAGCCCCGCCTTCCGTACGGATCGCTAACTGCGTCCGAATGCGGTAAGCCGCTCACCGCACGGTGCACAAGTGGATTAGTCATGTATACACCTCCTCCATCTCTGGGAACCTCCCCCATCATTCGATGGTCGCAGACCATCGAATGCAGGACCGAGCGGTCAGGCAGCACCGAGTGCTCAGACCACTCGGGCATTTCTCCGTGCAAAAGCAGGGATCTGGGCGGGCAGCTGACATCCGGCAATGTCATATGTCCGCCCCCTACACGTGCGTCACGGCCGCATTACCATACGTACGCCCAGCGTTTTCATGGGAACGCGGGGCGTACGCATATGGTAATGAGCCCAAACAGCCCTTCACGCCCCTCTCCTCCCCCTGTTCGTAGTGTAAACAATTCATGCGGAATTTGGACGTATGTCCCTTTCGCACATACGCAGATATGCCTCTGCACATGCGCAAACACAAAACATCGGCGGACCGACCGCACGCGGACATAACCGCACCAACCAGAATAACCTCCAAAGTGAGAGCGAATTTCGCAGCTTTGCGAGTCAACCAGAATGACCTCTGTTGTGTATTAGTTGCAATATTTTGACTCTCTGGGGGAAATTTACTAAGATGGGATGGGAGTTTTATTTCACATGTGATCAGAATCTACTTCTTATTTATTTATCACCTTCTACAAGATACAGTAAAAGATTGTATCTTATTAGTTGCCCATAGCAACATCCCATGTGAAATACAAATCCCATTTAGTAAATTTCCCCTTCTGAGTCTTATCCTAAATATTGTGGCACATCAAATAGGCTCAAAGTGATATTTATACACTAAAGCCTCCTATAAGTTACCCTATGATACAAGCTTGTAATGTATCAGTCTGAAGTTGGCAGCTATGTGGTATAAGTCTATCTGCGTGTGGAGGGCTGTGTCATCTGATACCCCTTTCATACCGCAGCTATAACATGGTATATTGCCGATTTTTAAGCCTGTTCTGGGTGCAGTGCGAAAGTTCCATAGTCAAAATACCGGGTCAAAAAACCTTAGTAATTCAAACTGTGTTAAAAGAAGAATCCTACACGATTCAAAGCCAATTCATTTTTCAGTGTGAAAGCCTCAGACCCAGTATTTTGAACACATGACTGTGCCATAGAAGGTGATAGGCTGTCTCCCTGCCTGATGTCACGATCCTGAATCAGGAAACCATAGAAATAGCAATGGAAGTAGCGGAGAAGCATGTCTGGCATAGCTCTACACTACAGAGCATACAGTTATAGCAACATGGACAGATGAGGAGAGGTGGGGAGGGAGATGCTTAGATAAGAGGAGAGGCAGACATTGCCAAGCAAATCACTGGCACTATAAAGGATTATCTAATATATATATATACAGTGCACCCCTATGTACCCCTACTCTCTACTAAATTCAGACGCTTTCGCGTCTAAATCCAGATACCCCCCTTCTTAGCGGCTTGCTAAAGCGTCTAAATTGTAGCGTCTACATTTCGGACACCCCCTTTGATAGCGGTAGTCTGAGTTTAGACGGATTTACACGCTGATAACGTAGCGCTGCGCTGATAACGTAGCGCTGCGCTGAGAACAGCTAGAGCGGCACGCGCACATGCTACGCTGGTAACGTAGCTACAAATATGTGAGCCATAAAAGTACTTTACACTGTTTTCTATGGGTGAACCTGGTTCATTGTGAAAGGCACCAACCTGGTAATAACCCAGTAATAAACTGGCTCCACCCTGCGATGTGAAAGGGGTTTAGCTTGCTCAGACCCATTTCAGAAACGTTTTCAAATACCGGGTTAGAGCAGGGTTTGCAATGTGAAAACAGTATTTACTCTCATCACATTAATCTATAATATTGACTTCTGTGTCCTAACTGACAATTCATGCAATATAGAAATATAAACAACCACTACATTTGAATCAACTCCCAAAGAAATTCTTTGAAGAAATGTAAATGGCGACAGGTGTGTTTGATTATATGAGAGATACAGATAGACCATTCACCAACCCGCGCCAGCCGGCGAACGGGGCGCACGCACATCAGATATGCTTGCGCGCCCCATTCGTGCACCCCATTCTCAGCCCCTAAGTACTGTAGCTATATGACCCAGTGGCTGGATCAAGTCCACTTTGTGTCAAATATGCCAGCCCTATATCCTTTATGTGGATAAGGTGCAAAGCTAAAAAAGTCAATCAACAATTTAAATGCACATAAGTAAAGAGATACATGCACTGGAAGCGCCGACGGCAGTGAACAAACCAGTGTGTGCTTCGCAGTGAAGCTTCTTCAGGGCCAACCTGGTGTATATATATATATATATATATATATATATATATATATATATATATATATATATATATATATATATATATATAGATAGATATAGACTGTCATATTCTCCTCTCTTTGGATCACTACAGGTTTATATCAAGTAAGGAATTTATCACGAAGGACATTTCCATTTTTAACTCCGGGGGGCAATATTTTAATATGCACATGCTACAGATGGAAGATTACGCCCTCACCTATAGAACTTCTATTTGAACATAACCCATGTTTTTAATATTTGGACATCTGTCACATCTAGGGTGTCCAAAGTCGCAACCATATCCCGAATCAAATATTGATCATATGTACCCTAATCCTCTTAATGTTTTAATTACGAATGGCAGTAGACCTTGATATTAATATTTAATTATATCAAAAAAGTATAGTATTAGTACTTCAATACGAAGGCGTTTCACTCACCTCTAATATATGATATTAAGAGTTGCCTCCTACAGTGACATCATTTGATCCGCATCATAGTGTGTCATCCTAACATTGATCTTATTTATAATCAGACCTCTTTTGATAAATTAAAGTGACGTTATAAATACGATATAGTTAAGTGAAAAATGGGGAAGAGATGTAGATATAGAAAACACAGGAGCAGATGAACTAAGCTTCAAAAGTGATAAAATGAAGAGTGATAAACCACCAGCCAATCAGCTCCTACCTGCCATGTCACAGACTGTGTTTAAAAAAGGTCAGGCAGGAGCTGATTGGCTGGTTGTTTATCACTCTCCATTTTATCACTATTGAAGCTTAGTGCATCTGGCCCAGAATTTGATATCTATAGATTATGAATGTCCCTGCATGATCCAGGGACCATATTCCCAGGTAAGTCCCTTTGGGTGTGAAAGGGGTATTAAAGAAAGACAGTATCATTATTTTCTTCATTCATGCCTTCAGGGGACATGGTTCCCATTAAGAAAATGAGTCTCGTCTCTTGTTTCAGTAACTCATTGTCCCAATCACCTCTTCAAATACCCATATTAACCTTCAGCACCTGTAGACTTTCAAACCGATACATTTTCCTTGATCAAACCTCCGGAAGTACCTTGCTACTGGTGTGAGCATTTTGAAATTGTGTTGGTCCCTTGATGCATTTTTTATGTTAAGCAAATGCTCCAGCAGCCTCTTCTTTAAGGGTTTCCTGGTCTTCCCAATATAGTGTCTGCCACTGGGGCACTCCAGACTGTAAATGGCCCCCAGTGTCTCACATATGATGTAATCACAAATTTTCCATGTTTTCTGGAATCACTATATGACTCCTTCTGAACCATTACAATGCAGGCCTTACAGGTACCACATTTGTATGAGCCTCTTTTCATGATAATGGCCTGGATGATTTTTCAAAATTACTATGTACGAAGATCTATCTCAGATTATTTACTCTTTTGCCAACTGATGTCAATTTTTTCATCAATGATTTTGCCCAAATCTCTGTCAGTTCCGAGGATATCCATATGCGTGTTGAGTACACTCTGTATTTCTGGCCATTCTTGGCAAAATGTTCCAATAAAATGTACTTTCTCTTGTGAGTCAGCTTTTGTGTTCATCGGGACAAGAACTTGTTCCCTACTATATTTGTGAGTTTCCTGTAGGCTTTTTTGACTGAGCGATTGCTGTAGCCCCTGTTCTTCAGTCTTTGGCCTAGTTGCTCTGCTCTTTTCGCATAGACAGTTTCCTTGGAGCAGTTATGTTTGTAAGTATTCTCCTTTAGGTTTCCCCCGATGACTGTCGGGAATGCTATGGTGAAGCAGTGAGTTTGCAGCAGTGGTCTTTTGGTATAAGTCTGTAGAGATTTGTTTATCTGACTCAACAATAATGTGTAAATCAAAGTAGTTGACTCCCTCTCAGCTAATATCATAGGTGATCTTAAGATTAAGATTATTATCAATCAGATGTTCCAGAAACTGTTTGCATGTCAGCATCACCCTCATATAGGGGCCCTTATTCAGATCTGATTGCAGTACAAATTTGTTCTCCAAATGGACAAAACCATGTGCACTTCAGGTGGGCAGATGTAACATGTATAGAGAGAGTTAGATGTGTGTGAATTATTTTGTTTCTGTGCAGGGTAAATACTGGCAGCATTATTTTTACACTGCAATTTGGATTTCAGTTTGAACACACCCCACCCAAATTTAACTCTCTCTGCACATGTTAAATCTGCCCCACCTGAAGTGCACGTGGTTTTGCCCATTTGAAGAAAAAAATTTGTACTGCGATCAGATCTGAATAAGGGTCATGATCAGAAGATTGTCAATATATCTTAGCCAGAGTAGGACGTGAGCAGTGTTTCATTGGTGGTACTTGTGTAATATCTGGGCGCCCGATTTTTTTATTGTATTGTATTGCATCGCATCGCATGCAATATAGTGGCATACAATTCATGCAATGCGATTTTTTTATTGTAAAGACCAGATTTTTAATTGTATAGTCACTCATGGGTGATTTCATACCCCTACTACCCAACTACGTATGGAGTTGATTCTATATAGTGTGGCGAGCGCAGCGAGCCACCGAGCCGGAACCGTGGCGAGCGCAGCGAGCCCCGCGAGGAGACGCAGAATACATGTAAAGTAATCCGCGTCTGCTCGCCACGCTTCGGCTGGGAACGCCCATGAAACGCTGGGCGTTCCCATGGACTTTTCAGCGGCATCCCTGGTCCCAAGGATGCATTGCACGGGTGTGGAGGTGAGGTCACCGGCGCATTCACGCAATGCATCATTGGGACTGAGGATTCTGATGGCTGTCGTGGACACCGGGAGATGAGGTAAAAAAAAGATGCGGGGGAGGGGGAAGAAACAAAAAATTCTGAAAACCTACTGTTTTTGGAATATTTCGGTTTTGAGATATCCGGATAAGGGATGCCCAACCTGTATTACTCCCATGATTACGATCTGGCAGAAGAAAAGAAAATGTTTGCTTCTTTTGAAAAATATTGTACTCAACAAACTTCTACTCCACATACCATTTCCATGTTATATAAAATAATATTGGAAAGCCCTTTAATATTGATCCCTAAATTCACCAATGATTGGTTTACAGCCCTTCATATTTCACTCAAAGATAAACAATGGTTGCAGGCAGTGGCGGTTTTTACCTATGGGCTGCAGCCCCCCCCCCGGGTAAAATCCGCCACTATGTGAAGCCAGATGCAGTCTGTGAGATTGCTCTGGCTTCACTGTGACTGGCAATGACTTCCTATTGGAAGTCCGACCTGCCAGTCACTCAAGGCAGTTCCATTGGGAGGTGTTCCCTCCCTCCGGGATGCCTCTCCATGTACAGCTGCGGGGCAGCCCCTAAAAACGGGACTCGGGACCATCAATACTATTCTAGCCCCATAGAGGCTGGGGTCAGCGCATGGGCTGTAACGAAGAGGCTACTGCGCATGCTCCGGTCCCATGATGGTGATCGGGACAAGAAGGAGGTGGGGGGGGGGGGACCTGCGGGAATCAGCAGCGGTGGCACCGGAGGGGGGCATCTCGGCAGCCCCTCTCCTCCACTGGTTGCAGGCCTTTCTATTTTGCATGTGTTCTCTTCACAAAGTGTCCCTGTTATCGAAACACATTATAATGTTGCTTCCAGGTGATATAGATGTCCTAGTGTTCTGTGTAATACCCCTTTCACATCGCACAAAATTATTGGGTTCATGCCGGTTTGACCCAGTTAATGGTGCGATCTGAAAGGGGTTACCAGTTACAGCTTACCCACAGCAACACGGCAATACAAACGTGTAAAAAGAAGGGTTCTTACCAATTCGTTGTCATGCAGTATGAACAGGTTAATCGGGTCGAGCGACCTGTTTCCCATTCACACTATGGAGGAGGCAACGCTTGGAGCAGTGCCAGCTCTAAGCGCTGCCTCCTCCCCAGCCCCAGATGCTTCCTGGCCTTCTTAATGTGTGTTGGTGTTGTTCTGGAGGCCCAAGGGCACCTGAACACATATGGTGGTCTTGTCCATCTCTGACCCCCTTCTGAACCCAAATTATACAATATTGTGGGAGAGGAAGTCCCTGGTACCCTGGAATTTTGGATCCTTAATGTCATTTCCTGGCCTATATCCAAATATCAAAATTCACTCTTATGAATAGTTCAGCCAAGGTCATACCCGTGAAGTGACGTCCCCAACCCCCCCCCCCCCCCCCTTCTGTTAAAGATTGGATTTTTCATTTAGATCTATATATGTCGATGGAGGCAGGAGTGTAACTAGATATTCTTAGTCCCCATAGCAAAGGTTTGTAAGGGCCCCCCAGGAAGTATATCCCCACACAGTGTGGGAGGACTGGACAGGCTGAATGTAGCCATATATCCACCATTGGTTAGATTTCAAGGATTCTGTCAGGTATGTCATTGATTGCTTGATTTGTTTTTGACCCACTATTATGGAAATGTCATACATGGAGATAACTTTGTTATGACTTCCTCAAATGGATACCTGAACATTACTCTACCCCCACCCCATCCCCCTTCCTTTTCTACCCTCCTCTTTTCTTTCTACAGTACCTTTCTCTTTTGACACATTTTTTATGTGTTTTTTGATTGTGTATGTATATGTTTTCCAATTATGATGCATTTATTTTAAATATCTTTTATAAGTTCATTTCTGATTTGACTGATTGTACTGCACATATTTAAATAAAAGAATATATAAATAAAGAAATCAGCAAAACAGCCGCTTTTGGGCAGGCAATGACGTCTTATCTCGCCCCAGCAGGCATAAACACACCAGTGTTTTTCTGGACACTCCCAGCGTTTCATTGGGGCGTGCCCACCATTTTTGTGGGCACACCTATGAAATGCCAAGGGTCCAGCCCCACATGCCCACTCCCTGTCAGTCAGGCTGCAAGCACCTCGCAAATAGAAAAATCAGGTGCTCGCAGCAGGGCCTCGCGTATGCACTTTGCGTCCAATGTGCAGTAGCGCAATCATCGGCCAGCTTCCGAATTTGTAAAAAAATTTTTGACTTCTATCCTATGGCTGGAGGAGATGGAAAGTGGTGGAAAAATCCTCCTCCAGTAGACACACAAGTTGCGTGTCTATTCAAGTCCACCACTCTTCCTATCCCAGTTTTCACTTCTCTGAAATAACCTACTGATAGGGTATTGGAACAATTCTTCAAGTCTATGTACTCCAACTCATGTGTGGCCCTCAGCCCGTTCTTTGCCGCCACTTGGGTATCCTTGGCTACACATAGTTGGCTGGATGCCCTGGCAGAGGGCCTGAGGTCTGGCTCTAGAAGATCATGACCTCATGAAGTTTGTTACTTAGGAGAAGCAGCAATGGACTCCGGTACCTTTTTGTTTTCAAAGTCTCTGCTTCCTCGTTTGTGGCCAGAGGTGCCACAATTAGTTACTAGGGTATCCAGCCCTCCTTCTCTAAGCCACAGAAGCCTAAGGTTCAGCAGTCTTGGTGAGGCTGTCACCAGGCTCCCAAACAGCCAGATAAGCCAACATTCCGATGGCTTGCTATCCCCCCTCCTGCATTCCACCAACATCTGGGCAGCCACATCCTGAAACAACTGGATCTTTAACACTCCTAAATAGTATTTTTAGATGGATCTGACTGTAGACATTGGCAGGACTTCTGCTCTCTGGACCACAGTTCATTCTCTCCTTTCCACCTTTTACTCCAATCTTGTTTTCTGCTCCCAAAGCAGGGTGGCTCCTTCAGGCCTATCCTAAAACTTCAAACCATGAACCATTTCCTCTGGATCTCGAGGGTTTTGCATGGAGTCCCTTAAGTCTATCCTGCAGGCCCTCTGTCAGAACAATTTAATGGCCTCTCTGGATGTGTAGGATGTCTATTGGCCCATTCCCACATGGGAGGACAATGAATGTTTTCTCAATTTACTATTCAGAGGGAGCATTAACAGTTCTGTGCCTTACTTTTTGGCCTCTCCACTTGTGTATTCACAAAGCTAATGATGATTATGATGGCCACCTGAGGCTTCAGAAGGTTTGTATTCTTCCATATTAGATGACTTTCTACTGCTGGCAGTCTCATGGGCCAGTCTACAAAAACACCTCCATTTGACTATATCTGTCTTAAAGTCGCATGGGTGGCTGACAATTTGGTGAAAATCCAGCCTGACCCCTTCGCAGAGCATTATTCATCTGGGTGAAATGCTGGATTCCAGGGTTTGGCAGATCTTTCTCCCAGAGGACAAATGTAAATCCATGCAGACGATGATCAGGGATTTTCTCTTCCGTCAAACACAAATCATTCATTTCTGCCTATGCCTCTTGGGGAAATTGGTGTCTTTCTTTGAGATTGGGGAATTTGTTCAGTTCCTTTGCAGGTCCCTGCAATTGGAACTTCTCCAGAATTAGAATTGTTCTCCTCTATGTTATAAGTCTCAGATGAAAAAATTAAACCATCTGGAAGGGCCAATGAGCCACAAGGGTGTCAACTAGAAATGCCCCAGATCGATGACAGGTTGGAGTGGGGGAAGAGGCGGACCACGGCGCATGTAGCGTAGGGAGACACGTTCTCCCCTCCCCCCTACCTCCGGCATGCATGTAGCGAGGTAACTGTGCCCGACGCCCGGCAGCTGACTCAGACGCGGCCACATCTTCCCTGAGCCCGGAGCTGACTTTTTGATGCGTTGGTTGCCGGCAGCGGAGACCGCTTGCTGGTGGAGTTCCCCCCGGCTGACGTGGGCGCAGTGTTGGAGGTCCGGTCGGAGAGGGTGTAAGCTACTGCGATGGTGACGAGCGGCTGAGAGGAGAAGGTGCACGCGTCATTAGTCTGCGCCAGCAGCCTCACGGTGCAAGCAAGCAGGCAGACGGCAGCATTCAGCCCACGTGCAACCCGGTGGAAGCAGTGAGAGTCGGCAGGACGCCAGCGCTTGGTATGTGCCAGCCTGAAGCCGTCAGTCACCCCCACCTGGTTAAGCGGAGAGGCCGCCTGTTCCTCCTATTCACAGGACTGTTTACACTAACTGTGAGTGCCCCAACTAAAATTGCTTGAAGAACTGTGTCTATCAATTTCCTGGCTGGGTATGCTGAATACTGGTACGCAAGGCGGACAGAGTTTTATTAAGTTGGAAGCAGTACAGTCGTGGCCCTAATAACTTTCAGCCCACGTGCAACCCGGTGGAAGTAGTGAGAGTCGGCAGGGTGCTGGCGCCTGGTAGGTGAGCCAGCCTGAATCTGTCAGTCTCCCCCACCTTGTTAAGCGGAGAGGCCGTCTGTTCCTCCTATGTACGGGACTGTCTACAATAACTGTGAGTGCCCCAACTAAAATTGTTTGAAGAGCTGTGTCTATCAATATCCTGGCTGGGTATGCTGAACACTGGTTTGCAAGGCGGGCAGTGTTTTATTCAGTTGGAAGCAGTACAGTGTGGCCCCAATAAGGGGTTCTGTGAGGGGGTGAGCACATACTTGAGGCCCTGTCTGCTGATGTGAGGTGGGCAGTAAGCCGGCTGGATTAATACAAGCGTGGACTGGGTTACCTCTTATTATATGTGTAAGCTGGTGTTGCTCAGTTTGGAATAACAGGTCGGGGTGTGATTCCTAGTGAACTGTACGTATTATACTGCAATTGCAGTACTTCTCCTGGCAATAATGGGAAAGACAGGCCAAACCACTGCGGCTGCTAGGCTTGAGAAGTATGCAAGAACCCAGGCCCAGTCCCAGGCTGGGGGTAGCTCCCGCACGGCAACCCCAGTATCTTCCCCCAGCAAGAGTGAAGGGGCCCAGGCTACCCCGGATATTACCCTGCAACAGGTTATAGAGGCAATTACCAAGTGTGAAACTCGCCTTGCCGAGCAGTTGGGTAAAGTGCAGTCGGACATTATGCTTATCCGGCAAGATGCGGAAAAAATGAGAGAACGGATGACAGAGGTAGAGACACGGGTCTCTTCGTTAGAAGATCTGGCCATTCCTTTAAGCACTCAAATTAAATCTATCTCGTCACAAGTAGGCGAGATGAGAGCGAAACTCACAGATATGGAAGGAAGGCTTCGACGAAGTAATGTGCGGTTCCTAGGTTTCGATGAAAGAGTAGAAGGCAGAGAGCCGGAAAAGTTCCTAGAGGACTGGCTGCTACAAGAGTTTGGAAGGAATGCCTTCTCTCCCCAGTTCGCCATAGAGCGGGCCCATCGCATCCCGGGGAAACCTCCTGCACCGGGGGCATTACCACGGACTATAATCGCTAAGTTTTTGCATTTTAAGGATAGGGACACCCTCCTTCGAATGGCCAGGGACAAGGGGGATTTGGTCCATAATGGGAAGAAGATTTCCACCTTTCCCGATTTCCCCCTCGAGGTGCAGAGGGACAGAATGAAATTCAAATTGGTCAAGACCCGGTTACGGGAATTGAGCATACAATTCAATATGTTGTACCCATCCAAATTGAGGGTGGTGGTAGATGGTGTGTCTAACATTTTTTTTTCCCCAGGTGATGTTGTAGAGTGGCTTGACCGCTCTCACCCAGGGAAGCGCCAGGTTTTGGCTAGCTAAGTAGATCGGAGGACCAGGCTCCTGGTTGATTGGGGAGTTTCAGTCCTGTTCAATGCCGGTCGGGTTTTCAGGTGGCCTCGTTGGGGTATAGCAAGGGTCAGTAGGTAATAAGGCCGGGGGTTGGGGGGGAGGGGGGTGGGGTCTGTCTCCTAGTGGTTAATTAATTTAAGCCTCAAAAGAGGGGGGGTTAGTGAGATTTCGGGTAGGTATGCCTGGGGATGGGCCTACAGGGTGGGGGGAGGGGGGGGCGGGGTTGTGTTTGTAATTGTAATTGTTATTGTATTGTTGGGGAGCTTACATGGTCCGGTCACCCCCGAGAATGTATAGAACCTTTATGCGGATCTTTATTAAAGTTGTTGGCTGTACGGTGATCTTCCAGAAAAGGATAAACATGTATGGGGGTGCGTTTTTTATCATGGAATGTTAGGGGACTGAATGACAGGGTCAAGAGGGCGACAGTCTTGGGGCAATGTAGGAAGTATGAGGCAGATGTTATCTGCCTTCTAGAGACTCACCTCAGTGGGGAAAAATCAAATTCCCTAAGGCGGCCCTGGATTGGCTCTGTCTTTCATGCCCCGTTCTCCAACATGTCTAGGGGGGTCTCCATACTGTTTAAAAAGTCCTTGGCATTCACTCTTGGGAGTCATAAAATTGATCCAGGGGGTCGGTACATTTTTATTGAAGGTCGTATAGATCAAATTCAGATTTGTATACTATCAGTTTATATCCCCCCTCCTTTCTCCTACGAGGTGATAAAGAAAGCAGTGGAGTTTGCGGCATGTTTTCCTCAGGCTTCTGTCATCTGTCTTGGCGATTTTAATAAGGTTTTAGACTCCCGTTTGGACAGGTGGAGGCCTGGAGGTCAGCCTACATACGAGGGCAGTAAGTTCAGGGAGTTTATTCAGGAAGTTGGATTGTGGGATCCATGGCGTATAAGGTTTCCTGACCGGAAACAATTTTCATGTTACTCCGATTCGTATAGGGTTTTTTCGAGACTGGACTTAGTGCTGCTCTCGAGGGACCTATTGAATAAAGTACTGAAGGTTGAATACAGGTCGAGGGGTATTTCGGACCATTCCCCGATAACTGTAGATTTAGATTTAGTAAGGCTGGTTGGGTATAGGAGTTGGAAACTGCAGCCATACTGGCTTACACAGATGGGAGAGGTGGAGGAGGTGGAACAGGTGATAGGGGAGTATTTCCAACTAAATGGGGGTACGGTGTGTGGGGCCATCCTATGGGACTCCTTCAAAGCCTACATTAGAGGGGTGTTTATAAAGAAGATTGCCTTTGCTAAGAAGAACTATCGTAGGGAGACTGAAAGACTGGAGGCTAGGTCAGTGGAGTTAGAAAATATTTATGTATCTAGCGATCGGGAAGTGGATCGGGTAGCGTGGCAGGCTGCTCTTAATGTCTGGCGTGATCATGTCCAGGACACGTTCTGCCAGAGAGTGAGAACTGGAGATCATAAGCGGTATGTAAACGCAGATCGGGGTGGGAAATGGCTGGCGTTGATGGCCAAGAACGAGCGGACCTCTAACCTAATCTCTGAAATAGCGGATGAAAAAGGCAACAGGGTAACGGATACCCCTGCAATTGTTTCCAGCTTCGTGTCATATTATAAAAAATTGTTTACCTCTCAGACCCTGAATAGTAATGATAGTACTGCTGAATACTTGGGGGCATTGGGACTCCCGCAAATTTCTGGGGACTCTAAAGAGATGTTGGACTCTCCAATCACTCTAGAAGAGGTTACGTCGGTAATTCAAGCCCTCCCCCGAAATAAGGCCCCGGGGTTGGACGGGTTACCGGGGGAATTTTATTTAAAATATTCTAATGTCCTGGCTTCTTCACTATGGGAAATATTGGGTGGTGCTAAGGTGGAGGGTAGGCTTCCCCCATCTATGGAGGAAGCGTATATAGTTATGATTCCCAAGGCAGGGAAGGACCCATCTCAGGTTGAATCCTATCGGCCTATTTCCATTATGTCTTCGGACGCCAAGATTTTTGCAAAGATATTGGCTAACCGATTGGGAAGAGTGCTAGATGAAATCGTACACCAAGACCAGACAGGTTTTAGACCGGGAAGGTCGACGGCGGTGAACCTGAGGCGGGTCCTTTCCTTTATCCAAATTATTAATTCCGGTAATAATAGTGCTGCGGTGGCTTCGTTTGATGCCAGCAGAGCTTTTGACGTAATTGAGTGGGAGTTTTTGTGGCCGGTATTAAGAGCTTTCGGCATTGGGGAGGGATTCATTAGCTGGATAAGACTATTATATCGACAGCCTTTGGCCCGTATATCGATTAACGGTTTCACCTCCGCCTCCTTCCCGTTGGCCAGAGGTACGAGGCAGGGGTGTCCGCTGTCCCCGTTGTTGTTTGCGGTGGCAGTGGAGCCCCTGGCTCATCTACTTAGACAGAAGCTGGGCTGTCATAACTCTTGTGGGAGTAAATTGGTATCCTTGTATGCCGACGACCTACTAATTGGGTCTGACAGTCCAGACACTGATCTCCCAATAATCGTGAACCTTCTAGAGGAATTTGGGGGGATGTCAGGTATTAAAATGAATTGGGACAAGTCTCATGTAATGTTCCTGGGACCCGTGCCCCCAGCCTTTCAGCTAGCCTGCCCATTAAAAATATCTAGGAAATTTAAGTACCTGGGCGTGACAATCTCCGGCGATCCGCGGGAGTACATCGCGGATAATCTGAGGCCGCTATTAACGGAAATTAAAAATAAGTGTCGGAGATGGGTGGGTTTGCCACTTTCGCAAATGGGCAGGGTCAATTTGTTGAAAATGTGTATTCAGCCTAAACTCTTGTATCTGCTGCTACATTCCCCGGGTTATGTAGGTGTAAAATTTTTTCAAGAGTTAAACAGTGTTCTGTCCTCATTTGTGTGGAAAAATAGAAGCCCTAGGATTAGATTCCCTATCCTGACCCGCGACAGAGTAGAAGGGGGTCTTGCCCTCCCGGATTTTAGACTTTATTATTATTCGTCTCAGTTAAGTCATCTATGCCCATGGATACAGGGTAGGGAGGGGGTCGGGGAATTCGAGTTCCTGGCGTTATCAGGGCAATTTGGGGGGTCTCCTCTTCAAGTGCTCCTGGCGGGGAAGTTATGGGGTAACGCTCCCCCCCTGATAGCCCAAGCCATACGCGTCTGGAGACAGGTGCAAAAGATGACAAACTTTGCGGATATTGATCCACAAACCTCGATTTTTTCCTTGTCAGAGGGTAAAAATTTGAGGGGTCAAGGAGCGGGAGTTTGGGAGGCATATGGATTACTGGAAGTGGGAGCATGGCTGCAAGATGGGGGGGTTCGATCCTTCGAGGACCTACAACAGGGGGATGATCTCCCTGGGAAAATGTACTTTAGCTATCTTCAGGTTAGGAGCGCGTTGGTATGTATGTTAAGGAGGGGTACCCTGAAGATTCAGGAATCTCCCTGTAAGGCGATGGTAAGAAAACTGGGTCCTAGGAAGCACCTTTCCAAACTATATAGATTTATCCACTCCTTTAATCAAGAAGGCGGATGGGAAAAGTTGAGGTCCCAGTGGGCCATGGTCATCCCTCAGGTCTTGTTAATAGATTGGAGAGAGATTCTATCGGCCACAAGCAAATCCTCTATGTCCCTCTCTGTACAGCAGGTCCAATTTAATATTTTTCATCGTATATACTTTACTCCGGAGCGATTGAGGCGTATGGGGAACATCGACAGTACGGGGTGCCCTAGGTGTGGAGTGGAGCCTGGCACACACTGGCATTTAGTCTGGGATTGTGTGCAAGTGCAAGCGTTTTGGTCTGCCATTTGTAATATTATGCGGGAACTAGGTATCCCAAGTTCAACCTTCAGTACTTTATGTTTAGTATTGGGTGTGGTGGATGTCCAATTAAGTGGGCATTGGACCCAATTGATCAGGATCTTAGTATCCTGTGCTAAAGTAATCATAGCAAGGAAATGGATGGCAACAGTAGGGCCCTCAGTGGTGGAATGGACCAATTTGGTTAATGCTACTTGTTCTCATGAAAAATACGTGTACGCTACACGAGGATGCTTCCCCAAATTTTACAAGGTATGGGGTGGGTGGACGGCATCCAAATTCTATATAGCTTTATAAAGGAATTTTGACTCGCTTACCATAAAATATTCTCTTTTCTTTTTCTTTTTTTTTTTTAACTACTTTAAACGGAATATTTTGTACACAGTTTATTAACGATAATAATGAATGAAATAATTTAAAGATTATGGTAAATTAAGGTAAAGGCACGATGTAGGTCGATGTGTATATATTATTAGATTTGACTAGATTTCTGTTTGTTTCTTTTTGTCTATGAGTAATGAAGTAATGATTTTTCTTAAATATGCACCTTGGGGTATTGGATCTAGGAAATATTGTGTGGTTACATGAGGGCGTGGTTAGTGCATTACAGGGCAGGGGGTGGGGGGTGGAATATCAATAGTATTCAGGTGGTTAAAGTTATTGAATGCACTCACTCAATATTAAATGTTTTTATATATAGGTTGAATCCTGTTAGGCACTGCTAGGGGAAAAGGGGGGGAAAAGAAAAGAAAGAAAAAGGGGAGAAAAAAGTGATAATATTAGTCAAGTATGATAAGTGAGTAAATATTAAGGGGGATGGGTTAAGTAGAGGAGTATAAGTGGTATAAGATAAAGCACTATGAAGTTATGAGGAATAATGCAGCATTGATTGAGTATCGGTCCTCTTCCTTTTTGTTATATGGTATGGATCAGTAGGGTCTGCCCGGATTGGAGCAGTCATCTGACGTACGTCTTAGAACATTTAGGTGTAGAGATTTCCTGTATAGTGGGGGGAGTGACCGGCCATGGGGGAAGTAAGCTTTTTTATGTGTATATGTTGTATTGTATTTATGTGTTTTGTCTGTATTTTGCATATGAAAAATAAAAACTTAATTAAAAAAAAAAAAAAAAAAAGAAATGCCCCAGATCCGTAGACCTCACTCAATAGCGAGGAAGTTTGTGATTCTGGTGGGAGGCAAATTAGATCAATTTCAATCAATAGATCAGCGAACCACCATAGTGTTCATTCTAGCACCCACCATCTCTGAAAACCCATGCAGTTCCTGTTCCCTGCCTGGGGTGTCGCTGTCTGCTGTGGTGTTTTTAGCACAGGTCTGGTTTGAATATCAGTGCTGATATACAGACCACACTGTGCTAGAATCACTATGGCAGACAGCGACACCCCAGGCAGGGAAGAGGAACTGCATGGGTTTTCAAAGATCGTGGGTGCTAGAATGAACATTACACCAGCTCATGGAAAACTTCTGGATGCAGAGACCAATTGGCCGAGTGTGTCAGGAACCAGGTTGAGTGGTTGTCTGTTTTGTTTTCTGTTCAGTTTGTGTTTGGCATTTGACTCACTGGTGGCCTCCAATGGTAGGTCTGTGCCATATCAACTCAATATTCGGGGAGCTAATTAATCACTAGTCTGTGAGGTAATGAGCTCGTTAAACACAAGCTTGGGAGCTGCCTGGTTCTCCACCAGGTGTAATTAATCACTTGAGCCCTTTATAGGGCAGGCTCTCCTGCAATACTCTGCCAGTGATAGCTTCCTGCAAGCTAATCCCGGTCCCTGCTTGCGTGTCTGTGCCCAGTCCCCGGACTCATCCTGTCCCAGTCCTGGCATCAGTGTCTGGCCTTTGGTTGGTGTGCCATCACACAGTTCTCAGTTCCTGTGCCCGGTCCAGTCTCACTGGTTATTCCCATCTTGGTTCACGTAAGTGCTCCTGTGGAGCCTGGTTATTTTCCATTTTGTTCTTTTGGAGAGCTGCCAAGCTCTTTTTGCTATTGGGCCATTCAGCCCGTTGTTTAGTTATTTTTGGGGTTCAGAACTGCGCCCCGCCGTGGGCCAAGCCCATATCCTCCCTCTGGTAGTTACCAGTTATTTATCTTTGTTTCCTTTTGCTTGCCCTTTCTATGCATTTAATAGGCAGGGCCTCCCCCGTTCAGTCCTGGTTTTGTTTTGGGTATTCGCCTCTTAGCATTGTCTCCTTTTTGTGTGGAGATTCCCCGTACTCTGT
This sequence comes from Crinia signifera, assembly GCF_055691185.1. Taxonomy (NCBI): domain Eukaryota; kingdom Metazoa; phylum Chordata; class Amphibia; order Anura; family Myobatrachidae; genus Crinia; species Crinia signifera. The sequence goes on from NC_139222.1 coordinate 274,184,374, forward strand.
CTCTTGTGCTTGCGACTGGGTCGCATTCCCGTCATTGGCCAGGTGCAGGCAGATAGGGGCATCTTTCAGTAAGGCCCATTAGTTAGATTATCCTCTTGAGTTACCCCTGACGATCGCTCACCTTTTGTCCATCCATAAGACCTGGCTGCATCGAGGTTGGTGCGGGCCTAACTCGCTCCTTCGGACGTGGCGGCCACAGGTGAAGCCTAGTTCCCGCTCCTAGCTCCTCTATGGCAGCTTGGTACAGTTATGACTTGAAATATGGAAAAAATTATAGGGGTAAGAATTCTAGGGGTAAGACATCCCTAGCACCCCCCGGGGGTCCCTGGGGCAAAAAAAGTGGGTCAGGGAAGAAAGGTATGCCAAAGATGCATAACATAGAGGACATTGATTGGGTCCAGATTAGGTTCACAGCCACTAACACCAACCATCCCGACACCGCCGGAGGCCCAAAAAGGAGCCGGCCACTACAATGTGGGTCAGGAATACAAGATATGGCAGAGTTGCAGAATATAAAGGGGGTAGAGGACATGGGGTTTAAGAAGAAAAACTGTGGTCAGATCCGGGAGCCCACCACAGACAGGTGTCACACCATGGCATGGGGAGCAGTTAAGCTTAAAACAAAAGAAGGATAAGGTTCAAGTAATGCTAATTGCACAACCACACCCGAGCAACGCAGGTACCTCACCTAGTCATACAGTACAATAAAATATGCATATAATACTGTAGGTTTTGTTATGTTTTCCTGTAACATCTGTCAACAATTAACCACAATTAGCACACTACTGCTGTCAGGTTGTGCAGTACTTTGTCTGTCTGATATAGCTTGAATGTCCCTGTATATAATATTAGTTCTTCAAATAAGCATGTAATTCAAAGATAAATCTGGCCGATAAGCCAGGCTCAGCTAACATTCTTAAGGATCCAGGTTAGAATATCTGTTCCAATGAGTGATTTTCCATTTGTACATATGGAGTTGCCACCAGCGACAGTCCCTTGTGTCAGAGAATGGTTTCAAACAGCTACAGTGCATAGGTGCAGCAAATAGGGGTGGGGTTACAATCCTGTGGTTGGACAAAGGATGGAGGCTGCGTATTGCCCACCATGTTGTGCTATTTCTGTGGGATAGCTAATGTATTATATAATAAATAATATTATAATGATTACAATTATTATCATTTTAGGAGATGCAGACATTGAGAAAGAGATCACCATAACATCTCCCGACTTTTTAGTGCCGGACTCAACATCAATGACCCTGCAAGTGGTGGGTGAGTTGGTTTCCAAACTTGTTCTACTGTATATACTTTTGTGATGACGGAGCACATATTGACATGATCTTCTCGGAACATTATTAATGAATGACATGTGTGCCGTTTTATTACATGCATTGTAACCCATAACAAGCAATCCAGCATTTGATTTAATCATCTTAATTTCACCAGATTACTTAATAGAGATGTTGGGTAAGATTTGCTAGTTGAGTCTGATTCGCTTGTGTCCTTGTACGCAGCGGTTGTGTAATAACTAATACGAAGGGGTAAAATATATATTTTTTCATCCTACGAAGCCAATATTCATTTACGGTGATAAGGAGTCGGAAAAAAATATATATAATATGCATGCAAAGAAAATGGAGATGGCATAAATAAACAAGGTATAACAACTATTTATATGTGTATATAGCTCTCATACATCTAAAAAGGCAAAGTCAATCATAGATCGAAACGCATTGGTCTTGGCTTGTTGGCAGCAGACGCGTTGATGTTTCGGGCCGACTCCCCCCCCCCATCATTGGTAAAAGTAGTAACCAATAGCCGTAGACTATCATTGATTTGAAATGCCATCCCGCTGTGTTATCTGGTGTCACTGGCGGATGCAGCCCTGTATCTAAGTGGTTTATGATTGATGTTGTCTTATTAGATGTATGTAAGATGTAAGACCCACACGAGGGAAGGGAACTGTTATGGATTTTGCATAAAGACGCATACAACCGTTCATGGTCAGCAAGCACAGATGTGTCGGCTGCCACCTCTGAAACAGACCTTCTAGTTTACACTTGTGGAACTTCAACTGCCAGCATGCACTTGCGACCGCATCTATTTTGTTGTGGCTCAGTATTCCCTCAAACACTCTTGGCTAGAACTTGGCAAGAGAAGTTTAAGGTAAATTCACAAAAATGAAGAAAAATAAATTGTTACTAAAGTCATCATAAGAACGTCCCATCCTGAAGCAAAATAACAACGCAGAAGACAAAAAGAAAAAAAAAACAGCGTAGAATTTTAAGACACATACTGTATATTATCAGATAGGATGGACCAAGTTTTTTAAGGTAGACAACTGCACATCAGTGATGTGGTCCAATCACATTCACACCAGCATAAATCCTTATTCATAATCATAACAACGTATACTCTGGCAGTCCTATGGTGTCCCCTATGGAGAACAAACATAAAGGGCTCAAACAGTGAGATACCACTTTATTACAGGAAACAGTCAAATAGAAAAAATCCCTCTCACCAGATGGTATGACCTAGTAACAATCAAACATTGGTTAGAGGAAAACCGTGCATCACCGGCATCACCGGCCAAAAACCAAGTGGATTCCAGAAACTATTCCTCCCACCAACGCGTTTCACCACTTTATTTGTATCAAGGATTTATGCTAATTGGACCACATCTATTGATGTGCAGTTGTCGACCTTAAAAATGTGGTCCACCCAATGTGGTAGGGGACATGGTTATAAGATTAAAAAAAGGTGGGATGATGTTTTTTTTCTTTTTGTCTACTGAGTGGACATGAAGGAATCCTAGAAATATAACTGTGGAAAGACCGACTGAAAGAGCATTTGTCACAATGTATCTTACATGGATTACGTGCATACTGTATGGTGCTGTTTGTCGTGATATTTTGTCTGTTGTCTATATTGTCTTATATAAGGGTTTTGGTGATACTATCGCACCGTTATATCTGTGTTGTGGCTAAAAACGCAACAGAATTTTTTTGCATATGTAGTTATTGTGATGTCCATGTTAACAAGGGGTATTTCTGTCATTCTTACGCCTTATTCCTGAATTGTGCCCCACTCTCTCACCTGCAGGTGATCCTGTAGGGCTTTCAGCCCTGAACTTGGACAACCTGCTTCACAGGACAGTTACTTGCTGTCCACAGAATCTGGCACTGCTTAGTCCCATTGCCCTGCTAGTGGGATATCTGAATCACACAGGAAGATTAACTGATGATCTTAAGCAAAGGGCAATAAATGCAATTAATTCAGGTAAGAAAACCTTTCTAACATTTACATTGTACCCAGAATCTCATGGCTGTGACATGGAAAATCCAGAGTGCGGTGCTTGTCTTATCATGGATAATAATCAGGGTATTATTTGCAGTCTACGCTGCCTTAGGCATTGTGGGGCTTATTCAGAGTCAGATGCAATTTGCATTCTGATTGCCTGGTCAGAGTCGGTCGCAGGCTGTAGTTGCAGTACCCTCCCCGGCAGGACTGTGGCAACTGAGAAAGCATCACAGGACACTTCGGAAAAAATACAGATTTGATTGGCACTGGACTTGTCTGTGCTGGTAGATCCCAGATGTTGATAAGGGATAAATCAGGGTAGTCCTTCGTGGTGTTTTGCAAAGGGAAAACTAGTGAAAAAAGTATGAATAAATAATACAATATAATAATTAAAAAAGGGGGGAAAGGGGATCCAAGTATTTGTACCAAACTCACTAGAAAATTCAGTGATTTGCGTGCATAAAGGTTTCTTTTGCCTTCTTACTATAGGATCACCGTGTGATGAAGAGAAGAACAATTAAGTACCGAGTGGAGTACGTTATTTTCTTGTTTCAGATGCATACCGTACTCACCTAGTTATCGGACGTGGTGAAACATATAACGGTTTCTTTGGCAATCAATAGTGCATGAAAATAACCGCAACCCACCAGGTGGAAGGAGAAAAAATACTGATTACCCTGAGGTGATCAGAGGATAGTCCAAATAAATGCGTACCGTACTCACTAAAATGGAGGATGTGTTCAAAAGTATAAAGGTTTCTTTAGAGACACAGGATTCTCATATCTTCATAACAAACAGCCTCATATGCATATAATCCGGCAATGGGAAAAAAACATTGAGCTGGTCTCAGCAAAACTCCAATAAACATTTAATGATGATCAATAGAAAATGGAAAATAAATGCAATCACCTTAGAAGTGGCCACATTGGCCAATCGCCACAGTCAAAGTGAAGCAGGTATTAAAAATGATGATGTCCATCTCTCTCTGCCAACATGTTTCGATGGGACCTGCCATCTTTCTCAAGGCTAGAGATTGATTGACAAAGCAGAGATATATAGACCAGTGTGGGAGAATCACTCCTGGGTTACAGAGGTTAGATTTCCTGGTTAATTCAAAGTTATCCAAGACAACTAAAATAACAAGATTTGGCATACAATATATATATAGTGCGGGCAACCCCCTATCCAAATACGATGGTCAATTGAATGGGCCACGCTGCGGGTGACACCTGGAGTGGCTACCGTTATGTAGTAGCTGCCGGGGAGTGCATACTTCTGGGATTTGGAACGCAAATCCCGGAATACTCTGAAATTGCGCCAAATTCCGGACTAGATCTATGGCTTCCTGTTAGTGAAGCGCATAAGGTAGTATTTCCAGAAATGATGGAACGCACAATCCGGAAGCTTCCTGTTAGTGGAACGCATACAGTTCTTAAGGGATATTAGTGGAGCACAGGGATGGATTAATACAAAATTTTAAAATAATATATAAGGTGTTAAAAATATTTAATAGTAAATATATAAATAGAATATATGACCCATAATGGAAGTGATTTTTCCATACAGCCAAAATTAATGTACAGACAACATATATAATAAAAGAGCAATAAAAATTGTAATAATACACATGAATAAATGTATAAGAATAAGATCAAAGAAACCATTTTACCCCAATTCGTGGTTAAGGCCACGAGGTGAAAGTGAAGATAAATGAAAACTCCACCTCATTTCGGTTTGGGCTAGGCGAATGTCTCTATTATTACATCGCCAATTGGTTTTGACTTATTCTAATCCCCCAAAACCAGTAATACAATTAATGGAACTCCCATGATGTTCCTTAAAATGTAAAGAAAATGGATGTTCTTTAAACCCTTTTTTAATGTTCCTGATATGTTCGGCAAGGCACACTGTATAGTTTCTCTTTGTCTTGCCGACATATAGTTTATCACAGGAACAGCGGAGGGCTTATACCACGTAATTTGAGTTACAGGTAATGAATTGTTTGGGTATAATAGTATATTTATTTAGCCCTATTTCTGTGAATTTTCATAAGCTAGATGGGCACGCGTTGCACATAGTGCAGTCTCCACATCTGTGGAAACCATTATTCCGTATGGAACCTCCTAGTGGTTTATCAACAAAGGCGCTGGTAACCAACCTATCTTTCAGATTGGCAGCTCTTCTGTAAATAAATCGTGGTGTCTTGGGTACAATACAGTATTTACTAATACGGGATCCTCTAATAACACTTTACAAGGTTTTTTTAAAGATTTTTTCCTATTGATTTATGATAGCTAGTATACTGAGTATTGAAAGCAATATTATATCCTTTATTGGATGAAAGAGCCGTAATAGTTTTATCAGCCAACAAAGTTTCTCTAGGAAGATCTCTAGTTTCTTCCAGGGCTTTTTCTAAAAGTGCTTTATCATAAGCTTTGTTTATGAATCTATTCTTCATTAGTGTGGCACTATTTTCGAAGTTGGTATTATTAGAACAATTACGTTTAAGACGTATAAACTGCCCTTTGGGCACATTCAAAATCCACTTTTTTAGATGATTACTGGAAAGATTGATTTAAGTATTTTAGTCAGATGGTTTTGAGTAGATCGTAGTTTCCATTTTACCCACATTTATATTGATTTTGAGGCCCCCAGCTATGCCAACATATTTATGGCCAGATGGGAACATCTTATGGTATGGCATGGACATACTGTAGCTGGGGTCATAGGTACAGATTCTGTGGGTGCTCAAGGGCCCGAGCACCCACGGAAATTGATGAGCACCCACAGGCCCGAATCCCGCTGTTGGGCGGCCATATTAACTTGCTAATTTGCGGCTGCAGCACCCACATCGCTGGACTTGCCACCTGGGAAACAGTATGCTGGGAAGAGTGTATTCTGTCCACGGAGTACCTTCATTGTGGGGGATATTTATGTATGTGGAACTCTGTGCTCCATAATATAAATTGGTATTATTTTGTGGCCACACCCCTTCCCCATGAAGCCACTCCTCTATAATTTTGGCTTGAGCACCCACCAGCAAAAACTTCGAAAATAGTGCCACACTAATGAAGAATAGATTCATAAACAAAGGTTATGATAAAGCACTTTTAGAAAAAGCCCTGGAAGAAACTAGAGATCTTCCTAGAGAAACTTTGTTGGCTGATAAAAATATTAAGGCTCTTTCATCCAATAAAACATATAATATTGCTTTCAATACTCAGTATACTAGCTATCATAAATCAATAGAACAAATCTTTAAAAAACCTTTTAAAGTGTTATTAGAGGATCCCGTATTAGTAAATTTTCTACCTAAGACACCACGATTTATTTACAGAAGAGCTTCCAATCTGAAAGATAGGTTGGTTACCAGCGCCTTTGATGACAAACCACTAGGAGGTTCCATACGGAATAATGGTTTCCACAGATGTGGAGACTGCACTATGTGCAAAGCGTGCCCATCTAGCTTATGAAAATTCACAGAAATAGGGCTAAATAAATATACTATTATACCCAAACAATTCATTACCTGTAACTCAAATTACGTGGTATAAGCCCTCCGCTGTTCCTGTGATAAACTATATGTCGGCAAGACAAAGAGAAACTATACAGTGTGCCTTGCCGAACATATCAGGAACATTAAAAAAGTGTTTAAAGAACATCCATTTTCTTTACATTTTAAGGAACATCATGGGAGTTCCATTAATTGTATTGCTGGTTTTGGGGGATTAGAATTAGTCAAAACCAATTAGCGATGCAATAATAGAGACATTCGCCTAGCCCAAACCGAAATGAGGTGGATTTTTAATTTATCTTCACTTTCACCTCGTGGCCTTAACCACAAATTTTAGTTAAAATGGTTTCTTTGATCTTATTCTTATACATTTATTCATGTGTATTATCAATTTTATTTTTATTGCTATTTTATTGTATATGCTGTCTATACATTAATTTTGTCTGTATGGAAAAATCGCTTCCATTATGGGTCATATATTCTATTAATATGTTAACTTAAATATTTTTAACACCTTATATATTAATTTAAAATTTAGTGATAATCCATCCCTGCGTTACACTAATATAAAATAGGAACTGCATGCGTTCCACTAACAGGAAGCTACATGCTCGGCTTAAACTCCAGTGTAGCTTCCGGATTGTGCGTTCCATTATTTCCAGAAAAACTACCTTATGCGCTTCACTCACGGGAAGCTACAGATCTAGTCCGGAATTTGATATAATTTCAGAGTCTTCCGGTATTTGCGTTCCAAGTATGCGCTCCCCGGCCGCTACCACATAGCGGGAGCCACTCCAGGTGTCACCTGCAGCGCGGCCCCTTCAAGTGACCATCGTATTTGGATAGGGGGTTGCCCGCACTATATATATATTGTATGCCAAATCTTGTTATGTTAGTTGTTTTGGATAACATTGAATTAACCAGGAAATCTAACCTCCGTGACCCGGAAGTGATTCTCCCACACTGGTCTATATATCTCTGCTTTGTCAATCAATCTCTAGCCTTGAGAAAGATGGCAGGTCCCATCGAAACATGTTGGCAGAGAGAGATGGACATCATCATTTTTAATACCTGCTTCACTTTGACTGTGGCTATTGGCCAATGTGGCCAATTCTAAGGTGATTGCTTTGATTTTCCATTTTCTATTGTCCATCATTAAATGTTTATTGGAGTTTTGCTGAGACCAGCTCAATGTTTTTTTCCCCATTGACGGATTATATGCATACAGTATGAGGCTGTTTGTTATGAGGATATGAGAAACGCTGTGTCTCTAAAGAAACCTTTATACTTTTGAACACGTCCTCCATTTTAGTGAGTACGGTATGCATTTATTTGGACTATCCTCTGATCACCTCAGGGTAATCAGTATTTCCTCTACCTCCCCATGGCAGCCGAACACATGGGTTTCCTCCCTTATAGGTAGACATCTGGAAAGGAAAAGAAAAGACACTGCCCCTATATAAGGTCCGCCCCCTAAGGCTCTGTGTCTTTTTTTTCCTTTCCAGGTGGACAGGAGGCTTACCCTGTGAAAAGGCTGCTGGTCTCCCCCACTGCCTAGTGCAGCAGGGGTTTAGACCCATGGTGAGGTAGAGTTGTCCCGCCATCTAGTGTGGTTGGGAGCCTGTCTGCTAGGCGGCCCGCTGCCTAGTGCAGTAAGGGGCGTTTTGCATGAATATATGTCCCCAGGTGCGTACTTTGGTTACCGGGCGTCCGGTGTAAGGGCGTTCTCCTTTGAAGTCAGGCGACTGGCGTGCTTCTGGCGTTCCCCCTCCGTGGCGGCTGGATGCTTGTCAGCCGCGTGTGTGCTGGTGTCCGGGGCGCGCGCGCGAACCGGCGCTGGTTAGTGACGCGGGCAGGCGCTCCGGCGTCTGTCGTCAGCGGGGGGCGGGACGCCGGAGGGAGGCGGCGTGTGACACGGGCGGTGACGCGGGCAGGCGTCTGGCGTCATAAGAAGGCGCCAGACGGCCTGGTTGTGTGCTCGTGGACGCTGCAAGCTGAAACGCTGTGTGCTATTGGATTGAACGGATCTAAGAGCTGTTACCTGCGGGCGGTGTGTTGCTGACGCTGCACTACAGAAATAAGAATACTCCAGCAGACTGGTAAGGTCCCTATGCAGCAGCGCTGCAGGGACTGCTTCTCTCTTATATACTGTTGCTGATTGTGGTCATCTTTTACAGTATTGTAGCATGGAAGAGGAGAGAAGGCAGCCATCTAAGTCAGGGTAAGCCTAGACTGGATGTTTTTTTTCGTTAGTGTTTCTTTTCTTCTGGCTTAGCTGTTATTAAGGATAGTATATGGTAGTGATTGTAGTGGATACTTCTGGTACTTTACTGTTGGTCTAGGTCTGAGACTGGCAAGAAGAAGGCTGAGGCCAAGGCGAGACACAAGAAGCGACCTGCCAAATGTGTCCTTTGTGATAAGGACCTGTCAGATAAATGTACAGGGTCTGTGTGTGATAAATGTAAAAGGTCGCCTATGCTGGGGCCGGATCAAATGAAGGACCTGGTGTCCATGTTAAGGACCTCCCTGGCGGATACCTTCGTCACAAAGGATGACCTAGCCAAAATGTCCCTTAAGAGGCCCAGGGAGGTGTTGTCGGAAGATTCTGATGGATCAGAGGGCCCGGCAGTAGGGCATGATGAGGATGTAGAGGAAGGAGAAGTTGTACAGGAGAAGCCGGATCTAGGATTTAATCCGGACCTTCTGGAAAACTTGCTGGTCTTAATTAATAAGTCCCTAAACATAGAAGACCCTCCTGAGGAAGGCAAGTTGCAGGACTTGTTATTTAAAGACAAGAAAAAAAAGGCCAAAGCTTTTCCCTTGTCTGAGGCATTAAAGGAGGTAGTTGAAGAGGAATGGGCCAACCCTGACAAAAAGGTGGAAGCCCCGGTCAGGGTGGCAAAGATGTACCCCTTTGAGGATAAGCTCGCTAAGCATTGGGAAGTTGCGCCTAAGGTGGACGCTGCAATTGCGAGAATATCTCGAAAAACTACCCTTCCTCTAGAGGATGCAAATATCTTTAAAGATAGTATGGAGAGAAAATTGGAGATTACCCTGAGGAAACAATATGTAACATCAGGGGCGGCAATTAAAGCCTCCTCGGCAATTGCTGTGACTTCTAGGGTCCTGAGGTCATGGTGCCAGGACCTTGAGTCTGATTTACTGGATGGCATCAAAAGGACTGAACTGCTTAAAGTAGTGCTGAATATGCAAGTAGCTATTGAATTTGTCTGCGACGCATCTTTAGATGCAGTAAGGTTATCAGCAAGAGCTAACGCAAGTACAGCTGTGGCAAGGAGGGCCCTATGGCTGAAGCCATGGGCGGCTGATGCTCAGTCCAAGAATAAATTGGTCTCTTTGCCTTTTCATGGCGAGTATCTTTTTGGTGCCAAACTGGATGATATTATTTCTAAACTTTCTGGCGGAAAGTCAGTGTGGCTTCCGCAGGACAAGGCAACAAAGAAACCTTTTAATAGGTTTCAGCGCTTTCAAAACCCGGACCTTAAAGAGGCCAGAACCTATAGGCCGGGTAGAGGATATAGAAGACCTTGGTTCCTTTCGAGGTCAGCGAAGCAAAGAGGGCAGATTTGGATTTTGTAACCTGTCCCAATGACGCCAGGTGCAGGGTTGGATGCAGGCTATTGAAATTCCAACAGGCTTGGCTCCGATCTACGCAGGACAAGTGGGTACGGGAGATCGTTTCCAGCGGGTATCGAATAGAATTTGTCAAACCGACGGGAAACTGGCAAGAAGTTTCTCCCATGCCCAAGTGCCCGCAAGAAAGAAAGGCATTGTTAGACAGCCTAAAGACAATTATGGCGCAAGGAGTGGTGGTGAAGGTCCCGGAGGACCAAGAAGGCCGGGGGTGGCAGTCTCGGTTCTTCGTAGTGAAGAAGGCCTCGGGGGGCTTCAGGACCATCCTGGACCTGAGGAGGCTAGATTCATTCGTACACGCAAAAAGATTCAAGATGGAGTCTATCCGGTCCATTCTACCAGACATAAGGCAGGGTTCTTTCCTCACCACCATAGACTTAAAGGACGCTTATCTGCATATACCCATATATGCAGATCACCAAAAGTTTCTAAGGTTTTGTCTCGGGGGAATCTCCTATCAGTTCACAGCACTTCCATTCGGACTCTCCACGTCCCCAAGAACTTTCACGAAGGTACTGATAGTGCTCGTTGCCAATCTCAGGCAAGAGGGGATAGCAATCTGGGCGTATCTAGACGACCTTCTGATAATGGCCGCCACGAGGGAGATGGCCCTTAGACATACAAGGAGAGTGATCCAGTACTTAGAAAAACACGGCTGGATCATAAACGTGGAGAAGAGTCAACTGAGACCATCAAGGTTAGTAAAGTATCTAGGGGTCATAATAGACACCGGCCTGATGAGAATTACATTGACAGAAGACAGAGTAGAGAAATTAAGAAAGGAGATAAGAAGTCTTCTGGTGAAACAAACAGTCAGATCAGCAGACTGCATGAAAATCCTGGGTCTAATGGCGGCAGCTCAGGACACAGTCAGTTGGTCAAGATTTCATACAAGGTCCCTGCAAAACTGCTTCCTGTCCCAATGGGACGGGGACGGAAAGAACCTGAACCAAAGAATTACCCTGTCAAAGGGGCGCATTGGCAGACCTCAGATGGTGGTCGGACACAAGCAAGTTCCGTCAAGGCAGGTCCTTCCTAGAGGAAAGTCAGGTGGTTCTTACAACCGATGCCAGCAGTACAGGCTGGGGAGCGGTCTATTCAGGGGAAGCCGCTCAAGGAGTATGGACAGGTGCAGCCAAAAGGCTTCACTCCAACTTGAAAGAAATGAGGGCAGTCACCTTGGCCTGCGTGCATTTCCAACATCGGCTATACCAAAAAAATCTACTAGTCAGGTCGGACAACCAAGTCGTCGTGGCCTATATAAACAAACAGGGAGGCACAAGAAGCAGGAGCCTCATGAAAGAAGTGGCAGAACTAATGCAATGGGCCGAGAGATGGACAAAGAGCCTGAAGGCAGTATTTATAGCAGGAGAGAGGAATCAACAAGCAGACTCTCTGAGCAGGGTGCTGCTGAGGCCAGGGGAATGGGAGCTGTGTCAGGAGGTCTTCGACAGGATAGTTTGCAGATGGGGTCTACCATCAGTGGATCTGATGGCTACCAGCAAGAATGCGAAGGTGCCAAAATTTATCTCAAGACACTGGGAGCCTCGAGCATGGCAAACAGACGCTCTTTCGGCAGACTGGGGGAGGGGTCTACTGTACGCCTTTCCACCATTCCCTGTGATTCCTCGGATTCTCAGCAAATTACAGAGGGAACAGGCCACTGTAATAATGATCCTACCGTTCTGGCCGAGGAGATCCTGGTTTCCCAGGGTGACGAGGATGGCGGTCGAAGCTCCATGGTTTCTGCCTCAGGAACTAGATCTACTGAGGCAAGGGAAGTTCGTTCAACCACAGCCAGAGCACTGGAGATTAGCGGCGTGGTTACTGAGACCAATACCCTAAGGGGTGAAGGGTTCTCAGTTAGAGTGGTGAACACCCTATTAAAGGCTCGAAAGAACTCAACATCAAAGACCTACTACAGGATCTGGGAGGCATATGTGCGGTTCTGTAGAAGTAAAAATAGAAACCATATGGACATTTCTACGGTCCTGGAGTTCCTTCAAGGGGGGTTAGATAAAGGATTATCGGTAAGCTCCCTAAAGGTGCAGATCTCAGCGATTAGTGCCATGTTGGATTCCAGGATAGCGGAAAACCGCTATGTGCAGAGGTTTGTGCAGGCCATTAAAAAAATCAGGCTGGTCTTTCACAACCCTATGGCGCCTTGGGATCTCAATATGGTACTGAATGCCCTGATTGACGAACCTTTCGAACCCCTTGACAAAGTGCCTATAAAGTTCCTGACGGCGAAGGTGGCTTTCCTGGTAGCCATCACATCGGCCAGGAGGGTATCAGAGCTTCAGGCATTATGGGCCGAGGAGCCATTCCTGAATTTCTTCGAGGAGAAGGTGGTGTTGAGGACAAATCCTCATTTTCTCCCTAAAGTGGTACCCCAATTCCACATAAATCAAGAGATCGTTCTACCCTCTTTCTGCAGCAAACCAACTAACACCAAGGAAGCTAAGCTTCATAAACTGGACGTTAGCAGGGCCTTAAAGATTTACCTTCAAAGGGTGGAGTCTGTGAGAAAAACCAAAAGGCTGTTTATAATATCGGAGGGTAGGAATAAAGGACTGGGAGCCTCAAAAGCCACCATTGCAAGGTGGATAAAGAACTGCATTGTGGAGGCATATAAAGTAAAAGGAGTGGAACTCCCGAAAGGCCTGAAAGCCCATTCCACCAGGGCTGTCGCTTCATCCTGGGCCGAGAAAGAAGCGGTCTCATTAGATAAATTATGTAAGACAGCTTGTTGGGCGTCGGCTCACACATTTACCAAACACTACAGGGTAGATGTGGGATCTTCAAGTGATGCCAAGGTGGGCAGAAGGATCCTTAGTGCAGTTATTTAAAAAAAAAAAAAGAGAAGAAAATGAGAGAAGGCTGAAGCTCGGCAAAACAACTGAGTGAAAAGCACAAATACGGAGTAAAGTTAACTCTGCAGAGTATCCTTTTGTATGGTTTTGCTCTTTTTTCTTTATCTTCTCTCTATTTATTAGCATATCACTGCTTATAATACATTTTAATCTAACCTTAATATTTTGTTGCCCGCCCAGTGAGTGAAACTGCTAGGGTATTACCCATGTGTTCGGCTGCCATGGGGAGGTAGAGGAAAGTACGGATTCTTACCGGTTAATACGCTTTCCTCTACTCCTCCATGGCAGCATATTTCCCGCCTCTTGTGGGACAGTATATGTTACATCTAAGTACTGTATTATGGTTTGTAGTTTATTATGCTATGAGGTAATAGTGTATAAGCTTGATAATTGAAAGACACAGAGCCTTAGGGGGCGGACCTTATATAGGGGCAGTGTCTTTTCTTTTCCTTTCCAGATGTCTACCTATAAGGGAGGAAACCCATGTGTTCGGCTGCCATGGAGGAGTAGAGGAAAGCGTATTAACCAGTAAGAATCCGTACTTTATTCTCCTTCAACCTGGTGGGTTGCGGTTATTTTCACACACTATTGATTGCCAAAGAAACCGTTATATGTTTCACCATGTCCGATACCTGAGTGAGTACGGTATGCATCTGAAACTAGCAAATAACATACTCCCCTCGGTACTTAATTAGTAGTAGTACGTTTAGTTATAAGGGCCATAAAGTGTCCGCAGCGCCGTACATAGCAAACAAAAAACAAATTACAAGGTAACGTACAGCGTGTGGTGATAAAATACAGCATAAATAGGGGTATAGCTGGTAGAAATAAAATCAGCATCAGTTCAGAAGTAGGTGTCGAAATTGTCGAGGAGACTGAAGATGAAGTAGAGGAAGGGAAGAACAGGACAGGAGCACAGGTGAGGTGAAGAGGTAAGGTGAGTACGTGAGGAAGGAGGGCCCTACTCATAAGAGTAAACATACTAAAAGGAGGTGGGTGGACGAACGAAAAACAATAGGATAAGTAGGAACGGATGGGAAGGAGGCAGGATAGGAGGATCAAAAAAGGTTAGGAGGAGGGATAGGCTAGTCCAAAAAAGTGGGTTTTGAGGGAGCGCTTGAAGGAGGTAAGGGAATCAGAATGCCTGATGGGTGGCGGGAGATTGTTCCAGTGCAGGGGGCAGCGCGAGAGAAGTCTTAGACACGGGAGTGGGAGGAGGTGATTATGTGAGAGTTCAGTCGGCGGTCAGTGGCCGAGCGAAGAGGCCGGGAGGGAGTGTGGATAGAGATCAGTGAAGAGAGGTAAGGAGCGGTGGAGGAGGAGAAAGCCTTGTAGGTGGTGGTGAGGAGTTTAAAGAGAACTCGGAAAGGAATGGGGAGCCAGTGAAGAGATAGACAGAGGGGGAGGTGGAGGTAGAGCGGCGGGAGAGGTAGATGAACCTAGCAGCAGCGTTAAGAATGGATTGGAGAGGTGCGAGACAGGTGAGAGGTAGCCCAGAGAGAAGGATGTTGCAGTAGTCAAGGCGGGAGATGACAAGAGAGTGAGTGAGAATTTTGGTCACGTCAGTGGAGAGGAATGGTCTGATGCACGAGATGTTGCATAGGTGAAAGCGGCAAGACTGTGAGAGAGCACGAATGTGGGGGGTGAAAGAGAGGGAGGAGTCAATGATGACACAAGGCAGCACGTTTGGTCGGTGGAGGTGATCTCGGTTTCACCAATGCTGATGGAGATAG
Organism: Crinia signifera; assembly: GCF_055691185.1. Taxonomy (NCBI): domain Eukaryota; kingdom Metazoa; phylum Chordata; class Amphibia; order Anura; family Myobatrachidae; genus Crinia; species Crinia signifera. The sequence goes on from NC_139222.1 coordinate 274,199,447, forward strand.
TGGGAAAAGAGGGGATGTTCGGGGGATGGAAGATTAGAAGTTCAGTTTTAGCCATGTTTAGTTTCAGGAAGCGTTGGGTCATCCAGGCTGAGATGGCCGTGAGGCATTCGGAGACCTTGGACAGGAGTGATGGGGATAGGTCGGGGGAGGAGAGATAGAGGGTGCCAAGAGAGGTGGTGTAGAGGGAGAAGAGGAGAGGGCCAAGGACTGACCCTTGGGGAACACCGACTGGCTGCGGGGTAGTAGGAGGGGAGGAGCTCAGAGTGGAGACTGAGAAGGAGCGATCAGAGAGGTATGAGGTGAACCAGGAGAAGACCGTGCCAGTGATGCCAAAGGAGTGGAGGGTGTTGAGCAGGAGAGGGTGGTCAACAGTGTCAAAGGCAGCCGACAGATCAAGCTGGATGAGGATAGAGAAGAGGCCTTTGGATTTAGCCAATAGTAGATCGTTAGTGACTTTGGTCAGGGCAGTTTCAGTGGAATGTAAAGGGCGGAACCCGGATTAGAGGGGGTCTAGAATGGAGTTAGCAGTAAGGTGGCTTAGGAGACGATTATAGGTCAGACGTTCTAGGAGCTTAGAGACAAAAGGGAGGAGGGAGATGGGCCTATAGTTGGACGGAGAGTTGGGGTCCAGATTTGTTTTTTTGAGAATTGGGGAGACAAGAGCGTGTTTGAAGGAGGAAGGGAAGATCCCAGAGGATAGGGAAAGATTAAAGAGGTGAGCCAGGTGAGAGCAGACTGATGGACTGAGACGACGGATAATATTGGAGGGGATAGGATCGGGCGGGCAGGTGGAGGGAAAAGCGGATTGATGGATAGAGTGGACTTCAGCAGCAGTGGTGAGGTAAAATGAGGACAGGGGGGGGAAGGAGGGGAGTGGAGATGTAGGAGGGGAGGAGGGAGAGGGTGAGGTCATGGCAGCAGTGATGGCAGTCCTGAGAGAGGAGATTTTGGTTGAAAAGTAGGTATCAAAATCAGCGGCCACGATGGAGGACAGAAGAGCTGGAGGAGGGGGGCAGAGCAAGGAGTTGAAGGTGGCGAAGAGCCTGCGGGGGTTGGATGATTGGGAAAGGATGAGGGACTTAAAGTAGGATTCCTTGGCCAGAGCAAGGGCAGAGCTGGAGGAAAGAATGAATTTGAAATGGAGATAATCCGCGAGGGAGCGTGATTTCTTCCAGAAGCGCTCAGCAGTGCGAGAGCACTTTTTAAGGAATCGGGTGATAGGCGAGTGCCACGGTTGGGGGTTGGAGCATCGAAGGGGGATAGAGGAGGGAGGGCAGGCAGGGTCCAATGCCGAAGATAGGGTGTCATTATAGAGAGAGGCGGCGAGGTTCGGGCAGGACATGACGGAGATTGGGGCGAGAAGAGGACACGGGGCCAAATGTAATAGGGTGAGAGTTTCAGAAAGTAAGAGATTTTGGGTGAGTTTTCCCCTGTTTTTTAAAGCAGCAATCAATTACACTGCAAAACCAGGTTTGCCATGTAATTGATTGCTGCTTTAAAAAAACAGGGGAAACTCTCACCCTATTACATTTGGCCCAGCGTGTTTGAGAAGGCAGTAAGATCTAGTGTGTTGACGTTATGCCGTGAGACAATGCACTTGGGAGGGGGGGGGGTGGGAGAGGGGGAAGCAGTGAGGGAGAAGGAGATGAGGTGATAGTCAGAAAGAGGAAAAGCTGAGATAGTGTAGTGAGTAAGGGAACAAGAGCGAGAGAGTAAGGGAACAAGAGCGAGAGAAGACGAGATCGAGGGAGTGTCCTTGGATGTGGGTAGGAGCGGTAGTCCACTGAGATAGGCCAAGAGAGGAGAGAGAGGAGTTTGGAGGTGCCAGGATCAGCGGGGTTATTCAAGGGGATGTTAAAGTCACCAAGAATGACAGATGGCAGGTCAGAGGAGAGGATGTGTGGAAGCCAGGCGGCGAAGTTGTCAAGAAATTGGGAGATAGGGCCAGGGGGACGGTAGATTGCAGCGACACGGAGGTGGTAGGGGTAGTACAGACGGATGGAGTGAGATTCAAAGGAGGAGAAGAGGAGAGAGGGTTCAGGGTGAATGACACTGTAGGTGCAGGAGGCTGAGAGGAGAAAACCAACGCCGCCACCTTGGCGACCGTCAGGCCTGGGGGTGTGAGAGAAAGAGAGGCCACCATGGGAGAGAGCAGCTGGAGAGACATAATCAGAGGTGGAGAGCCAACATGTGGCTGCATATGGTTAGGGGACTGGCGCTGGCATGGAAATGGGCGAGAAAGTGTGTTCTTCCCTTCATCACGCGGTGTTCCTATAGTAAGAAGGCAAAAGAAACCTTTATGCATGCAAATCACTTTATTTTCTAGTGAGTTTGGTACAAATTGTAGGATCCCCCTTTCCCCCCTTTTTTATTATATTATATTGTGTTATTTATACACACTTTTTTCACTTGTTTTCACATTGCGAAACACCACGAGGGACTACCATGAATTATCCTTTATCAACGTCTGGGATCTACCAACACAGACAAGTCCAGCGCCAATTGAATCTGTATTTTTTCCCCAGTGAGGTTTCTTGTATGGCCCTCCATCTGATTTTTGGCTGCAAGGACTGGTTGCGCCTTTATATTTTTTGTTTTTCACAGGACACATTTAACAAAGGAAACACCTTAATGGCCAATCGTGTAGATAATGGGTTTGGCTTATTAGGTCGACCATGTCCAGGTCGACAGTCAATAGGTGGAACACTATTGGTTGACAGACAATAAGTTTTAACATGAAAAAGATTGACATGGTCTTGGTTGACATTGAAAAAAGGTAGACACCAAAAAAGTTAGACGTGGAAATCGTAGATTCAGAATATGAGTTTTTCACGTTTTTTTGTGTCTGTCAACATTTGCCAACATGGACACCGTATAAGTGTACGCATACCCTAGCATGGCTCACTGCGCTCGCCATGCTTCAAACTCTATGCCCATTTGGATGGTGGGCATAGAAATCAGTTTAAAAAAATCATGAAAAACTTATGTTGAGGTTTTTTCCTTGTCGACCATTATCTCTGCAACTTTTTGCTTGTGTCGACCGTTTGCCAGTGTCAGCCTAGACAAAGTCAACCTTTTTCACGTGTCGACCTATTGCCTGTCGACCAATAGTGTTTGACCAATAGTGTTCAACCTTTTGACTGTCGACCCATCCATAATTCAGGGTTGGCCGGACTTTTGTGACTCCAGATCTACTTTTAGTTCACACAATTATCAGAGATCTACCATTGTCAACAGACTCTGTCCCACCCATATCAGACAATTACTCTCCACACACTACCTCCAGGAGCCGCTACGGATGTGCTTGGCGCTGTGAAGAGCCTACGTGCCGGTACAGAGTGGTAAGCCCGGCAGTACAGTCTGTAGGTCTGAGGCCAGGCTGATGGATAGCTGCAACAACTGGCTCTTCACATCGTTCCGGTGATGCCATGATATCAGGCAGCGCGCTGCACTACTGGGAGCTGAACTTTTGAGACCTCAGATGTCATTTCAAGTATATTTTTGTTCCTTTAGTTGCGATCTACTAATGGATGCATTGTAATCTACTGGTAGATTGCAATTTACTTTTTGGCCAAGTCCCCCAAGTGGCTTGGAACATTTGAAACGCTAAATGAACCAACACAAATAGCAAATTCTATTTTTTTTCACTTGAGAAAACAAGCATATATTTTCAGGCTTCGCCTTCCTCAGCTATTGCCGGTATTTTAGTGATAAAAATACTGTAGGAATGTTTTCAACACACGATCAAACTGTACCAGCACCAACATCACTGTATACCAGGGTTACAGCAGCCACAAATCAGTCCCCACCAAACAACTGCATTGTGAGTTTATTCTATTCATTTTTAGTTACAAAATGCTAATGCCCACACCAGGCCTTTAATGCATGTTGGCTGCATCTACATTGTCAACTTCCCGCGCTTTCTCAGCCATTCCAGTGCCAGTCCAAGTCCCCTAACCATATGCAGCCACATGTTGGGCATCCCTGCTGTATGATGCTGCATTACTCTGGAGATTTGGATGAGAACCTTCATGATTATCTACTCTCCTGGTAGTCCATGAAAGCTCTCCAACATTTGGGAGTCTGTTGTACTTTCCAGGAAAGTAGACACATACTGTATGTTTTAAATTTTACACTAATAGACAAAATTGTTGCACAGTAATAATAAAAAGTTTATTTATATAGTGCTCTTTATCCAACCTTAAAAGGGCAGGCTGATAAGACTGAAGGTGCATGTTGTTTACTTGGGTCTATAAAAGGGTCTTCATACACCCAAGACTGTAACTGTGTTATTGGGGTATCACAATGCTGTGCAGCTGTAAAGTCCTTGGCCTTGGAGAGATGAATACCTTATCATATGGGGGAGATGTATTTAAAGTCAACTTACATGTTAAAAATAACAGGTCCCGCTTCTCCTGCATAATGTGGAGAAGCGGGCACCCGTTACAGCCATATGTATTAACGCCCCCTGACGATAAGGAGAGCTGTTATGTCCAGCATTCATGGCTCTCCTTAATGGCGGCCTCGGCAGCACAGCGCATTTAAAAAAAAACTTCTCTCCGCCGGCCGGCTCTCTGGGCATACGCAAGATCTTGCTATTATCGCTAGAGCAGCCCGGAGCCAGCAGCAGGGCTAGCGTTGTCCCTGCAGTGGAGATAGGACAACGCTAGCCCTGAGCTGGCAAAGCGGCAAGGTGGATTAATGCCTTGAAGGCTGTTAATACATTACCCTGGCCACTCATTGTGTGTGTGTGTGTGGGGGGGGGGGGGGTGGATTTCAGGGGACAGCACGCCGAGCATCCCCTGCAAAAAACTTATACAGTAGTAAGTACGGGTCCATATACACATTTCCATAGGTCCTTTATACTATACTATAGGCGTAACTTAATGATGTAACTAAAGGTCTTCTCTGCTTATAGGCTGGGCCCGACAACTGTCATGCAGAAGATACCCTGGATATTTCTCCGTGTACTATCTGCCTGATATAAGGAATTCTTGGTAAGAGCAGAGGTGAATGTGTCAGAGCGGTGGCATCACAAGGTAGTTACATGTATTGCATGCAGTACAATGGCATCAACCCTTACAAGGGTGAAACCAAGTGCCCAGAGGCATAACTCTGTGAGGCAATGGAGTCATCTGCCTCCGGGCTCCTGCTCCCAAGGGGGCACCTCTCCTCCCCTGCGAGTTTAAATCCTTTAATTGAAAGCCATTGAAATCAATTCTGTGGCTGAGTTCTGAAATATGTGTTCTCTCTATTTCTCTATTTTATTCTCTCTCTCTCTATCTATCTATCTATCTATACATACATACAGATTAAAATCTTATATAAGGTTGTATGTGTGCGCGTGTGTGTGGTGGTGGTGGGGGGGAACCAATATACACCTTGACTCCGGGTAACTGGGACGAACATACGCCACTGCAAGTGTCGGCTCCTCAGCATGGACAGAGCCAGGTGCTGCAGTGTGACATTGTCCTGCAGCACTCAGCTCCTGTTATGTATAGTACACACCAGAATGATCATGATCGTGAGACAATTGTACAATGGTCACACGATCAGTATGGGGCACACGATCCGCAAACTATCTGCTCACGATCTGTACCCAGCAGAAGGGATCATTGACAAAGCCTGACTGCACCAGCGGGGATGCGCATCGGATTGGATCTAAAACATGCCCGATTTACATACAATCGGTCGAGATTGTATCGCAATTGGAGGAATTGAGACCAAATTATTCTGGTGTGTACCCAGCATTACAGAGGAGCATGCAGCCCAGTCTCCCAGTGAAGCCAGCATCTTAGGGGGAAGCTGGACAAGCCCCCAGAGTGACAGAACTCGTTGAAAAGAAGCCACACCCCCTTTTTAAGGCATGGGAGGAGAAACGCAGAGTGCGCACCGGGTGTGGCAAAGCCTCTGCTTCTCTTTCATCCATAGGGGACGCTGGAGTAATCCTTACGATGGGGTATAGATGGGTGCATGTGTGCAGGCTACTTCCCCTCTATGCCCCTCCCACAGACCCGTTTTTTGCTGTGCCCGAGGGAGTCGGTTAGTGTTCTCTAGAGTTCCAGAGAAAAGTTTTTTTTCTCTCTCTACAAGAGGCTGATAGTTGGCCGCTGTCAGCCTGCACCGTGGAACACTGCTAAGGAGACCTGGCCTCATCTTTCAAGAAGAAGGAGTCCGCGTCTCCGGCGGCAAGGGACATCAGACCCTGGGTGCACTGCATTCCACAGTTTCCTGCGGGAATGAGGCCCAGCAGCCTGCCGCGATTAGCAGAGGGCTGAAGCTGGTGAGTATAGCCCACATGTGATGTTGCTATGTGAAACCAATCAGATCATGTCTACTATCTTCTAGAGCAGGCGTGGCCAAACCGGTCCTCGAGATCTACCAACGGTCCATGTTTTCCAAATCACCTAGCTGGTGCACAGCTGTAATCAATACTTACGGTCACATTTTCAACCCTGCTGCATTCATTCCTACTATAGATCCACATGTTGTCTGGAAAACATGCACCGTTGGTAGATCTTGAGGACAGGTTTGGTCACCCCTGTTCTAGAGGGTGCTAAATATATAAGGATTCTGATTGGTTGCCCATAGCAAGATCACATGTGAAGTCTTATTCACATGTTAGTAAACTTCACCCTTTGTCTCCAGTCCTGAACACAGAACTCTTTGCTGAGGAACTATTTATGTTAAAAATTGTTCGTTATTTAAAATATAACCTTTAATTGGACTTGAGGTGCGTTTGTGGGTGCGATGCGTGTTCCCGTGCACATCACATCGCACAGTTCAAAAAGTATGTGCTGCACATTCTTTTTGAACTGGCTTCGAATCGCATGGCACGCAAAAACGCACGCAATGATTGCACAGTGTATGGGTGCCTTTATTTAAAATAAGTTAGCAATAATATGCAAGACATACAAACAGAGATAAATATAATATACTGATATAATATATTTGTAAGTCGGCTCGAAGCAAATGCTTTGAAAGCTAGTAGATGTAGTTTCACTGGCTGCCAACAGATGTCAGTGTAAGCCTGCTGTAAGCAAATGCTTCGAAAGCTAGTAGTAGTATAACTTGCTGCCAACAGATGTCAGTGTTTCGGAGGCACACGAACACTACTAATATTTTAACCCCTGCTTAGCATTGTGCCCAGAAACCCTGCCCTGCCGAATTATGCGTTCCATGGCTGTCTCCATCTCTGTGGGGTGGAGTAGCAGATGGTGGGTTCTTTTTTTTCCTGGTGTGCCCTTTAACTAGGGCTCGAAAATAAAATTCAGTGGAAACTGTTATTTGCGTGTGCCGGGATGTAGAAAGTGACGTCAGACACCTGCCACCAGCATACATCCCTTCGTCCACGTAGCCATGGGAACGCCTATGAAATGCTGGCCCGTCCCCGCTGCCGCACATGCCCCGGGCTGCCCAATCATCAGCTTGGCGACTGTGCAAGTCGCTGAAGCCGTCCGCAAAGGGGAACTGCACCATGCGCATAATATACCATGCGCAGTCCCCAAACCAGCGGGACTGGGCCAAATTTGCCCCGTTCTGAGGCAATCACAATAACCCCGTTGGTCCTTGTAGAAAAAAAAAACAACAGAATAGGATGTAAATCTGTGGACTATGAGTATATTTCAATGTATGTATGAATGCGTTAAGCAGCTGCGACATTATGGATTGCCAGTTGTTACACCTACAGTATGCACAGTGCCCAACAATGCACATAGACTTGCTGAATTTCTTATCTCTATCTTAGGTTGGACATTTACACGTTAGATGCAGCGTGCAAAATACAGAAGTACATTTATGTGGATCCTTCCATCCTATCGGGACTAGAACTTGTACTGTCGCAGCAACAAAATCTGACCTCCGGCTGTCTAAACCCTATTGGGAGACCATTAACAGATCAGGTGACTGGGGCCTGGGTACAGAACTATAGGGGCGCCAGGCGTCTCATGCACATGGGGCCAATTCAGGATCAAGATGGGGCAGATTGGGAACCAGACGTATTGTTCTATGGGTGCAAGTGGCGGATGACTTGACTGGTATTATCTTCCCTTGAGTGTTAGAGTGTGCCACCAACATTGTGGACACAGGGAATTGCCTTGACTTTTGGGCTTGCTTTCTTGTGCTATTCCGGGCCTGTGTGTGGGGAAGGGCAGCCTGTTCCTGACGGATCTCCAGCATCCCGCACTACAGCCATTTCTAATGTGATTTGGGATCAAACCCTGTGTAGGTATGGGCAATGGGGTCATGTACTGGGGAAGGGGAGGGGAATTCATGGGGTTACCCTAAGACAGGTCAGCTTCTTTACTGGAGAAAGGGAGGGGTATGCAAGGGGGGTGGGGGGCAGATAAATCTATGTACCAGGGGAAAGGGAGGGGTGTGGGGTGGCAGGTAAGTCTATGTACTGGGGAAAGGGAGTGATACGCAAGGGGGGGGGGGGCAGGTACAGTAAGTCTATGTACTGGGGAAAGGGAGGGGTATGTGGGGGGGGGGACAGGTAAGCTTATGCACTGGAAAAGTTAGGGGTATGCAGGGGGAGACAGGTAAGCTTATGTACTGGGGAAAGGGAGTGATACGCAAGGGGGGGGGGAGGTAAGCTTATGTACTGGGGAAAGGGAGGGGTATGCAGGGGGAGACAGGCTAGCTTATGTACTGGGGAAAGGAAGGGATATGTGGGGGGGGGGGCAGGTAAGCTTATACACTGAGGAAAGGGAGGGGTATGCAGAGGGGAGACAGGTAAGCTTAAGTACTAGAGAATGCGAGGGTTATGCATGGGGGGGGACAGGTAAGCCTATGCACTGGAGAATGTGAGGGATATGTGGGGGGGGGGGGGGCAGGTAAGCTTATGTACTGGGGAAAGGGAGGGGTATGTGCGGGGGGGGGACAGACAGGTAAGCTTATGCACTGGGGAAAGAGAGGGGTATGCAGAGGGGATACAGGTAAACTTAAGTACTAGAGAATGTGAGGGTTATTCATGGGGGGGGCAGGTAAGCCTATGCACTGGAGAATGTGAGGGATATGCGGGGGGGGGGGGGCAGGTAAGCTTATGTACTGGGGAAAGGGAGGGGTATGCAGGGGGGGACAGGTAAGCTTATGTACTAGAGAATGCGAGGGGTATGCAGGGGGGGGACAGGTAAGCCTATGCACTGGGGAAAGGGAGGGGTATGTGGGGGGGGGGAACAGGTAAGTTTATGCTCTGGAGAATGTGAGGGATGTGCAGGGGGGGGGCAGGCAAGCTTATGTACTGGGAAGAGGGACGGGTATGTGGGGGGGGGGGGCAGGTAAGTTTATGCACTGGAGAATGTGAGGGATATGCGGGGGGGGAGGTAAGCTTATGTACTGGGGAAAGGGAGGGGAATGCAGAGGGGAGACAAGTAAGCTTATGTACTGGGGAAAGGGAGGGGTATGTGGGGGGGGGGGGGGACAGGTAAGCTTATGTACTGGGGAAAGGGAGGGGTTTGTGGGGGGGGGGGGACAGGTAAGCTTATGCACTGGAAAAGGTAGGGGTATGCAGGGGGAGACAGGTAAGCTTATGTACAGGGGAAAGGGAGGGGTATGCAGAGGGGAGACAGGTTAACTTATGTACTGGGGAAAGGAAGGTATATGTGGGGGGGGGGGCAGGTAAGCTTATACACTGGGGAAAGAGAGGGGTATGCAGAGGGGAGACAGGTAAACTTAAGTACTAGAGAATTCGAGGGTTATGCATGGGGGGGGGGGGGACAGGTAAGCTTATGCACTGGAAAAGGTAGGGGTATGCAGGGGGAGACAGGTAAGCTTATGTACAGGGGAAAGGGAGGGGTATGCAGAGGGGAGACAGGTTAACTTATGTACTGGGGAAAGGAAGGTATATGTGGGGGGGGGGGCAGGTAAGCTTATACACTGGGGAAAGAGAGGGGTATGCAGAGGGGAGACAGGTAAACTTAAGTACTAGAGAATTCGAGGGTTATGCATGGGGGGGGGGACAGGTAAGCTTATGCACTGGAGAATGTGAGGGATATGTGGGGGGGGGCAGGTAAGCTTATGTACTGGGGAAAGGGAGGGGTATGTGGGGGGGGGACAGGTAAGTTTATGCACTGGAGAATGTGAGGGATATGCGGGGGGGGGGGGCGGAGGTAAGCTTATGTACTGGGGAAAGGGAGGGGTATGTGGGGGGGGACAGGTAAGCCTATGCACTAGAGAATGCGAAGGGTATGCAGGGGGGGACAGGTAAGCCTATGCACTGGGGAAAGGGAGGGGTAGGCAGGGGGAGACAGGTTAGCTTATGTACTGGGGAAAGGGAAGGGTATGCAGGGGGAGACAGGTTAGCTTATGTACTGGGGAAAGGAAGGGATATGTGGGGGGGGGGCAGGTAAGATTATACACTGAGGAAAGGTAGGGGTATGCAGAGGGGAGACAGGTAAGCTTAAGTACTAGAGAATGCGAGGGTTATGCATGGGGGGGACAGGTAAGCTTATGCACTGGAGAATGTGAGGGATATGTGGGGGGGGGGCAGGTAAGCTTATGTACTGGGGAAAGGGAGGGGTATGTGGGGGGGGGGACAGACAGGTAAGCTTATGCACTGGGGAAAGAGAGGGGTATGCAGAGGGGAGACAGGTAAGCTTAAGTACTAGAGAATGTGAGGGTTATGCATGGGGGGGGACAGGTAAGCCTATGCACTGGAGAATGTGAGGGATATGCGGGGGGGGGGGGTAGGTAAGCTTATGTACTAGAGAATGCGAGGGGTATGCAGGGGGGGACAGGTAAGCCTATGCACTGGGGAAAGGCAGGGGTATGTGGGGGGGGGACAGGTAAGTTTATGCTCTGGAGAATGTGAGGGATGTGCAGGGGGGGGGGCAGGTAAGCTTATGTACTGGGAAGAGGGACGGGTATGTGGGGGGGGGGGACAGGTAAGTTTATGCACTGGAGAATGTGAGGGATATGCGGGGGGGGGAGGTAAGCTTATGTACTGGGGAAAGGGAGGGGAATGCAGAGGGGAGACAAGTAAGCTTATGTACTGGGGAAAGGGAGGGGTATGTGGGGGGGGGGGGACAGGTAAGCTTATGTACTGGGGAAAGGGAGGGGTATGTGGGGGGGGGACAGGTAAGCTTATGCACTGGAAAAGGTAGGGGTATGCAGGGGGAGACAGGTAAGCTTATGTACAGGCGAAAGGGAGGGGTATGTGGGGGGGGCAGGTAAGCTTATACACTGAGGAAAGAGAGGGGAATGCAGAGGGGAGACAGGTAAGCCTATGTACTGGGGAAAGGGAGAGGTATGTGGGGGGGGGGGCAGGTAAGCTTATGCACTGGGGAAAGAGAGGGGTATGCAGAGGGGAGACAGGAAAGCTTAAGTACTAGAGAATGCGAGGGTTATGCATGGGGGGGGGACAGGTAAGCTTATGCACTGGAGAATGTGAGGGATATGTGGGGGGGGGGGCAGGTAAGCTTATTTACTGGGGAAAGGGAGGGGTATGTGGGGGGGGGGGACAGACAGGTAAGCTTATGCACTGGGGAAAGAGAGGAGTATGCAGAGGGGAGACAGGTAAACTTAAGTACTAGAGAATGCGAGGGTTATGCATGGGGGGGGACAGGTAAGTTTATGCACTGGAGAATGTGAGGGATATGCGGGGGGGGGGGGGGCGGAGGTAAGCTTATGTACTGGGGAAAGGGAGGGGTATGTGGGGGGGGGGCAGGTAAGCCTATGCACTAGAGAATGCGAAGGGTATGCAGGGGGGGACAGGTAAGCCTATGCACTGGGGAAAGGGAGGGGTATGCAGGGGGGGGGCAGGTAAGCCTATGTACTGGGGAAAGGGAGGGGTATGCAGGGGGGGGGGGGTGGACAGGTAAGCCTATGCACTGGGGAAAGGGAGGGGTATGCAGGGGGGGGGGGCAGGTGAGCCTATGCACTGGGGAAAGGGAGGGGTATGCAGGGGGGGGACAGGTAAGCCTATGCACTGGGGAAAGGGAGGGGTGTGCAGGGGGAGGGGGGCAGGTAAGCCTATGCACTGGGGAAAGGGAGGGGTATGCAGGGGGGGACAGGTAAGCCTATGCACTGGGGAAAGGGAGGGGTATGCAGGGGGGGGACAGGTAAGCCTATGCACTGGGGAAAGGGAGGGGTATGCAGGGGGGGACAGGTAAGCCTATGCACTGGGGAAAGGGAAGGGTATGCAGGGGGGGGGGGGCAGGTAAGCCTATGCACTGGGGAAAGGGAGGGGTATGCAGGGGGTGGGCTGGTAAGCCTATGCACTGGGGAAAGGGAGGGGTATGCAGGGGGGGACAGGTAAGCATAGGTGTGCACACATTGAGTGTTAGGGGTGCACAGGCACCCCCTAATGCTGTGCCCACCCTTATGAACACCTCCCTGCCACTAGTAATACCAGCAAAAGACTTTTGCGTTTTAGAACTGTATTCCAGAGCCGGCCCTAGCCTAAATGATGCCCTAGGCAATATTTTGGCTGGTGCCCCCTAGCACCGCCACTAGTTCCGCCTCTGAACCTGCTCCCCTTTCCCAGCACCATCAACCCTCATCATTTTGGTGCTCCTACCCGCAATATTTTAAATAGAAACCGTGCACACATTCGGTGCGCAGTCCAAGCAGGGGTGTGTTCTTGCTGGGAAGGGGCATGGCCACACAATAGTACCCCCAATTCAAATTATGCCGCACAGTAGTGCAACTTTATTCACATTATATCATGTAATGGTGTCCCTTATTCACGTTTCATCACACATTAGTACCACTTTACCTTAAATACATTACTCCTCACATTATTCACATTATACCCTTAGAAAACAATCCTGAGAAAATATTGTATTTTAAGCACCTCCATGGCCACACTGAAACCCAGAACAAAGCAGTGTGTGCTGGGCAGAGGAGAAGAGCTGCAGCTGCTGCTGTCATTTAAGGGGAGGGGGCCCGGGGCCCCCACTGGGCCCTTTCATCAGACTTTGCCTGGAGTAATTTGTACCCCCTACCCCTTTCTCTCGGCACCCCTGATAATACCACATAGTACTGCCCCTTACACATGACACACATTATTAATGTCCTTATAAGCATAATGCCCCTTACACATTATGCCAACCTTTATTAATGCCCTCATACACATAATGACACACATAATGCCCATTACACATATGTTGCACTTTATTAATGCCCTTATACACATAACACACATAATGCCCCTTACACATATGTTGCACATTATTAATGCAATTATACACATGACACACATAATGCCCATTACACATATGTTGCACATAATTAATGCCCTTATACACATGACACACATTATGCCTGTTACACATATGTCGCACAATATTAATGCATTTATGCATGACACATATAATGCCCCTTACACATATGCCGAACACTATTGCACAACCAACCCACCCCCAGACAGCACTTCCAGAGCCGCTAACAATGTGACCTCTGCCTCTGTTTGGATACAGATGTTACCTCATACATCTTGCCTCAATAGGCCATGCAGCTCCTGGCCAGTTCTGCTAATGTTGGGTGCCTTTTTTGCTGAAAATTCATCTTATTTGCATTGTTATGTGACCGGGACACACAAGGAGCTTCAGATGATTAAAATGCTATCCGGCATGCCTATATTCTGTGTGCGACTGTGGCTGTACCTGCATACGGAATGCTATATTACAGTGATTTCCATGAATACACTATTTCATATGCAGATACAGCCTCACTCACACACAGAATATAGGCATGTTGCATATCATTTTAATCAGCAGAAGCTGCTGATGCCCATAGGCTTTCCAAATGCCCTAGGCAATTGCCTAGTTTGCCTATGCCTAGGGCCGGCTCTGCTGTATTCCATTAAAAGAAGTACCTATCAATCAATGTGTTTGCATTGTTAGTTGTACTAGACCATTGTCATATTACTACATACCTTAGTAATCCATATATGATTATAACTTTATTTGCATGTACTGTTACACAGAGTAATTACAAGATTAAAACTGAAATAGGCAGATTATGGTGTGGCTGATATATATTGTAGCCAGTGCCAATCGATAATGGTAGACATGCCTAATTGGCGGTATTAGACACGCCCAATAGATGGAGCTATGCACACCCCTTTGACGGTGCACCCCCTAATAAAATGTGCTGCGCATGCCAATGCAGGTAAGCCTATGCACTGGGGAAAGGGAGGGGTATGCAGGGGGGGGGGGGGGGGGGCAGGTAAGCTTATGCACTATAGAATGCGAGGGGTATGCAGAGGGGAGACAGGTAAGCCTATGCACTGGGGAAAGGGAGGGGTATGCAGGGGGGGGGGCAGGTAAGCTTATGCACTATAGAATGCGAGGGGTATGCAGAGGGGAGACAGGTAAGCCTATGCACTGGGGAAAGGGAGGGGTATGCATGGGGGGGGGGGGCAGGTAAGCCTATGCACTGGGGAAAGTAAGGGGTATGCAGGGGGGGACAGGTAAGCTTATGTTCTGGGAAATGGGAGGGGTATGCAGGGGGGGACAGGTGAGGCTTATGTTCTGGGAAAAGGGAGGGATATGCAGGGAGGTAAGACACATAAGCTTATAATACGCCCAAGCAAATGAAACAAGTAAAAGAATATTAAAGTTTGTACAGTAAAATGCCATTAATATAAAGGATAAAGGTGGATATACAGTACGGTATATATAGTTTTATACATATATAATAATAAAAATACATTTGAATGCATACGATACACACTTAATTCAATGTACAGTACATTGCAATGTGTGTATATATATATATATATATATATATATATATATATATATATATATATATTATGTTCATATAGTACAGAGGACAAACACAACCATCATACCTGAGTGAGCTTGGCCCATGTGGGCTCTCATGCCTTATACCACCCCCTTGTATACTCCATTGTTCATACACAAGCAGGTTCCCATCATGCTGCCAGGGAATGGGCTGCCGGCATTTATATTCTGATGTCTAAGGCTGCGCTCCATAATCAAATTATACTTATTGTTATAATATTTTGTGTCTTGTTTCTCTCCTAGGATGATATAAATTATGAAATCCGCCACACGGCTCTTGCAGCACTAATATTAATGGGCTGCGTAGAAACCAGCATTGGGGTAAGTAAACAATTCATTCTGATGCATCCAGGATGTAATCGGATCTTAGTACCAGACACACTGGGCCTAATTCAGCATCCGTTGCCAATGCAATTTATCGCATACTTAATTTATGAGAATTAGAGAATTTGCAAATTGGGCAATTATCGAACGACTTCATACAGTATGTCTATGTGTGCTCGGAATTTGCCACTGCACATGTGAACGCGTAGCCGTCACAGTTTCACTGACAGGAAGCCAGCATTTATGGGCGGAAACCTGGCATTTTCTGTGTGCGTTTAAAAAAAACACAGGTGCGCATTCCAAGGCATGTTTGGGGTGGGTCTCTGACGTCAGAGTTGACCACTTCATGCCTGCTCCTGTTGCAGATTAGTGGAAGCCTAGAGCTGGGTACACACTAGAAGATATGTCTGCAGATCAGTTGATCTGCAGATATATCTCTCGTTGGATCGGGCAGCAAGGTCTCCATACACACTGCCCAGTCCATCCTGCGTGATGTCACAGCTGGGTGAGCACATTCTCAGTTGAGCTGTCAATCCCTATCCACTCCTGTGCGGTTGGCGCATTGGCCGTACACACAGCACAATGCCAATTACAGATGTATCACTGTTACACGCTGACTGATGTTCCAATAATATATCATCAGTTCTATCAAATGTCTAATATCGCGACCAGTGTTGCGCACCTTTAAGGTGGCCATACACACGCAGATTTATCGGCAGATCTGTCTGGTTGGAACACAGACATGGTTATGGATGAGAGTAAATGACAGTTGATCATTTGCTTGGAAATGCTGGAAAACTGACAAACTGTCACTCATCCATAACCATGTTTTTTTTCCAACCAGCCAGATCTGATGATAAATCTTACTAGTGTATGGGCACCTTTAGACTTACCCAGATGGAAAGTTCTCTTCGATGCTCCGGGATTTGCACATGGGCTCTCAATTTCGAACGGGGCTTGCAACTTTTTTTTTCTCTGATCCTGAATCAGCCCCATTCTTGTGATTTTGTGAGGATATGCGCAATATGTCGTTAGTACCTTTGCCATTCAATGAAGGTGGTGTATATTTGGGATGGGGTTGTGTAATTGCAAATGTGATATATGGGTTCGTCTGGAGGTCTTTGGAGATTTGCGATCACAATCAGTGCGTGCTCAGTCACAATTGCAATCCTTGCTGAATGAAGCCCACTGTCTCTAACGGTGACACTTGCTTTGAAAATAAGGGCAGCCTCACCGTAAATGCCCCCAGGCACGCACCATGCACTGTATTACGTATGGCCCAAATGCTTACCCGATCTCAAACTTTTTTTTTTGTTGTATAATTTTGGTAATCCATTGTAAATAACTTCCTTTGAACGTTTTATACAGTCACCGTGATATGACCACATATAATTATCTAAACACAAGTTTGCCATTTCCTGGGAAAGAATTAAGGACCTGATTCAGACTCAGGTGTACTTTTGCGAGATGGGCCTGGCCATCTGTACGGAATCTACTGAACCTGTCCCTCTAAAAATGTCCGCTTCCTTGGAGGAGACAGATGCCAGAGGTCCTACTGGACAGATGGATAGATGCTAGAGGTCCTACTGGGTAGCTTGTTCCCTCCTTGCAGGGCCACCATCAGGGGGGTGCCATGGGGACAACTGTTCTGGGCACAGCCGCTCTGACAGAGGGTGGGGCCCGGGTCGCTCTATCCCCGCAGCCTGTCAGCACCCCTATTCCGCACAATCACGGTCCCTAGGCAATAAGCATTTAGGTAAAATATATAATGATTTTGGGGGGTCGACCAATTTTTTTAGGGCAGGGGGCCCAACATTTCTGGTTAAGCCACTGGGTAAATGTGCACATAGACAAACAACATTTGTAAAATAATATATTTTAATGATCTGTTTTTCTTTCCTGTAGCCAGCAATATTAACGGGCGCCTTGCAGTGTATCAACGCTGCGACTTTTGCAGAACAGGACACATGTACCCAATCCTACTTATTCCGTGCCGCAGCTTTACAGAAACAGTCAGACAAGTGTGATTCCATGTTTGCGGTATTGAAGGAAAAAGTCATCCAAGACGGTATTATACATGGGTCCATCAGTGGTATCAATAGTCTGTTTTAGAAGGGCTGATTCAGGCCGGATTGCTAGGCTGCGTATTTTTGGAGCTTAGCGAGCAGGGTACCGACACCCTGGTAAACAAACGTCCCCCTCCCGCTGCCCAAATCCCCGCACAGTGGAGAAATCATTTGATGTTGCTCACTGTCGAATGGCTTTTGCTCTATTTGCAGCAGAAAAGAAGCCCAGGGCTTACTTTTTCCGCTGCACGTTTTTTGTACTGTGGAACTACAAGTCCCAGCAAGCCTCCCCCCGCAGGCTGGCACTTGGAGAACCACAAGTACCAACATGTGGAGCATTAAAGGCCAGCTGGTATTTGTAGTTCCGCAGTAAAACAAATATTAAAATACAAACACATCCCCCCTGTGAAAGTAAAAGCTTGTTAATCACTCATGCACATACACACATACACATACTTACAGTACCTAAATTGCCACAGTGATCTTCTGTCCAATTGTCCTGTGAAATCCATAAGGGTACCTGTGAAAAAAAAAAGTGAAAAAATACTCACCTATATCCAGTGTAGATCTATCCTCTTTTTATTGTTATTTTCCACCATATGATCACAAAACAACATATATACATATTCCGCATTTACATTAAACATATATATTCCATTTTCCCATAGTAGGCTACTTTCCCTGCTTAAACATAAATATATATACATATATTTATTTTCTCCCCTGAGAGAACAAAGAAAGAGGTATTGTTTCACTTTTTGATCTTCTTTGATTTATTTATCTACACATTCTTCTGTCCCTTTTATGTTTATAAAACCTATGGGTCTTACAGTATGTCTTTTTTTTTCCCTTTGATCCTATTTTCCTTCCTTCCGGCCACTGCGCACATTCCGATGATTATTTTCATTTTTTGGGGGGGGGTTTTGGTTGGTGGGTTAATGTGTTGATTGTCTTTAATATGTGTATATAGTGTGAATGTGGTCCTCTGTGAGTTTTATTCAGGGGCCATGTATATGTTTTGTGTATGTGGTTAAAGTGTCTTCCTTATATGGAATGAGGATCTTTGTGCTTCATTTTCTGTGCCCCCCCCCCCCCCCCCCCCGCCTTTTTAATAAAGAAAAAAAGATCTATCCTCTTTATTCCATGTAGACATCAACAAGGTTAAAATAAAAAACAAAAAAAAGTGTCCTGAACCAGATGATCTTCTCCTGACTGTGAGATCCAGAGGATACTTTGAATGGGGAGGACAGTATGTGTGAGAACTTGGCAGTTAGCTCTAACCACAAAGGTTAATCAGGTCATGTATGTGGTCTATCCAGTGACGTCAACCCCCTGTGGGTCTGTTTTGCTGATGCCCGAATTCCCTTCCCTGCTCAGCAGCAGCTGCCATTGACCTGGCTCCTTTCTATCAGTTGCCCCATAGCTCAGTCCCAACATCAAGGCCACCTTCACAGAGCTGCTCTACCCACGATTCGTACAGGATCATGGCATAGCATCGGCATGTTCTGGCACCAGCATATCCCCACGCTTCCCATGCCCTTCCACTGTCGCACCACCACAGCCATCCCAGCTGCTGACAGACACGCGGAGAGGCCGCCAGTCGGCAGGGATTTTAAAATGAATAGGGTGTATATATATATATATATATATATATATATATATATATATATATATATATATATATACAGTGGTCGAAGTGGAAATTTTGAAGTGGGGGTATGGAAATTTTGAAGTGGGGGTATGGAAAAGTAAAGAGTGAATATAGTGCTCACCTTCGGACACCCCCCTGTCCATCAACGTCCCCTGCCAGACTGCCCCGTTGTACAGGGGTATTACAAAAGCACAATATGCGCTGCTGAGTGATCAGAGAGCATCCTGAGGGGGGAAAAAAAGTTTTTTTTTATCTTCAGATTAAAGTGGCGGTATGGCATACCCCCGTATACCGCCCCACTTCGACCACTGTATATATATCTATGTCTTGATAAAGGGTTACCAGCCCGAAACGTTGACTCACACAGCCTTGTGTCTATTGTCTACTTTATTGCAAGTCTGCCGCCGTGCAGCATTAGAAATCTTGAGAGTGACCTCGTACTGTCTGTATATATATATATATATATATATATATATATATATAAAACAACGTGTAGGTGCGGCACTTAGGCCTTTCAAACTTAAATAATTATGCAGAGGCGGTAGTTGCTATCAATGTTTCAAATGCTGTACATTTGTCATCAGGATACAAATAGAAAAGCAAGTTACAGGTACATACCTTTATAGATACACACATACAAGGAATTCAGCGTGCTGGGACGGAACGGGACATCCGCCCACCCGCCTGGGGAGGAGTGACGTCATCAGGATGCTGCCACAAGGTGGCGCCTGGACGTAAGGAGTAGTCACCATGGAAACATACACAAAAGTGCTAGAAGAATAGCATGCACATACATTAAATTACTGCTGCATAAAAAATAACTATTACTTTAGAAATGATCTCTTATATATTTGGCTACATCTGTCACTCAAAGTGTGTCTGAAGCTGTAACGCTGGGTGGAGCCTCTGACTCACATGACTGACTCACACGACAGAGAACCAGCCCAGTGAGCCCACAGTGCCAGATAGACACCCTCTGCCTCTCCATGTTACACAGCAAAGACACAGCTACTCACCAGACACACCAGGTGAGCGCCCCACACCTCCATACCTCCCAACATGACCCTTTACAGGAGGGACAGAATGCTCTGTTTGTGGACTTCCATCTTAATTTATGATTGTCATCACCTGTTTTAAACAGGGTAATTGATAAGAAAGGTGTTTAAGCACAGGTGATGGTAATCCATAAATTAAGAAGAAAGTCCAGAAACAGAGCAATGTGTCCCCCCCCCCCCCCCCCCCCCAGTCACGGCAACCCCATGATTAAATGGCACATGCAAAACACTGACATGGCTATGGTCGACAATGAAAAAGGTTGACATGAGTTTTTGAAGATTTATTTTTCACTTTTTCAATGTTTTCATATTCATTCTCATGCGTCGACATGGACACCAATGAAGTGCCACACTTATGTCAACATTTACATGTGTTGACCTTTCTTGTGGCGATTCGCGGCGACCCCCCTCCCGCGATTCACAGCACACCCCCCCCAATTCGCGGCAACTCCCGCGATTTGCGGCCCCACCCCGTGATACACCCCCTCCTGCGATTCGTGGCACCCCGCAACCCCCTTCCCACGATTTGTGGCAACCCCCCAGGGTTGGGGTACCCCCCACGACCCCCCCTACCGCGATTCCCCCCCCTGTCATTGCGGCAACCCCCCGCCCCTGCGACCCACCCTCCCACGATTCACTGCACCCACACCCCCCCCCCGCGACCCCCCCTCCCGCAATTCACGGCATCCACCCACGACCCCTCCTCCCGTGATTCGCGGACACACCTCACCTCCTCCCTCCCCCCCCCCCACCCCCGCTCGCGATTCACGGCAACCCCAGGATTAAATGGCACATGCAAAACACTGACACGGCTTTGGTCGACAATGAAAAAGGTTGACATGAGTTTTTGAAGATTTATTTTTCTTTTTTGATTGTTTTCATATTCATTCTCATGTGTCGACATGGACACCAATGAAGTGCCACACTTATGTCAATATTTACATGTGTTGACCTTTCTGTGTTGATTTTTTCTTGTAGCAATTTTTTTTACAGTGACAACTACACAACCTACACATCATCAACCAATTCTTTGTATAATATATAACACCTGTTCTGTTTTACTGTAGGTGTTTTAAGTCAGATGTTTTACTGCTACTATTACTGTTTATGTAAATGCATTCTGAATGACAGCAACATCCTACCATCCTTCTACAAGAATATATAACCAACTAGGTAATTTATCGCGCCCCGTGCCCCCCCCTCCCGCAATTCACGGACCCCCCCGCACACCCCCCCACGATTCATGCCCCCTCCCACGATTCACGTCACCCCCCGCACACCCCCCCTCCCGCAATTCGCAACCCCCCCTCCTGCAATTCACGCCCCCTCCCACGCTTTGCGGACCCCCGCCCTCTCCCGCGATTCACGGACACCTGCGCCCCCTCCCTCCCTTGATTCACGGCACCCCCCACGCCCCTCCCACAATTCACGGCACCCCTAAGCCCCTCTTTAGTCCCCGTATACTCACACACCCCTATCACTACCCAGCTTCCTGCTCTCCTGAACCGTAACTTCCACCACTGGGGAGTCGCTGACGCTGTTTTGGCCACATGCCCCTATCATGCCTCATAGCCCAGCCTCCTGCTCTCATGTACCCTAACTCCCACCCAGTAGGAGGAGACACTGACTCAGGGCCACCATCCTGTACTCCTGTACTGCCACACTGGACCCTCACCCACTGGCAGAAGCTGCACAGTATCTCCCACCCTCCTCTTTAGTCCCCCTTATGTCCACACACCCCTATCACTACCCAGCCTCCTGTTTTCCTGTGTCGTGACCTCCGCCAGTGGGGAGCCGCTGACTCAAAAACACCCTACTATACTATTGCACACACAAACACCTAAACAACATGCACACACACACACACCCCCACACCCACAAATGTCACTGTACCATCCACACTATCAATGTACATCTTACTCTGTAACTGCTTTTTAATTAAACAAAACAATACACACCCCTTCCACATCATATGCTCTCTATTTAACACATTTCACCTATAACTCAAGTTGCAATACAGGCCATCTTTCATACAATTCTAACCATCTTTCTCATATACAAATGTTCACAAATTAAGGGGGCGCAGCCCCTTACGACGGTGTGAAGAGCGCCCGTAGGGCGCGATGAATCACCTAGTATTGCCATAAAAAGGACATAGTGCAAAAAAGAGATTATGAGTAAAATATAAGTAGAAACATGATTATCTGAATACTGACAATGAAAAATTTTCATTTAACCCCTTAGGGGAAATCGCATCTAGCCTGTGAATCCAACGGTATTCAAGTTGAAGTAACTTTGTTGCACGGTCACCTCCTCTAATTGAAAAAGGCACACAATCGATCATCCTATACCTTAAACTACTGAGGGGATGTCTGCATTCAATGAAGTGACCTGCGACAGGCTGGTCACTACGGACACTCTGCAGTGCTTGCTTAATTGCACTGCGATGTACCCCCATCCTCTCTTTAAATTTCCTCTAGTGTAAGCTACACGGACATATGATTTGGTAAATCACAAACATCGAATGACATGTGAAGCGCCTGCGATAGAGACTGGGACGTGCGTGTGTCTCACACGCACGTGCGTCCCAGTATCACGGCGGCTGAGCAGAGTCTCCCTGCCCGTCTTCACTTCAGGGAGATGCTGCCCAGTTTGGGGGAGGGGGGATCGGGGTGGCGAGGGGGACCGGTGGCGACGGCGGGGGAAGCAGCAGATATATATATATACACACACAGGGGTATATTAAGTGCAGGCAGCGAGCTATATGGTGAGCACCGTCGATAGCTTGCGTCAGAGTATTTAACACCATCCCCTTCACTTGTCGCTACTACCTCACTGGTTCTTTTCAGTGAGGTGGAAACAGCGAGCGCAGCTATCTAAATGGCTGGGCTCGCCACAAAATTCAGCCGGCTCACTGCATTTCTCACCATCCTCTGACGGCAAGGATTTTTGCAAAACTTTTAATACGGTAAGGGGGTTGGATGGTGAGGATGGCTTTTCCTTGCCAAAAAAACCTATCCTTGCCATACAAACCCCACGTCGCAACCGCTCGCCGTCCGCATTAGATAGACCTTATAGAGGGTTCACATAGAGTCTTGAGAAAAACATCCCATGCGCTATCTTTGCATATTGATGTAAATTATAACCTTTTGACAGGAGAGTGCCGCCTCATTCCTGTGTGTTTGAATTGTGTCTTGGAATACACGCACTCCACCCACGGGAACACAAATATAAAGCAATTTGTGGGTACTTGTGTAGTTTCACAGCGGCAGCCAAAGCTACGTTGTCAGTGTAGCCCAACGACTGTCAGCGTAGTGACTCCGTGGCAGCCCTGCGTAGTCACCATAGCCCTGCGAAGTCACCGTACTGTCCCTGGGAGCTGCAGCTCTGTCCCGGCATCCCTGGAAAGCCTAACAAGTGCCTCTCACACAGCGCTGGTACCCGCATGATCCCCTCTACGCTGGTGGACGAAGCGTGGAGAGCAAAGCGAGCCCCACCAGGGGACGCGGATTACTTTACATGTATTCCGCTGCGCTCACATGCCTCGGGCTCGGTCACTTTATAAGATCAACTCCACGCCGACGTGGATAGTGTGGTATAGACAAGTCGGGAGGACGCGTGCGCTTGCCACGATTCGGGCTGGCATGGATTGTGGGGGTGTTTAAAGAAAACATTCACACCTGCCATATCATACATCTGAGACCGTAATGACGACATGTGTTAATTGGTAACTGGAATTTAGTACCGCTGAATGACTATGTTGGCCGCTGGAACACTACACTGGCTCTGACAGGGACGCTGGATACGCTAAGCGGCCATGGGAACACTGAGCTACTTCTGACTGACTATGCTGGCCGCGGGTACACTACGCTGATTCTGACAGGGACACTACGCTGACGACGTAACTGCCGCCATGAAACTAGTTACCAATTTGTGTCCTATTCGGAGAAAGTACAATATAAATTATTATTATTAATAATCCAAAATCTCTTTTCCACACCCACAGGTATCATGGCCTACTGGGAGTCTGAGTCCTTCTCCGAGAATGTCATTGTCACAGCGAACATACTTTCGGCCATCATTAAATGTGTAACCCTGACTGATGAAATCATGGACCTCCTTGGTCAGATAGCAGTCTATCTGGCCTCAAATCTGAACCCATATGGTGGTTTTAGGTCACCACAGGTACTAATATGATCATTTATTTATATGGCGCCACAAGGGTTCAGCAGCGCCTGGCAATACACTGATGAGCAAAAGAACAATACAAGAAAGATTGTGATTTACAGTACACATGCAAATTAGGACAAGTACATGGTACAGATGGGGCAGGTCCCATCTTTGCAGGGGATGGTGATGGCGACGTCAGCCGCCATCCCCTGCCAGCGCCATATCTATAGCGAGAAGGGGACGCGCGCACCTCTCGTGCTTCCAGCCGCTCCCCCGGGTGACCGCCGGCTTGTCGGCGGTCACCCGGGGTCCCCGCCGCCTGCCTGCACCCTGCCCTAACCCTGTCCGTCTCCCTGAGGCGGAGACGGACAGGGTTCCCGTCGCCCCGCCGACGGAGATTGAGACGCACGTGAGACGCACGCGCGTCTCAGTCAGATGGTGAGGCAGGCTGCTGGTGGATCGCCAGCGCTGACGTTCTGGCGATTCGCCAGCAAAGAAGAGGCCTGCCCCATCTGTAAATAAAAGGCAGTTGCAGCAGCGGACAATAATGCAATTATAACAGTGGCGGAGATATACTCTAAGAAATGCGCATGAGGAGAGAGGGCCCTGCTTGTTAGAGCTTACATTCTAAAGGTACACGAGGAGCGTCATAAGCAAAGCAAATAAACAATCTTCATCTTCTCCTTCTTCTCCTTTTTGATCTTCTGCTCATCATTCTACAAACATGTCTTCCCTTTCTACCAGGAGACAACAGAAGCTTTGAGCGCATTGATTTCTTATGGAGAACTGATAAACGACGTAGGTGAAACGGACGCCATTGTTTCCGTGTCCGTTGAGGGTACAGTAGTTGCCACCATAACTGTAAATGAAGGAAACAAGTTTGTGCTCCAGTCACAGCAGCTGACTAGTAATTCATATGGGACTTACGAAATTTCCGTCACTGGCAAAGGGAATGTTCTGACACAGGTAAGACCTGCAGGGAAATCAGTGATACATTCCTATGTACTGTACATCACAGCATCAGAATAGACTTTCCAAGTACCCAAGGCTGGGAGCAGAAATTTTGGGGCCCGGTACACTGATATCTCTGGGGCCCCACAAACCCCGCCCTCCCCCGGGCATTGTATATTTATTACATTGCATATTAAATATGCTTTTTATTATTCCCTAAAAAAGCTGATAACTAATATTTAAATTGCAATGTAATAAGAATTGTTTGCACTACTTCTGAGCGGGATGCAGTCAAAATCCCGAATGGGTCAAAATTCCGACAAGGACAAAATCCCGACATTTAAAATCCCGACATATAGAATTTACAGATGAAAAAGTCAACAGGACTTTCGGTCGACAGGTCGCGAGGTCGACATGGGTTTTTTCACTGTTAATTGAGCCGACATGTGCCGACAGGTGGTATTTCATGCCCTACCATCCACTAGGGCGATGTGGGAGAATAAAATAGTTTGCCGAGACCAGTGAGGCACCGTGCCCGAAGCATTGCGAGCGATGCGGTTCACTTTCAACTGTGTCCATGTCGACTGTGTCGACATTTGGGTAAAAAAAACAGTGAAAAACCCATGTCAACCTCGTGACCTGTCGACCGAAAGTCATGTTGACTTTTTCACCTGTACATTTTATATGTCGGTATTTTGACCTTGTCGGGATTTTAAATGTCGGGATTTTGTTTTTGTCGGGATTTTGACCCATTCGGGATTTTTACCCTGTCAGGATTTTGACCTTGTCAGGATTTTAAATGTCGGGATTTTGTCCTTGTCGAGATTTTGTCCTTGTCGGGATTTTGACCCATTCGGGATTTTTACCCTGTCAGAAATGAAGGGACATACACATGGAGTGATATTGTGCTATTTTCTAAGCAATCTGACTAGATTGCTTAGAAAGTAAGCACAGATCTCTCCGTGTGTATGCCCCGAGAGATTAATTATCTCCTCCTAACTAAGGGGTTTATTCTAGTTCATTCTTTCTGACAAAATCCTTCTTAGATGGACAAAACCATGTGCACTGCAGGGGGGGCAGATGTAACATGTGCAGAGAGAATTAGATTTGGGTGAGTTATTTTGTTTCTGTGCAGAGAAAA
Source organism: Crinia signifera (assembly GCF_055691185.1). Lineage (NCBI taxonomy): Eukaryota > Metazoa > Chordata > Amphibia > Anura > Myobatrachidae > Crinia > Crinia signifera. The sequence goes on from NC_139222.1 coordinate 274,225,555, forward strand.
TACTGACTGCATGATTTTACACTTCAATATAGATCTCACTTTGAAGAAAAACCCCACCCAAATCTAATTCTCTCTGCACAAGTTACATCTGCCCCACCCACAGTGCACATGGTTTTGTCCATCTAAGAAGGATTTTGTCAGAAAGAATGGACTAGAATAACCCCCTAAGTCAGTGCATGCCGTCAAAATCTGGTCAAATTGCTTAGCAGGTGACTGCAAATCTCTCTGTGTGTACAGAATGAGAGATACTGATCGAGATCGCCGGACCCGCCACCTGGGAAACAGTATGCCGGGAAGAGTGTATATCGGCACTGTGGGGGCATTTATGTACTTGCACTGTGGGGGCATTTATGTACCCTCACTGTGGTGGCATTTATGTACCTGCGCTGTGGGGGCATTTATGTACCCTCACTGTGGTGGCATTTATGTACCTGCACTGTGGGGGCATTTACGTACGTGCACTGTTGGGGCATTTATGTACCTGCACTGTGGGAGCATTTATGTAACTGCACTGTGGGGGCATTTATGTACCTGCACTGTGGGGGCATTTATGTACCTGCACTGTGGGGGCATTTATGTACCTGCACTGTGGGGGCATTTATGTACCTGCACTGTGGGGGCATTTATGTACCTGCACTGTGGGGGCAATTATGTACCTGCACTGTGGGGGCATTTATGTACTTGCACTGTGGGGGCATTTATGTACCCTCACTGTGGTGGCATTTACGTACCTGCACTGTGGGGGCATTTACGTACGTGCACTGTGGGGGCATTTATGTACCTGCACTGTGGGAGCATTTATGTAACTGCACTGTGGGGGCATTTATGTACCTGCACTGTGGGGGCATTTATGTACCTGCACTGTGGGGGCATTTATGTATGTGGAACTCTGTTGCAGTAACTTGAATATTGGAGACAACTGTGCTCCATAATATAAATTGGTATTGTTTTGTGGCCACACCCTTTCCCCATGAAGCCACTCCTCTATATTTTTGGCTTGAGCACCCACCAGCAAAAACATAAATCGGCACCTATGCCCCTTTACACTTAGGGCCTGATTTAGTTCTGTTAGTACGGCTGCAATTTTTGCAGATAGACATGGGTCTTCAAACTGCAGCCCTCCAGATGTTGTGAAACTACAAATCCCAGCATGCCTTGCCACAGTTTTAACACTCCCTTATAGCAAAACGGTGGCAAGGCATGCTGGGATTTGTAGTTTCACAACATCTGGAGGGCCGCAGTTTGAAGACCCATGGACTAAACCATGCTGCACTGCAGGTGTGCAGAGAGAGTTGGATTTGGGGGAGGTTTTTTTGTTTGTTTCTGTGCAGGATCAATACTGGCAAAACAGGTCAAAACAGGCAAAAAATGACAACTTTATTTTTGATTTGCTAAACTTTTCTTTAAATGGGACTTACAAAAACTTATTCGGGGGATATTTACTAAGTTCTATATGACATGGGATGTTGCTATAGGCAACCAATCAGATACTATCTATTAACTTCTAGAAGGCGCTAAATAAATAAGAAGTAGGTTCTGATTGGTTGCCGATAGCAACATACCATGAGAAATGGAACCTCCCAACTTAGTACATTTCCCCAATTGGTGTCCATGAAACACTATGGGCTAAAAGTGGTAAAGCTTTTAAAGATGTAAAGAAATGATGTTGCCCACTTTCTAGGATGCAATAGAGAAATTATAGACTGCATCTGATTGGTTGCTATGGGCAATATCACCTATTTTCATTTTTAGAAGATTTAGTAAATTTCCCCCTATTTGTGGTAACTTTTGGAAATGTTCATTATACTTCTGGAAATGTTTTACTCTTCTCTGTTCATTACATGTGAGGCAGATTACTGAATACAATAGATGCTAACAAGTATCAGATCACTGGGCAGTCCTTTCTCTCTGCAGATATCCAGTACTTACAACACAATGATTGGCAAGGACGATGAGTTCTTCTCGCTGACAGTGACAACACAGGGTAACTGTATAGATGGAGTGGCTCTCACCTTTAACACCTCAATCTGTGCCAGGTAACAGCATAAATGTTTGTCCATGTACTGTATGCAGTAGTTGGTAATTATTGAAGTATGGAGAAGTATCAGTTACAAACAGTAGCAGCTCCAGAGGCGAGGCTGCAGCGCAGTTCAAAATATGAATAGGGAAGCCCCACCCACTGCCAGTGAGGCAGTGGCAATGGCAGTTGGTGGCAGATGCTGTGTCTCCCCATGTATTCTGAACTGTGCTGCAGCCCCCGCGCCCCAATACCCCCCCACCTCCCACTGGAGCTTCCCCTGGTAAGAAGGATTTCTGGGCTCACACCAAATACAGAACAAGATTGAAATTCGCTGTACTGTAATAACCATCAAATATAAAGCAGACATTGTGGGTGAAATGTAATAGGATGAGAGATTCAGAAAGTGAGAGATTTGGTGAGAAATCTCCAGGTTTATTTTAAAGTGGCAATCATTTACACTGCAAAATCACACTGGTTTTGCTGTGTAAATGATTGCCGCTTTAAAAAAACCTGGAGCTTTCTTACCAAATCTCTCACTTTCTGAAACTCTCACCCTATTACATTTGGCCCCATATGCCTTTGAGATACATACCAAGGGCGGGTTCAATGTATCATTCAATTGTGCACAGTTAAATTGTCCAATATGGAAGATATATTTCCTTAGGGCATATGTTAATCATATTCTTATGCATATTATTATATGTATATGTATTATATGTACTATGTATATGTTCCTCCACCGTGTGACAAACAATGAGGTGCTAAGGCACAATGTTCATTTTGTCCTCTCCCCTTCTGCACCAACGCTGTGTATAGGTGACTTTAACAATGTTATGGGTTGGTTACTGGACAGAATGAGATCCCAAATATAGGCTCTCAACTCCCTTGTCCAGGGCCGCTGAAAGTGCCCGCCGGGCCCCCGGTAAAAAAAGGGGGCATGGTCAATGGTAGAAGGTGTGTCCAACAATAGGGGGCTTGGCCACACCCCTGTTTTAAAAAAAAAATTGCAGGGGTTGCGGGCTGTTTGCCTGCAGCCCACCATCGGGAGGGTGGGACACTTGCTTAGGCAGAGAGAGGACAGGCTGCTGCCGCTGCGTTTCTTCCCAGCTCAGCACATGCAGCAGAGCGAAGGAGAGAGGCGGTTCTGCAGAGGCAGCCTGTCATCTGTACTCCCACTGCTGGGCTCTCTGCAGAGGGCGAGGGGTGAGCGGGCCCCCGGGCCCCTCCATTAGACCCAGGCTTGGGCAAAAAGTACCAACTCCCCCTGCAGTTGACGGCACTGCCCTCGTCCCCTACACCTCTTGTAAAGCTAATAGCTGAAATTGAGCTAATTGACAGTATTGACTGCAATACTCCTGTCACTCGACCAGCGTCCATACTTTCTCCAGATTTGACCTGACATTAATCTTTTGTGGCCTAACCTCTAAGGTTAAGGATGTTCCACACTTACAGTACAAGGGGTATTTCTGATCATTCTCCTATGCTGGTGATTCTTGATGCCCTCCTGGCACAGGGGGCCCGACTTAAGGCCAAATGTATCAAGCTTCAAAAAGTGGTAAGGAGTTATAAACAACCAGCCAATCAGCTCCAACATGTCACGTTACAGGCTGGGTTTGAAAAGTGCTTGTTAGGAGCTGATTGGCTGGTTGTTCATCACTCCCTGTTTTAACACTATCTATAGATTGTGAGATTGCGAGCAGGGCCCTCCTACTTCCATGTCTGTTTGTATCTACCAAGTTTGTTTAATCGCTCTTGTTTCCAATTGTAAAGCGCAAAGGAATCTGCTGCGCTATATAAGGAACTGTATATAAAATAAATAAATAATAGCCCTGTATCCTTTTTAGCTGACCCTTATGGGTGATGGCTCTGAGTTAACTAAGGAGAGGAATGATTTTGATTCATGTAATGCCTAATGCCTGGACCCTTTTCTTAAACTTGAAACCTTTATCCCCTTCAGTGGTGTTTTTTTTTTGTTTGGGGGGGGGGGGGGAGTGCTCCCCACTGAGCGCACAACTGTGTGAGTGTATTGCTTTTAAATCATTCAGCAAATAAGCGAGGAATATGATATTTCAAATATAAAATATTGTTGCTTACAGCTAGGCCATGCAGTACGTGTGCAGTTTGGGACATTACTTCTGCCCATTTCCAGTTCACCAGTTATAGATTTGCTTGTTAACTTGGGTACAAGAAAGCAGATATCCACCTTGTATGCTGATCTAAATTCTCATACCTGTTCTTTAATTTTTTGACCCTCAGGGCTCAGTAGGTATGGGATGTGGCAGCAGCAGGGGAATCCCAAGAGTTTTATGCGCATCCACATAAAAATGCTGGTGGTGTGTCAATGCCTGCATGGGATGAGGGGCTGATGTCACATGACATCAGAAGCCACTCCTAATTCGGCCATCTCCGGCCAAGATAAAAGTCAGTCTAGATGGTTGCCCTGAAGAAGCGTTATATGCGAAGCGCGTGCGGACGCTTCACTTGCACTCCCTCCGTGTCAGAATACATCACTCCAGTACAGCAGTCTGATTAACCTGTGAATTACTTAATAATATAGGTGACAGCATTGCTATATGCGGCTGCACGTATATTGAAACTGACGATTCAGAACTGTGTCTCCCTACAAGGACACGCACTGGACAAGTTTACTCTATAAATCACTGTCCGTATACATTACTTCAGAACTGCAGTCTGATTAATGTGGGAATATCTGAATAAATCTATGGGACAGCACTGCCATACGCAGTGGCACATAAATTCAAACTTACAGTTCAGTGCTGTGTCTGCTGGGACAGGCACTGGACATGCTCGCTGTATAAATCACTGTTAGGAAATTATTACCTCAGAACTGCAGTCCCATTAACCTGTGAGTCACTGACTAGTCTATGTGATCCATGCAGACAGTCTTGCTAAACACTGCTGCATACGGACACACACTGACATCCCATCACTGTGTCTCCCTATAAGGACACTTGCTGCTAGATTTTTATCCAATTTATTCTGTCAGACATAAGGTGGCCATACATCAGAAAGACCGGTCTTACAATCATGATTGTGTCCAAAAGGATGCGAGTACCAAAAATCCATTTTTTTTTGTTTATTTTTTTTAATTTACAGGTTGCCAGCAACTACCTATCTGCTCACATCCAGGGCCGGATTTGTGACTAGGCCCGTGAAGCACGGGCCTAGGGGCGGCACCTATTATGGGCGGCACGGCAGGCTGCCTGTGAGGAAATCCCACTGCACCCTCTGCAGAGGCTGTGGTCTCCTCATTCCTACCGCATATATACGGGAGACCCCCGGCACCGCCAGCAGCGCATTAGCTTTAGCGCTGATCTTAAGGGGCAAGCAGTGGGAACTGTCCTCGGCGGCTCCCGCCGACCCCCGTCCCCTTGAGAGATCCAGCGGGGGGAAATTACCTGGCTCCCGGGTCCCCCATCCACAAATCCCCGCACTGAGCATAGTGGCTCCCCCCCTTCGGCGCCGGACTCAAATCGGGGCCGCCGACTGCAGCGCTGATACTCAGAACCAGCGGGGAGGAGGGGTAACGAATTGTCGGCTCCCTGTCACTGAACATGAATCCCGGCGCAGATAATGGCGGCTTCCCCAGACCCAGCCCCACCGGCGGCGCTTATCATCAGACCCAGCAAGGAGGGATGACTCAGTGGCTTCCCCCCTCCCCCAGCGTGCATCATGGAGGGGATAAAAGCAGGAGCTGAGGAGCTGCATTGTGCGTGGGACTGGACACACAAGTGATCCCCAGGTCAGTGCTTCCATCTAACCAACCGTCCTCCAGCCCAGTGCCCCATCTAACCAACCATGCCCTGCATCCAGCCTAGTACCCCCATGTAACCAACCATCCCCATCCCAGTGCCCCCATCTAACCAAACATGCTCCGTCTCCAGCCTATTGCCCCCCATTTCACCACCCATCCCATATCCAGCCCAATGCCCCCCATCTAACCAACCATCCCCAGCTTAGTGCCCCCATCTAACCAACCATCCGCCGCCCCCAGTCCAGTGCCCCTAATATAACCAACTATCCACTGTCCCCATCCCAGTGTCTGTCACCATGCCCCCCTTAGCTCTCCGATCAGCTACCTAATCAGACCTTAACCATTACCCAACCTGTCCGGTCCTGCCTTCTACTGTCATATCCCTCCCCATTTACTATTCTAATTCCATAGCCTCCCCCCCCCCTTCATTCTGGCGGAGTGCTGGGGGGCCCCTTTCAAAATTTTGCACCAGTCCAGTCCTGGCCAGGCAGCAGCAGCATTGCCGAGCGGGCAGTGGCAAATGACGCTGCCGCTTGTCACTTGACGCTGCCTGCTCGCTAGCCATGAACATGAAATCACAGTCGGTCTCGCGGTGTGCCCGGGAGGATCCGCTGCTCACTGGCTCAGGCTCACGGCTGCCCTCCGCCCATTGACTATTCTATACACACAGCCTATTGGCTGCTGTTTATAGAATGGGCGGGGACAGCTGCGGAGCCAAACGGCGTGCCCGTCCCTGGCAGTGCGTTGACAATGAAGGTAATCCTCCCCCTCCTGGTCTCCCTCCCTCCGGGTCCATCCAGTGGGCAGTGGCAGTCCAGACTGCGAAAAAAAAAATGAGGGGGACGGCCAAAAATGTTGTGCCTAGGGGCGGCCTGACACCTAAATTCGCCCCTGCTCACATCTGCTGTGTTATTCCATTATTAAATAGCCTGAATGCAGCAATCCTCTGAGAACTGCATTCAGAGTAGTGACAGAATTGTGCAAAAGGACGTCCACCGCTCTCTCCAGCCGCCCGCCCGTCTGCCGCTTGGAAACATCTGCGGCTCCCAGCGTCTTCACTGCCACGGGCCGCCCGGAAGCTGCACCTCTCTTCTCTGCTAGTCAGGGAGGGAGTGTCACATGACTCTGGTTGTATGAGCCATCTAAAGACAGATTGCATGTACTTAAAAGCACATGCAATCTGCTTCCAGTACCAACTGATCCTCCAGAGGACCAATCCTCCAACTCCCAGGGCCGGCAATGTATGATTGTGTGCACACAAATCTGCATACAATCCATCTTGCAATCCATTGAGATTGAATTATTGGGTGCAATGTCTTTCAGGTGTATGGGGGCCTTTACAAATAAAACCCACACTGCTATATATACTCAGGGGCTAAGAACACGCATACCTTCTGCAACCGAGACGTTAATTTAAAGTCCACTGCACGGAGAGGTGAACTGGTATATTACGGTATGATTTACACAATGGGGGTTAATGTGATTCACTCGGAAAGGCACAATCCCCCTTTAATGGACAAAAGCATATGCACTGCAGGTGGGGCTGATGTAACATGTGCAGAGAGAGTTAGATTTGGGTAGGGAGTGTACTTCAAACTGATATCTATATTGCAGTGTAAAAATAAAGCAGCCAGTATTTGCCCTGCACATAAACAATAAAACACCCACATCGAACTCTCTCTGCACATGTTACATCTTCCCCACCTGCAGTGCATATGGTTTTGTCCATTAGAGAGCGATTGTCCCTTTCCGAGTGAATCAGAATAACCCCCAATATTAATCACATAGGAAAAGCACACAGATGCACAAATCATTCAGTATGAGATTGTAATAAACTCCTTTTTTGCTGCATATAATAATATAGACCTCAAAGTCCTCCCATATAGTGGGATTATACACACAGCACAATCCCCAGAGCCTCTATGTTGCAACATATGTTACAGAATACTGTTACAATATATATTAATTGAATTGAGCGAAACAGTTACTTCTCACTAGCTGAGTAAAATATCACAGCCAAACATACCATTGATTTGGTAATTTTGTGACAACCCTATGAGGGATTTTTCCCAGACCTTATTGCACGTGTTTTTGATTCCGCTATAAAATATCGTTATTTCCACATACAAAATAATAAGATGCAACTAATCTGACCAATAGACCACAAGGCCTAACTTGGGGCCTTATTCAGATCTGAGCTTAGTACAAATGTGTTTGGAAAATGGGCAAAACAATGTGCACTGCAGATGTAACATGTATAGCGAGAGTTAGATTTGGGTGGGGGTGTGCTGAAACTGAAATCTAAATTGCAGTGTAAAAATGATGCAGCCAGTATTTACCCTGCACAGAAACAAAATAATTCACACAAATCTACTGTAACTCTCTCTGCACATGTTACATCTGCCCCACCTACAGTGAACATGGTTTTGCCCATTTTCAAAAAAATTTGTACTGCGATCAGATCTGAATAAGGCCCTTAGTGCATTGAAGCACCCACACAGTATTTTATTTACATGTGTGTTGCGATTGTTCCATCCATGTATGTATGTATGTATGTATGTATGTACAGTATGTGTGTTGTGATTGTTCCATCCATGTATGTATGGACAGTATGTATGTGTGTTTTTATACTTCGCATTTTTTTTTACAAATATTAACTAATAAAAGTTACATTTTATGAATAAAATTTTTTTTTTCTTGATGCACCGCACAGTGACAAACCTCTCCTTTCCTTTTATTTGATAGACTGACTTTTATCTGCGAACGCCTTAAAAATTATTCAATGGAATTATTATTATTTCTTAACCGTCTCTTATACAGCACTTTGCAATTGGACATAGGGATATAGGGATAAAACACACTGGGTAGTTACAGACAGTCAAAATGGTAGGAGCAGAGGTGCCGATAGGGGGAGTGGGTACTAATGGCCCGGGCTTTCTTGAGGGGCCTGGCGGGGGGCCCTGGACTGATTCCCCCCTACCTCTTGTGCTGTCATTGTGAGATGCTCATGCTGTCAGCACAGCACATACTGTAGGTGTGTGTTGTGCTGCTGAGCAGGGGGTGGGATGGGGGGGATAAGACTTCCTCCTCGACTGTTCGAGGTCTTGCACTGTTTTGCAGCTAAGGGGCACACCCCTAAAAATTTCACCGGTGCTCAGCTTACCTCTAGGCGGGCCTGGGTAGGAGCGCCCTGCTCGCAAGCTTGCAATCTACAAATGAGTCACATACAGTATCACTCTTCTTGTGTAACCTCTGACTTTTTCCCAGTATATAGCAGTGCCCTCCGCACCCTTGGATATCAAACCATCACATGCATTTATTTTGTCTGCCTTGTATGTCATTGGTGTATATATATATTTGTTGTCTTGTGCACTGATCTTACTACTAAGTTTTCTGTAGATTTATAGATATATTTTTTTTAACTCACACAATTCTAATTCTTTTCAGCTACACGGGATCTCGAACTACTACCAACTTTCTCATTATTGACTTTAAATCACTTACTGGGTGCCAGGTTGATGAATACTCGATGTACCAGGTGGGTGCCTGCACAAGATGGCACATTCTGTGGGTTTTCTGGGAAATAACCTGGGCCTGACTATAGGTGGGTGATTATTTGCATCTGCGGAAGCATGGCAAATTCTGAAATCTCCTGCGGACCGTGCATTGCATGGAGTGTGCTCACAAAGATGCTGTTGGAGTCGGGACACTTGTCCAATTCCGATACCACTTGGTATCGGAATTGTGGTGAAAAAGTGATGGGCATTCTGGGGTGTTATGGGAGTGTCATGGGCGTGTCAATCCAAGGGGCTGTGTTAGCCGATTATTTAATTTACTTACAGTATTTATTAGCTGGTTCTTATATAGTGCAGCAAATTCCATTGTGCTATACATCTAGAAACATTGGTTAGTTACAGACAGTCAAAACGGTAGGAAGACCTCGCCCAACAATTTATAAGTAAAAGCATTGATACACAAGGATAGATGTTACCTATTGCATAATGGTCCATCGGAATGCATTGGCTCTTGGTGGGCCAGTTGATAATCATACAGTGACCCAGCAATGTTGGCCAGGGGGATGGAAAAGTGAAAGAGAAAATAAGTGTGGAGATGTGTGCACTGCACAACTCCTACCCTTGGCCCCAATGCGAAGTAGGACCCCTCGCATGGCAAAAAATGTCTTGGGCGTGGCCTAGGGATATGAGGCAAGTCACACCCCCATTTTTGCCGCTGTGGGAGCATGGCAAGCGGCTCTCTGTGCTGCTAGGTTCCCAGTCCCTCAGGCTGGAGAATAGTGACAGTGTGGACTCCTCCCCCCCCCCCCCCCCCCCGCTACAGGATCCTGCCAATCCCGGACGGGATGCTGGAACGTCCTAAAAAATATATGTTCCAGCAAAAAGCGGGACAGTTGGGAGGTATGTGACTGCACAGTGGGCAGTGGCGGGCTGGGCCTGGTGGGCAGGGTTCCTCATGCCCCCCCGGGCCGGTATGGGTTTAGTGTCCTGAGGCTGGCTTGTGGTGAGACAATTAGAGGAATCTATAACAGGGAAGAAGCAGGGCCGGCCCAACCGTTACACCGGATACACGGATACTGCGCCACAATAATAAAGGTGCAGAGAAGCAGTTAATTCCAACAGCACTGCGGTTGGACTGATATGAAGTTCCGGCCATCACAGATCGAGAGATGGCGGCGTGAGGGACACAAGGCAACAGGAACAAAGTGGAGGCCAGCAATTACCGCCATAATTGCTGGCCTGTTCATCACTGATAGAAAGGAGGCTGCATGAGGGACGTGGACATTTGCCGGTGAAAGGTTATCTATGGGGACAGCCTCAGAGCATAGTTGCAGTCCCTGTGTATACGACTGCTGTGAGGCCATATGCGAGGGGATGGGTAAGCTTACACATCCACTTGCATGGAAGTGCGGGTATGCTGGGGGGATGGGACGTGTGTTTGGTGCGGAGGCGTTTACTTGCTCGGTAAGCAGCCAATATATGCAGCCTAGCGAGCAGGTCTGAATTACCTCAATTGTAGAGCATAACAGACTTGAATAAACCACCAGACCAGACCTGGCCAATCTGTGGTGAAACTACACATCCCAGCATGCCTTGCCACAGTTTTATCATTCTGGCAAGGCATGCTGGGACTTGTAGTTTCACCACAGCTGTGGAGACATAGGTTGGCCAGGTATGTAATAGAATATTTAGAGACTGGATAGGGGGCGCTGTAATGATGAATATGTTATCAGGTAAGTGGTGTATAACAGCTATGGGACCAATAAGAATTGTAAGCGCGCTTGTACGTACAGCGATCGCCAGATCCCCCTATCTGGCGAGCGCTGGTGGAGGGCAGCAATGGCGCACGTCCCAAATCAGCAAGGCGGTGGGAGTGGGGAACGGGTGCTTCCATGCTGGTCTCCGCTTCAGGGAAACAGACAGGGAGCGACGGCAGCTGGCCGCAGGGCTTCCGACAGAATTAGGCACGCGAGCGTCTCGTACGGGTGCGCCCCATTCTGTCGCCCTCTGGCGGAGTGGCGGGCGCATGTCGATTCTGGATATACTGGACACCATATTGTAATAAGATGAACTGCAGCAAACGTGCAGCGTAACATGAAAGAATGTTAATGATAAAGCTAAATAAACCTTTCTTATGGTTTTTTTCTAGATGATACAAAGTAATACAATCCGCGGGTATAAAATAGAGGGAGAACATCTGTATATAAATCTAGACCCGGTGAGTGGCTCACATATCATCCTCCTGCTCATCTCTCTGTGATCTCCCCATGGTCTGTCCTGCACTCATCTCTCTGTGATCTCCCCATGGTCTGTCCTGCACTTATCTCTCTGTGATCTCCCCATGGTCTCTCTTGCACTTATCTCTCTGTGATCTCCCCATGGTCTCTCCTACACTCATCTCTCTGTGATCTCCCCATGGTCTCTCCTACACTCATCTCTCTGTGATCTCCCCATGGTCTCTCCTACACTCATCTCTCTGTGATCTCCCCATGGTCTCTCCTACACTCATCTCTCTGTGATCTCCCCATGGTCTCTCCTGCACTCATCTCTCTGTGATCTCCCCATGGTCTCTCCTGCACTCCTCTCTCTGTGATCTCCCCATGGTCTCTCCTGCACTCATCTCTCTGTGATCTCCCCATGGTCTCTCCTGCTCTCATCTCTCTGTGATCTCCCCATGGTCTCTCCTGCACTCATCTCTCTGTGATCTCCCCATGGTCTCTCCTGCTCTCATCTCTCTGTGATCTCCCCATGGTCTCTCCTGCTCTCATCTCTCTGTGATCTCCCCATGGTCTCTCCTGCTCATCTCTCTGTGATCTCCCCATGGTCTCTCCTGCTCTCATCTCTCTGTGATCTCCCCATGGTCTCTCCTACACTCATCTCTCTGTGATCTCCCCATGGTCTCTCCTGCACTCATCTCTCTGTGATCTCCCCATGGTCTCTCCTGCACTCATCTCTCTGTGATCTCCCCATGGTCTCTCCTGCACTCCTCTCTCTGTGATCTCCCCATGGTCTGTCCTGCACTTATCTCTCTGTGATCTCCCCATGGTCTCTCCTGCTCTCATCTCTCTGTGATCTCCCCATGGTCTCTCCTGCTCATCTCTCTGTGATCTCCCCATGGTCTCTCCTGCTCTCATCTCTCTGTGATCTCCCCATGGTCTCTCCTGCACTCATCTCTCTGTGATCTCCCCATGGTCTCTCCTGCTCTCATCTCTCTGTGATCTCCCCATGGTCTCTCCTGCTCTCATCTCTCTGTGATCTCCCCATGGTCTCTCCTGCACTCATCTCTCTGTGATCTCCCCATGGTCTCTCCTGCTCACCTCTCTGTGATCTCCCCATGGTCTCTCCTGCTCTCATCTCTCTGTGATCTCCCCATGGTCTCTCCTGCACTCATCTCTCTGTGATCTCCCCATGGTCTCTCCTGCACTCATCTCTCTGTGATCTCCCCATGGTCTGTCCTGCACTTATCTCTCTGTGATCTCCCCATGGTCTGTCCTGCTCTCATCTCTCTGTGATCTCCCCATGGTCTCTCCTGCACTCATCTCTCTGTGATCTCCCCATGGTCTCTCCTGCACTCATCTCTCTGTGATCTCCCCATGGTCTCTCCTGCACTCATCTCTCTGTGATCTCCCCATGGTCTCTCCTGCACTCATCTCTCTGTGATCTCCCCATGGTCTGTCCTGCTCTCATCTCTGGGTAACATTCTGGCTTTCTCTATGCAGTTGTCCAAAGATGTGGAACAATGCATCATCATCCCCTCATACGTGACCAGCCAAGCGTACACCCTGCAGGATGCTTCTGTCATTATAGAAGACATGGAAGACGGTAAAATGGCTGTGACTAATGCTATGGGTCTGTGACTGCGCAGGGATAGTGGTATTATACTTGTCATCGTCCCTGCACCCGGTGTCCTTACAGTCCGCTCAGCTAGCGGGTATACTACAGTATGCGCCACATCGTCCCTGCACCTGGTGTCCTTACAGTCCGCTCAGCTAGCGGGTATACTACAGTATGTGCCACATCGTCCCTGCACCTGGTGTCCTTACAGTATGCTCAGCAAGCGGGTATACTACAGTATGTGCCACATCGTCCCTGCACCTGGTGTCCTTACAGTCCGCTCAGCTAGCGGGTATACTACATTATGTGCCACATCGTCCCTGCACCTGGTGTCATTACAGTCCGCTCAGCTAGCGGGTATACTACAGTATGTGCCACATCGTCCCTGCACCTGGTGTCCTTACAGTTGCTCAGCTAGAGGTTATACTAAAGTATGTGCCACATCGTCCCTGCACCTGGTGTCCTTACAGTCCGCTCAGCTTGCAGGTATACTACAGTATGCGCCACATCGTCCCTGCACATGGTGTCCTTACAGTCCGTTCAGTTAGCGTGTATACTACAGTATGCGCCACATCGTCCCTGCACCTGGTGTCCTTACAGTCCGTAAAGTTAGCGTGTATACTACAGTATGTGCCACATCGTCCCTGCACCTGGTGTCCTTACAGTCCGCTCAGTTAGCGTGTATACTACAGTATGCGCCACATCGTCCCTGCACCTGGTGTCCTTACAGTCCGTTCAGTTAGCGTGTATACTACAGTATGCGCCACATCGTCCCTGCACCTGGTGTCCTTACAGTCCGTAAAGTTAGCGTGTATACTACAGTATGCGCCACATCGTCCCTGCACCTGGTGTCCTTACAGTCCGTAAAGTTAGCGTGTATACTACAGTATGCGCCACATCATCCCTGCACCTGGTGTCCTTACAGTCCGTAAAGTTAGCGTGTATACTACAGTATGCGCCACATCGTCCCTGCACCTGGTGTCCTTACAGTCCGTAAAGTTAGCGTGTATACTACAGTATGCGCCACATCGTCCCTGCACCTGGTGTCCTTACAGTCCGCTCAGTTAACGTGTATACTACAGTATGCGCCACATCGTCCCTGCACCTGGTGTCCTTACAGTCCGTTCAGTTAGCGTGTATACTACAGTATGCGCCACATCGTCCCTGCACCTGGTGTCCTTACAGTCCGTAAAGTTAGCGTGTATACTACAGTATGCGCCACATCGTCCCTGCACCTGGTGTCCTTACAGTCCGTAAAGTTAGCGTGTATACTACAGTATGCGCCACATCGTCCCTGCACCTGGTGTCCTTACAGTCCGTAAAGTTAGCGTGTATACTACAGTATGCGCCACATCGTCCCTGCACCTGGTGTCCTTACAGTCCGTTCAGTTAGCGTGTATACTACAGTATGCACCACATCGTCCCTGCACCTGGTGTCCTTACAGTCCGTTCAGTTAGCGTGTATACTACAGTATGCACCACATCGTCCCTGCACCTGGTGTCCTTACAGTCCGCTCAGTTAGCGTGTATACTACAGTATGCGCCACATCGTCCCTGCACCTGGTGTCCTTATAGTCTGCTCAGCTAGCGGGTATACTACAGTATGTGCCACATCGTCCCTGCACCTGGTGTCCTTACAGTCCGTAAAGTTAGCGTGTATACTACAGTATGCGCCACATCGTCCCTGCACCTGGTGTCCTTACAGTCCGTAAAGTTAGCGTGTATACTACAGTATGCGCCACATCGTCCCTGCACCTGGTGTCCTTACAGTCCGTTCAGTTAGCGGGTATACTACAGTATGCACCACATCGTCCCTGCACCCGGTGTCCTTACAGTCCGCTCAGTTAGCGGGTATACTACAGTATGCGCCACATCATCCCTGCACCTGGTGTCCTTACAGTCCGCTCAGTTAGCGGGTATACTACAGTATGCGCCACATCGTCCCTGCACCTGGTGTCATTACAGTTCGCTCAGTTAGCGGGTATACTACAGTATGCACCACATCGTCCCTGCACCCGGTGTCCTTACAGTCCGCTCAGCTAGCGGGTATACTACAGTATGCGCCACATCGTCCCTGCACCTGGTGTCCTTACAGTCCGTTCAGTTAGCGTGTATACTACAGTATGCGCCACATCGTCCCTGCACCTGGTGTCATTACAGTTCGCTCAGCTAGCGTGTATACTGCAGTATGCGCCACATCGTCCCTGCACCTGGTGTCCTTATAGTCCGCTCAGCTAGCGGGTATACTACAGTATGTGCCACATCGTCCCTGCACCTGGTGTCCTTACAGTCCGTAAAGTTAGCGTGTATACTACAGTATGCGCCACATCGTCCCTGCACCTGGTGTCCTTACAGTCCGTAAAGTTAGCGTGTATACTACAGTATGCGCCACATCGTCCCTGCACCTGGTGTCCTTACAGTCCGTTCAGTTAGCGGGTATACTACAGTATGCACCACATCGTCCCTGCACCCGGTGTCCTTACAGTCCGCTCAGTTAGCGGGTATACTACAGTATGCGCCACATCATCCCTGCACCTGGTGTCCTTACAGTCCGCTCAGTTAGCGGGTATACTACAGTATGCGCCACATCGTCCCTGCACCTGGTGTCATTACAGTTCGCTCAGTTAGCGGGTATACTACAGTATGCACCACATCGTCCCTGCACCCGGTGTCCTTACAGTCCGCTCAGCTAGCGGGTATACTACAGTATGCGCCACATCGTCCCTGCACCTGGTGTCCTTACAGTCCGTTCAGTTAGCGTGTATACTACAGTATGCGCCACATCGTCCCTGCACCTGGTGTCATTACAGTTCGCTCAGCTAGGGGTATACTACAGTATGTGCCACATCGTCCCTGCACCTGGTGTCATTACAGTCCGCTCAGCTAGGGGTATACTACAGTATGTGCCACATCGTCCCTGCACCTGGTGTCATTACAGTCCGCTCAGTTAGCGTGTATACTACAGTATGCGCCACATCATCCCTGCACCTGGTGTCCTTATGGGGGCCTTTATTGTGAGGCTTTTTAATAAAAATTCTCCATTTGTAAAAGAAGACCAAAGTCTGTGCTGCGGGCCCGGCTCAGACAAGAACACAAACCTGATCTTCTGAGCAGTTGAGCGGTGGTTGGCGGTCTGTACGTGTGCCAGCGGTATTCTTTTTTTTTTGTTTGTTTTATTGTTTTCAGGGACCATTTATGGCAGAAACGGGGAGCATCAGGGGTGACCGTACTCAGGTAGCTTGCTGTGATGCAGCTGCAATGTCTTCGGCATCTTCCATACTTTGACCATGCTCCGTGGCCATAAGGTTACTCAGAACAATAATCGACTGTTCTGCTACCGGTGTTGTGTCATTGTATGCAGCCGCTGGAATAGCTGCTGCGTACAAATTTGCAGCAAAGCCTTAGCGAACATCTCTGACTCAGGACTTGTGTGCTGATAAGTTGCCAACATGGCGTCTGACAATAGGGCTGATTGTGAGGCCACGGCGTAAGCTTCTTCTGCCATAGTCATATCTGCATCTTCAGCTACTAACGTTCATTTTTTAAATGCTAATTGTAACATGACAGTAAAGAGCTGATTGTCTGTCTGGTACTGTACAGTATATATTTCCAAGGCTTAGAGCTCATTGGCTGGTACTGTACAGTATATGTTTACAAGGCTCAGAGTTGATTGGCTGGTACTTTACACTATATCCCTCTAAGGCTTAGAGCTGATTGGCTGGTACTGTACAGTATATGTTTTCAAGGCTTAGAGCTGATTGGCTGGTACTTTACAATATATCCCTCCAACGCTTAGAGCTGATTGGCTGTTACTGTACAGTATATCCCTCCAAGGCTTAGAGCTGATTGGCTGGTACTGTACAGTATATGTTTTCAAGGCTTAGAGCTGATTGGCTGGTACTGTACAGTATATGTTTTTAAGGCTTAGAGCTGATTGGCTGGTACTTTACAGTATATCTCTCCAAGGCTTAGTAGTACATCTGCCACTAAGCGTCTGGGCTGGTAATCAGTTATGGGCCAGGTGTGGTGTTCAATAAAACATATCGGCAATTGTTATTTGTTCTCAGTCTATGTTTTGTCTCTCCCCCTACAGTGCACGAATCTGCAGCGGCTTCGTACAGCTACCCCTGTAACGCAAACAAGGTAAGGAGAGATCCGCTGCAGCTCTCTTCCTGCTTCATGACGTCTGTGACTCGTTCACTTACCAACCAAACTAAGGGCCCTATGTAGACCAGCTCGCTAGGCTGCGTCTTTCCGCAGCCTAGTGAGCAGGTTCTAGCCGCCCCGCCCAATGCACCCCCTCCCCTCCAAGCCCTCCTAGTGCAGGGCTGTGAATGGATGTCTATGCGAGCACATCCATTACCATGCGGCCGGTCTAATGATTTCTCCTCCTGTTGCCACCGTGGCCCAGCAGTCACTCGGCGGCTGCATGTATGAGTGTGATTTCCGGGTGGCTGTCCCAGGCAGGCAGGGGACCGCTTGTGTTCGATGGGGCCTGCCCAGCATTTCTATAGGCACCCCAACCAGTTCTGTGGGCACGCCCATGAAATGCCGGGGGTCCACCCCGGGAAACGCCCCCTGTCCGTCACTCATGCTGCGAGCACCTCGGCGAAAGGTGCAGAACCATCGGTGGAGGGGCCAAATTCGGCCCCTACTGTAAATTGTAACTGTAAACATGATCTCATTGAGTGAAAGTACAGATATGAACGCACACATAGGCGTGCGCAGCCCGTTTTATTAGGGGGTGCACCATTGGAGGGGGCGTGTCCATCACTATCTACTGGGCGTGTTCATCATCTCCTATTATTACACATAATGAAACACACTAGACATAATGTCACGCACAATAATTCCCATCACACATGCCACACACCGTAATGCCCATTACACATTATGTTAGGGCTTAAAAAAATATTATTAAAACAGGGACAATAGGGATTGTGCACGTCGAAGGCGCGCGCCAAAAATTAACACATACTTACATGCATATTACACATCACACAGCCATTACATAGTATACCACATTCCATAATGCCCATTACACGTTGTACGTGTAATGCCCATTACATGTTAAGCCTCACACCATGATGCCCATTACACGTTACGCCTCAGACTGTGATGGCCATTACAGATTATGCCATGGGGGGGGGTATGTGAAATGTTCTTTGTCAGGAGTCACATGCTCCCTGGGAAGGGGGTGGTTAAATGCTCGTTGACAAGGGGAGTTTCATGCTCATTGCTGGGGGTGCGCATTGCACACCAGCGCTCCCGTGAATCCGCACTTCCGGGTAGCGCTGTGCACTCTTCTTATAAGATGCCCACCGGAGCCGCAGCCTCCTTCCCTTTTGAGCCGCTGGCCGGATGCTGCACGCCGCACACTGAAGCTACTTTACCTGTCAGCGGCAGGCAGCATCTGGTCAGCCGCTCAAAAGGGAAGGAGGCTGTGGCGGGCACGGGACACTTGTACCCCAAGTGCCCAGGGGCAAATGCCCGCCCGCACACATAGTATACACACACATACAAAAAAACGGTTTAACCTCAATATCCCTGGAATCAAATAATCCATATGGATCCGCCTGGTATCAGATTGAAGGCCCAGCGATTTGGGTTCGACTGAAATCAACCTCGAGCTTCAGTGATGCCGAAGGGGGAACTGGCAGCCATTGAACTGGGTGGGGGTCGGAATTAGCGGGTCCCATGTTATCCTATAGGGAAAACGTTCCAGCTTTGCCTGGCAGTATCTCCGGTTCCCAGGGGGCTAGAGACACGGGGCTGGGCTCGTTGGAAAGCCCCAGCCCTCAGCTATGATTAGGAGGTGCCTGTGCACCCCCGGCACCCCCCTTGCGCACGCCTATGAACGCACAGAGAGCCACCAGCAGGCGTGATGTTCATTCCAGACAATGAATCTGTCACCTGGGGATTATCTGGTTACCGGATTCTTTCTTCACAATTATTCTCATTATAAAATGTTTTACAGTAAAAATGAGGATTGCAGGATCCCATCCTCTATGTTCCACATCACATAGGGCCTTATTTTGGTTCATTCTTTCTGACAAAATCCTTCTTAGATGGACAAAACCATGTGCACTGCAGGGGGGGCAGATGTAACATGTGCAGAGAGAATTAGATTTGGGTGAGTTATTTTGTTTCTGTGCAGGGAAAATACTGACTGCTTTATTTTTACACTGCAATATAGATCTCACTTTGAAGTAAAACCCCACCCAAATCTAATTCTCTCTGCACAAGTAACATCTGCCCCACCTGCAGTGCACATGGTTTTGCCCATCTAAGAAGGATTTTGTCAGAAAGAATGAACCAAAATAAGGCCCATAGTCCTAATAACAACCAAGTACTCTCCCCTGGGGGCCCTGCTCGTTATCTGGGGCCAATACTAGCCGTTATTTGCGGTGGTGAATACTAATTTACCAGTCCAATTCAGTGGGGGGGGGGGGGGGGACACCGGCTCCTAACAGGTACGGCCCTGCATTCCTTCCCACCCTCTATTCTGCCGATAATAACTGGCGGTGTAGGTGTTTGATTTTGGAAGGTTTTCAGGTCCCAGTTGCGCTTTACTTGCTCCGCCTGTTCCTGGACTTTGGATATGTTTTGCTAAAATGCCTCCATCACTGTACAGGTGTGTACACACGGTGCAATATGGTCGCTGAGCAATTTTGGCTTATCGCTCAGCGACCATATTGCTCAGTGTGCATTTTTTCTCAGTGATTTTTCAGTTTTGACTGACAAGTCAGCACTGAAAAGTCAAATTAAGCGATCATTAAGGTGGGAACCCAGTGATACGATCACTCAGCGATTTGTTTTATCCAGCGATATTGGCTATTATCACTCTGTGTGTACAGGGCTTAACACTCTATTGCATCTGGCTCTCTGCTGCACAGACATCATGGAGGACAGTAATGGCCTGTTAGTAATTCTCTGTGTGTTTTTTCCACAGGAATAGCCCTGGGGACACCAGCAGATGAAAGAAGAATGAATAAGAAAATGAAATAAAATCTAATTACAGTCTCTAATACATTTTTTTTTTTAAATTGGGTAAATTTTTATTGAAGCAAATGAGAATGAATGTACATCTGTACAGTTAACAAGCAGTATCGTCAATGATAATATAGATCGAGTAGTGTAAAAATGAGCAATAAACACGAGCAAACATTTAAAAAAAAGACTGTCTCTGAGTATTCTTTGTGTCAAAGTTCAGTGACCATGAGCGACGATGAAGATTGTTTAGTGGCAATACAGATGCACATATGTAGCAATCATGTATATTTTTCCCCTAATAAACTTGTCCCGGTACTCATACTTTGAGTACCATCTCCCCACCCGCCAACAAATAGAGAAAAATAAACAAATATACATAAGAAAGAAAGTTGTGCAAGCAAGCAGTACATTGACCCATTGAGATAACAGCAAGGTATAGTGTAATAGTCATCCAGCATCCCAGGGAGGAGGCATTCTCATTGGATTGAGGTAAATGGGGATGCTGTGACACGGACCGCAGCACAGAGGGAGGAGGGGGCGGGCATCAGCGAGGTTCCACGTGTAGATGATCAGCGAGCTGGATGCTCATACTGGGGGGTCAGCGGGCAGGGCCAGCCTAGAGGAGGTCCATCTATCCCATTTAGCAGCATAAGGGACGAGCGAGCCCCTTGACCTGTAGGTAAACCTCTCGTGGCCTACAACCTCATTAACAAGTGCCCTCCAGTGGTAAACATTTGGGTGTGACACGTCAAACCATTTCCTGGCTATAAGCACCTTAGCAAGGGCAGTAAGGCAGAGGACATATTTATAAACTGGGGGTGAGTGAGATTCCTGAAGTCCCAGAGCAAACATACAGTATTTAGAGTCAAAAGGGGGGAGAGACGGCTCAGTGATGAGTATGTCGACCCAGACCGTCTCCCGAGAATCGGTGAGCAGGACCATAACATGTGCCAGAAGTCAGCGCCAGGCGACGCACATCTGGGACAGGCGTCATCCGGTCTGAGCCCCGCTCGCAGCATGGAGACTGGAGATCTATAAGCTCTATGCAGTACATAAAATTATACTTGCTGATATTTCAAGCAGGGGGTGGCGTGTCTGACCGAGTCAAGGACCTCGGCCCACTGTTCCCCATCGAGTGCCCCAATGCTGAGCTCCCATTTAGCTTTAAGGTGGTCAAGGCTATTAGTGTCTATTCGGCTGATAATACATTTATAAATGGTGGAGACTTGCTTTGTGGTGGCCAGGGATTGAAGGAGAGTTTTAATTGGGGAGTCAGAGGCAGAGGGGGGGGGGGGGGGAGTCACTGAACTGAGCCTGGGCCTACATTGTAAATAGCGGTAGAAGGATCTATTCGATATTTGGAGCTCCCCTGAAATTTGTTGGAATGTTTTAATTGTGCCCATAGAGAAAAGCTGAGAAACTGATGTAAGGCCTGCCCTCAACCAGAAACCATCGGAGGAGAGCTGTTTGAACTCCGGGTACGACCTATTGAACCATAGGGGAGTCTCCCCATCCACCCCAACCGCATATCTTGTGGGATTGGCGCCAAACAAGTAGCGCCTGCTCAAAGAGAGCGGATAGAGTAGGCTTAAAGGGAGAGGAGAGAAGAAACTAAAGGGGGAGGAGGCGGGACCCCACACACTCGGCAAAGGAGCCCTCAAAGGTAGGGCCGGATCTCCCCATTATCCAATCTGATATATGTGCCAGTTGGGCTGCAAGGTAGTAGAGCCTGAAATCAGGGAGTCCCAAACCCCCGTCCACTCTCGGTTTAGTGAGGGTCTTGATTGCAATCCTAGGGGGCCTGTTTGCCCATATAAAGGAGGAGATAAGCGTGTTGATGGCCATGAATACATATTTGGGTATATAGATCGGGGAGTGTTGAAGTAGGTATAGGTACTTAGGAAGAATAGACATTTTGATGAGGTTGATTCTGCCCATGACTATCAGGGGGAGTTTCTTCCATAAGTGTATTTCATTTTTAAGTTCCTTGGTGACCGCATTGATATTGAGGCCTACAAAATCTGTGATAGTAGGAGTTACCCAGACCCCCAAGTATTTAAACTTGAGGACCCACTGAAGTGGAGAGGCAGTCGGCAACCTATCCGGCACCACGCCGGAGAGGGGGAGTATGCTGGATTTCCCCCAATTAACCAGGAGACCCGAAAAGATCCCAAATGATTGTATTATCTGTAGCATCTCTTGCAGGGAGGCCGCAGCATCGTTTAGGAAAAGGAGGGTGTCATCCGCGTATAGTGCTACAACGTCCTCTCGTCCACCCAGGGGAATGCCCCGGACCACCGGGGAGTCACGTAGCATGATCGCCATGGGTTCAATGGCAAGGGCAAATAGGGCCGGTGATAGTGGACAGGCCTGCCTAGTGCCCCTGCCCAGTGGAAACGCCTCTGTCACATAGCTATTGACTGAAATGCGGGCCACCGGTGAGGAGTACAGCAGACGCATCCATTTTATGTAGTTGGGACTGAAGGCAAATCTGCGCATCACCTCCCAGAGATAGTCCCACTCCACCGAGTCCAAGGCCTTGGCAGCGTCCAGGGACACCACCACCGCCCCCGACCAATCCGCGCTGCCCCCTTGTAAATGGCAGAATAGTCTCCTAAGGTTTCGAATGGTGGAGCGGCCCAGCATAAAGCCAGACTGGTCCTCATGTATGACTGAGGTTACTACCGAGTTAAGCCTGGTCGCCAGTATTTTAGCGAGTATTTTTACATCAGTGGAGAGGAGAGATATGGGGCGATAAGAGTCTGGGAGGGAAGGATCCTTCCCAGGTTTAGGGATCACGACAATGATTGCCTCCGCCATGGACGGGGGCAGGGCACCCCCCCCTCCCAGGTCGTCATACAGCTGAAGGAGATAAGGGACAAAGTAATCTTTATATTTTTTGTATATCTCTATCGGTATACCATCACTACCAGGGGCTTTTTTATTAGGAAAGGAGGCTATGGCCGCCTCAATCTCAGCAGAGGTGATGTCAGCTTCCAGCAGGGCAACAGATTGCTGGGACAGATGAGGTATGTCGCCCGGGATGAGTACAGTGAGGAGTAGAAGGCCAGGAAGATTTGTGCAATCTTCATGGTGTAGTGTCCCCCCCCCCTGTTGGTCACATATTTTTTGTATGGAGCAGGAGGATCTTTCATCCCGAGCGAGATACGACAAATAGCTACCTCCTACATCGGACTGGGAGTACCTGGTATGGGCCGAGAAGAGGAGTTTACGTTTAGATTTGTCGAGTAGGTGGTCAGTCCACAGTTTACGCGCAACATCCCACCCCAATCTATCCTCAGGGAGGCCTGATCGCAAGTACGCAGCCTCACTTAGGGGTTTATTCTAGTTCATTCTTTCTGACAAAATCCTTCTTAGATGGACAAAACCATGTGCACTGCAGGGGGGCAGATGTAACATGTGCAGAGAGAATTAGATTTGAGTGAGTTTTTTTGTTTCTGTGCAGCGAAAATACTGACTGCATGATTTTACACTGCAATATAGATCTCACTTTGAAGAAAAACCCCACCCAAATCTAATTCTCTCTGCACAAGTTACATCTGCCCCACCCGCAGTGCACATGGTTTTGTCCATCTAAGAAGGATTTTGTCAGAAAGAATGAACTAGAATAACCCCCTTAATGAGCATGCCCCCTCCAGCCTGATCTCCTCCTCCCGCCCGGCCCTCTTGATGTTTGCTATTCTCTTAAGAAGGGAACCACGGATAACTGTTTTAAATGTCTTGTGTCTTATAACCGGGTCCCGGCACGAAGCATTATCCTCGTGGAACCTGGACCACTCCCCCACCAGCACGTCATTGTCAGTCAGCAGGGTGAGCCAGAAGGGATTAAGCATCCAGGTGCTGGAGCCGCGAGAAGGCATCAAATCCAGCGTGACAGACAGGGGAGAATGGTCCGATATTCCCCTCTGGAGGTACTCCACAGCAAGGGTTTTAGATAGCAAGTCAGGGGAAACAAGCACAAGGTCAATTCTAGAGAACGATTGGTGACCCGGGGAGAAACACGAAAACTGTCTGTCAGTGGGATGTCTATGTCTCCAAGCATCAACTAGATTCAGTTCAGCGGTTAGTTTAGCAAACGGGGTGGGCGAGAGATCAGAGGGGGGGGGGGGTCCCATCTGTCAAGGGACTTATCAAGAATATTATTAAAGTCCCCTATGCAGACCGTGGGGGCCGGCGGGAAGGACGTCATTACTGTCGGGAGGGGGTATGTATATCGCTAATATATTCATGGTAGTGTGGTTGATATTAGCTCTAAGGAAGACATACCGGCCATATTGGTCGATTTGATGATGGGTGAGGTGGAAATTGATGTTTTTTTTTTATTAAGATCGCAACCCCTCTGGCATTGTTAGAAAAGGTGGAATGGAACATATGACCCACCCAGGACTTCTTAAGAGACAACGTTTTAGTGCCCATCAAATGTGTCTCTGAGAGGCAGGCTATATCTACTCCATGTTTTTTGATCTCAGCTAACACCAATGAGCATTTGATCCGGTCATTGAGACCCCGCACATTCCAGACGAGTATGTGGAGGCCCGCTACAGCATTAGGGGGAGGCATAGGTTAGAGAAGAGACAGGAAGGAAGGAGGGGGGGCACTCATCATCAAGGCACGGGACGCGTAGATATGTCCCCAGCCAAAGCGGGGGCATACGAAATGTCGGGCGCTGACACTGAAATAAGATCCTATTCACCTCCGACCCACCCAGGAAGCGGTTGGTGGAAAAAGGGCCCCGGTCCCCCACCCCCAGTCCCAGAACACTACGGCCACAGCACAGACATCTGGTTAAAGTAGAGTATCGTACCAACGTACACATCCTTGCATTTAGAGATAGTAAAGAAAATAAAAAGGAGAAAACGCAATGAAAGAAAAACATAAACATAAACAAGAAAGAAAATCCCAACACCCCATCCCACCCGGTATACCTACCAAACATTAGATATACTTTGGATCCCTATAACAGTTAGAACTAAACTTTCCCAGTCAGACTATGAACTGTATTAACTAAGGGGTATAGAGACCTGTGGTCAACTATAAAAAAAACAATTTCCTTGCATGTATTGAGCTCCTTTAAGTGGAGTGCATCCTGAGCTAAGCAGATAAATCTATAAAACAACAGAGTTGGACAAAAAGGTTAGGTGTCCCACTTGTGGGATATTAGAACCATTCTGCTCACGATAAAGATGTCAGTTCAGGTGCCGCGGTCTACGGTCCAGCCACTGCTCGGCCTCTTGGGGTGTGTTGAAGAAATGGGTGGTGCCATCCGCCACCACCCGGAGTCGCGCCGGGAACAACATAGAGTATTGCACTTGTCTGTCGCGTAGCTTGCGCTTGACCTGTAAGAATTGGGCCCGGGTCTTCTGGACGTCAGCTGCAAAGTCCGGATACGCTGCCACCACCTGGTTGTCAACTTTAAGTGGGCCGCGTTCTCGGGCAAGCCTGAGGACAGCGTCCCTGTCTTTATAGTGTAGAAAGCGGGCAATAAAGGTGCGTGGTGGAGCTCCCGGCGGTGGGCCCTCTCCACAGTAAATTGTTGACTGAAGTCATCAGGGGAGAATGTCTCTAGCAGCCATCTCTCCAGGAATTTCTCGGGGGAGGAGCCCTCCGCCCTCTCCGGGAGACCAACAAAGCGCACGTTATTGCGGCGTAAACGCCCTTCCATATCTGACATTTTGGATTTGACAGATGCCATTTGCGTGGTGAGATCCGCCACCGCTGCTTTTAGGGGGTTAGTCACATCTTCTAGATCGGATATCCAGTGTTCAGCTTCCCCCACCCGCTCACGGACCTTCTGCATGTCATGACGGATAAGGGAGATGTCAGATTGCACCTGGCCCATTTTATCCATGACTCTCTGTTCGGTGGCCGCTATGGCCATGAGAATCTGCTGGGTGGACTGGGCTGAGGTTTCAGCAGGAGGGGAGTCCTCTCCCTCATTCGGGGATTGTGGGGAGCTGGATGATTGTGCTGGGGTTGGGAACCACGGGCATACTTCTCAAGCCTGGACGCAGCGGATGCGCCTCCAGTTTTCCCCAAGGTTAAGGATACTGGGGGTTTGGGTATAACCAGCACACACTGGGGAAGTGAGTACCAGTGTAATCACAGTAAAGGTTTGGTGCTGTAATGGGTCTGGAGTCAGTATCACAGATCTTAAAGGCACGTTATCCCACTCTATCCCAGCAGATGTCAGCTGTGAGGGGTGACAGGGACCCAGCAGCGATTTCAGAGAGCACTCAAGTCACAAGGGTAGAGGGTAACCCCTCCGGTGTGGGCAAAAGCAGATGAGGATGATACTTATGCAATATCAGAGAGCAGCAAGTCACTGAATAAGAGGCCAATCTCTCAGTGCAGGCCAAGGTAAATGGTGCAATTTTAGAGAGCAAAAGTCACTTAGTCAGAATGCAACCCTTCAGGGGGTAGCTGCAGCAGGTGGCAGAGTCACAGTAGCAGTGTCTAGGAGCAGGGTCACTGCATCCAAGAGCAGTTATTAGATCTGCTGACTTTGGGTTGCAGGGTCCCAGAGAGAACGAGGTTATAATGTCACTGTGTGAGGTGGAATCCCACACCCCAGGTTCATAGAGCCCACTGTCTGTATTTTCACCCACCAGCAGGGCTAAGTTTAAAAGGAGTGGTGGAAGGGCAGGAGTGGTGGAAGGGCAGGTTGTGGTCTCAGTGCCCAATTGATGTCTCCAGGGCAGACAGTATGGGGAGTGGTGGAAGGGCAGGCTGTGGTCTAAGTGTCCAATTGATGTCTCCAGGGCAGACAGTATGGGGAGTGGTGGAAGGGCAGGCTGTGGTCTCAGTGCCCGATTGATGGCTCCAGGGCAGACAGTATGGGGGGCCTAAAATGGCGCCGTCCTCCTCCTCCTCGCGCCCACTCAGTTTCCTTGCCGGACACACCGGCCTGACTCACCCGTTATTATGGCCTCCGGGGGGGACCACCGCCTCCCGATGGGTCTTGAGCTGGGAGGCGCCGAGTCCCCACGTCCAGCCAGCCGCCTCCCGGTGCCGAGTACCGGGCAGGGGGACGAGGCCGCGGGCTCGCGTAAGAGCCGGGCGCCGGAGCTGCTGCGTGGAGAGGTAGCTGGGCGGTCGCCGGCGGGGGGATGTAGCCGGTCACCAGACCGCGGCGAGTCCACAGGGGAGAGGGTCCAAGCCAGCACTATCTCCGGCGCTCCTTCCTACAAGATGGCGGTGGCCGCGGTGTGCAGGGATCCGGACAGAGAACCGGGTCTCCCACAGACAGGTACCTGCGCCTCCAAAAGTGTCCCTAATCGCGGCAGCAGGGTCCAGGGGGAATGTGGAGGGGATATGGAGGCACTCAGGGCGAGATAAAGGCTTAGGATTGAGGATGATGCAGGATTGATGAAGGAGCTCAGGGAGAACACTTCTGCTCACATGCTCGGCCAAGCCATGCCACAGTCTCTAATACATTAGTTAATTCAAAGCTGAAGAGAAAATTCTAATCATTGGAACTGGGAATGTTAATGTATCTAACTACACAAGTAACATCTCATTTTTAAGGTTACACAAAATTGTTTCTTGATTTACAAATGTTCATGTTCACTGTCCAGCAGATCAGTAGATGTCACTTGTCGCAGTCACTGCTATGTATGCTTCCGATGTTGCCCCCGCTATGTAATCACAGGGACGAGCTGATGTACCCAGTTTCAACCAGGCAATGGTTAAAGGTTTTTAAAAATCCATGTTTAGTTGGTGGCTGCAAATAACTGTCACAGTGTCCAGACCACCTAGCAGGTCACATGTTCCAGGTCACCCAGGAGGTGTTCAAGAGTCCACCAACTGTCACATTTTCCAGAGCACAATGGTGATGCTCTGTAAAGGGCAGGCAGACGTTTTGCTACATAACTACAAAATGCAGTAACCAATTACAATGTTAATATTTTCTGCAAATCTACGGACCAAGACCTTTAACTTGGTATATGACGCGACCTGCACACACAATGTCACGCATAAATGTTTCTGCTGCTAATAAATAGATTTTCTGATTTTTTTATGCTATTATAAATTTCTTGTGAAACCAAAATAAAATCAACCAATCAGTAGCAGTGTGTCTGGGGAGGTTTTTTCAGTATCGCATTCCTCCATAAAGAGTCTCTATTATAGGCTGAGCCAATGGTCATGAGAACACAGAAGGAAGTGCGGGACTTTACAAATGGTGATTCCAAGTATAACATTGACAGTACAAGACAGGGACTTACGCAGGGTTTTATCAGATCCTATATCCTGCCATATACTGTATAATATAAGAAGCACCATTGTGTCTGTCTGCTGGGGAAGGAGGGGGGGAGGGTAGAAGCAATGTCCACTGTAAACGGGATACAGTCAATGGGTCACCAGCATGATGGTCGACACTATTAGGTTGACATGCATTAAGGTCGACCGACATGGGTTAGGTCGACAGGGTCATTAGTTCGATATGGCTTTTCTCTACTGTTTTTTGAGCCAAAATGTGCCGACACACCGGATGTCAGCTGCCCACCCTGTTCGCGTAGCAGAGTGCTGCAAATCTGAGTTACCAGCGAATGACTTCGATTTGTGTTTTTAGTTGGCTCGAAATTTACAGCTTTGCAAGTCAACCAGAATGACCCACATAATATATTCTTATTGTGTTATTTAGTCCATCCTAACATTGCTCAATATATCTCACTGCCCCATACAGGACGGACACTTCATTGTTACACTGCTATTTTGTTGGTGAAATATGGAAAGAACATTCTGCGCCCTTTGATTTAATTTACAGGTGGATATACGTACCAGTCCCACATAAAAAAGGAGACCAAGACAGCGCTAGAAACAATATTAAACACTTTGGGGGAAATTTACTAAAGGAAATTTGTAAAAAAATAGGTGTATTTGTATCCAGAAAAACACTTATTTTGGTACTTATGTACTAACTGGGCTGCCGATTTTGAAATCGGGTCTATCGCATGCGATGCGATGCGATGGACCCGATTTTTACATAGGATTCAATGTTAAAATGGACTGAGTCCATTTTAACATGGAATTCAATGGGAAAAGGGGTCCTTTTCATACCCCTACTATCCAAGTGGGCATGGAGTTGGATATAAACCTGTGGCGAGCGTAGCGAGCCACCGAGCCCGAAGCGTGGCGAGCGGACACAGAATACCGTCCCCTCGCGGGGCTCGCCACGCTTCGGGCTCGGTGGCTCGCTACGCTCGCCACAGGTTTATATCCAACTCCCTGCCCACTTGGATAGTAGGGGTTGAAAAGGACCCCTTTTTCCCATTGAATTCCATGTTAAAATGGACTCAGTCCATTTTAACATTGAATCCTATGGAAAAATCGGGTCCATCGCATCGCATCGCATCGCATCGCATCTGATTGTATCCTTAAGTTAAGGCATACAATCAAGAAATCGGCAGCCCAGATAATACATAAGTACCCTTATTTTTGACATTTACTATTCCGAAAATACGGCAATTCGTATTGATAGCACATCAATACGACTATGAATTGCCGTATTTTCGGGATAGTAAATGTCAAAAATAAGTGTTTTTCTGAATACAAATACACCTATTTTTTTACAAATTTCCTTTAGTAAATTTTTCCTTAGTGCCAGAAGAATTTGTCAAAATCGTTGTGAAAATTGCCAAGCAAACATTTTTATTCATCATAACGACTTGTCGTGTGACCTTATATAGGAAATATTGGGTGAGTTTAATAGGATGAGAGATTCAAAAAGTGAGATATTTGGTAAGAAATCTCCAGTTTTTTTAAAGCGGCAATCATTTACACTGCTAAACCAGTTTGATTTTGCAGTATAAATGATTGCCGCTTTAAAAAAACTGGAGATTTCTTCCCAAATCTCTCACTTTCTGAATATCTCATCCTATTAAATCTCACCTATAATCTTTGTTTACACACGTAGGCACTCAAAGGGTTAATTATGCAAAATATCAAAACACACACATATATATATATGCTGGTATTGCTAAAATATTAATTCAAAGTTGGGTCTATATGGTCCTTTCTATGTTAGTTCTTATAGCAGTGATAATGGTGGTTGGCAGCAATATTTACAGTGACCCCGGGAGTGTCTGAACAAGCGCACAAAAAAACACAGTTAAACTGCAGTCACTGTGAGGAAGATCCCCCAGATAATGATCAGCTGAGGGGAACTGTTCACATCTAGGCCCTTATTCTGGTCGGTGCGGTAATATCCGCGTGCGTTCGTGCCGCCGATGTTTTGTTTCTGCGCATGTGCAGAGGCGTCTCTGCGCATGTGCGAGCGGGGCGTATGGCCAAATCCCGCATGAAATGTGAACACTCTGAACAGGGGGTGGAGAGGGGCGTGAAGGGCTATTTGGGCTCATTACCATATGCGTACGCCCTGCGTTTCATGGGCGTTCCCATGCAAATGCTGGGCGTACGTATGGTAATGCAGCTGTGACGCAGGTGTAGGGGGCGGACATATGACATCGCCGGATGTCAGCTGCCCGCCCAGATCCCTGCTTTTGCACGGAAAAATGTCCGTGTGGTCTGAGGTTGCGGGAGCTGTTGGAGCACTCGGTCCTGCATTCGATGGTCTGCGACCATCGAATGATGGGGGAGGTTCCCTGAGATGGAGGAGGAGTATTCCGTGAAAAATACACGTGCGGTCTGTTCGGCCAGCTTATTACCGCGTACGGACGGAGTTGGCAATCCGTATGGAAGGCGGGATTTCGCACGCACGGTCCTGGCCGCATAATCGGATCTGGCCGCACCGATCAGAATAAGGGCCCTAGAGTGGTAACTATACCTCACTAACACTGCAAAAACGCTATACTTATACTTATTACTTATCTATATAATAAGTTGAAGAGTGTGGGTGACATTCTATGGGATGAGATAATCTGACTTTGGCGAATTTTATCGCAAAAACATCAGTTTTCGCACTTTTTCCCTAATTCGCATATTTAATGAGATGCGAAAATCGGCAAAAAGTGCGGTTTTGCCGCGAAATCTCACTTTTTAAAAGTGCGATTTTTAGTTTTCGCCAGAACTCGCTGCCAGATGTTTTCACATTGAAAAGTATACAATTCGCATATTTAATGAGATGCGAATTTGAAAAATGTGTCTAAAAATCTCCAAAAAATCTGACCAGGTTCTGATATGCGATTTGGCCAGAACCCTGCACAGATCATAGAGATCTGTGCATGGCCCTGTGTTAAAAAATGTGGAAAAGTATTTTTTGACAAAAAAATAGCGTGGGGTCCCCCCTCCTGAGCATAACCAGCCCCGGGCTCATTGAGCCAGGGCTGGTTCCAAAAATACGGGGGACAAAAAGCATAGGGGTCCATCGTATTTCTGAAACCAGCCCCGGACTCTTGGACCGGTCCTGGTTCCAAAAATACGGGGGACAAAAAATCTGGGGGTCCCCCGTATTTTGAAACCAGCACCGGGCTCCAACAGCCCTTGGTGTCATGCCACAGCCGGGGGACACTTTTTATATAAGGTCCCCCGGCCGAAACATGAGCACCGTGGCTGGTCAGCCTTGGACGGCTTACCTGGAGGAGTGGGGACCCCCCCATAAAGGGGTCCCCCCCCCCAGGCTTCACCCGTCCAGGGCTGAAGCCCGGGGCTATCACCGGCGTCCGTGGCCAGTGGACGCCGGCCTGATATGGTTAAATCTTACATACATAACATCGCTTGATACAGGAGAACTACAAGTGCCAGCAGACCTCCCCCGCATGCTGGGACTTGGAGAGCCACAAGTCCCAGCATGCGGGGCATTAATGGGCCCACTGGGACTTGTAGTCCACCTGTAAAAAGAATGTTAAAAAAAAACACACACAGAGAAGTAAAAGTTTATTACACACACACCTCACTTTTACATCAGCGTTACTTACCATTCCTGGATCCAGCGCTGGTCTGGCTGCTTCACAGCCGGCTCCCCCCGCACTGACAGGCAGCGGGGAGAACCGGCTTTCTCCGTTGCCTCTAACAGCTTCTGTAGCGCTGTTCCAGCGCTACAGAGGCTGAGAGCACGATTGGCCGATACGTCTCCATGGAGACGCATAGTTCAGTCCTGATTGGCTGAGCTATCCGTCTCCATGGAGACGGATAGCTCAGCCAATCGCGCTCTCTGGGACAGCTCACTGGGACAGCGCTACAGAAGCTGTTAGAGGCAAGGGAGAAAGCCGGTTCCCCCCGCTGCCTGTCAGTGTGGGGGGAGCCGGCTGTGAAGCAGCCAGACCAGCGCTGGATCCAGGAATGGTAAGTAACGCTGGTGTAAAAGTGAGGTGTGTGTGTGTGTAATAAACTTTTACTTCTCTGTGTGTGTGATTTTTATAAACATTCTTTTTACAGGTGGACTACAAGTCCCAGCGGGCCCATTAATGCCCCGCATGCTGGGACTTGTGGTTCTCCAAGTCCCAGCATGCGGGGGAGGTCTGCTGGCACTTGTAGTTCTCCGGTATAAAGCAATGTAACGTATGATCGATTTTACCCTATCAGACCGGCGTCCACTGGCCACGGACGCCGGTGACAGCCCCGGGCTTCAGCCCTGGACGGGTGAAGCCTGTGGGGGGAAACCCCTTTATTGGGGGGGTCCCCACTCCTCCAGGTACCCCGTCCAAGGCTGACCAGCCACGGTGCTCATGTTTTGGCCGGGGGACCTTGTATAAAAAGTGTCCCCCGGCTGTGGCATGACACTGCGGGCTGTTGGAGCCCAGTGCTGGTCTCAAAATACGGGGGACCCCCAGATTTTTTGTCCCCCGTATTTTTGGAACCAGGACCGGTCCAAGAGTCCGGGGCTGGTTTCAGAAATACGGGGGACGCCTATGCTTTTTGTCCCCCGTATTTTTGGAACCAGGTCCGGCTCAATGAGCCCTGGGCTGGTTATGCTTAGGAGGGGGGACCCCACGCCGTTTTTTTTTAAACTTTTTTTTTTAGCACAAAATTGCATTTATGAAAATGCGCACATTTTCATGACTAAAAATCGCCCGAAATCGCGGCAAATCGCATTTTTTGCCGCAAATTCGCATCTCATTACATATGCGAATTTGTGGCAAAAAATGCGATTTTTAAAGGTGCGATTTGGTGCGATTTTTTTTTAGTCTAAAAAATCGCACCCTATTACATTTCGACCAGTATGTTTGGTGTTTCAGTGGGAGAAAATTTTAATCCTCGACTTCACAATGATTTTTCCACTTCTGTAAGGGTTGTAGTGGAAAGGTTGAAAATTCTTTTGTAATTGTACTCGCTCCTTCTTTGTGCTAATTTATTTAGTTTCTCTTGTCTACCCTACCTTCTCCCTCTACTGCGTCTTCTTCTTTTCGGAGTTCCTAACGCTCTTTTCTCTGTCTGAGTACTGATGTAGTTTGGATGAACGGGGTTCTAAAAAATTCCTTTGTATTCATTAGTGGCAGTGTGGTCAAAAGGGACCTCCCCTCTATCTTTTGGTCTAGTGCCAGATGGGACGTCTCCAGTTTGAGGATGTTTTGGGGGTCACGTGACCATTGGTTGTCAGGTGATCTGGGTGCTCCAATGGAGTTATTAAAATTTATGTTTTTCTTCTAAAGGTATTTATGTGTTTTTACCAATTATAAACATATGATTGACAAATACTATTTATATATAAAATACTCTGCCTAAATTGGACGATCTGGTGCATCTTATTCTTTTCATTACCAGGGTATAAAAACCATTCTGATAGTCATCATTATATCCTTGATAAAGCTGCATTTTGGAGAGCAGTGAAACATGTTGGTGGCCCATACTAGCACTCACTACAATATATTTGTTGGTGGATCTGAACCACCCCCACTGTTCTTAGGACACCTACAAAATTCAGTGCATGGTTCCATTGAAACCTATACCATTGCCTATCTACTGTGGTAAACCACTGCCAAGAATTGTCTCCAATGACCGCTGGACATTTTCCATCGTGCCCCAGGTCACTCAACTAGAGAGGACTGGCCACACATCCACACCTTCATTGGCGTAACGGGACTTACTATAATACCCCTCTATCAGCCATCCTTTCAAACAGGAGGACTTCCATCATTTGGAGTGGACAATACATCCATATCCAGGAGTGGTAATTATAACATCACCTTTCTTATTATTACACCAAGAAGGGGCTGCTCACCACCAAGGGCACTATAGGAACAGATCCACAACTCACTGTATATGTTCTATTTTGTGCAGTATTATACAGGGTGCTATCATTTTAAACATTCAATTCTTTGTTTATGTAATTGAATTGAACTTGTCATTTGTATAAATTCTTCATTTAATTTTAAATTTTTAAGTAATTTTTAAATAAAAATAGTTTATTTGTAAAGATCATCCAATTTATATAGACAACAAATCTTTTATAATGTTTACATTAACAATTATTAATTGAATCTGAATACTCAGAACTGGTTTGGTTCATCCTTTCTTCATATGGCAAAGCCACCTGACTTGACTGAGAAGTTCTGAAATAAGTAGTGTACCATATTTTCTTTACATTTGCATCCTAGTCACATTGCAGATACAGCAACAAGCTGCTCATAGGCGATTTTTAAACAGGCACGGGTTTTATCCCTCGGCTAATAGCCAACTATAATACCTGCTGTGTGTGTGTGTGTGTGTGTGTGTGTGTGTGTGGGGGGGGGGGGGCTGTTTGGTGCACTTGAAAAGAGGGGCATGTTGCTTTCCATCTTCTGGGAGTGTTGAGGCCGGGGTCTTCATCATCCAGTGCATATTTCCTTGCCCCGGGTGAGAAGATCTGATCGTCATTCTGTGTAAGCTTTGTTTTTTTATCAGATGAGCAAAAGTGTAAATATTAAGACCAAGGATCAGATGCTACAGTACATCAAGTTCGAACAAAACACAGTATTCAGGCCACAGATGCTGTCAGACAGAAGACTATTTCCTGCAGCTTTAGCATTGCCACACATCACTGCCGTCACTGAGTCAGGCCCAGTGTAGGTTAGAAATGTAGATTTGTCGATTCAGATTATTTAAATTATTAAATACTAGCTGACCAGCCCGGCGTTGCCCGGGACAACCTTGGTTTTTTTTTTAATTTCCAAAATTGCTGTGCTGAAAAAGTCTTATGCTGCGCTTATGGCTCAAGATTATAATTTATTAAAACCTCCACCATATTGTTAGAATGTGTTTGCATTGATACTCAGTGCCAGCAATGATATCAGGGGTGGTGTTGTTGTTGTTTGAAACGCACCACTCCTGAATTTATAGCTTGTGTGTGTTGATGAATTCCACATCCACTCCTGAGATTTAGCACCTATGATACATTTATTTTTGTGTGTTTGTGTGCGTTGTACTGTTTTTGTGTGTGTTGTAGTGTATGTGGGTGTGTGTACTGTGGTGTGGTGTGTTGTGTATTATCTGTTCAATGTGTAAGTGTGTGAAGTGCGCTACGTATAAATATGTGTGTGCAATGGTCAAAGTGGAAATTTTGACGTGGAGGTATGGTGAGGTATGGGAAATTAAAGGCTGAAGTTATGTGCACACTCCAGAAAAAGAGGGTGCCGCCACTGAAAAGGGGGCATGTCCTTGAGTGTAGTGTACTATGCTGTATGCCCCTTGTACACATTATGCAAAACAGAAGTAGACCCCCTTACACTTGCCCCTTAATTATTATGCCATGCGGAAAGAGCCAAAATTCCCCTTTTGCGACACAGAATGAGCAAAAAAATTCAAATTATACCACCCGGAAAGAGCCAAAATTCCCATTATGCTACATAAATTGAGCCAAAATTCACGCTATGCAACATGGATTGAGGCAAAATTCACATCATGCCACCTGGAATAAGCCCAAATTCCCATCATGCCTCCTGGATTGAGCCAAAATTCACATTATGCCACACAGAAAGTGCCAAAATTCACTTTATGCCACACGGATTGAGCAAAAATTCACATTATGCCACATGGCGGGGTGATGCATGGACAGAGACGGTAGGGTGATACAGGGGCAGAGATGGCGGGGTGATGCAGGGACAGAGTTGGCGGGGTGATGCAGGGACAGAGATGGCGGGGTGATGCAGGGACAGAGATGGCGGGGGGATGCAGAAACAGAGATGGCGGGGTGATGCAGGGACAGAGATGGCGGGGTGATGCAGGGACAGAGATGGCGGGGTGATACAGGGACAGAGATGGCGGGGTGATGCAGGGACAGAGATGGCGGGGTGACGCAGGGACAGAGATGGCAGGGTGACGCAGGGACATGCACCTCTATGTCACACTACATGTCACATTCATCCCACCTGCTACCTGTCACATTCATCTGACCCAGCTCCTGTTTACATCAATGGGGGAAGCCCAAACTCCAGACCGCAGCATCCTGTGGTCAGTATGGAGGTTGGACGGGGGTCACAGCAGCAGCGGAGTCAGGGAGGAGGTGAATGGATGTCTGTGTGCGGCATCCATTCACCTCGCAGACAGGGGGGTGCATGGGGGCTGGGGGCAGCCCAGCAGCTTACTTTGGTGCTGGGCTTGCCCCCAGGGCGATGATCGGTGGTCCTGGCAGGGGTGATCACGGTCCCAGCAATTGGAGATGATGTCATCTTCAAGCGCCACCTCCGTCTACACTGCAGGTAGGCACCACAGTGTAAACGGTCCAAATCCCGGATCCGACTTGGCTTGGATCCGTGTTCCAAATGCCATGTCGGATCCGGGTTTTTTGGTGTAAAAGGGGTATAAGTGTGTGTGTGTTCTGTGTGTGTGTGTGTGTTTTGTACTGTTTTGGGGTGTGTTGTAGTGTATATGGGTGTGTGTTGTACTGCTTGTGGTGTGTTATGTGTGTGTACTGTGGTGTGGCATGTTGTTTTGTATCTGTCCAATGTGTAAGTGTATGAGGTGCGCTACATATAAATATGTGTGTGCAATGGTCGAAATGGAAATTGTGAAATGGGGGTATGGTAAGGTATGGGAAATAAAAGGCTGAAGTTATGTGCACACTCCAGAAAAAGAGGATGCCACCACTTACAGCAGGGGTGGCCAAACCGGTCCTCGAGATCTACCAATGGTCCACGTTTTCCACATCACCTAGCTGGTGCACAGCTGTAGTCATTACTAACTGTCACATTTTAAAACCTGCTGCATTCATTCCTACTATAGATCCACAGGTTGACTGGAAAACATGCACCGTTGGTAGATCTTGAGGACAGGTTTGGCCACCCCTGACTTACAGTATGTATGTGTACTGTGGTGTGGCGTGTTGTATCTGTCCAATGTGTAAGTGTGTGAGGTGCGCTACGTATAAATATGTGTGTGCAATGTGTATGTTTGTGTGTGTTGTACTGTTTTTGGGTGTGTTGTACTGCTTGTGGTGTGTTATGTATGTGTGTGACTGAGTGTTGTGTGTATCTTGCCAATATGTAAGTGTGTGGTGTGCTACGTATACAGTATATGTGTGTGTAGTGTGCTGTGTGTGCGTAGATGGTGTACTGTGTGTGATGTGTGTGGGTGTGTGTGTACAATGTGTACGTGTGTGTGATGTGTGGTCTATGTATTTCCCCAATTATTCCCAATTGTTGAAAGCCTTCACCATAATGCTAGAATGTGTTTGCATTCATACTAAATAACAGCAATGAACTCAGGTGTGGTGTTGTTCCTTTGTCTTCGGTTTCCCAGATCGTCAATTTTTTCCAGATCATTAATTAAGGCAAATTGAACCTTGGTGTTTTTTACATTTCTAAGTGAAATTTCCCAAAAACGGCCTCGAGGTGCACACCACCAGGTCCAGAGGTACCTTGTTGCCAAATTTGGCGGCTCTGAGTACCACGGTGTGCCAGCAATGCAACGGACACACACACGCACGCAAACACACTCTTCAACTTATTATATAGATTAAAATATAGCTGTTTTTTTTTAGAGAACAATGCACAAGTTCCCCTGTGAGTCACATGCGACCTGGCACAAATCTAAGAAGGGCTATTTGGCTACGTTTGAGCCAAAGGGTGACATTTAATGGGATGTGAAAAAAACACATTTTCTGAAATTGCACCACATCGCACTTTTTAAAATCAAATTTTTGGCCGCAAATTCACATATTTAATGAGATGCGAATTTGCAGCAAAAAAGTGCGATATGGTGCGATTTTTAGTAATGAATATGTGCGAACTTTACTCATGATAATGTGTGAATTTAAGGAAATGTGTGATTTTGTGTTTAAAAATGAAAAAAAAAAATGGTTTGGGGTCCCCCCTCCTGAGCATAACCAGCCCCGGGCTTATTGAGCTGGACCTGGTTCCAAAAATATGGGGACAAAAAGTGTAGGGGTCCCCCGTATTTCTGAAACCAGCCCCGGACTCTCGAACCAGTCCTGGTTCCAAAAATACGGGAGACAAAAAATCGGGGGGTCCCCCATATTTTGGAACCAGCACCGGGCTCTAACAGCCCACGGTGTA
The DNA here is from genome assembly GCF_055691185.1 of Crinia signifera. Classification (NCBI taxonomy): domain Eukaryota; kingdom Metazoa; phylum Chordata; class Amphibia; order Anura; family Myobatrachidae; genus Crinia; species Crinia signifera. The sequence goes on from NC_139222.1 coordinate 274,264,099, forward strand.
TCATATAGTTTTTAAAAATGTACAATAGCTGTATTACAGCAAAAAAGTATATATATGTGCCCATTATTTAATATCACTAATAATGAAAACAAATAAAGTACTATAAATTCTGGATAAATATGATATGTATGTTATATTTTACTGTGATCAAAATCAATCCATTATTTTTATTATATTCATACACCCTGATCAATTTTCAGCTGAAAGCAGCTCGCTTTTTGACGTTTGAACTACAGTACTTTTAGCTCAAAATCCCCCAATGTGTATGGCCGGGATGGCAAAAATGTACAACAACTAAAAACAATGAGTAACATAAACAACTACAATATGAATTGCTGAAATTCAGTTTATTAAATAAAGTGATGCTGTAAAGACATTGTAACTCCCAGCTGTCACTCTGGGAGGACCAGTTTATCTGTATTTGGACAACAGAGTAGAGTACACGAGACAAAGGAACTTGTCCCAGGCGGCTTGGGTAACACTGGTGAACTGTTCAGGGTAGTGGGCAGCCAGGGTCACTTGGATGGATTGTCCCAGCATCTAGAAGACAATATTTTTTGTAATTACAGTAATATCTACTACATAGAAATAATTTATTTGTTACTAAGCATCATTAATGAGGACTTGTCATAGTATTCAGTTACAGATAGAGCCAGGCTCTTGGCGCACCATACGACATGCCCATTCCCGGCAATTGACATGTGAGCATGTGAGCCAGCCGCCAGGTATGCTTAGCTGGCGCGCCCAATAAGCCTGGCTCCATCTGTATACGGGGGAGATGTATCAAAACTTGGAGAGAGATAAAGTAACAGCTGCAAACTGTCATTTTACAGGCCGTGTTTGAAAACTACCAGGTACAATCTGATACTTTATCCCTCTCCATTCTATCTCTCCGTAAAGCTTGCTATAGCTCCCACATAGGGGTGGATTGGCCCTGGCGGGAAACTGGGCCACTTCCCGGTGGGCCGGCCCATATCCCACCAGAAACGGCTGCTCTCCCCCGCACAACAGCAGTCTCAGCTTTAGTAGCAGTGGCCCAGCTTTATGCCCATATCCAAAATGGTCACGGGAGGGCTGCTGCGCATGCGTGGCCGCACGTAGCTCCTCCCGCGGTGCACTATATAGCTGTTTGTGATGTCAGCTATTTTTTTGCCTCATACCAAGTCCCCTGTTGAGTGCCTCCAGCACTACATATCTACATATATATATCTATATATTCACCGGGATTGAAAGCACACCGGGACTATCCTCTGGCAGCTTTACCCCTTTAGGGGTCGAAACCCGGGCAATTACCTCAGGGAAAATAGAAAAACCTACACCAGGAGGGGCCGCCAGAATGAGAGGAGGATGGGGAAACAGACGCCCCCCGAGAACCTAGTATTCAATCTGTCCCGGAGATCTCTGACTGAGGGTGAGCTCAATGTCCTTAATAAGAGTCTTTCTTTTGTGCCTACCGTGACTTTTGACTCTTTTCAGTGGGAAGTAGAGAATTATAAATTGAACAGCACACTTCGTCTTAAGGAACAGCTTAAGTGTCCATGACACAGGATTCTGTGTCCTTGATCCCATCTAAAGTAAAAAGCAAATACTGTATGACCCGATTTCTCAAAATAGCTCAATTAAAACTTTTCCAGGGTATTGTACAATAAGGTGTGTATAGACAAGAGTTGTTGTTTTCCCAATTTATTGGTATTAGAACGCAAAGCACTGGCAGATCTGAAGGGGTATGGGGATATTGTTATTCGTCCGTCGAACAAAGGAGGTTCTATTGTGGTTCTTGATAAAAGTTACTACAAGTCTGAAATCTGTGATCAGCTCTCCAACCCCAGCACCTATTCGGTTCTGCCAGCTAATCCAACTGTACGGTTTAAACGAGAACTAGATGTGATCTTAGCTGAGACTGTTTCCAATGGTATTATTACAGTGTCCATAAAAAATGCATTAACGGTTCACTGTTCAATGCATAGTGGTTCCACTGCCGTACACTTTACCGAAGGTACACAAATCATTGGAGAGACCCCCGGGCAGACCTATCATCTCTGCCCGGGGTTCACTATACCAACCAATAGCAATGTATTTAGACAACTTTCTCCAACCTGTGGTTCAGCATGAAGCAGCATGGTTCAGCATGAAGCTGCTTTTTTAAAAGTGACAACAACTTTATTGGGAGCATTACGCAATTTGCCAGGTAGACGCATCCTCAGAAGCAGTAGGAGCTGTGCTTTCCCAGAGAAGTGAGGACCTCAAGATGCATCCTTGTGGGTTCTTTTCGAAAAAAAAATTCTCCAGCCGAGAAAAACTATACCATCGGGGAACAAGATTTTACAATCGCTGTAGAATTAGCCTTGAAAGAATGGCAGTATTTGCTAGAGGGGGCTAGTCACCCAATCACTATCTACACCGACCATCGGAATTTGATCTTCCTGAAGAACATCCAAGGTCTCAACCCCCGTCTGGCACGATGGGCCATGTTCTTCACTCGTTTCAACTTCATTCTGACCTTTCGACCCGGATCCCAGAACCAGAAAGCAGACGCTCTCTCCCTTTCCTTATCTTCAGACGAGGAAATACCCAAGATCCATCCAGTTTTAGAATCCAAAGTATTTGCTGCTACCCATCCACAACCTCCTTCAGGGAAAACTTACGTTGCACCCCATCTCCGAAAGAAACTTATCGCTTGGGCTCACACCTCCCGATTCACGGGCCATGCTGGCATCCATAAGATGATGGACTTCATACAAAGGTCCTACTGGTGGCACACACTAAGAACCGATGTGACGTCTTACATTTCCTCCTGTGTTAAGTGTGCACAACACAAGGTATCAAGGCAGCTGCCAGCTGGAACTTTAGTACCGCTGCCTATTCCGCAACGTCCATGGACACATCTATCCATGGACTTTATTACAGATTTGCCCGTCTCACAAGGTTATACCACAATTTGGGTCGTCATTGATCGATTCTCAAAAATGGTCCATTTTGTCCCATTAAATAAGTTACCCACTGCATCAGAGCTAGCACAACTCTTTGTCTCCGACATCTTCAGATTACACGGTATTCCTTCTGAGATAGTTTCAGATCGAGGTGTCCAGTTCATTGCAAGATTCTGGAAGGCACTCTGCTCAACGCTTCGAATAAAGTTACAGTATTCCACGGCCTATCATCCACAGTCCAATGGCTCTACAGAACATGTGAATCAAGATCTAGAGACGTTTCTGTGAATTCATGTATCCTCCTCTCAAGATGATTGGGTAGAACATTTACCATGGACTGAGTTTGCTCATAATAACACTTATCATTCATCCACTGGGTTCTCGCCATTTCTTATTGTTTACGGAAGTCACCCTAAAGTTCCAGAATTCCCAGAACTTCCTACTCCGGATCTTCCTACAGTTACAAAATCTCTAAGACATTTTTCAGGAATTTGGAACAAGGTACTGTCTAATTTACGAAAATCTTCTTCTCGTTATAAAAAGTGGGCTGATAAGAAGCGCAGAGCAGTTTCCAAGCTATCCGTAGGAGACCAAGTATGTGTCACAATACTGTAGTACTGTTGCCTACCAGCTTGGGAATTGGCTCGATCTGACACAGAGGTGCGGAGTCTATCTGTGCCGAGGCATTTCTGCCAGTGACCCCTCCAATTGGGATTTGGGCTTCTGCGGCACTCGACACGTCGGTCGCGGTCCTCTGGTCAGGTTTCCCGTATGAGCTGGAGGCAGAGGCGAGAATATGGAGGAGTGGTCATCTAGCCGGTTCGGTATCAGTGTGGACAAGTACAGTAGGTACCCAAGGCAGAGACAAAGAGAATCCAAAGACAGGCCGGGTCATACACTGGTAACACGGTTCGCGGGACACTGGGATGAGACAGAGGGATGGTCAGATAGGCACGCTGCGGTCATACATGGAGTAACTTGGATAAGGTACAGAAGGGTCAGACAGGAGAGTGGTCAGAAACTAGCCGGGTCAAATATGATAATCAGTGGTCAATACAAGGTGTACTGCAAGCACGAGGACGCTGGAGCTGGTGTGAACCTATACTCTGGCAGGGATTGCCTGCCAGAGACTTCCTTTTATGCTGCAGGCAGACTACGTCAGAACCTGCTTTCCCCTTTAAATCCCTGAGCGCGCTGCGCGCGCGCCCGCATACCCGGAAGCCACGCATCACACTGCCGGAGCTCCGACAGAGACTGGAGGGATCACGCTGCCCAGTCTGCTGCCGCCCAGGACCCTGCACTCGCTGCCCGCACCACCCACAACCCTGGACCCGGTAAGAGAATCCCGTGGTCCGGGAGATTGTGACAGTATGGCTGTCTACACTGAACCTCCGACTAAGAGTACCATCCATGAAATTCGCTCCTCGCTTCATTGGGCCATTTCCTGTTGTAGAAGTCATCAATCCGGGAGCCTATCGGCTCAAATTGCCCTCCTATCTCAAGGTTCCGTCCTCATTTCACATTTTCCTACTAAAACCTTTAGTCCTGAATCGGTTCTGGAAAGTTCTTCCACGCCCCCGAGAGTTCTTACAGAAAGAGGAGAAGAATTTGAAGTCAAGAAAATATTGGACTCTCGTTTTCGTTATGGACGTCTTCAATACCTCTTGGATTGGAATGGATATGGTCCTGAAGAGAGGTCTTGGGAATACGCTTCAGGCATCCATGCTCCAGCATTAATCCGTAAATTCCACAAAGAATATTCGGGAAAGCCTGGGAAGTGTCCTGAGGCCACCCTAAAAAGGTGGAGTACTGTCACGGCCTGCAGGGGGATGTCCGCGCAGCAGGGGGTACCTGGTTGGCCTCTGTGGAGGGGACCCACTGGCGGGGGTGCAGGGTGCTGGCGTGGAGCATGTGTGGCTGGTCAGCTTCAGAGGAGAGCTGGATCCGGGAGTATGTTCCCTGAGCACCGGAGTCCAGCGGCGCAATCTTGGATGTGGGCAAATACCGAGTTTTGCCCTTACTTCCCTCCAGGAAGTCCCAAATTGATGGGAACCGCCCAAAAAGGGTATTTAAGGAAGAGGCCTGGTTCAGGAAGTTGCCAGTGCAACGTCTTCACAGTCTAGTACTGTGGCCATAGTTCCTGTGCTCCCTTGCAGTCTGCATAAGCCTGTGCATTCCAGCAGTATACCCGTGCTGCACTAAAGTTCCTGCCAAGGTTCTGCCTGCCAGCATATTCCTGCCTGCCTTTTCACCACACTCCTGGTGGTCCCTCCAGTGCTGCCTCTGGTTAAACCCTGTCGTCAAGCGTCAACCCTCACGCCAGTGACGTCGACAACTCAGCGGGTGGACTCTCTCCTTCTGTTGCTATTCCTCCGTTAATAAACCTCTTCATGCAACAGCCAGTCATTCGTCCGGCACATTTGTTATACCGAGGTTCAGACACTCCAGAAGCCCCTGTGCCAGTAACGGGTCCACAAATTACCCCAAGCGTGACAATAATTGGCCAATGCCTGGTGAGAATTTTTCTGATAGTGCCACCTTGGGTGTTAAATTTTGTTACAAATGGGCAAAAATTATCTTTCTTCATAACTCTATCTTTCTTCTTATATTGTATCAGATCTTTTCGTTCTAATTTAGTGCATTTTTCTTTTGCTGCCAAAATTAAACTAAGGGGATAACCTTTTTTCAAGAAATCATGCTATATAAACATCTGCCTGTTCTTCAAATATCTCAGGAGAGATGCAGTTCCGTTTCAGCCTTAACAGCTGACAGTACGGAAGATTTAATTTCCACTTCTTCAGATGGCAACTGTTAAAATCTAAGTAATTATTACTGTCTACCACCTTAAGTACACTAACCCCCCATTGCATGGAAGGAGTCAGAACCTGTCCTTCAGGGGTGTTGACGAAAATTGACACGTCATACAGTATATATATATATATATATATATATATATATACATACAAGAAATCCACAATTGCGCTAGAGAGTCCCAAAATGGAAGGGTCTGTCCGTGATCAGTAAGACATGTACAGATGGGTCTGGTCCCATCCTTGCTGGCGGTTCGCCAGAACGTCCGCGCTGGCGACCCGCCAGCAGCCACGCCAGCGAATACACTGAGACGCGCGTGCGTCTCACGCGCACGCGCGTCTCAGTCTCCGTCGCCAGCGCAACGGAAACCCTGTCCGTCTCCGCCTCAGGGAGACGGACAGGGTTAGGGGGGGTTAGGGGGGGTGCGGGCAGGCGGCGGGGACCCCGGGTTACCGCCGGCAAGCCGGCGGGGACCCGGGGGAACGGATGGAAGCGCCGTCGGAAGGGGACGCGCGCGCCTCTCGTGCGCGCGCGTCCCCTTCTCACCATCGCCATGGCGCTGGCGGGGGATGGCGGCTGGCAACGCCAGCGCCATCCCCTGCCAAGATGGGACCAGACCCATCTGTAGTGCAGCTGTGATCCGTTAGGTGTTTCACCAAACACCAAAGGTAGGAACATGCAGGAAAAAAACAGAAAGCGCACAGGTGAGCTAGTATGAAAGTACAAATTTACTATTAATAACAGGCTCACATACATGTAAGTTTGAGAAAGCAGGTATGCGGTAATATAAAAACCAGCACAGCAGAGTCCACGATCAGAGATAGGCACAGCGGCAGGACATCAGCGGCTGGAAGCGGAGAACCCGGAGACGCTACAGCATGGATAGCTGAGATCAACGTCAACGTCAACCCAGGAACGCCCCAACGCGTTTCGTCAGCATATGACTTCGTCAGGAGGCGTGTCTTGCATCCACAAGGATAGAATTTATATACCCAGCGACAGGCATGTTAAGTGAACTTTCACTAATCATATTAAAGGTATATACCCGCATATATTGTTAAACAACGAAATGAGCAACAATAATACATTGAATGAATACATAGTAAGAGTACATAATAAAAAATACAAATACAGTATACAATAAAATACATAATGAAAAATACATGAAGACAAAAAGTACTTTTATACATTATTTAATAAAAAATATATATATATATATATATATATATATGTATGTAGAGATGAAGGAAGAATCGACACAGCATTGCACAACACCGACAAAATGATCAGGACTAAGCACAGACTAAGGGGTATACGCCCAACTACAAAGTCCAGCACATCCCAAAAATAGTCAGTGTCAACAGTGCAAAAAAGGTACTATGTCGATACCTTCATTCATCCCTAAAGGAGACATGGTTTTTAAAGTAAAAATCCAATAAGATTCTCTACGACTCAATTTGGATAAAATATCGCCACCCCTCTCATCGAGGGTAACATGTTCCAAAGCTTTGAAGGAAAAGAAATCAAGGTTAGAATCACAACATAAAGCAAAATGACGGGGAACACTATGAAGAATGGACTTATTACGTATACTCCTAGTATGCTCCAATATTCTAATTTTTAATGGGCGTTTAGTCTTGCCAATGTAGCTTTTGCCACATCGACAAGAAAGACAATAAATTACGCAAGTGGTTAAACATGTCATTCTGCTTTTTATAGACCAAGATTTGGAGTTATCACTGTTGGAGAATTTATAATGGTCCCTGTCAACATATTGACACATCTTGCATTTGTTGCAAGGAAAAAACCCATTACAGGTTTTAAGCCAATTCTCATTGGCTGTTTCTTTTTTAATACGGCTAGGAGCCAAAATGGATCGCAAAGAAGAGGCTTTTTTAAAAACAATTTGAGGTTTAGGAGGTAAAATATCCTGTAATAAGGGGTCCAATAACAATACGTCCCAATGTTTATGAAGAACATCAGTGATGGCTTTGCTACTAGAATTATACTTGGTGACAAACGGAATGAATTTGTCAGATCTAGGAAGGCGTTTCTTGTATTGAAGTAGCTCATTTCGATCACGTTCACGAGCTTTTTTCTGACAGTTTTCAACAAGCTGAGGGGGATAATTTTTATCAAGGAACCGTTTGTTATAAATGGCTGACTGCTCATCAAATTTAGTGAGGTTGGCGCAGTTTCTACGGACCCTAACAAATTGAGAGTAAGGGATATTCTGAATCCACTTACCGTAATGACAACTTTTAAAATGAACATAGCTATTGCTATCAACTTGTATATGCAAAAAGGTGGTGTGTGATTTATCTAGTGCGCCTCTATACCAGCAGCCCAAGAAAGGGTTCCCAGTCAGTTCAATCAGCCGACACAGTGTGTGTATAGAAGGATAGGGGGTTAGGGAACCATATAACTCAGGCGCTTGGAGTAAGATGTTGCAAAAGCCACTATCTCAATGGTAGAAATTTATTAAAAAATACATGTATAAAAAGATTGAAAAAAGAAGAAAAATTTGTTTCACTCACATAAAAATTCAAGTAGATTGTACCAAGTCAGAATTGTCCCATGTGTATGCAGGGAGTGGAGGATGTTTTTAAAACCTCCTTCTATCCGGGCTTGTTTGTAATCCAAAGTGTCTGTGTAGACAGAAGCGTCTGTGTAGACAGAAGTGTTATCAGGCTCCCCGACAATTGCTGCAGCCGTGGGACCGGCTTCCAGTGTGAAGGGGGATCTGTGCGCTGATGTCAATTTGGCAGATAAAGATCTTGCAGCTCCGTCCCGGTCCAGGATATTTGCAGAGAGGGATTTTTGATGCTGCTGTTAACTGATATGAATTTCTGTAGCTCTGTCCAAGAATAAGATTCTGCGGAGATATTTGTAATTCCGTCCCGGCAAAAGTATAGGTGTTTAATAGAGACCACGTCCACCTGCCGCCAACATGTTTCGATCCGCAGCGGGATCTTTGTCAAGGCTAAGGTGGTAGTGGTCACGTGGTCACTTTTATTTCCGTCTGTTGAATTCATTCATGTTCCCACCTGGGTTTGTTTCTATCCATGTTACCTGGTATACTTAAAGATATCATGCACTGTTTTGTGCTAAGACCCTATTTCTAACATTTTTAACATTTAGTATGATTTATTTTATCATTATTCAGTATATTATTTCTTAACCAATTATTACATCAGTTATTATCAGAATTGTTGCCTCATATAATTTTGTGCACACAATAAAAAGGGGTTTGATTTGTTTTATTTAAAAAAGATTTTTTTTTTTTATTATTTTTATTTTTTTTATTCTGGCATACATGTTAAAAATCCCTTTAAGCAATTTTGACATATTTATTTTTAATTTTGCCCAAGAGAAATGTTGTCTCCTTGTTTTTTTATGGGGTAGTGCTCCTGTTTATTACATGAACCACTTGAGCTCAAAATCCCCATTTAGTCCCTTAGGATTTAGGGTTTTGAGCTCGTAGATCCAGCGCATTTCTGCTTGGGCTAGTGCCACATCGATGTTGTTTTTGCGCCAATTGCCCTTTACCTGTTCTATTGCTTTGAAGCTGATAAGATCGTTTATGGAACAATTGTGAGTTTGTTTAAAATGGGCCGACATGCAATGGCTTTCCAGCCCATTCTTAATGTTCCTGAAATGCTCCCCTAATCTCACTTTCAGGGGTCTGCTTGTCTTACCTATATATTGCTTCTCGCATTTACATTGTAGCAGATAAATTACATTCTTACTATTGCAGGTGGCAAAGCTTTTAATTTTGTATTCTTTTTTGGTAGTACATGATACAAAGGTTTCTATTTTGCTGCCTTCCTTGCTTGTGCAGTTCCTACATGCTATGCATAACCCACATCGAAAGAAACCTTGTGATCTAATATTTGGACCTATGCTCTTTGGAGTTATGGCACTTTTTACTAAATGTTTGTGCAGGTTTGGCGCTTTTTTATATATCACTATAGGTTTCTCTGGAAGGAAGGTTTTAAGGACAGGGTCTGCCATTAGGACCGTCCAATGATGGTTTAGTATCTTCTCGATCTTCCTATGTTCATCATTGAATGTAGTAACGAATGAGCAGGAAAAGTCTTGTTTGGTATCATCCTTCTTCTTTTTTCCTTTTAGTAAATCTTTTCGTTCCATTTTGATGACTTTCTCCAAGGCTGTCTGCAATTTCTCTTCCTTATATCCCTTTTTGATGAATTTATCCTTCATGTGGACTGCTTGATCATGGAATAAGGACTCATTTGAACAATTTCTTTTGATCCTCTGAAATTGACTGGTTGGGATGGATGCCAGCCAGTTAGGATGGTGGTTGCTGTCAGTTCGTATTAGAGAGTTGGTGTCTGTGGGTTTCTGGTAATTTTTTGTGGATATTTTCCCATCCTCCAAAAATAATGTTAAGTCCAAAAAATTCACAGTCGTTTCGCTAATATCAAAAGTTAGTATTATCCCAAAATCGTTTTGGTTTAGGGATTCGCAAAGAAGGTCTAGACTCCCTCTACCTCCTCGCCATACCAACAGTACGTCATCTATGTAACGATGGTAGGACACGAAACCCGCACCGAGCCTGCCCCATATATGGGTTTCCTCCCAATAGTTCATGAATATTATCGCAAAGCTCGGTGCGAATTTCGTGCCCATCGCGGTCCCTGACCGCTGGAGAAAGAAGTCATTCTTGAAGAAAAAATAGTTGTTCTTAAGGATAAAATTTATCCCCTCCAAGATGAACTCCTTCAGATCTTCCGACATGTCCTCCTGTGTTAGATAATATTTTACAGCCTCCAAACCCCTCTCGTGTGCAATTATCGTGTAGAGGGATCCTACATATCCTGTCACCAGGAGGTCCCCTTCCTCCCATTTTATCTTTTCTATTTCGATTAGGGTTTGAGTAGTATCTTTCAAAAAGGATCTACCTCTCTGCGCTATTGGCTGCAGGAAGTGATCTATCATCTGCGAAAGATTTGAGGTAATTGACCCTATTCCTGCAACTATAGGCCTTAAGGGGGGATCATCAATATCCTTATGAACTTTGGGTAGCCCGTATATAACGGGCAATGTGGGATCCTCCGTTTTCAAAAATTCTTTCTCTTTTTCAGTGAGGGTTCCTTTAGAGAAATATTTGTCCACAAAATTGAAAAGATTTTTTTTGATATTTTCAATGGGATTTTTTCGTAGGGGGAGGTACACCTCGGTGTCCTTTAACATCTCAATAATTTTTTCCTCATACTTCTTGGTGTCCATCACCACTATCCCGCCGCCTTTGTCGGCGGGTTTTATGGTTAGGGCCTCGTTTTCCTTAAGAGTCTTCATCGCTATTCTTTCAGCTTTAGTCATATTTTGTTTTTTAGTTTTTTTTGGAGTGTTGCAAATTTTTTCAATGTCCTCCATTACCAATTTTCCAAATGTTTCTAGGAAGCATCCCCGACTGTGTGTTGGGTTAAAAGTTGATTTTTTCTTAAATTTACTCCTATCTGGAGCTGTCCCCTCTTCCTCTGATTTTTTGTCATTTTCCTCATGCTATCAACTTGTTTTATGTATGTGGAGGTATCAATGATGGTATTTTCAGAAGTATCAAGCAAGAGATCCAAAAATTCTATTTTGTGATCGTGAAAATTAGAGGGGAAACGAAGATTATAGGAATTAATATTAATAGCAGAAATAAAATTATTAAAGGAAATCTCATCCCCATCCCATATAATAAGGATATCATCTATATACCTATGGAGGGAAATAATATTGTTCTTATAAATGGAATTAATTTCTGGGCTTAACTCCTCCCACTTGCCTAGATAAAGGTTGGCTAAGCTAGGAGCGTATGGGGTCCCCATAGCGACCCCACACTGCTGGATGAAGTATTCACCCTGAAACGTAAATACATTGTTATGCATAACCACCTTTATGCATTCAATAAAGAAATTACTGAAAGCAGGATCCACACTAGTATCTTTGTCCAAAAAATAACGGATCGCATCCAATCCCCCCTCATGGGGAATGGAAGTATACAGCGCTTCCACATCAATGGTGCACCATTTGTATGTAGGGCGCCAAACAAAATCCTTTAAAAACAGCAAAATTTGTGTGGAGTCTTTTGTATAAGACCCCAAATTAATAACGTATTTTTGTATAAAAAGGTCAATATATTCTGACAATCTACAAGTGGCATTGTCAATGCCGGCAATGATTGGACGACCCGGGGGTCTGTCCAATCTTTTGTGGATTTTCGGCAAGAAATGGAAAATAGCCAAAGGTGGAAATTCATTGACAATGTATTTCGCCTCATTCATGGAAACAAATTTTTTGGAGAGTCCCTCATTTATGAGAGTTTTAACCTTCTCCACAATAAGTAAGGTGGGATCTGTTTTTATACGGGAATATGTAACAGAATCATTAAGAAGCCTATAAGCTTCATCAAGATAATCAGAACGATTTAAAATAACAATCCCCCCCCCCTTGTCTGCCATTCTAATTACTATTTGATGGTTTTCTTCCAGATCTTTTATGGCTCGTCTCTCGCTATTATTCAAATTATCAATGCTATGATTTTTATTAGCACAAATTTTTTCAAAATCTGTTTTAATGAGATTAAAAAATGTGTCAACATAATTACCCCTGGACTCAATAGGATAAAAAAACGATTTTGGTTTCAGATCAGTTTTGTTAATAGGATTAGAATCGCTAACAGGAATAAATTTATTTTTAGCAAAATGGCGTTTTAATGTAAGAGATCTAATAAATTTATTGCTGTCAATGAACAGTTCAAACGGATTAGGTCCATTTTTCGGTGCAAAAGATAAACCTTTCTTTAAAAGGGAAATTTCATCAGTCGATAGTTTGTGGTCCGTCATTTTGCTTTATGTTGTGATTCTAACCTTGATTTCTTTTCCTTCAAAGCTTTGGAACATGTTACCCTCGATGAGAGGGGTGGCGATATTTTATCCAAATTGAGTCGTAGAGAATCTTATTGGATTTTTACTTTAAAAACCATGTCTCCTTTAGGGATGAATGAAGGTATCAACATAGTACCTTTTTTGCACTGTTGACACTGACTATTTTTGGGATGTGCTGGACTTTGTAGTTGGGCGTATACCCCTTAGTCTGTGCTTAGTCCTGATCATTTTGTCGGTGTTGTGCAATGCTGTGTTGATTCTTCCTTCATCTCTACATACATATATATATATATATTTTTTATTAAATAATGTATAAAAGTACTTTTTGTCTTCATGTATTTTTCATTATGTATTTTATTGTATACTGTATTTGTATTTTTTATTATGTACTCTTACTATGTATTCATTCAATGTATTATTGTTGCTCATTTCGTTGTTTAACAATATATGCGGGTATATACCTTTAATATGATTAGTGAAAGTTCACTTAACATGCCTGTCGCTGGGTATATAAATCCTATCCTTGTGGATGCAAGACACGCCTCCTGACAAAGTCATATGCTGACGAAACGCGTTGGCGCGTTCCTGGGTTGACGTTGACGTTGATCTCAGCTATCCATGCTGTAGCGTCTCCGGGTTCTCCGCTTCCAGCCGCTGATGTCCTGCCGCTGTGCCTATCTCTGATCGTGGATTCTGCTGTGCTGGTTTTTATATTACCGCATACCTGCTTTCTCAAACTTACATGTATGTGAGCCTGTTATTAATAGTAAATTTGTACTTTCATACTAGCTCACCTGTGCGCTTTCTGGTTTTTTCCTATATATATATATATATATATATATATATATATATATATATATATATATATATATATATATATATATATATGACCAGTGTCAGTTTTCATCAACACCCCTGAAGTGCCGGGTCTGACTCCTTCCATGCAATGGAGGGGGGGGGGGGGGGGGGGGTAAGTGTTCTGTATTGCTTAACTTATGGACCAGTCACCGTGATTATACTTTGCCTAGGAGTGCCGCCCTGTGACCCCAATATCTATATACATATATATATATATATAATTAATGTTATTTTTGTAGTACTTGCTCAGTGGCTAATGACTAACACCTGCCTCTGCTCTTCAGCTCTGCCAGAATTGGCGCCACCCATCCTAATGTTGATCTGAACCCCAGCGTGTGAACAACTCCTGCGTGCAGCTGCCTCCTGGGGATCAGATCACGCGTGAGCAGCTGCGCACACACACGTGTGGCTGTGCATGCGTACCAGTCCTCCCACACCCATTCTGGCTGCTGTAACACCCGTGGTGGCTGGCTGCGGCCATCTTTCTTCTGGGCAAAAGTGCAGCGGCAGCTATCTACAGAGATGGCGGTCGCATGGTCCACGGTCCAGCAAGGGGAGAGAGTGGCCGCTACATGCCTGAAATGGGCCGGCCCACTGGAAAATAGCCTGGTTTCCCACCAGAGCCAATCCGCCCCTGCTGATAAAAGCTGATACTTATATTGTATTTTATTACATTTTATGCAGGACCATAAAGCCACTGTATCATATAGTTTAAAAAAATGTACAATAGCTGTATTACAGCAAAGAAGTATATATATGTGGCCATTATTTAATATCACTAAAGAGGAAAACAAATAAAGTACTATAAATTCTGGATAAATATGATATTTATATGGTATTTTACTGTAATAAAACTCAATCCATTATTTTTATTATATTCTAAAAACCCATACACCCTGATCAATTTTGAGCTGAAAGCAGCTCGCTTTTTGACGTTTGAACTACAGTACTATTAGCTCAAAATCCCCTAATGTGTATGGCCGGGCGATGAGTGGTGAGCTCTGATGCGTACTCCCACATCATCGTCGGCCTCTACTGTCCATCATCCTGTTTGACAGGATGAGTCAATGGTTTTCCATAGTCTCCTATTATGGAAAGACATTCACCCCCCTAAAAATTGCTCAGTTTATATGCATTGAGCGATTTTTCGGCCAGCGATGTGAAAATCATCGCTGGCCATACATGCTGGCCAAAAACTTTAATTCTAAAAAAAGCAAAAATGTACAACATCTAAAAACAATGAGTAACGTAGACAACTACAATATGAATTGCTGAAATTTAGTTTATTGAATAAAGTGATGCTGTAAAGACATTGTAACTCCCAGCTTTCACTCTGGGAGGACCAGTTTATCTGGATTTGGACAACAGAGTAGAGGACACGAGACAAAGGAACTTGTCCAAGGCGGCTTGGGTAACAGTGGTGAACTGTTCAGGGTAGTGGGCAGCCAGGGTCACTTGGATGGGTTGTCCCAGCATCTAGAAGACAATTTTTTTTGTAATTACAATAATATCTAGTACATAGAAATAATTTCTTTGTTACTAAGCATCATTAATGAGGACTAGTCATAGTATTCAGTTACAGATAGAGCCAGGCTCTTGGCGCACCATTCGACATGCCCATTCCCGGCAATGGACATGCGAGTGTGTGAGCCAGCCGCCAGGTATGCTTAGCTGGCGCACCCAATAAGACTGGCTCCATCTGTATACAGGGGAGATGTATCAAAACTTGGAGAGAGATAAAGTAACAGCTGCAAATTGTCATTTTACAGGCCGTGTTTGAAAACTACCAGTTACAATCTGATTGGTACTTTATCACTCTCCATTCTATCTCTCCGTAAAGCTTGCTATAGCTCCCCCACAGGGGCGGATTGGCCCTGGCTGGAAACCGGGCCACTTCCCGGTGGGCCGGCCCTAATCCCACCAGAAACGGCTGGTCCCCCGACCGCACAACATCGGTCTCAGCTTTAGTAGCTGTGGCCCAGCGTTATGCCCATATCCAAAATGGTCACGGGAGGGCTGCTGCGCATGCGTGGCCGCTTGTAGCTCCTCCCACGGTGCACTATATAGCTGTTTGTGATGTCAGCTATTTTTTTGCCTCGTACCAAGTCCCCTGTTGAGTGCCTCCAGCACTACACATCTACATTATATATATATATATATATATATATATATATATATATATATCCATATCGTAGAGGATAGCACTCTCCCAATCCTTGAGCCAACTGCCGGGGTGCCTGAAGCCAGAAAGTCCCAATCCTGGGTGCTTCCAAATATATACGAGTAGAAAAATGGGAGACACTCACCGGACTTGCTGAAGCAAAAGTTTTTACTGGTACATACCAATTTTCAAATCACCATGTGCATAACAGTGGGTACAGGTCACCGTGATGACGCGCGCAGGGCGGATGCGCGTCGGGCATGCAGCAGGAGAAATTCTGCTCTGACGAACGGAAGTTTGTAGCGCCGCAGTTAAGTATGTTCTGACGGCCAGCTTAACAGTATGTGGTAATGCAAAGGCTACTGACCTAGTTCCCACTTGAAGTAGGAGCGTTTTTCTGATACACACTTCCGGCTGTTTGTTATTAAGTGCACGCTATGTATATGGTAAGAGCATAGGAATAATAGTGATGTATCCTGTGATTTATCATTTATGATATGTGATTGATAGGGATGTGGTCCCCGTTCATATGACTTGGAGAAATATATACATTTACTGCTTGATTAATATGTTCAGTACACTTCCTGTTGTGATTAGGGGGAGTGGTGTACCTTTGGTATAAAAGACCCACATGGAGCTTGGGTAGTTGCACACTGGAGGAGGCAGAAAGGGGGTCTTGATAAAGGTCCAGCCAGGACCGAAACGTCGACCTGTACCCACTGTTATGCACATGGTGATTTGAAAATTGGTATGTACCAGTAAAAACTTTTGCTTCAGCAAGTCCGGTGAGTGTCTCCCATTTTTCTACTCGTATATATATATATATATATATATATATATATATATATATATATATATATATATATATATATATATATATATATATATATATATATATATATATATATATATATATATATATATGGATAGCAGTCGTAAGTTGGTGCCCTTGTTCAGACCTTTAGTTATTGGGTCTCTATAGGCCTTTGACAAGCTTCAAAGTAAAATAAAAGTAAAGTCCAAAGTTTATACACATTTATTAAAAAGTCTCTTATTCCACATAACAGTAGTCGATATTCCAGACCATAACAAGTTCAGTAGTGCATTCCAGATATTTCAAATTAGCAAACTGACATTTCGAACGCGTTTCGTCCCTAAAGGAACTTCATCAGGGGTTCGCAAAAATAGAAATGACAAAAATCCCCACAACTCTTGTAAACAGGATGTGCAAAGTTTGTGATTGGTTTCCTTTTGATTAGGTTCCCCTATAAATAAGGTGGACTGAGACATACAGCCATACTCCTTGAAAAAGGACACATTGGTGTCCGAAACGCGTTGGAGCGGTTGTACATTTGGACATGGGGATTTGGAGAGGGAGTCATCTCTTTTTTTGGACTGGCGCTGTGAT
Organism: Crinia signifera; assembly: GCF_055691185.1. Taxonomy (NCBI): domain Eukaryota; kingdom Metazoa; phylum Chordata; class Amphibia; order Anura; family Myobatrachidae; genus Crinia; species Crinia signifera. Next base: position 274,281,166 of record NC_139222.1, read on the forward strand.
TACCCGGGTTAACAACTATCTCCGCTTATGCCCATCAGAGAGCCTTTTACCTGGTTCTCCATCAACTCTGGTAAATTCTACCCCTTCTCCTCTCGCCTGGATCTGTTTTTTATCATTGATTTGTTTTATTTGTGTGCAAAAATAAAAGTGGTATTGCGCAATATTCTTCTCCTTTTCCTATGTGGGATGTCCATCGTGGGATGGAGCTTGTGAGGATCTTGTGAGGATCTGAAGTGTGAGAATGGTCCAAGGTTATTAACCCTTGAAATCCCTAATTTGGAGAAGAGGATCGCCACTAAACCCTAAGGGAGGTGTGGTAGATACGTCTGTGTGAGCGCTGGTAGTGAGGACCGATCCCTGTTTGTATCCTTGTGATACTCACCTCTATTGCATTGTTTCCACCGCCATTGGGGAAGGCGGACTGGGGATTGGACTTTGTGACCAGCATCCTATTCATCAGTTATTATTGCAGAACTATTCTGCTCCGGTTGATCTGTACATATCACTGTACACCAGCATACCCCAGGAGGCTAGGCTGCTGGCGGATAACCATTGATCACTGACAACCCCTGGAATTCGCGACCTGACACTGAGTTTTTTATACAATTGTTAGGTCTTACCTTGAAATGTAACCATTTCTATTTCGACGGGCACTATTACCTAAGGCGAACGGGGTGTGCCATGGGATCTTTCGTGGCACCCTCGTTCATGAATGGGTATATGTTCCATGTCAAAAACAAATCTTTCTTTCTTATGTGGAAGTGAGCAATAAAATTCAGCTATATTATACGTACATCGATGACCTGATCATACTATGGTCAGGGAATAAAGATAAGTTAAAGTACCTGTTTGACACACAGAATAGAAAAGCACATGTAGAGAAAGAAGACTTTTTTTGGGGGCACACTTAAAGAGTAGTATAAGGTATGTGTAGTCCAAATTACTGTGTTCAGTGATTAATTAGTTTGCTTAAAACTTAGCTTTTAATTGATTTTTATCTAAAAAAAGAAGATTTTGCGATCATGGACAGTATATGCCATCAAAAGAGTGATATGCACACATTTACATACAATACATAAACACACAGACAAAACAACATTAATCTAAAAAGGCAGATAACTGCACCCCTGTTCACAATGATGGATTAAAGCAGAGAGATACTTGTATATTGTATCCGATAATAAATGGCTAGATTGCCTCTAAACCAGTGTTGCACGCAACATTAGTAACAGTTTCTGTTCTGAAAATTACAACAAACATTTGTATGTGCAAATCTGTATCAATTCCAGGTTTGCAACAACAGAAAAACTATATATCGGTTTGCCGTGCTAGCACACCTGAGATTGTACAGCTTTCTATACCAAAAAGAAGGAAATTGAAAATTCCAGTATAGACGGCTTAAATATCTTTGTGCTCACCCTGTTTCTGCTGTCCTATCATCATATTCTCTGAATAGCGGGTGATGGATGAGAGAACAGGGGAGAGATATCATATAACCTGAAAATTGGTCAGGAGAGATAGATATAAATCTTTCTGCTGTTCACATCCTTAGTCTCACGGATTCAGTTGTTGCATATAGCAGTGCAGCTGAGAGCCGGACCGTGTCAGTGAATGAGAGAAGATGGAAGACACGCAGGGAGAGATAAAGTACTTGTTGCGAGAGGTAAAGCACCTGTTGGTGTTTGTAAATTGGAATAATACAAATGCAATATGGAAATCTACAAGGTGCCTCTGCTCGTCTCCATCATCTCCCCTTTAGTGAACATCTTACATCAGCGGATGCCCAGTGAATAGAAGAGGGGAGGAGGTTGGCAGCAGGGCAGAGGTACAGATTGGACCAATAAAGAATCCCTCTGCTGCTTACACACCACAGTCTACAAAAACTGTTGCTCTAAGGCAGTGCAGTGATTCCCCGACTGGCTATATAAGTGAGAGATGGATTTAAGACAGATAAGGAAAGTTTAACATTTCAAAAATATTTAGTATTAAATGATAGTATCTTATCTTTCTGCGCAGTGTCTCAAAGGGGTAACTCTCCTCTCAGTATACCGGTGGTTATCCAGCAGGGCAAGCCGAATGGTAGATACCAGATATTTGCAGCCGTATAAGTTGTCAGCGCTTCAGTGCTGGGTGCCAATATAGCATGAGCCAGGCAGCGAAGGTTAGGCATGGAAGTGCAATATCAGTGCTTCAATGTGCTAGATGCCAGTGCTGCAGGAGCTCGGCGGCAGAAATCAGGCATAGATGTGCGCTGTCAGCGCTTCAATGTGCTAGGTGTTTGCACTGCAGGAGGCGGATGGCAAAAGAAGGGTACTGGTGTGCGCTGTCAGCGCTTCTATGAGCTGGATGCTAGTGCTGCAGGGAGCCGGGCGGCAGGCATCGGGTATTGATGTGCGCTCTCAGCGCTTCAGAGTGCAGGAGCCGGGCGGTGGATACTGGGCAGCAGGAGCTGTAACACTCGGCGCGGCTTGAAAGTTAGACAGTATGCTTGCGTGTAGCTGGTCTGCTCTAACAGGGGTGCAGTACAGGTGCCTGTGGCGAGGAAAACGCGTTTCGCCCCTCCTCGGGGCTTGCTCACTTCCTGCTGAGCCACAGACATCGTTGTGTTTTTAAATCCTAACTGCTGCATAGTTAATTGGATAATTAGTTCATTATTACAGGGTAATTACGCTATAATTCATTTGCACCCTATCCCAGAAAGAATGCTTGTTTTTTACAGCAGATATTCATGTGTAATGTTTTATCATATAAAAGAGATACATTTTAGTTTGTTAAAAACTAATTTAGACAGACAAACAAAAAGTGGCATATAGAGTCATAGTAGATTGCATTAATTGGCGTGTTCATTAGAAGACATCCGTTTAGATTTCTTTGATTTCCTATTCAACTTACTGGTTAAGACTAATACAAATGTGTAAAGATATTAAATATATCTCTTAAAAGGGGAAATAATTGTTAAGGTAGGAGAGAAATAATAAATAATTAATTGTTTATTATTGTTGTTGGTGGAGACAAAAGAATATGTTTCCTTTGTTTTATTTTGTTGAATTTTATTTTAATTCTTTTTCCATTTGATTTTATTTAATTTTAATCACTTGGGAGGATAAATCCTTTGCATCCGTCTAAGGTTAGACTTAACAGGTCCAAAATAATACCTTGTCAGGAAAAGGGGGAAGCAGAGCATAGTAACAAGAATAAGTAGTATTCAATATACATTAATGTAGACTTTGAGGGTTTAGTTACTTATTTAGAGTATTTTTGAGATTATCAGAGTTTCAGAGGAAAAGAAAAGAAACCATAAAATAGATCATCAGAGCAGGATATACAGTGGAATATATGGTTTATTCCATATGTATGTCCAGGATTCGTGTCTCAGTTTTTCAGACATAAATTAAAAACCCCACATTATCAGAGCCAAAAGAGAAAATCGGCATATGTGTGTCCTTAAGGGTAGATTGATACCCTATCGCATATGCCAATAAAAACAAGCTTAAGTAGAGATATATTATTATTATTATTGTTAAACGACCATTCTTCATAGAAAAACAAAAATGTAGATAGGAAGGTGATTTAGGATAATAAATGTTAGGGAAGAATGAGTGATGAAAAAATGGAAAAATGAAAATGAAAAAATGTTGGCCATATGCATATGAGTGGGCAAAGGTCACTAAATGATCCTAAAAGTGGATATATAATTAATTATCCGTCCTAGATAGGACTAAGATTCTAACAGAGTTAGATACTTGCAGGATCCTATCCATGTGGGGTATGTAAGGCATGCCAATACATGTTGAGAGCCAAAGAAGTCCAAGACAGATATGGCAAATGTATGAAAATTAAACAGTACATCAACTGTCGGACTAAGGGTGTAATCTATTGTATAACATGTAAATGTGGCGCACAATACGTAGGCATGACAAGTCGCATGCTGAAGCAACGCATACTGGAGCATGTCGGTACAAACAGAAATGCGAGCACCGATATATCCAGACTAAAACAACTTACATCTGTAGCCAGACATTTTCACTACAAACATAAAGATGACCTCAGCTTTTTCAAGGCACATGGATTGGAGGTTATCCATATGGGCATTAGAGGAGGTGACCTCACAAATGAACTTTTGAGAAAAGAAAGCTTTTGGACTTTTACTTTGAACACCTTGGTCCCCCACGGGCTAAACGAATTCATTAACTATAATTCCTTTCTGTGATTAACCAACAATTTAACAGGATAGCCCCCCCGAATAGGGACATAGTGATTGTAAGAGATGATGGGTAACAGAAACTTTGTTAGAATCTTAGTTCTATCTAGGACGGATAATTAATTAGTACGGACCCTTAGTGCTTCTTTGATATATCCACTTTTAGGATCATTTAGTGACCTTTGCCCACTCATATGCATATGGCCAACATTTTTTAATTTTCATTTTTCCATTTTTTCATCACTCATTCTTCCCTAACATTTATTATCCTAAATCACCTTCCTATCTACATTTTTGTTTTTCTATGAAGAATGGTCGTTTAACAATAATAATAATAATATATCTCTACTTAAGCTTGTTTTTATTGGCATATGCGATAGGGTATCAATCTACCCTTAAGGACACACATATGCCGATTTTCTCTTTTGGCTCTGATAATGTGGGGTTTTTAATTTATGTCTGAAAAACTGAGACACGAATCCTGGACATACATATGGAATAAACCATATATTCCACTGTATATCCTGCTCTGATGATCTATATTATGGTTTCTTTTCTTTTCCTCTGAAACTCTGATAATCTCAAAAATACTCTAAATAAGTAACTAAACCCTCAAAGTCTACATTAATGTATATTGAATACTACTTATTCTTGTTACTATGCTCTGCTTCCCCCTTTTCCTGACAAGGTATTATTTTGGACCTGTTAAGTCTAACCTTAGACGGATGCAAAGGATTTATCCTCCCAAGTGATTAAAATTAAATAAAATCAAATGGAAAAAGAATTAAAATAAAATTCAACAAAATAAAACAAAGGAAACATATTCTTTTGTCTCCACCAACAACAATAATAAACAATTAATTATTTATTATTTCTCTCCTACCTTAACAATTATTTCCCCTTTTAAGAGATATATTTAATATCTTTACACATTTGTATTAGTCTTAACCAGTAAGTTGAATAGGAAATCAAAGAAATCTAAACGGATGTCTTCTAATGAACACGCCAATTAATGCAATCTACTATGACTCTATATGCCACTCTTTGTTTGTCTGTCTAAATTAGTTTTTAACAAACTAAAATGTATCTCTTTTATATGATAAAACATTACACATGAATATCTGCTGTAAAAAACAAGCATTCTTTCTGGGATAGGGCGCAAATGAATTATAGCGTAATTACCCTGTAATAATGAACTAATTATCCAATTAACTATGCAGCAGTTAGGATTTAAAAACACAACGATGTCTGTGGCTCAGCAGGAAGTGAGCAAGCCCCGAGGAGGGGCGAAACGCGTTTTCCTCGCCACCAGGCACCTGTACTGCACCCCTGTTAGAGCAGACCAGCTACACGCAAGCATACTGTCTAACTTTCAAGCCGCGCCGAGTGTTACAGCTCCTGCTGCCCAGTATCCACCGCCCGGCTCCTGCACTCTGAAGCGCTGAGAGCGCACATCAATACCCGATGCCTGCCGCCCGGCTCCCTGCAGCACTAGCATCCAGCTCATAGAAGCGCTGACAGCGCACACCAGTACCCTTCTTTTGCCATCCGCCTCCTGCAGTGCAAACACCTAGCACATTGAAGCGCTGACAGCGCACATCTATGCCTGATTTCTGCCGCCGAGCTCCTGCAGCACTGGCATCCAGCACATTGAAGCACTGATATTGCACTTCCATGCCTAACCTTCGCTGCCTGGCTCATGCTATATTGGCACCCAGCACTGAAGCGCTGACAACTTATACGGCTGCAAATATCTGGTATCTACCATTCGGCTTGCCCTGCTGGATAACCACCGGTATACTGAGAGGAGAGTTACCCCTTTGAGACACTGCGCAGAAAGATAAGATACTATCATTTAATACTAAATATTTTTGAAATGTTAAACTTTCCTTATCTGTCTTAAATCCTCTCTCACTTATATAGCCAGTCGGGGAATCACTGCACTGCCTTAGAGCAACAGTTTTTCCAGACTGTGGTGTGTGAGCAGCAGAGGGATTCTTTATTGGTCCAATCTGTACCTCTGCCCTGCTGCCAACCTCCTCCCCTCTTCTATTCACTGGGCATCCGCTGATGCAAGATGTTCACTAAAAGGGAGATGATGGAGACGAGCAGAGGCACCTTGTAAATTTCCATATTGCATTTGTATTATTCCAATTTACAAACACCAACAGGTGCTTTACCTCTCGCAACAAGTACTTTATCTCTCCCTGCGTGTCTTCCATCTTCTCTCATTCACTGACACGGTCCGGCTCTCAGCTGCACTGCTATATGCAACAACTGAATCCGTGAGACTAAGGATGTGAACAGCAGAAAGATTTATATCTATCTCTCCTGACCAATTTTCAGGTTATATGATATCTCTCCCCTGTTCTCTCATCCATCACCCGCTATTCAGAGAATATGATGATAGGACAGCAGAAACAGGGTGAGCACAAAGATATTTAAGCCGTCTATACTGGAATTTTCAATTTCCCTCTTTTGGTAAAGAAAGCTGTACAATCTCAGGTGTGCTAGCACGGCAAACCGATATATAGTTTTTCTGTTGTTGCAAACCTGGAATTGATACAGATTTGCACATACAAATGTTTGTTGTAATTTTCAGAACAGAAACTGTTACTAATGTTGCGTGCAACACTGGTTTAGAGGCAATCTAGCCATTTATTATCGGATACAATATACAAGTATCTCTCTGCTTTAATCCATCATTGTGAACAGGGGTGCAGTTATCTGCCTTTTTAGATTAATGTTGTTTTGTCTGTGTGTTTATGTATTGTATGTAAATGTGTGCATATCACTCTTTTGATGGCATATACTGTCCATGATCGCAAAATCTTCTTTTTTTAGATAAAAATCAATTAAAAGCTAAGTTTTAAGCAAACTAATTAATCACTGAACACAGTCATTTGGACTACACATACCTTATACTACTCTTTAAGTGTGCCCCCCAAAAAAGTCTTCTTTCTCTACATGTGCTTTTCAGTTTACTTTCTGACTTAGGGGAGCACCTCCATCCTGTTATATAAGTACTGACGAGTGTCGGGCTATATAAATAAGGAATTGGATCTATACGAATTGTTCCACCTTATATCTTGACTAATGGTCTATTCTAAGGTGGTAACTCCTGTGCGGGAACTAAACAAAAAATAACTGACACACAGAATAACAAGTTCCACCCCATCAAATTTATTTCAGGGTTGCCGACCCTCCCGGAATTTCCGGGAGTCTCCCGGAAATCGGGTACCCCCTCCCGGCCCCCGGAAGGGTGGGCAACCCTCCCGGATTCAGGGGGGACCCCCGCTGACCCCCGGATCGCGGCATTAAAATGCCGCAATCCTCGGGTCTCAGAGGAGGGGGCGGAGCTAAAACGGCACATTTGCGTCATTTTAGCCCCGTCCCCTCCACGGAGATACGTGAATTCGATGTTTTACCAGCATGGGGGCGGGGCTTAGTGATGTCACTCGTAAGCCCCGCCCCCTGAGCGGCTGCTGAAACTCTCCTCTTCGGGCTTCTCCCGGAGAGGAGAATCTTAAAGTCGGCAACCCTGATTTATTTATATAATTGATGAGGAAGAAATCAATTATCTGGACGTGAATATTAAATTGCAGGCAGGGGTATTGAATGAGTACCAACTTATTCACCAAGGATGCAGACTACTGCAACAACATCCTCCATTATCAGAGTTATCATCCTACTAGAATGAAAGCAGGGCTCCCCTATTCACAATATTGGCGAGTACGTAGGATAGTAAGTAATGATGATGAGGCACTAAAACAGTTTGGGGTTCTAACAACTAAATTCCTTGAAAGGGGTTACGCCATGGAAGAATTGATGAAACAACAAAATAAAGCCCTAAAGATCCCCAAAGAACAAATTTTAGTATCCAAGAAAAAGGAGGGTGCTAATTATATTCCCTGGGTTGACCATTATAACCCCAAAAGTAACGCCATACGCAAATCGCTTAATAAAAACTGGCCGATTGTGAGGGATGACCCCGATTTAAATTCCTTTAAAAATATGAGGGTCATGCAGTGTTTCTCTAGAGGTAAAAACCTCAGAGGTTTATTAGTGAAGGCGGACGTCACTGAAGGGTCGAAAGATAGAGGCATGTGGCCCCATTGAAAAAAGGATGCTTCAAGTGTCCGAATTGCGTGACATGCAGCTATATGATTAACGGCAATTCATTTAGACATGCTATGTCAGGCAAAACTATTTTAATTAAACGTCATTTAACCTGCAGCTCATCCTTTGTGGTGTATTCGATCTTTAAACGCCAGCCCCGCCATCCCACCATTCCCGCCAGGGGCGCGCGTGCACGAGATGCAAGCACACCCCCTGGCAACGGAGCCTGCCTCCGGTCCCCTCCGCCTCCCCTGCCGTCGCCGCAGGTACCCCTCGCCTCCCCAAGCGCCCACATAACCCTGCCCGTCTCCCTGAAGAGGAGACGGGAAGGGACACGCAGCGTCCCGCAGAGAGACTGGGACGCGCGTGCGTGTGAGACGCGCGCGCGTCCCAGTTCAGTGTAGCCCCTGTCCGCCGGCGCTCGCCAGTGGGGAGGGTCTGGCGAGCCCCGGCCAAGGATGGCAGGGGCCACATCAGTACTATGTGGGTAAGACAGAGAGAAGTTTTAAGGAGCGCATGGTAGCCCATCGCAGCGCAATTAAAGCTGCGATTGATAAAGGCCACAGTGATCAGTCTGTGGCCAGGCACTATATGGAAGCCAGGCACCCCTTAAGCACTCTCAGGTATCGAATCATCGATCACATCTCCCAGAGCACAATGGGGGGTGATCGAGCAAAGAGACTTTTACAGCTGGAGTCCAAATGGATTTTCTCTTTTAAGACTCTATCACCTATTGGGCTTAATGAGAGTTTAGGGCTGAATGCAGTTTTCTAATTATCTGGGTTTTCATGTTTTTTCATGGTAGCCTGATAACATTGATCTTTTTATTTCAGATGGAAAGTTGCATCTCGTTCTAGACCAGTAGGGGTCATTGGAGAACTTTTCCTTAAAGTACTAATGGAGTAAAAAACCTTGTAGGATGTGCCAATTCTTATATGAGGTGTAGTCTTTTTTGTATAAGTATTTTTTATAGATGTGTTTTTGTTAGAGGTGTTTTTTTATATATGTATTTTGATATTTGTATGTTTTGTATATTTATGTATTTGGCAGATATCTACCTTGACTCGTATTAACACAGACACATGATGGCTAACCTGTGTAACACAGGTGTTACTAATTGTAATCCTTCACACCCAGGTTCTGGGAGGAGTTTTTCACTTGGATGTGGCTATAAAATTTGTGTGTGTATGCTTTACTTTATCCTAATGATGAGAATAAATCTCGAAACGTAGATCTTCAACTGTACCTGTGTGGTCTCCAGTTATTTTTTCAAAGTCGTCTGAGTGCCGCCCAATCCAGTAAAGTGTATATATATATATATATATATATATATATATATATATATATATATATATATATATATATATATATATATATATTAGGGTGGAGTGAAAAAACTGAAATTGAGAAATTCAAAATCGGCTAGTGTGGAAAAGTTGTGACTTGACTTGAATAAGAAACGTGCAAAAGCATTTTGATCTGAGTCAACATCTTCTGTTCTGGCAAGAGGCCTGAAGTTTCACTTTTTTGGTGAAAATGACGAAAACTATGAAGATGCTTCGATCTAGTTAAAATTACGTCAGGATGTCTTAGAGTGGTTCATTAATATACTTTAGCATAGTAAAAGAGAGTACGAGATTGTCCTAGTGCAAAGTGAATGACTTTGGTGGGAGAAAAAAATCCCTAATAATTGACCCATTTTCATGGTCACAATTGTGAATATTGTGTGTTTTCTCCTGAACGTGTTTATATTAGAAGCACAAATACTCTAAATGGAATTTCGGTGACACTGTGTGAAATATAACACTGCATAATGGCCCTTAATCAGACCTAATCGCAGTACAAATTTGTTCTCAAAATGGGCAAAACAAATGCTGCATTGCAGGTGGGGCAGATGTAACGTGCTGAGAGAGTTAAATTTGGGTGGGTTGTGTTGAAACTGAAATCTAAATTACAGTGTAAAAATAATGCAGCCGGTATTTACCTTGCACAGAAACAAAATAACTCACACAAATCTAAAGGTGGCCATACATCTACAGATCGATTGTCAGATTGGGCCGGTTGGAACAAACAGCTGGTAATATCTGAATGACAGTTTTTCAGCATTTCAAAGCAAATGGTCAACTGTCATTTGCTCTCATCTTTTACCAGGATTTTGTTCCAACCAGACAGATCGGACAATAAATCTGTAGATGTATGGCCACCTTAAATCTCTCTGCACATGTTACATCTGCCCCACCTGCAGTCCAGCATTTTTTTTGCCCATTTTGAGAACAAATTTGTACTGCGATCAGGTCTGATTAAGGGCCACTATGCAGTGTTATATTTCACACAGTGTCACTGAACTACATGAAATCGAATTTATGCTGCTCTCTTTGCAGTGCATATACAAAGATAGACAATCCTGTGTATATAAATAAGAAATAACTGTTGCAGTCTGTTATTGAAAAACAGTAACTGTTACAATAAGTTTTACAAGTAACAGTGTAAACTGTCTAATGTATAATTTTACATATCACTTCTGTTTATTGACAGAAAAACAGTGTTGCATCCCCTATACTGGGAACATGATTGGGCTGCATTACAGCATATAATTATGCCAAAGATAAGCCAATATATTAACTGTTAAATACGTTGAAGTGTATTATGATGTAATAAATTGAAAGCTTGCAGCAGGGCCCTCTAACCCCCAAGTCTGTCTGTCATTACCCAGTTTGTTTTATCACTGTCTACTATTGTAAAGCGCAACGGAATCTGCTGAGCTATATAAGAAACTGTAAATAAATAAATAAACAAATACAAAAAATAACAGGTTAATCATTCTATGAGTGGTGTCCAGCAGTACATATATCACTGTGTCAATTTCTAGGCAGCAGGGCCGTCTTAACAGCAGTGTGGGCACCTGGGCAAAGCAATGCACTGGGGGCCCTTACCCATTCTCCCCTCCTAGGGGTGGGGGGTGGTATCAGCAGCAGCTTTGATGTCCCACGGGTGGCAGGGGGTGCTCTATCTTCCATTCAACATGTAGGACCTGGAGCAGTAACTTCTGCTAATTACTCCTTTACTGCACAGGTGGTGGGAGGGTGAACACTAACGTGTGGAAGGGGGCACTGGGCTGTATGAAGGGTCCCTTGTAAATGACTTCCAGGGAGGTAGGGGGTGTTTTATACGCAGGGGACGGTTGGATAATGGAGTGGGCTTAATATTCGTCATTTTCCGGTGGAAGGGCAGCTTGTTTGACTGCAGATATCGCCATTATCTGGAAATAGATTTCTTAGCCTAGTATAAAAACCTAGAGTCACAACTTTCAGGAGGTGCTGGGAACTTGGGTATCAGAGATCAGGAGCCAGAGCAATCCATTGACAAAAATATAAAACTACACCAGACGTTTGGAGCTGGAGCAGGGACCGGCTGCTTGAAGGCTGATATCTCTGGTTCTGGGCATGATAGAGACAAGCCGCTAGTGTCAAAGAGAACCTGAGAAATATGACTGGAAATTGTAATTAACTGGTCGGATGTCTACTGCTGCTTTGAAGTTGGATATCTGCAGGGCCGATTTTCAAAATTCTGGTATCCCTGGAAAAAGGGGATCCTCAGCTATCAACATAGAGCCCTTATACGCCTGGGTCCCCTGGGCAAGTGCCCATTAAGCCCATACAAAAAGACGGCCCTGCTAGGCAGGATTGATCAGCAATACTTATTACAGCATAATGCACTTTAATGTATTTAACTGATAATATATTGGCTTATCTTTGGCATAATTATATGCTGTAATGCAGCTGCAGGTGGGGCAGATGTAACATGTGCAGAGGGAGTTAATGTGGCCATACATCTACAGATTTATTGTCCGATCTGTCTGTTTGGAACAAAATACTGGTAATGGATGCTTTGAAATGCTGATACTTTGCTTTGAAATGCTGGAAAACTGCCAAAAACTGTCATTCAGATATTACCAGGTATTTGTTCCAACCAGCCAGATCTGACAATCGATCTGTAGATGTATGGCCACCTTTAGATTTGTGTTGAGTTATTTTGTTTCTGTGCAGGGTAAATACCTGCTGCATTATTTTTACACTGCAATTTAGATTTCAGTTTCAACACACCCCACCCAAATTTAACTCTCTCCGCACGTTACATCTGCCCCACCTGCAATGCAGCATTTGTTTTGTCCATTTTGAAAACAAATTTGTACTGCGATCAGGTCTGATTAAGGGCCATTATGCAGTGTTATATTTCACACAGTGTCAATGAAATTCCATTTAGAGTATTTGTGTTTCTTCTATTATAAACACGTTCAGGAGAAAATACACAATATTCACAATTGTGACCATGAAAATAGGTCAATTATTAGGGATTTTTTCTCCCGCCAGTCAGTCACTTTGCACTAGGACAAGCTCGTACTGTTTTTTTACTATGCTAAAGTATATTAATGAACCATTCTAAGATATCCTGACATAATTATAACTAGATTGGAGCATCTTCATAGGTTTCGTCATTTTCACCAAAAAAGTGAAACTTTAGGCCTCTTGCCAGAACAGAAGATGTTGACTTAGATCAAAATGCTTTTGCACGTTTCTTATTCAGGTCAAGTCACAACTTTCCCACACTAGCCGATTTTGAATTTCTCAATTTCATTTTTTTCACTCCGCCCTAATATATATATATATATATATATATATATATATATATATATATATATATATATATATATATATATATATATATATATATATATATATATATATATATATATATATATATATATATATATATATATATATATATATATATATATGTACGTACGGGGCAGTACGGATGGTGTAATGGTTAGCATTACCGCCTCACAGCACTGAGGTCATGGGTTCTTTACCCACCATGGCTCTAACTGTGCGGAGTTTGTATATTCTCCCCGTACTTGTGTGGGTTTCCTCCGGGTACTCCGGTTTCCTCCCACAATCCAAAAATATACTGGTAGGTGCCCAACAAATTAACCCTAGAATGTCTGTGTACATGTACATGTGGTAGGGAATATAGATTGTAAGCTCCACTGGGGCAGGGGCTGATGTGAATGGTCAAATATTCTCTGTAAAGCGCTGCGGAATCTGTGTGCGCTATATAAGAAACTGTTAATAAATTATATATATATATATATATATATATACAGATAAAGATTATCTGTCCTCCATTCGCACTGCGCTGAACCGCGAATGAGATGCACGTGCATGTGAGACGATTGCGCACCCCAATGGGACGCACAAATGTTCCACACACACATGCATATCATTCTCGGTGAACAGCGTGCCAAGGCGGTTCACTGCGGCAGGACAGATAAGCGCAGCTCCATCTTTATATATTCAGGTTACAACATTTACTGTACATGGTGCCCTGGAGTACTCATTGTCTAGCCCCCCACATTGTCCCCCTTCCCTGTACTTGCTGTTCTGCCACAACACCTCTCTGTTATAATCACCCCCCCCCCCCCACACACACACACACACACACTCCTATACTTAACAGTTCAGGCCTGAGGTGGCAGCTAGATTTAGCCTGGTAAAGCTATAAAGTGGTGATAAAGTGGAAGGTGATAACGCACTAGACTAATCAACTCCTAACTGTCATTTTTCAAACACAGCTGATTTGCTGGGGCATTATCAACTTCCATTTTATCAGTTCTCCAGGCTTAATACATCTGCCCCAAATGTTCATATTAGCCGGCACTCATAGTAAGGACGCATAGGGTTTATTCAGGTGTAGCAGCGATATCAATGTTTTTGTCTGTCCATGCATTCCAGTTTTGTTCCTCCAGGGCCACAGTACAGACATGGGAGGCATGGGAGCAGAATTGTATGGATAGCTATGTATTTTCAACTTCTTTTTATTACCATCATCCCATCTCTCTCTGTCCTCCTACCATCTTCCCTTACAATGAACTAACTTAAAATGTTGTGCGTCCCTGCCCAAAAAGTTTTTGGCGCCCCCATATATTAAATATATATCGTTTTTACCTATGTACATGCTTGTTGCCAGGGGTTACTTGATCGTTGCCTGGGGTTATATGCTCATTGCCAGGGGGTTACTGCTCAGAGTGTACCAGCGCTGCCAGAATCCACACTTCCAGGTAGCTCTGGGCACACAGGGTGAGGGAGTGCAACAGTGTGATATAGTGCAGGCCGCAGGGTGAGGGAGTGCGTCAGTGTGATATAGTGCAGGCCGCATGGTGAGGGAGTGCGTCAGTGTGATATAGTGCAGGCCCCAGGCTGAGGTAGGGCGTCAGTGTGATATAGTGCAGGCCGCAGGGTGAGGGAGCGCGTCAGTGTGATATAGTGCAGGCCGCAGGGTGAGGGAGTGCGTCAGTGTGATATAGTGCAGGCCGCATGGTGAGGGAGTGCGTCAGTGTGATATAGTGCAGGCCCCAGGCTGAGGTAGGGCGTCAGTGTGATATAGTGCAGGCCGCAGGCTGAGGTAGGGTGTCAGTGTGATATAGTGCAGGCCGCAGGGTGAGGGAGTGCATTAGTGTGATATAGTGCAGGCCGCAGGGTGAGGGAGTGCGTCAGTGTGATATAGTGCAGGCCGCAGGGTGAGGAAGTGCGTCAGTGTGATATAGTGCAGGCCCCAGACTGAGGTAGGGTGTCAGTGTGATATAGTGCAGGCCGCAGGGTGAGGGAGCACATTAGTGTGATATAGCGCAGGCCGCAGGGTGAGAAAGCGCATTAGTGTGATATAGTGCAGGCCGCAGGATGAGGTAGGGCGTCAGTGTGATATAGGCCGCAGGGTGAGGGAGTGCGTCAGTGTGATAGAATTCAGGCTGCAGGGAGTGCATCAGTGTGATATAGCGCAGGCCACAGTGTGAGTGTCAGTGTGAAAGAGCGCAGGCCGCAAGGGTAAGAGAGTGCATCAGTGTGATAGAGCATAGGCCGTACGGTGAGGTAGGGAGTCAGTGTGATAGAGTTCAGGCTGCAGGGTGAGGGAGTGCATCAGTGTGATATAGCGCAAGCCACAGTGTGAGTGTCAGTGTGAAAGAGCACAGGCCGCAAGGGTGAGCGAGTGCATCAGTGTGATAGAGCTCGGGGTAAGGGAGCTCATCAGTGTGACAGGGCATAGGCAGCAGGGTGAGGTAGGGCATCAGTGTGATAGAGCACAGGGTAAGAGAGAGCCTCAGTGTGATAGAGCACAGGCAACGGGATGAGGGAGTGCACCAGTGTCATAGAGCGCAGGGTAATAGAGTGCGTCAGTGCGATAGAGTGCAGGCGGCAGGGGGAGGGAGTGTGTCAGTGTGATAGAACACAAGGCGAGGAAGTGTGATGCAGTGCAAGGTGAAGGCAGTGTGTGATATGGCGCAGAGGAAAGCAGTGTGTTTGTGTCTCTTCCTATTGAGGCCATTTTTATAATGTTTTCCCTGTCGGGTCCCATGTGTTTTATGTTACCTGTAGGTCAAATGTTTTTGTTTGTATTTTCCTGTGGAGTGTCAATGTGTTATATTTATTCCAAATGGGGGCCACTGTGTTTTATTTATCTTTACTGAGGCCAATATGTTTTTTTACCTGTAGGGGCAAATGGGTTTGTTTTATTTTTTCTCCAGTGTGGGGGACAATGTTTTTGGGTACTTATGTAATATCTGGGCTCCCGTTTTTCTTATGAGACCGCGTCCGCTCGCGGGGCTCGCTGCGCTCACCACGCTTCGGGCATGGTGGCTCGCTGCGCTCGCCACACTATATAAAATCAACTCCATGCGTAGTTGGATAGTAGGGGTATGAAAAAATGGGGTGCATTTAACATGGGAGCCCAGATAATACATAAGTACCAAAAAATGTTCCCGCCTGGAATACCTGAGATTTCTACCTCCTGATTTCTACTTCCTGCCCTAGTGCCCTGTCAGGCATGATCTCATATAATTGGACAGCCTTGTGTTTATGCGTTTGCAGCGTTTATGAGTCTTAAATTATGACTCATAAATGCTGCAAACGCATAAACACAAGGCTATCCAATTACCAGCAAAGCTGTCTGTGGGAATTGCCATTGTTTTAAAAAGTGGCCATATTTACTTTTATTACTATTATAACTAGGATTATAATGGCTGCTGCAGAAACTCGAGAAAAGCAGGACACTGCAACAGTATACCTCCTCAAGGGGTTCTGCAGCAAAAATCGGGGAGTGACATAAGCCACACCCCCCAAAATTAGGCCACACCCCCTTTTCGCGCACAAAAACATAGTGTGTATTCTGGGACCACCCATTACCATATTTCTAGATTCGCCTATGTCCCTAACCCACCTCTTCTGACAGACCACACCCCTCAACAGGCTCCACCTCCATTCGGGCTGCTCTGAGAAATTTCCTGGGCTGGTTTTCCATCCCAATCCGCCCCTGCTCCCCCATCATGTGTAACAGTATAAATACTAACTGCATATCTACTTTTACTTTATGCGTTCTACAGTATGTGAAGTATTAATAGCATGACAAAGATTAAAGTAACCCTTACTCTTAAGTTCCTTGGATCAACCCTGAGCTCCTGAGCAAAAAGGTCCCTGAGGGCGGGCAGAGCATTGTCAATGTCATCCAGGTGGTTGGCAGTATTTCTAAGGGCTCTCATAATCTTTCCCCCATACCTATGGAGATCCTTGGAGTCATGGCTCAGATTAAAATTGCTGAACTGGATTTTGATCCGAGGGTAGCTCAGGAACAGCCTATATGGAAATATAAAATATGATTTATAGTATAAACAAACATAAGAAAAAGTGTCTGTGCTTTTTGATATGGCCCAATCAATTATGCAGCTATTATCAAAGGTTAAAAGTTTTCAAATAAATAGCATAGACCAGTGGCGGTTTTTACCTATGGGCTGCAGGGCTGCAGCCCCCCCCCCCAGGTAAATTCTGCCACTGTTCTCTTCCTAAGTGAAGCTAGATGCAGTCTGTGAGTCTGCTCTGGATTCACTGTGACAGGCAGTGACTTCCTATTGGAAGTCCGACCTGCCAGTCACCAAAGGCAGTCCCAATGGGAAGTCTTCCCTTCCTCTGGGACGACTCAACATGGGCTGTACGAGAATGATATTGTGCATACGCCGGACCCTGAATATGCCTCTGGGGGCTGCCGCAAAAGTAGCACATAGAGGCTGGGGGCCAGCGCATGCGCAGTACCGAAGAAGCTACTGTGCATGCACCGGTTGCGCTACTGGGACCAAACCGGCGCCCAGGGCCTGGACTGAGCGGAGGCAGGTGGAGGGGGGTCCGCATCGTGGCAGACCCCCTCCTCCGCAGAGGTAAGAGCTACAGTATTGCTGGCATAGACTATATTAAAAATGACCTTGAATCTATTCTAAATTTATAAGGTTATGAACAATATTTTTTCTTTCAAGTACAGATGGAGCGCCTCTCATTCAACCTACCTATGGCAATTGTATCGCCAGTCAGCCATGGCGGACCACGGCGTGCGGCGTTGCAATACATTTTAAAAGCTTGGCGATTCGCAGTGGCTTCTCCAGATGAGTTCAATACCAGTGATCATCCACCAGATGTCACTTTTTGAAATCCTCATTGCGCATGCGTGAAATTTGTGCTGCAGCGTGTGCATGAAGTGACTACAGAATTAAAAAGCTCTGTAGAGCAGGAACTACTTTGCTACTACTGTACTATCCAGTAAGCTACTGTACTGTAGATAGACAGCCCTTATACTGTAGATAGACAGCTCTTATCTACATTTTTTTTCCCAACAAATTTACAGTAGGTCAGTTACTGTATATTTAGCACACAAAACTCCTACCTCCCTATTAACCTTTCCATGCGTCTGCATGGGCACGAACGCTAATGCGTCTCAATGTTTTGGTCAAAAGGCACTAGGATGCATCTGAGTGGAAAGTCTAGCCACTCTTGTCAAGTGTTGTAAAGTAGTGTATAAGGGTGCCACTCTGCAAGTTTTACAGTAGTAATGAGCTGCGTTAGGTGGACAATTGGAGGGGACCCTAACTACGGATGCTTGTCGCTTTCCTTCCTGATGTCATATAAACTACTACTTAGTCTCCTTTGTAAGCCAAGAGTCTCCTCTTTCATATGATACCAGTCTCAAGTCTCTAATTCTGCTTTCCCACTGCCTAAACAGGTAAACACCAGGTATTTGTAAACGGGTCTTTAAATGGGTAGAAGCTATAAAGACCCTTTCCCACTGCAGCTCTTAAACAGTAATTTTCCATTTAAATGCCGTTTTTGTCACATTCACATATACCCATTTAAGCAACCCATTTAAACCCATAGTAAACATGGGCTGTCATATAGAATGGACTTTTCTGCCCCCACAGGCCCACAATGATGACGTTTTGGGAGAACAAATGGAGGTGGTGGGGAGTGGTCTGATCAGTGTTGCAATAATGGCAGACAGAGCACATGTCTCTGCTGATTTCCTGCCTGATTTTCTTCCACGTCCTCATTCTGAGTATCAGGGATCACTTCAGGGAGCTGCGGTCGCAGCATGTCCTCATTAAACAGGGGTGTGGATGTTGTGGACTGGGCTAGTTCCACAGGTGGGGTTAATGTTTGTTCTGCACACGACTGTGCAGCTTCATGACGACTTTCGGCTGCTGCCAGGCTAGATGACAATGCTACTGGATTAGCAAGTGCAGAATGCCCGAAAACCACCAAGCATTGGTCGAAGTACAACCACTCCCTACGTGCAGAGCTGCTTTGGTTCCGGTTCTGGTCTAGTACATTGTGGAATAAGCGTTTCAATGCCTTCAGCTTATTTATAATTTGCGTAGTGGTTCTTATTAGTCCTGATGTGTGGCAGTCCACCACTGGTGTACTCTTGTGCCCCCAAAGAGATTTTAATTGTCAAAGCTGTTCAGAAGAAAACCTCCTTTGCTTGTGGAAGCTGCAGGGCTATGAGGGGTTAACAGACTCAGCTAGTGTCCCAGCTCCCCTCTACGTGTGACAGGAAGCTGGGAGGTCAGAGGTGATCCCAGCAGCAGTGTGAGAGAGACAAGTGTGCAGAGAGGAGAGAAGAGAAAGCCCTGTGAAATATAGCATCAGTGTGGAGCTGCAGAACCCAGTGTCAGAGAGTAAAGGAGTGTAAGAGGAAGGTGAAGAAGGCTGCTGTCCCAAGTGTGAGAAGAAACAGGAAGACAGAGAGAGAGAGAGAGCACACTGGAGCACCCAGCCAGCAGAGGAACCAGCAACACCCAAGGTACTGATTCAGTCTCCCTGTGGCAGCATCTGCAGTGCACCCTTGTAATACCCAGGAGGGTCATCCCATATCACCTGTTTACAACCCACATACAGAGAGGGGTTGTTGCTTCAAGCCACAGCATTAGCTGCTTGTCAAGAATAGGGGAACCCCTAGAGCCAGAGCGGGGACAGCACCTGTGAGACTCTCACTGTAAAAGCCAGCCATGTACTGAGGCTATGTCTGCAGCCTGTTTTGCAGCTACCAACAGGAGGTTGCCCCAAGGTAATCTGCCTGCCCATGTGTTCAGAGGACTGTTTTACATTAGTGTGCACACTATTATAGGGACTGTATACATGTGAGGACCTGTCGACGAGGGACCATTGTTTTGAGCAGTGACTGGTTATCCGTGACAGAGTATATTGTTTATTGCCAATAATTTGCATTAAGTTCTGTGAAGTGTTGAAATTGATTGCCGATTAGAGAGTGAAGATAGATAGAAATAAGAAGCATCACCTGGCGGATGTCAGTTAGAACCGCCATAGACTATTTGAGGTTAGCAGACTGAGTGATTGTTGTTTTATTTGATGCTTTATGGTGAATGTTATTATGCTGAGTATTTCTTATTGTTATTTGCTATTGAAACTTTACAGCGACCAATGAGTGTGTTTTTAGTAAAATAAATTACTGTCGCTGCTAACTGTTAGTGGTATTGCTTTTGTGGGTTTCCTTGGGTTGTGCCATTCCCTGCCACAAATTCTTCCAGAGAAGAGGTCCGAAGCTGCCGAAGCCGTCAAGTCCAGAATCAGGTACGCCATCTTGCACCACACTGTTACAGGGGCACTGTCACACTTGGCGTCACGAACAGGATTGCACAAGACCCCTGTGAACGGCAAGATGTGGCGATCGCACTACACAGAACCGCAGGAGATGCGAAGAACCGCCACTCCACCAGCCCAAGCCAATCAGAACTCGATTGGGGCCATCATCGGAGCGATGACCGAAATGACCAGGATGATCCGTGAGATGCGTCAGGAATGGGCGGAGGATGAAAAGGAAAGACAGCGACGTGAATGTGGCGGAAGGCGCAGACAGAAGCGGAATCCCCCATGGAGGTCAGGACAACTACCCACTGACCGAACCAATGTATGCCCACAGACCGTGAGAAGACACAGGACAGGAGGTCCACCGGCAGTGTTTCAGAACACGGCAAGAGCATCCGGTGTGATATCGTCGAGGGGTAGACCACGAGCCAGCCCAAGAAGAATTGCAGGTCGTGTCCTGTGGTTTGATGTACCACGAGGGTATGGCTTCATTAAACGCGCAGATACCGGCCGTAGCGTGTATGTGCACTATACCGCCATCCAGCATGCCGATCCCCAAAATAGCTTCCGGAGCCTGAGCAACGGTGAGGCCGTAGAATTCGAATTGACAAGCGGGAAGAAAGGCACCAAGGCCGCCAACGTGACTGGACCGAATGGAACGCCGGTGCTACGTAACAGACGCACACCAGCACACTATCCAAGTCATAGAGAGCCCCAACCGTACTACCAGCAAGAGTACAGCCACAGCGGAAGTAGAGCTGAACTGAGGGAAGTAAATGGCGAGAGTGACCGATTTAATGCCAACCCTCCTCGACCAGGACAGATGCCCCGCCCACCAGAACCTGACATCACGAGGTCAAGCAAGAAACCGGTCGTGTGGAGTGAGGCAGTCCATCAGAACTGGCAAGAAGCGACCAGGCCTCAACTTCCAGAGCCGACGCGGGAGTATGTGCCCAGGATGGATGATGCCGGTTACCGAGCGGCGAACCTAGGGCCAAGAAATGTCAGAATGGCTGAACCGGAGAGAAACCCCAAAATTGTGGTCCATATGGCCGTGACAGAGACCGTGGAGCCTTTAGAAGTGGAACCAGCTATACCGTTGCCTGAACCCAAGGCCAAGATAGAAACAGCAGAGAGAGATGAGAAGGCCGAGACCTGTTTCATCAATGGGAAGCCTGTAAAGGACGGCGAGTACACGACCATCTCCGGGGAAGAATTTGCCTTCCAGATACAGCAGGCGATTCTGCGATCCAAGAGGCAAGATCGAGAGGCGAGACGTGCTTAAGTGCCGGTCGTATGCCGTGAGAGTGGGCGCCATCCATGGACGTCGATGAAGCACCTGGACCGCAGAGGGATGGGAGACCTGTGGCGGAGGGATGGTTGACCCGGGGAGCCCACATTAGATATCAGGTGATAGGGAGTAATTTGTCATGTGTATTTGTGTGAAAGGTAAGGAAGAACAGTTTGCAATTGTTTTGTTTGCCATTGGCATGTTTATTGACAGGACTTTGTCCGGGACTTATTGCCTCTGGTTAAGTTGCCTGCGGACAGGCAAATTTCCAGCAGGGAGGTGTGTGGCAGTCCACCACTGGTGTACTCTTGTGCCCCCAAAGAGATTTTAATTGTCAAAGCTGTTCAGAAGAAAACCTCCTTTGCTTGTGGAAGCTGCAGGGCTATGAGGGGTTAACAGACTCAGCTAGTGTCCCAGCTCCCCTCTACGTGTGACAGGAAGCTGGGAGGTCAGAGGTGATCCCAGCAGCAGTGTGAGAGAGACAAGTGTGCAGAGAGGAGAGAAGAGAAAGCCCTGTGAAATATAGCATCAGTGTGGAGCTGCAGAACCCAGTGTCAGAGAGTAAAGGAGTGTAAGAGGAAGGTGAAGAAGGCTGCTGTCCCAAGTGTGAGAAGAAACAGGAAGACAGAGAGAGAGAGAGAGCACACTGGAGCACCCAGCCAGCAGAGGAACCAGCAACACCCAAGGTACTGATTCAGTCTCCCTGTGGCAGCATCTGCAGTGCACCCTTGTAATACCCAGGAGGGTCATCCCATATCACCTGTTTACAACCCACATACAGAGAGGGGTTGTTGCTTCAAGCCACAGCATTAGCTGCTTGTCAAGAATAGGGGAACCCCTAGAGCCAGAGCGGGGACAGCACCTGTGAGACTCTCACTGTAAAAGCCAGCCATGTACTGAGGCTATGTCTGCAGCCTGTTTTGCAGCTACCAACAGGAGGTTGCCCCAAGGTAATCTGCCTGCCCATGTGTTCAGAGGACTGTTTTACATTAGTGTGCACACTATTATAGGGACTGTATACATGTGAGGACCTGTCGACGAGGGACCATTGTTTTGAGCAGTGACTGGTTATCCGTGACAGAGTATATTGTTTATTGCCAATAATTTGCATTAAGTTCTGTGAAGTGTTGAAATTGATTGCCGATTAGAGAGTGAAGATAGATAGAAATAAGAAGCATCACCTGGCGGATGTCAGTTAGAACCGCCATAGACTATTTGAGGTTAGCAGACTGAGTGATTGTTGTTTTATTTGATGCTTTATGGTGAATGTTATTATGCTGAGTATTTCTTATTGTTATTTGCTATTGAAACTTTACAGCGACCAATGAGTGTGTTTTTAGTAAAATAAAATACTGTCGCTGCTAACTGTTAGTGGTATTGCTTTTGTGGGTCTCCTTGGGTTGTGCCATTCCCTGCCACAAATTCTTCCAGAGAAGAGGTCCGAAGCTGCCGAAGCCGTCAAGTCCAGAATCAGGTACGCCATCTTGCACCACACTGTTACAGGGGCACTGTCACAGATGCTGCCATCATATTGCTGATATTACGGTATATTGCAGCATCCTTTACTGTACCGGTCATCTGACACATGATTTCTTCTCCCCCACAAATTCGAATGAGTTCCCTGATCCCCTCCTCTGTCCAGCTGGGCATGGTAGCAGAATGTAAACAGCAGTACAGGACAAAAACGTGTTAGCTCTTCTCTGTCTACTGTCTGCTGTGATTACTTCCTGGATGTGGTGACTGTACAGTCCTCACAAGCAAGAAACCAATCATGTTCTTAACCTTTATTATTATTACTAAATACCATTTAAGACCCTTTCCCACTGGCAAAAAAATGTCTCTTAAATGGGTAAAACTCTGCTTTTTACCCATTTAAAAAAAAATGCTATTTTTAAACGGGTACAGCAACCTGGAGCATTCCCACTGCAGCTCTACCCATTTAAAAAGTCTAAAAAAATGGCAAATTGCCATTTAAGAGCTGCAGTGGGAAAGGGGTATAAGATACAGACAAATAGACAGCGCAGACTGGACACTTAGTAACCCATTGGTTTAAAATTTAAATCTGTTTATTTTGTATAAATCTCTTAGAAATATAGGCAAACTTTTAACCCCTTCCTGACAGAGCCAGTTTTTGCGTTCCTGACAGAGCCCTTTTTTTCAAATCTGACATGTATCACTTAAGTGGGGATAACTTTTTTTTGCTTTTACTTATCCCAGTGATTTTGAGATTGTTTTTTCGTGACACATTGTACTTCAAATTAGTGGTAAATTTGGGTCGATACAGTCTGTGTTTTTTTGTGAAAAATACCAAAATGTCGTAAAAAAATGGAAAATTAAGCAATTTGCAAAATGTTACATTTTCTGCTTGTGAGACAAATAATCATACCACTCAAAATAGTTAATAACTAACATAGACCATATGTCTACTTTATGTTTCCATCATTATTTCAACTTCCTTTTAATTTTTTTGGACACTAGGAGGCTTACAATATGAATAGCAAATTCTCAAATTTTCAAGAAAATGTCAAACACTGATTTTTTTAGGGACCAGTTCAGTTCTGATGTGACTTTGAGGGACTTGTATGTGAGACACCCCCATAAATGATACCATTTCAAAAACTGCACCCCTCACAGTATTCAAAACAGCATTTTGGAAGTTTGTTAACCCTTTAGGTGTTTCACAGGAATTAAAACAAAGTGTAGGTGAAATTTCAAAATTTCATTTTTTTTGCAGATTTGCAATTTTAATACATTTTTCTAAGGAACACAGTACATTTTACTAGAGAAATGTGACTAAAAATTGATTCCCCCAATTCTTTTTTTTTCATAAATATCCTATATGTGGCCCTAGTGTGCACGTTGACCAAACCACAGGCTTCATAATAGAAGGAGCACCTACTTGATTTTGGAGCCTCCTTTTTATGAGATTATTTTTTAGGCACCATGTAGGTTTCTAGGCACCATAAGATGCTAAAATTTAGGAACCCCCCCACAAGTGACCCCATTTTGCAAACTACACCCCTCAGGGAATTCATCTAGGGGTATAGTGTACATTTCAAACCCCCAGGGGTTTCACCAATTTTGATACAACTGGGCAGTGAAAATGAAAAATTACATTTTTTTACACAAAAATGCAGTTCTGGCTCAAAATTTTTCATTTTCATAAGGTATGAAGGAGAAAAAGCACCCCAAAATCTGTGCTCCAATTTCTCCCGAGTATGGCAATGCCTCATATGTGACCAAAAAATACCAGTTGGGTGCATGGCAGGACTCAGAAGGGAAGGAGTGATTTTTGGTGGTGGAATGTTGGTGGGTGCTATGTCGCATTAGCAAGACCCCCAAAGCACCAATACAGTGGAACCCCCCCACAAGTGACCCCATTTTGCAAACTACACCCCTCAGGGAATTCATCTAGGGGTATAGTGTACATTTCAAACCCCCAGGGGTTTCACCAATTTTGATACAACTGGGTAGTGAAAATGAAAAATTACATTTTTTTACACAAAAATGCAGTTCTGGTTCAAAATTTTTCATTTTCAGAAGGTATGAAGGAGAAAAAGCACCCCAAAATCTGTGCCCCAATTTCTCCCGAGTACGGCAATGCCTCACATGTGACCAAAAAATACCATTTGGGTGCATGGCAGGACTCAGAAGGGAAGGAGTGATTTTTGGATTTTGCAGCTCAGATTCTGGTGGAATTTTGGTGGGTGCTATGTCGCATTAGCAAGACCCCCCAAGCACCAATACAGTGGAACCCCCCCACAAGTGACCCCATTTTGCAAACTACACCCCTCAGGGAATTCATCTAGGGGTATAGTGTACATTTCAAACCCCCAGGGGTTTCACCAATTTTGATACAACTGGGCAGTGAAAATGAAAAATTACATTTTTTTACACAAAAATGCAGTTCTGGCTCAAAATTTTTCATTTTCATAAGGTATGAAGGAGAAAAAGCACCCCAAAATCTGTGCCCCAATTTCTCCCGAGTATGGCAATGCCTCATATGTGACCAAAAAATACCAGTTGGGTGCATGGCAGGACTCAGAAGGGAAGGAGTGATTTTTGGTGGTGGAATGTTGGTGGGTGCTATGTCGCATTAGCAAGACCCCCAAAGCACCAATACAGTGGAACCCCCCCACAAGTGACCCCATTTTGCAAACTACACCCCTCAGGGAATTCATCTAGGGGTATAGTGTACATTTCAAACCCCCAGGGGTTTCACCAATTTTGATACAACTGGGCAGTGAAAATGAAAAATTACATTTTTTTACACAAAAATGCAGTTCTGGCTCAAAATTTTTCATTTTCAGAAGGTATGAAGGAGAAAAAGCACCCCAAAATCTGTGCCCCAATTTCTCCCGAGTACGGCAATGCCTCATGTGTGACCAAAAAGTGTCAGGACTCAGAAGGGAAGGAGTGATATTTGGATTTTGCAGCACAAATTCTGGTGGAATGTTGGTGGGTGCTATGTCGCATTAGCAAGACCCCCAAAGCACCAATACAGTGGAACCACCCCACAAGTGACCCCATTTTGCAAACTACACCCCTCAGGGAATTCATCTAGGGGTATAGTGTACATTTCAAACCCCCAGGGGTTTCACCAATTTTGATACAACTGGGCAGTGAAAATGAAAAATTACATTTTTTTACACAAAAATGCAGTTCTGGCTCAAAATTTTTCATTTTCAGAAGGTATGAAGGAGAAAAAGCACCCCAAAATCTGTGCCCCAATTTCTCCCGAGTACGGCAATGCCTCATGTGTGACCAAAAAGTGGCAGGACTCAGAAGGGAAGGAGTGATTTTTGGATTTTGCAGCTCAGATTCTGGTGGAATTTTGGTGGGTGCTATGTCGCATTAGCAAGACCCCCAAAGCACCAATACAGTGGAACCCCCCCACAAGTGACCCCATTTTGCAAACCACACCCCTCAGGGAATTCATCTAGGGGTATAGTGTACATTTCAAACCCCCAGGGGTTTCACCAATTTTGATACAACTGGGCAGTGAAAATGAAAAATTACATTTTTTTACACAAAAATGCAGTTCTGGCTCAAAATTTTTCATTTTCATAAGGTATGAAGGAGAAAACCCCCCCTAAAATCTGTGCCCCAATTTCTCCCGAGTACGGCAATGCCTCACATGTGACCAAAAAATACCAGTTGGGTGCATGGCAGGACTCAGAAGGGAAGGAGTGATTTTTGGATTTTGCGGCTCAGATTCTGGTGGAATGAATGGTGGGTGCTATGTGGCATTAGCAAGACCCCCGAAGCACGGTGAAATGATGAACCTAAAAATCCATAGATGTGTGGTATATTTTAAAACACTCCTTTATACATAGGCCGGGTTTGTCGGGGCAAGTGTCACACTGGAAAATAGTTTGCTTTCTTATTCCCTTTTTATAGCAAACTTTGCACCTTTTTTGTGTCCTGCCCTTTTTTCCAGTGGAGGGGATTTCATCAGGAAAATGCTGCCCTGGTACAATACGGGGGCCAGTACTAGAAGTACTGGGGCCCTCTGCCTGCTGGTTCCCAAATATTAGGCCCTTTATGACTTCCTCTTGAAAGTGCATAAATGTCCCCCTCTGGCCGGTAGAACGGAATAGCACGTAAGCGTTATACAGTGCCATCTGGATGATATACACGGCCAGCTTCTTGTACCAGATTTTTGTTTTCCGCAGGGCACTGTACGGCTTCAGTACCTGATCTGAAAGATCCACTCCGCCCATGTACCTATTGTAATCCAGGATACAAATAGGTTTTGAGGTGTGGGTACTGGTACCTCGTACAGGGACGGAGGTGGTACTGTCTCCGTGAATTGTTGTCAGTATAAGGACATCCCTCTTGTCCTTATATTTGACCAACAACATATTTTCGGTGCATATTCCCCTGCTTTCACCCCTTCTCATTACTTGGGCAATGTGCATTTTTGTGAGGCCTCTTTGGTTCTTGCGCACAGTACCGCAAGCTGCTGTACCTCTTGAACCAAGGGCCTTAAACAGGGGGATGCTGGTGTAAAAGTTATCCACATAGAGGTGATAACCTTTATCCAGGAAGGGGTGCACTAAATCCCAGACAATTTTTCCACTAACACCTACGAGGGAGGGGGGGCATTCTGGCGGTTCAATTCTTGAATCCTTCCCTTCATATACCCTAAACCTGTGGGTGTACCCTGAGGTGCTTTCACACAGCTTATACATTTTTATGCCATACCTTGCCCTCTTACTGGGAAGGTACTGGCGGAATTTAACCCTTCCTTTAAAATGTATAAGGGACTCGTCTATGCAAATGAATTTATCTGGGATGTACATCTCTTCAAATTTGGCACTGAAATGATCAATGACCGGCCTGACTTTGAATAGCCGGTCAAAGGTGGGATCATCTCTGGGTGGGCACTGTGCATTATCGTTGTAATGCAAAAATTTAAGGATCGTTTCAAATCGAGCCCGGGGCATGGCCATACGGTAAAATGGGGTGCTGTACAGAACATCTGTACTCCAATATTGCCTAATTTCTGGCTTTTTTACTATGCCCATATGAAACACCAGACCCCAAAACGTCATCATCTCTACTGCATCTACAGGGGTCCACCTAGCAAATGATGACGTGGGGTTTTGAGCAATAAACTGCTGGACATATAAATTAGTTTGGTCCACCATTAAATTTATAAAATCATCAGAGAAAAATAATTTGAAAAAGTCAATTTCTCTGAGACCTGTGGAATCAAATTGGATTCCTGGCATGGCCAAAAACTCAGGAACCTGGGGCTCAAAATTGTCTGGTGGTGGGGTCCATACGAGATCAATTATTGGGGGGGGGGGTCTCAGCTGCTCTACGGGGGCGTCTTTGAGGGGGTCCCTCATCACTAGAGGAGGAAGAGGAGCTTAAGACGAAGCCTTCAAATTCCCCGCTTGCATCACTGGCTGTGTCAGAGTCAGAGGCAAGCATGGCATATGCCTCCTCCGCTGAATACATTCTTCTGGATGACTGGGATGACATTTGGGATGACATTTGGGATGACATTTGGGATGCCATTTTTATTTTTGTGTTACTGGTAGTGAAATGTTTCAACACGTGTATAGTGTAGGGGGGGGTACAAACTTTATTTCAACCCGGGGGGTATGTAGTGTGTATGTAGTGCAGAAAAAAAAAAAATACTTTATACAAAAAAAAAAATTGAAGGGGTTAAAAAAAAAAAAAATTGAAGGGGTTAAAAAAAAAAAAATTGAAGGGGTTAAAAAAAAAAAAAAAAAGGTCCTGCGCCAAAAATTGAGCACAGATGTTGGTCAGTAACGTCCGTCACTGAACAGCGCTCAAAGGCAACAGGAATTTGATCAAAAAAAAAAAAAAAAGATCAACCCTGTGCCGAAAAAGCTGATCAGTGATGTACGTCACTGATCAGCGCACAGTGGCCACAGGACACCCACAAAATCACAGTGTGTGTAAAAAAAAAATTAAAAAAAGACCCCACAGCAGCCTCAAAAAAAAAAAAAAGGTGATCAGTGATGCGACACTGATTACCAGTGAGGAGCAGCAGGTGCACAACCTTTGGTGCAACTGACAGTGCAACTGGCAGCAACTGACAGGTATATATATATATAAAAAAAAAAAAAACCTCTGCACCCCCAAAAAGTTGCTGATCACCTCAGATATAGTGATCAGCACAAAAGGCGGGGGCAGCAGACACAAAATTTAGCACTCTCTATCACTCTCTGTCACTATCTCTCTCTATCTCTCACTATCTATCACTCTATGACACTGCAGCAGCAGCACTGACAGTTATATATATATGAAAAATAACCCCTGCACCCCCAAAAAGTTGCTGGGGGTGCACAAAAGGGGGGCAGCAGACACAAAATATAGCAGTCTCTATCACTCTCTGTCACTATCTCTCTCTATCTCTCTATCTCTCTATCTCTCACTATCTATCACTCTATGACACTGCAGCAGCAGCACTGACAGGTATATCTATCTAAAAAAAAACCTGCGCCCCCAAAAAGTTGCTGATCAGTTAATTTATACTGATCAGCACAAAAGGGGGGGCAGCAGTCAGTTATATAAAAAATATATAGCACAATCTGTCACTATCTCTCTATCTCTCTCTATCTCTCTCTATCTCTCTCTATCTCTCTATCTATCTCTCTATCTATCTCTATCACACTGCAGCAGCACAAAATATAGCACTCTCTGTCACTAGCCCTCTCTATCTCTCTCTATCTCTCTCTCTCTATCTCTCTATCTAAAACTCGATGACACTGCAGCAGCACAACACAGCACAGCACAACACTGGAAGTCACAACAAGTAGCAAGATCCCAAGCAGTGATCAGGTAAGTATTTTGCAAGGTTCTGGTCAGTATATCGCGGCAGCTAGGCACGGTGACCGCACTGCACGCAATTCCAGACCGGAATGGCGTCTGCAGTGCAGTCACCGTTAGTTTAAACCCCCCTCCATGGCTGTGATTGGTCCGTCGGTCCGACGAACCAATCACGGCCTTTGGGGGCGGGCGGGGTGAGGTGGGGTGACACCAGTGTCACCATTACACCCCGCGGTGATTGGTGCTGTACTTTACAGCACCAATCACCTCCGATCCCGTGTCACCGGCGAACGTTATTCGCCGGTGACACAGAAAACGCTGTAATTGGCTGTTCACACTGAACAGCCAATCAGAGCGATCGCCGACGGGGGGGCGGCATCGCAGCCCCCCCTGGGCATGCAGGGACATGTCTGCTGTCAGGGACAGCAGACATGTTTAAACTGTCACCGCGTCTATAGACGCGGTGACAGTTTAAAGCCATGACGTACATTTACGCCATGTGTCGGGAAGTACTTCCCGACCATGACGTAAATGTACGTCAAATGTCGGGAAGGGGTTAAAAGAGGTCACCGGCCGGTGGGGTTCATACAATACATAGCATTTTTCACAAAATAACATAAAAAATAATGGTAAAAATAAATAAATAAAAATAGGAGCAGTATTCAATAATGAATCATTCAAGCTTAGTTAAGCATATATAGGGTTAATTGCTTGTTAAAGCAGGGTTAGATTGAAATCAAGCTCTTTGCCAAAAGGCTGTTAGTTGACAGATTGTTACGCTGTGCTGCCTGCACAGACCTTGCTTTCAGCAGCTTGGTAATAGATTAGTCAGTCAGCCATACGTTTTTGTTAGAGTTAGTGACAGATTTGGCACATATACGCAGAAAGAAAGCAAACAGGTATACTTATGCTCTGCTCTGCTCTGCGGCTTGTATGATGCTGTGTAATTGTAATCCACTTTGGGGAATATTGACTGGCTCTGCCTTGGGTGGGTTCCCAGCTGGTTTGATGGAATTCACTTCAGCTTTATCAAGAACGCTCCGGCTTACAAGTCCCCCACAGCGGTGCCTTTCGTGCCTCTTGTGCAAACAAACAGGGGCTGATGACGCGTTTCCCCACCTCTCCTTAGTCAGCGGCTTCCTCAGACCCAGTATAAGATACAGAGAACCAGAGATATCAGGGTGCAAATTAGACACATTTTTGCCAATTGACTAGAATGGACCCGTTAATTCAGACATGAGTTGCTACAGCGTCTTATTAGTGTTCAAGGTATTGTATTCAGCCCTGACCAACTCCCGCCTAACTTTACAGAGAATGCAATGAAAGAGGCCGATTCAGTCAAACTTGCTGGGGGGAGGCTTTTAACAAACACTGTACATTACACAGCATGCTCTATGGTTCTTGTGCATGGACTAACACCAAAAGGCTTATATGAAAACAGTTTATTTATGTTTGTCTAGTGCTATTAAATATAAGGTTTGTAAATGTTTCAATAAAACAAATAATTATTATAACAATAAAAAACATTGTTTATAGCCTGTCCATAGAGTTTTTCCTATTTGGGCAATAAGTAGCACTTGCTACTCAATAGCACTTTGTGTTCTCAGTAGCACGAACAGCTTTTTTTTGTACTCTGCTGTAACAGTTACAGCTATAAGTGATAGCAATATAAGTTGAATGGGGACAGATAAAAGCTCCTCGGATGCAAAAACATTGTCTTTAGACTCTCTATACAGGATCTCCTATTTGCGGTACTCAGTAGTAATGAGTTGCATTAGGTGGACAATTGGAGGGGGCCCTAACTACGGATGCTTGCCGCTTCCCTTCCTGATGTCATATAACGGTACTCTTTACCTAGGACGGCGCCCATCGCGGGCATCGCGTCCATCGTATGCACTAAAGTAACGGGTGCGACGCGACCGACGCGATGCCCGCGATTTTCCATAGGGATCAATGTTAAATTTTTCAATGCACCCGATTTTTCAGTTCAATGCCTCAATGCCCGCGATTTTGGCATAGGAAACAATGTTAAATGGGCCACAGAGCCCAAATAGGCACCCTTAGCAGTGAAATGTCCCCCACAATTTTTAACGACACCCCACGATCCACGCGAACCCGAAGCGTGGCGAGGGGCGGCGGTACGCGTCCTCCGACCTTTTCATACCCCCACTTTCCACGTCGGCATGGAGTTGAGAAAAGAATAGTGTGGCGAGCGCAGCGAGCCACCGAGCCCGAAGCGTGGCGAGCGCAGCGGATACCTGTGAAGGCCGCGTAGGGCCGCGTTTACCTGTGAAGGTATCCGCGTCCCCTCGCGGGGCTCGCTGCGCTCGCCACGCTTCGGGCTTGGTGGCTCGCTGCGCTCGCCACACTATTCTATTCTCAACTCCACGCCGACGTGGATAGTGGGGGTATGAAAAGGTCGGAGGACGCGTAACGCCGCCCCTCGCGGGCTCGCTGCGCTCGCCACGCTTCGGGTTCGTGTGGATCGTGGGGTGTCGTTGAAAATTGTGGGGGACATTTCACTGCTAAAGGTGCCTATTTGGGCTCTTACATAGTTACATAGTTACATAGTAGATAAGGCTGAATAAAGACTTGCGTCCATCTAGTTCAACCTACGTTTTAATAGCTTATCCCTTGTAAAAGACAGAATATGGTTCTTATTAGTACCCCTGGATATTTTTATCCAATAAATGCTTGTCCAACCTTATTTTGAACGTATTTATTGTATCTGCCAACACCACCTCTCCAGGAAGAGAGTTCCAAAGTTTGACTGCTCTGACCGTAAAGAATTTTTTTCTTTTGAGGGAACGAAATTTTCTTTCCTCTAATCTAAATTCGTGCCCTCGTGTCCTAGTTTCCTTTCTTGCAGTAAAAAGAGTGCTTGAGAGTTCCTTATATTGGCCCCTGATATATTTGTACATGTTGAGCATGTCCCCCCTTAAACGTCTCTTCTCTAGTGTAAATAGTCCTAGCTTGCTTAATCTCTCCTCATAGCTTAAATTCTCCATTCCCCTAATAAGCTTTGTTGCTCTTCTTTGGGTTTTTTCCAATTCCATGATGTCCTTTTTATAGTGTGGGGCCCAGAACTGTACTCCATATTCAAGGTGTGGTCTAACCAATGCCTTGTACAGTGGCATAATTACTTTTGAGTCCCTAGTTTCCATGCCCCTTTTAATACATGCTAGAATTCTGTTGGCCTTTTTTGTTGCAATGTGACATTGAACACTGCACCCCAGCTTATTATCTATATGGACTCCTAGATCCTTTTCAAGTGCTGAAGTACCTAATGCCTCCCCGCTTAGGTTGTAACTTGCACACTGGTTACGTCTCCCGAGATGCATAACCTTGCATTTATCCACATTGAACCTCATCTTCCACTTTTTAGCCCACTCATCTAGTTTGTTAAGATCATTTTGAAGTATGTTCACATCCTCTGTTGATTCAATAACTCTACTCAGTTTTGTGTCATCAGCAAAGATGGATACATCGCTGAGAATCCCCATCCCGATATCGTTAATATAAATGTTAAACAAGATGGGCCCCAGTACCGAACCCTGTGGCACTCCACTTAGTACTGGTATCATAGTTGATACTGCACTGTTCACAACCACTCTTTGGCCCTTATTCTGGTTGGTGCGGTCGAGCCGCATATGCGGCTCCGACCGCACCAGACGTATCCCCGCCCACACTACGGATCGCCACGGCCGTCCGTACACGGACGGCTGGCGATCCGCACGAAAATGGTGGAGGCGTACGCCTCCACCATGGTGGGAGCTGCCCCCTGCATTCGATGGTCGACGACCATCGAAGGCAGGGCCGCACGCCGCGGCAGCTCCCGCAAGCTGAGACCACACGGACAATCGTCCGTGTGGTAGCTTGTATGGGGGCTGAAAGCTGACATCCGCCGACGTCAGCTTTCCGCCCCCATGAGTGGCGTCATGCCCTCATTACCATGCGTACGCCCCGCGTTTGCATGGGAACGCCCATGAAACGCGGGGCGTACACATAGGGAAATGAGGGGATGAAGCCCCTCACGCCCCTATACGCCCCCTTTGCGGCGGACGAAATCCGTCTGCGGCGAAGGGGGCTGCACATGCGCAGATTGACCTCTGCGCATGTGCAGAAGAAAAACATCGGCGGTACGGCCGCACGCGGGCCGTACCGCACGAATCAAAATAAGGGCCTTTTGTTCTCTATTACACAGCCAGTTCCCTACCCATCTACAGATATTTGCACCCAGTCCCAGGTCCACCATTTTATTTATCAACCTCTTGTGTGGTACTGTATCAAAAGCTTTTGCAAAATCAAGGAAGACCACATCTACTGCGTTTCCATTATCAAGGTTTTTGATGACATCCTCATAGAAGCCCAGTAAATTTGTCTGGCAGGAACGGTTTTTCACAAACCCATGTTGGTTAATACGAAGTAAACTATGAAGGTCTAAGTATTCCAGGATACCATTCCTTAAAATTCCTTCAAATATTTTACCCACTATTGATGTTAAACTCACAGGCCTGTAATTTGCAGGGTCATCCCTTTTACCTTTTTTAAATATTGGCACTACCTCTGCTATTCTCCAGTCTTTTGGTACCATACCTGTTGATAGTGAATTTTCAAAAATGCAATATAGAGGGGTCGCTAGTTCCTCCCTTAACTCCATTAGTACCCTAGGATGTATACCATCTGGCCCTGGTGATTTGTTATTTTATTTTGCTGTGGCCCATTTAACATAGTTTCCTATGCCAAAATCGCGGGCATTGAGGCATTGAACTGAAAAATCGGGTGCATTGAAAAATTTAACATTGATCCCTATGGGAAATCGCGGGCATCGCGTCGGTCGCGTCGCACCCGTTACTTTAATGCATACGATGGACGCGATGCCCGCGATTTTTTACACCCGATGACCGCGATGGACATCGTGGGCGCCATGCTAGGTAAAGAGTACCCATATAACTACTACTTAGTCTCCTCTGTAAGCCAAGAGTCTTCTCTTTCATATGATACTTAAACCTCTGTCTATGTCGACTGTGTTAACATTCTGGTAATAAAAAACAGTGAAAAACCCAAAGACAAACTTTTGACTGTCGACCTAGACCATGTCGACCTAATGCTTGTGTCAACCTAATGACCTGTCAACCTTGTCCCATGTTGACCTAGACCAGTGTTTTTCAACCACTGTGCCGCCTTGAGCTGTTCTCAAGTGTGCCCCCAGATCTAGAGATGCCCAAACCAGTTTACAGCCACCACCAGTTCAACTGTTATTTACTGGCCTCTTCTTTTCATATAAAGGGCCAATGTATTTTATTTGTGTTACCTGTGGGGACCAGTGTTATTGTTTTTTATATGGGGACCAATAGGTTTTGTTCTTTTCCTGTGGGAGCCAATGCCCTGTAGGGATTTTTTGGTGTGCCTTGGCAATTTTAAAATCTTATTTAGTGTGCCGCAAGGTAAAAAAGTTGAAAATTACTGACCTAGACGCATGTAGACCTTGCACAATGTCGACCTAGTGGTGTCGACCTAATGACTGTCGACCAAAAGCAAATGGTTTTAAGCCGCATTCAATTCTAATTTGATCTATAGTACGCAGAGCAGTTAAATATATCAGCAGACGATTTGTACTTTTTAATACTACAGTATAAGAAGTAATAATTACCTTTCCAGGGCCTCTGCTCCAAACTTATTAGCATGGGCATCCACCAGTGCGAAGATGGTGAGGATGGCGGATCTTTCAGCTTCAGAGAATACCATGGTTGCTTTAGGATCAGTGTTGGTGACTCTGGCAAGAGAATTATCTGCACTTTTAAAATAGCTTGACCCAAACACATTTCCATTACCTACCATTTTTGTTACACCCACGTGGTTATCTATAAAACATAAAATGCCGTTTGGGTTTGGTTCTATACTGCCTGATACAATGATATATAGGGTGAAATGTAATAGGATGAGAGATTTAGAAAGTGAGAGATTTGGTAAGAATCTCCAGATTTTTTTTTTAAGCACCAATCATTTACACTGCAAAATCACACTGGTTCCTGTTGCGTTATTGACCCCAGCAGGTATCATCCTGTCAGCCTGAGCCAGGCCAGGGCCGGAGGGAGGCAGCCCTATAATGTCAGTGACAGGAGCTTAGCGCTTCCGGCACCGAGGATTGAGTGAAGCGGAACACCCGGCGCTGGAGAGAGGCAGCCCTGTGATCTGTGTGGCATTGGGGATCTTTGTGCTGCCAGGGATCGAGAGCTAAAAACCCGGGAACTGCAGCCCTGCGCTGCTGAAGGTACATGCACCTCTCTCTCTCTTTCGTGCACCTCACTCTCTCTTTTGTGCCCCTAGGGGCGGTGTGGCACTTATATCCGGCCCTGACTGCTACAGGTGCTGCTACTCCATTTTTTTAATGGGCTTGTGCTCAGCCCCACCCACTGCCAGGCATCTCTCCGCCCCCTGTGTCAGGTCCTTAACTATTGACAATAGAAGGCACCGCTCTTGGTGCCTTAAAAACTCAAGAAAATAATAATAATGGTTTAAAAATGATTCAAATAATATTAAGAATATACTTATGACAGAATATGTGACATAAGTATTTTCTTTGTATTATTTTATTATGTTAATTATTTATGACAATGAAGGCACTGCCTCCCCTCACTGCACGTCCCTGCAATGCAGGACCACATACAGGAAGCAGTCTAGTACGGGGCGGCAGCTCTCTACCACCTTGAGGACTCATCCGCTGCCTGGCCCTATGGAGCCCATACTAGCCCCTGGCACTGTGAGTACCGCTGAGAAGCCTAACTTTACCTATACAGCCCCCAAGTGTAAACTTAATTATATACCCCCTGTATCCTAACCCTAAATATACATCCCCAACCCCCACAGCCTAGCTCTATATATACACCCCCCACCATCCCCACAGCCTAACTCTAACTATACACCCCCCTGTAGCCCATCCGTAACTATACACCCTCCACCACCCCCACAGCCTAAATAACTATACACCCTGCACCCAGTGCCAGATTAAGCCTTTGGGGGGGTCCGGGGCACTTTAGACAGGGGGGCCCCCTTGCACTTGTCATTACTGGCCACAAACTGTATGGGAGAATATTACACTGTCAAAACACAGAGTAAAGGCAGTATAAACTTGGTCAATGGGTAACTGCCGGGGGATATATATATATATATATATATATATATATATATATATAGTAGGTTTGTAGGGCGGCACTCACGGCAAAAAACAGTTCACAATCGGAGTTTAATCATCAACGTTTCGAAGTTTAATAGTTTACTTCGTCATCAGGATACATAAAAACAGTGCATACAATAGCAGAATTTATACATACCCGATCCCCGCGAAAAGAAGACGCCGTCTGCACGTTCTTCCAGGTCACGTGGCATACGGACGTCATCACCCGGCTGCCGTTGCCATGGTGTCAGCATAGCATTCGGCGCTCAAGTGACGCGTCCCCGCTGTTGCCCAGTAAGCGAACACGTCAGGCTGGTGGGCGTCTCCGCAGCAGCACATCGCCATGGTAATATGACGCTAGCTGGCCGCGGCAGTCAACCCCAGCATTATACATATACTGTGCATCAGGCTCATTCCTTTCAGTATTATAGTGATAATACCCAAAACAACAAAAAATATAGAACTTTACATGAGAATTTATGCAACTATACGCTGAATCCATAAATCATTACAATACATTAAAACATTAAATGCAATATATTTGGAAATTCACCCATAACGGTTCACTGAATTAGAGGTAATAATGAGTCAAATCACACTCAAAACATGAAGTCATTACACAAGAAATTTACATTTTACAAATGAAGAAGCTAGAGGTTACATATCATAAGAAGCAATGTAGCCCATGGGACTCATTAAGGCCACCCGGGGAGAGGGTGCCCAATCTTTGAATCCAACTAGCCTCTGCCCTAAGCAATTTGAGAGATCTGTCCCCCCTTCTCAATGAGACAGGTATATGATCAATGATAACACTTTTTAGGGATGCAATACTATGTTTCGCCTCAAAGAAATGGCATGCTAATGGCTGGTCACTGCCACCTCTCTCAAAGGCCGCTTTAATGGATGAGCGATGTCCAGCTAATCTTTCCCTAAGGGTTCTTTCGGTTTTGCCGATGTAATTCATAGAGCATGGACAGGTAAGCATATACACAATAAATTTGGTTGTGCACGTTACACGTGATTAATACTAATTTTCTTGCCTGAATGAGGATGTAGGAAATATGGGCCAGAAGACATGGACCTGCAAGACGTACAATCAAGACACCTGTAACACCCATTCCTTGGCCTAAGAAACTGTTCACTATTTTGATGTCTGAGTCCTGTTATGTCCGCCTTGACCAAATGGTCCCTCAGATTCCTACCCCTAGTATAACAGCTCATCAGTCCTGTGTCCGCGAGACCCAGTGTAGGATCTGATTCAATGAATTTAATCAGAGGGGCTATCAAATGCCTTTATTGCAAAAAGCTAAGATCAAAGCCTTAGAACAACCTAGGGATCAGCTCCTCAGTCCTAAGCCACGGGAGAAAACCCTGAAAAAATCTTCCTTGGGTCAAACATTTTAATACAGAGAGTCATACAATCAGCAATGTTGGTAAGAGACTCTGGCCCATGATTGAATCAGATCCTACACTGGGTCTCGCGGACACAGGACTGGGATAAGATAAGAATACTTTATTGTTATTAACAATACATCACAACAATGCACTGTCAACAAAACTTAACACAAGAACCTACACAAAAGAAAAACATTTAGGGCAATTCCCATATCACTTTACAGCATTTAGCATACGAACAGCAGTGGGAAAAAAGCTATTTGACATACGCTTTATATGTGCCGGAATACTGCAATATCGTTTTTGTGATGGCAAAACTTCAAAAGCC
Source organism: Crinia signifera (assembly GCF_055691185.1). Classification (NCBI taxonomy): domain Eukaryota; kingdom Metazoa; phylum Chordata; class Amphibia; order Anura; family Myobatrachidae; genus Crinia; species Crinia signifera. The sequence goes on from NC_139222.1 coordinate 274,319,962, forward strand.
TCGTATTTTGGATGGCTAGGATCTGCTAAAATACAATTTGCCTTCTTTAGCAATCTGTATAATTCATGGGCGCATGGTAAAGACACCCTGATAATTTTGCCTGCAATTTTTATCACACGATCTAACGTGGTCCTCTCAGCCACGGTGCAGCTCCCAAACCAAACTATGATTCCATAAGTTAAGACACTCTCCACAATGCCCCCATAGAATCTAGTTAGTGTTTTAATGTCCGAGCATACAGCTTTGAGTTTCCTTAAAAAGAAAAGCCTTTGCTGGGCCTTCTTAACCACCATGGTAGAGTTTAGAGACCACGTAAGATCATTTGAAATGAGTAGCCCCAAAAATGTAAAAACCTGCACCTCCTCAATAGGCTTATTCTCAATAAAAATTGGAAGTATTGGCCTACCACAACCTCGCCTGAAATCTATTCTCATCTCCTTGGTCTTATTTGTGTTTAAATGCAGACAATTTTGCCTACTCCATTCAAACAGTCTGCAAACCTCAGACCTATACGCTACCTCATCGTCATTGGTTATCAGGCCAACCACAGCGGTGTCATCCGCAAACTTCACCATCTGCACGGATTCTGAAGTTGACACGCAATCATGCGTGAACAAAGAATATAACAACGGGCTCAGGACACACCCCTGTGGTACGCCTGTGCTAACCATGACCTCGCCGGAGATATGATTTCCGAGCTTCACTACCTGTGGTCTGTTCACTAAAAATTGTAGAATCCAATTACACAGATACCCATTTAGTCCCAAATTAAAAAGTTTGGAAACCAACGATGTTGGAATAATGGTATTAAAAGCAGAACTAAAATCCACAAATAAAATTCTAACATAGGAACCCCTTTTCTCAAGATGGCCCAGCGTTTGGTGCAGAACCAGCAGAATCGCATCATCCGTGGACCTATTTTCTCTGTAGGCAAACTGGAATGGGTCAAAATTTGCAGTAAAATGAGACTTAATGTGTCCCAAAACCAAGCGCTCAAAGCATTTCATCACCAATGATGTTAAGGCGATGGGACGGTAATCATCCAGACCCTTCGGGGGATTTTTCTTTGGTATTGGGATAATCGTCATAGCTTTGAGACATTTTGGGACAACACAAGTCTGTAGCGAACAATTAAACAGCAATGTAAAGATCCATGCCAACTGCTCACTACACCCTCTAAGGACCTTTCCCGGGATCCCATCCGGGCCAGCTGCCTTCCTCAGGGCAACACCCTGCAGACACTTCCTGACTTCCAGCTCATCTAGTACAATTTGCACTTCATCCGGTCTATTTATAATCATGCTTGCAGTGGACATGTTATTTTTGTCAAATCTAGTATAAAAATCATTTAGATCATCCACCAAGATTCTATTTACGTCTAAAGGCTCTGTTTTTTTCGGCTTGTAGTTAGTGATTTCCTGCAACCCCTGCCACATATCTTTAGAATCGTGGCATTCCCTAAATCTGGCTTCCATCCTACCTGAAAATTATCTATTGGCCTGCCTGATCCCTATCCTTAAGTTGGACCTAGCAGCTTTATAGGCCTCACTATCGCCCATTTTAAAGGCGTTATCTCTGATTTTTATTAGTGAACGCATCGTAGAATTCCACCAGGGCTTGTTATTTGCAAAAATTCTAATCCTACGTTTAACAGTGACACTCTCTATGCTGCAATTTATGTAGCCCAGAATCATAGTTGCTAATAGATCCACATCAATGTCCTCGCCTATCATGGACTCCCTGATAAACAACTCCCAATCAGTGAAGGTTAAAATATCCTGTAACCTTTCTATTGCATTTTCCGGCCAGATAGTAACACTTTTCCTACTTGGCCTGACTCGTTTAACCAGTGGTTTATACTTAGGTAACATAAATAGGGAGACATGATCTGATCTTCCAATATGCGGGCAAACAACGGCCTCATATGCATGCTCCACATTAGTATAGACTTGATCCAAAATGTTCCCTCCCCTTGTTGGGACAAACACATTTTTGGAAAACTTCCTAAGCACCGATTTTAAATCACATTGGTTAAAGTCGCCAGCAACAATAAAGACAGCATCCACATATTTAGCCTGCATGTCGGCCAGGGTCTCATATAAAGTGCCAAGTGCACATGCTACACCTGCCTGTGGACATATATAAACGGCCATGACTATTACCACAGAAAATTCCCTTGGCAAGTAATAAGGCCTACATTTAACCATTAAATATGCCACATCCACCGAACAATAGGATCCAATAGCAACAGAGTCCGAGCACCATTTTTTGTTTACATAAATACAAACACCACCTCCCTTACTTTTCCCCGACTCGCGGGTTCGGTCAGCCCTAAACAACGTTCTGTCCTGGGCCTCGCGGACACAGGACTGATGAGCTGTTATACTAGGGAAAAACTGTGCAATGGGAAACACTATTAATCAATAAAATGTATTATAAACAATAATCAGTTGTACATTAGGTATGTGGCCACAACCTATATAGGATTAAAACATAAAACACATACATATGAATAAAAATAAAAATCTAAATAGCACCAATAAGCTACACTAATTCATAGGTTAAAAAATAGCAAAAATTAGTGAGTGCCTCTGCAGGTTAGTATTGCAGGTCAGTGGGTTAATTGACTTTAGAATTGTATAGTTAAATCCAGAAAGTTCATACAGTCAGACTGATAGAGTGGTTTTGCTTAGATATAGTTAGTAGATAGCAGCATGCAAAGTTGTCACTAGCAAACCATCAGGATTGGTTATATAGGTTGTCTGGCCAGACAAAAAAATATTAAAAAACGGGTATATACCTTTGAAGACTTGTGGCAAGTTGCAGTCTCTGATGCCTCCCAGTTGCTGGATCTGAATTTCCTTAGTAGGTGCAACTATATCCGGAGTTGTGACAGCAGTGGCTGTTGATATAAAAGGCAAGTCTTCTCAGGTGCAGAAATGTCAGGTCCTCAGTGAACCATGAGAAAATAGAGAGTTCTTGGTTGGTCTCTAACGCGTTTCCCCGCCTGCTGTAAGCGTCGGCGGCTTCCTCAGAGAGAGAGTCAATAAGTTGTGCATAAGGTGCTAGCTGCTCATTGATGTGTATTTATACCCCAGTATTCCGGCGTCTAGGCGTGTATGCGGCGTGTGTCTCAGCCGCGCACTTCCGCCTGCGTCATGCGTCTCATTTAGATTTCTATAGTTACCATTGGATAGACTCGCGGTCACACACTTCCGCGTTGCGTCATGCGGGTCATTCATATTATTGTAGCGTTCCATCTGTTGACGACCCGTTTCTGGGTATCGTATTGCTTCTGCTTATATGCTATCTACTTTGTCTGGACTTTCCGCCGTTTTCTTTTAGTATTTGGACGGAGTTTTCAATCGCCATTTTGAGTAGGGGCAATAGCGTGTATATGCCCTTTTTCTCTTTTTTTGATATTATTTTGCAGAGCGCATAAATTTTATATGCATGGTTTAATTTAAATAGGGTAGCCGATGACCTGCATTACATATATGGGGTATTTAGACATGGGGCCAAATGTAATAGGGTGAGAGTTTCAGAAAGTGAGAGATTTTGGGAGAGTTTTCCCCCTTTTTTTTTAAAGCAGCAATCAATTACACTGCAAAACCAGGTTGATTTTGCCATGTAATTGATTGCTGCTTTAAAGAACATGGGAAAACTCTCCCAAAATCTCTCACTTTCTGAAACTCTCACCCTATTACATTTGGCCCTAGATCTCTTATTAGGTTTTCTCAAAAGTAATTCATATTTTCCAGCAGCTTATTTATTGGATAGTTTATACTAAAATGTTACTATAAAAATATATGGTACTTATGTAATATCTGGACTCCCGTTTTTCTTATGAGACCGCGTCCCCTCGCGGGGCTCGCTGCGCTCACCACGCTTCGGGCACGGTGGCTCGCTGTGCTCGCCACACTATATAAAATCAACTCCATGCGTAGTTGGATAGTAGGGGTATGAAAAAATGGGGTGCATTTAACATGGGAGTCCAGATAATACATAAGTACCAAATATATATATACATCCAACATAACAGTATATTATATACACACACATATCTTTATTTGAAAGGAGTATGTATTACTAGGAGTGCATACTTTATATACAAAAAAATAATAATAGAATATATAATATAAAAATTGATTTAAATCCTTACTGGATTCATATATGTCTATAACAATTTTATAGTTCTTTTTAATCATATTTGGATACCTTTTAGGGTGCATTTTTAGCTATTAAATATACTCTGACATGCATAGGATAGAACATTAAGACACAAATTGCAAGAGGTATGGAGGTCTCTCTTTGATATGACCGCCATAACTTAGTATTTAACCCAATATAATAGTCATCAATCTTTTTACTAGAGGTTCAGGCTATATGATAATGCATTCAATTAAACATTTATGAGATGTTCACTATGTATCGATTTCTAGGCTATCCCAATTTGTAAAAATATATACCACACAACATTTAATGGGTCCTGGGGGGTTGTACATAGCTGAGAGCATAGATATTTACATACATGTAGCCACATAATGTTTTAATCCTATATAGGTTGTGGCCACATACCTAATGTACAACTGAGTATTGTTTATAATAAATTTTATTGATTAATAGTGTTTCCCATTGCGCAGTTTTCCCTCTTTTCTGTTTGTTCCTATTGGGACTAGTTGAGCAGTCCCACTAAACAGCAGCATTAGTGGAAACACTACCAATATTTTTAGGGTCTAATTACGTCCGGATTGTTTTAGCGCTGGTCTTTTCTTCTTTCTTTTTGTACATTTTTTCTCAGCTCACATTAGTCCAGCAGCTTTACAAACTGTGACGCCCATTTTGTCAACACTCAGATGTATATCTGAGAGGATGGAACGAAGGAGTCTATATCTGAGGGGTGCAACGGACGGTGCACCTCCCATTTTAAGGGAGGAAACCGGTCCGTCTGACATTCATAGGATTTTTAACGAACTAGAAGATCTCTGCTTAGCAGAAACAAGGCATTGGTGTGACCAAGTTACCTTACAAAAATATCTTGATAAAGACATGGTCCCGAGAGGTTTAAGGGTAAATAAACCCCCTACCTTTGGTGATGACCCACAATTTACAAATGAGTGGAACAATACCCTAAAAACATGCTCAAAAAACCTGATGAAATTACTAATTAAATACAGGGAAGAGCAAGTTAAAATAACTCAAGATAAAATTGAGGCAATACATATATCCCTGAAAAAGTATGAAGGCAATCAGGAATTCAAAGAAAGAGATAGTAAAGTGAATGTCAAACTAGAAAGGTTCGAACAAGAACTAATCTCACATAAATAAAATAAGATGGCCCGTGATAAAAGGGACTATGAAAGGGGGGAAATCTTTACGTATAATAAGAAACCCTATGAAAGAAGGAGGACCTATTCACAAAGATCATTAGAACGACCAGAGTCTACTAAAAAAGTGAGGTTCCAAAATGATAGGAGAGAAAAGCAATACACTAACATAAGAGAACCAACCCAGAACTACCAAAATAGAGAACAAAGAGGTAATAAGAGAAATTATAACTACAAACAAAGAAATGAGAATAGGTATTCTAGCCTTAGTGATTACGACTCACCAAAAAGATTTTACCATAGATTTAGAAATGAAAGAGTATATAGTGGGCCGTCAGAAATGGAAGATGAATATGAAGCCACATCAAGAGAGACCTCTTTTTTAGGGCAAAGAAGGCACTATGCCACAAACATCCAAAAAAAACACACAAAAAAGAAACAGGGAAAGAAATGAAGAGGAACAAGAGGAGGAAGAAGAGTCCAGGCCCAAAAAAAACAGTAATGATAAGATAACACCCCAAGGCAAAGGTATCTATAATCTTTCTTCAAAAAATCTAACTAGTGATGAAATAAAATTGTTAGAAAAAGGTTTAAATTTCGCCCCAGTAAACAAGCCCAATATTTTTAAATTATTCGTCGATCTGAATAAATATACAAGGACACTAAGCCGTAAGAGATATTTCGCACTAAAAACTTTAAAAGAAAGCAATAATACCAATTGTACCCCAATCATTTTAGATGCAGGCGACACAGAGGCACTTAATGTACTTGAGAAACTAGAGGGAGAACAAAATATGCATGCTGATACTGGAGGGATGGAAGTGAAAATCTATGATCTAAAACGTTTTAAAACTAAGTCCGAGTTCTATCCCTTACAGTACAAGGGCCCGTATGTAGAGTGTTTCTATAATACAACCATGGAACACTTTAAAAAGATGTGTGATAGAGCCGAAAAGAAAAGGCTGAATGATAATCTAAGCCAGGGAGAACGGGTAGCGATAAGATCATTGTGTGACGATCCAAAAATTACTATAAAACCGGCTGATAAGGGCGGTGGGATCGTAATCCTCAATACCAAGGATTATATGGCAGAAGCCATGCACCAGCTCGCCGATAACAAATTCTATCGGGAACTGAGTAGCGATCCGACCGCCCTATATCAGAAGAAACTGCATGATCTGCTCGATGGAGCCTTATCTACAAGTGCAATCTCCAAATAAACTTCACAATTTTTGTTTTCCTCACACCCAGTCACTCCCACTTTCTATTATTTACCGAAAATTCACAAATCTTTACACCAACCACCGGGACGTCCTATTATTTCAGGTGTCGGGTCACTCACTAACAGTCTATCCGCATTTGTTGATTATTATTTGCAAAAGCACGTGGCGAGCCTAAAATCACACATAAAAGACACAAAACACTTCTTGAACATAATAAATGGAGTCGAATGGAGAGACGGCTACCACCTGGTCACATGTGACGTGGAGGCCCTATACTCTAATATTCCACATGATCTAGGAATAGAGGCAATAGATCAATATCTTCGGAACGATACCGAAGTAACAGACTCTCTACATGCTTTTCTACTACAAGCTATTAGATTTATTTTAGAGCACAATTATTTTTTGTTTGATGCACAATTCTATCTACAAACACGGGGTACTGCTATGGGGACCAGGTTCGCGCCGAGCTTCGCCAACCTCTACATGGGCATTGTTGAAGATGAACATGTGTGGACGGAGAGGTTCGGCGCGAGCCTGGTCCTCTATGGCCGATTTATTGATGATTTGTTTATTATTTGGGATGGGGATTTAAATTCACTGCATGAATTCACAGATAATCTTAATTTAAATAAATTTGGTTTGAAATTCACGAGCACAAATAGCAGCTCTTCCATTAACTTTTTGGATGTTGCGCTTCGGATTGTTGGCGGCTCCATATGTACGGAGACATATATAAAACCGGTTGACCAAAACCGATATCTTAATTATGAAAGCTCACACGCCACAGGGTGGAAGAAAAATATACCCAAGGGCCAACTGGTGCGGGTGAAAAGAAATTGTTCAAGTGAGGAAGATTTCGCGAGACAAGCTGGGACTTTTTTAGAAGCCTTTAGAGAACAGAAATATCCAGAGAACATATTAAAAGAAGCATACAAGCAGGTTAGCGAAATGGACAGGTCTTCACTGCTAGAAAATCAAAGAGAAAAAACTGAAGATATATCAAAACACCATACTCCTAAAGAATCCAAAAATAGGTCAGATATGTTCATTACACAGTATAATGGCTGTGCAAGGGAAATACAAGGTATTATTAAGAAGAATACAATGTTACTCACTCAAGATCCCCTCCTGAAATCAACTTTAAACTTAGATGGTAATATGATATTCAGGAAGGCTGAGAACCTAAAAATGAAACTCACTCAGAGTCACTTTCCAGGTTTTATGGAAACTAAGGAAAACAAAACACCAAAACCGGAAACCCAATGGCTCCCAAAAAGACCAAAAGGGTACCATCGCTGTGGAAAAGACAGATGTATGGTTTGCAAAATGGCCCCAAGAAAAACTGAGCTTTAATTCCACAGCAAATGGAGAATGCTTTAAAATAGAGAGCTTCATTAACTGTGGATCAACTTATACCATCTACCTGCTCACCTGCGGCTGTGGTAAACAGTATGTGGGCAGGACTACGCGTACTGTCCACATCAGAGCCATGGAGCATAGAAGAAACATGCTCAGCGGCTTGAAATCACATTCAGGGTCAAGCCACGTATTCTCATGCCAAAAAGGGAAAATAGAAGCGGTTACACTGATTGGAATAGAAACCATCAGAAATACCGCCAGAGGAGGAGATAGATATAATAGGCTGTGCAGCCGCGAGGCTTATTGGATCTATCGAATGGGATCTCTATCTCCACATGGCCTAAACGACACCATTGAGCTGAACTGTCTATAAAGGGGCCTATTACCCAAACTTCCCTGAGTCAGCTTTATATGAGGGAAAGATAACCATCAAACCAGATAATAACATACCTTTGAGTGAGACTGATATAGTCCACACATTCTCATATAACTATAAATTTGTATGAATGATGACCACTGCTTTGTAAAACCCTTGTAAAGTTAAAAGTGAACAATCCCTTCTATATATATATATACAGTCCAGGATGTCCGGCACTCAGCTGTTTATATAGCAACGGCTCCGGTGCTCATCCAAAAGCATAACATGTATTTCAAAAGGTGGATGTCACTCGGAAGATAAATGAAAAAGCAGACAACTGTCTTAAAGCCAATGTTTCAGGGCTGGGGCCCTTTTATCAAGACTTGAAATTAAACCATGCATATGAAATTTATGCGCTCTGCAAAATAATATCAAAAAAAGAGAAAAAGGGCATATATACGCTATTGCCCCTACTCTAAGAGGGCGATTGAAAACTCCGTCCAAATACTAAAAGAAAACGGCGGAAAGTCCAGACAAAGTAGATAGCAAATAAGCAGAAGCAATACGATACCCGGAAACGGGTCGTCAACAGATGGAATGCTACAATAATATGAATGACCCGCATGACGCAACGCGGAAGTGTGTGACCGCGAGTCTATCCAATGGTAACTATAGAAATCTAAATGAGATGCATGACGCAGACGGAAGTGCGCGGCTGAGACACACGCCGCATACACGCCTAGACGCCGGAATACTGGGGTATAAATACACATCAATGAGCAGCTAGCACCTTACGCACAACTTATTGACTCTCTCTCTGAGGAAGCCGCCGACGCTTACAGCAGGCGGGGAAACGCGTTAGAGACCAACCAAGAACTCTCCATTTTCTCATGGTTCACTGAGGACCTGACATTTCTGCACCTGAGAAGACTTGCCTTTTATATCAACAGCCACTGGTGTCACAACTCCGGATATAGTTGCACCTACTAAGGAAATTCAGATCCAGCAACTGGGAGGCATCAGAGACTGCAACTTGCCACAAGTCTTCAAAGGTATATACCCATTTTTTTATATTTTTTTGTCTGGCCAGACAACCTATATAACCAATCCTGATGGTTTGCTAATGACAACTTTGCATGCTGCTATCTACTAACTATATCTAAGCAAACCCACTCTATCAGTCTGACTGTATGAACTTTCTGGATTTAACTATACAATTCTAAAGTCAATTAACCCACTGACCTGCAATACTAACCTGCAGAGGCACTCACTAATTTTTGCTATTTTTTAACCTATGAATTAGTGTAGCTTATTGGTGCTATTTAGATTTTTATTTTTATTCATATGTATGTGTTTTATGTTTTAATCCTATATAGGTTGTGGCCACATACCTAATGTACAACTTATTATTGTTTATAATAAATTGTATTGATTAATAGTGTTTCCCATTGCGCAGTTTTTCCCTCTTTTCTGTTTGTTCCTATTGGGACTAGTTGAGCAGTCCCACTAAACAGCAGCATTAGTGGAAACACTACCAATATTTTTAGGGTCTAATTACGTCCGGATTGTTTTAGCGCTGGTCTTTTCTTCATTCTTTTTGTTATACTAGGGGTAGGAATCTGAGGGACCATTTGGTCAAGGCGGACATAACAGGACTCAGACATCAAAATAGTGAACAGTTTCTTAGGCCAAGGAATGGGTGTTACAGGTGTCTTGATTGTACGTCTTGCAGGTCCATGTCTTCTGGCCCATATTTCCTACATCCTCATTCAGGCAAGAAAATTAGTATTAATCACCGTGTAACGTGCACAACCAAATTTATTGTGTATATGCTTACCTGTCCATGCTCTATGAATTACATCGGCAAAACCGAAAGAACCCTTAGGGAAAGATTAGCTGGACATCGCTCATCCATTAAAGCGGCCTTTGAGAGAGGTGGCAGTGACCAGCCACTAGCACGCCATTTCTTTGAGGCGAAACATAGTATTGCATCCCTAAAAAGTGTTATCATTGATCATATACCTGTCTCATTGAGAAGGGGGGACAGATCTCTCAAATTGCTTAGGGCAGAGGCTAGTTGGATTCAAAGATTGGGCACCCTCTCCCCGGGTGGCCTTAAAGAGTCCCATGGGCTACATTGCTTCTTATGATATGTAACCTCTAGCTTCTTCATTTGTAAAATGTAAATTTCTTGTGTAATGACTTTATGTTTTGAGTGTGATTTGACTCATTATTACGTCTAATTCAGTGAACCGTTATGGGTGAATTTCCAAATATATTGCATTTAATGTTTTAATGTATTGTAATGATTTATGGATTCAGCGTATAGTTGCATAAATTCTCATGTAAAGTTCTATATTTTTTGTTGTTTTGGGTGTTATCACTATAATACTGAAAGGAATGAGCCTGATGCACAGTATATGTATAATGCTGGGGTTGACTGCCGCGGCCAGCTAGCGTCATATTACCATGGCGATGTGCTGCTGCGGAGACGCCAACCAGCCTGAAGTGTTCACTTCCTGGGCAACAGCGGGGACGCATCACTTGAGCACCGAATGCTATGCTGACACCATGGCAACGGCAGCCGGGTGATGACGTCCGTATGCCACGTGACCCGGAAGAACGTGCAGACGGCGTCTTCTTTTCGCGGGGATCGGGTATGTATAAATTCTGTTATTGTATGCACTGTTTTTATGTATCCTGATGACGAAGTAAACTATTAAACTTCGAAACGTTGATGATTAAACACCGATTGTGAACTGTTTTTTGCCGTGAGTGCCGCCCCATAAAACCTACTGCATTTTGGACCCCAAGACCGGGAGTATCCAGGTTAGGCACCCCAAGTGAGTCTATCTAAGGTGTGCTCACCTATACCGCATCTATATATATATATATATATATATATATATATATACTGTAGTACGCTCGGCACTCCGGACAAGGAGTTTAACTCACCGTGGTGCCTTCACTTGCATGGGTACAAACTGGTATCTCCAGGCTTATGGCAGGGCCTCAGAGAAAAGAGCGGCACTCACAGATTTTTTGAAGAAGATTTTATATAATCATTGTGCAATATACAATAGTCTCATGTTATCGACGTTTCAAGGCTGAACGCCTTTTCCTCAGGAGAGACATAAAGTGCTGGGTGTGCTGCGTGTGGAATGGACTGGACTGGAGGCTGTGACAAATTTGATCAGTGACAATGCTTTGTACAAGGGGCCAGCAGTACATTTTTTCATCCGATTGCTGGAACTCACCCTGAAGCGAAATTATTTCGCATTTAACAACAAGTTCTACCTGCAACAGAGTGGGTGTGTGATGGGGTCCTCAGTGGACCCATCGTTCGCGAACTCCTTCATGTTTGCAGTAGAACGGGCACTGTTCACACAGAACGTGTTGGTTCAATCAAAGTTGATTCTGTACACAAGGTACATCGACGACCTCCTCATTATTTGGGGGGGGGGGGTGATCGATGTGACCTTAAGAGGCTTATTAACATACATAACGCTTCAGAATCCCCCATCAAATTGACGTACAACATAAGCGATACAGCTATACAGTATTTGGATGTTGACATCAAAGTGATGGATGGACGGCTGTTCACCACACTATTTACCAAAACGACTGATAGGAACAATACTCTATTAGCCTCCAGTTTCCACCCAATGCCTCTTAAAAAAGGCTTACCTTTTTCGCAGATGTTGCGGGCCCGGCGCATCTGCAGTGAGCCCCAAGGGTTGGAAGAAGCCCTTGATAAAATGGGTAAAAAGTTCATTTATACCACTGAAGAGATAGTTGTCACAAAAAATAGAGTCCAATCCATGACTCGCGAGGAGGCATTCGAGTCCCGTACACAGAAAAAAGATGTGACGGATAAAATCATCTGGGTCAATTCATTCCACCCTCAGAGTTCCACAGTTAAAAAGATAGTACAGTCGCATTGGCCCATTGTCAATTCTGATCCCACCCTGCCAGTCCTCCAAAATAAAAAGATATTGCACTCTTATACTAGAGGCAAAAACTTGAAAAATTATCTTGTGAAAAATGATGTCACCTTTCTCCTCCCTAATAACCCTACATTCTTAGGTAGACCTAAAGGGGGGTTGCTACAGGTGCTGCGGCTGCACCACCTGCAGCTTCATGACCCCAGGAGACACGTTCCACCACCCCTACTCGGGTAAAAAGTTCAAAATTCATCACAGGGACGGTTGCTCTACCAGATACGTTGTGTATCTGATAAGTTGTCCGTGTGGCCGACATTATGTCGGCAAGACGGACAGAGCATTTAGAGGGCGGCTGCCCATCGCTCGGCCATTAAATCTGCCATCAGCACTGGTCACAGCGAGCAACCTGTCGCGAGACACTTCCACGAAGCCAGACACAATTTAGCATCCTTGAGGTACCGCATCATTGACCATGTGCCACCTCCCAAGAGGGGGGGAGACAGGTCGCTACGACTCTTACAACTTGAGAGTCGTTGTATATTCCAACTGGACACGTTGGTCCCAAGAGGCCTTAATGAGCATGCAGGCCTCTCCCATTTCATATAGACTTAACATCTCAGTGTGTCTGGCCCATACAGCTCCATTTCTGTTTTACTATCCACAATATTGAGCCCTTAGAACCATCAAAAAGCCCTTTTTTTTAATAATTGAATTTTTTTTTTTTATGTCAACACATTTAATTTGGGTAGAGTGTCGACCTTTGATGTCGACACTTTCACAAATACGATGTCAGTGGTTCCCAAATAGAACAGAAAGTAGGGGTATGGCCAACAGGCCACCCATTATAATAACAAGCCCCCCAGAGAAGTGCTTGTAACTGTCAGCAGGTTTTTAAATGTATGTGTTTGTGTTTATGTCAGCACATCAGCCACATGATTATGTTTTGCACATGACTGTTTTTTTCAATGTTTTTTAACTGGATCGATGGGTCTTAGTATGCACTTAGCACTTTAGGAGTGGAGGCGATGTACTGCGGGAGCTGGAGGGGGCGGCTCTATTGGCTGCCTGCCGGTTCCTGCAGAGTATTGCACCTCCACGGCACAATGCCACATTGCTGCAGATTCATTCAAAAGCAGCCTGAATTGATGTCAAGGACGTCTCTTAATGCACAAGTGTATGTTATAATGTTTTTGATGTATTTCTTTTCGCTACAGATATTGTTTACACACAAGGGGGGCGGGACCTCTCGGTATCCCAGCCTAGCAGACTCCAGTGACGTCATCATTAGACGCCCAGGGGAAGCTGAGCAGGGAGGACTGACAGGAAGGCTGCAGATATTTATGCTTGTTTTGCACGATTGTTTGGTTGGTTTTTTGCACTTGACAAAGGGGCAACACAGCCCCGAAACGTTGTGAGAAAGTGGTCTCCTGTGTCTTCATTTTGCGAGTGCCGCCGTCCCCCACAACCATACATTGGTGTCAGCAACACTGTCACATACTGGAGGGCACCGCGTCATTGCTGAACTGTTTCGTTTTAAACCATCTGCTTGGAGTGCCGCCCCTACTACATTGCTATATATATATATATATATATATATATATATATATATGCATGCAAGATTCCTTATGCACCGACACGCAGCTCCAATAAGGCAGGCGGCACTCCAACGGTAGATATACAAAGAAAAATGATTTTATTTCATATCGCCATGTGCCTACGTTTCAAGACCTAAGTCTTTTCATCAGGGCGTGCAACAAAATAAATATAAAGTGCTGTGCAGAAAGCCAAAATCATGTTCTTTATTACCTTAAGTAGCGTGTGTGATCTGTGCGTCCCAGGCGTCTGTGTGCGCTGTCCCAGGCGTCTGTGTGCGCTGCTTCCGGCTGTTGCCGCTCCGCCCTGCTCTCACTGTGGTCGTTGCATTGCAACGCTGAAAGCTTGCGCTTCACTGCGGTCCCGGACTGCCTGTGTGTGACAAAGAAAACAATTGAAGACCAGCTCAAAAAGCACTGGGTTTTAAGTGTAATAGTGCCTCTTAACAAACTTTTTGCTTCTTTTTGTGCTATAAAGGACTGGATGCAATTTTCTCATTCAATCTGGTTGGTGCAAGGGTGTTGAGTCGGTGTATCCATTCCGACTCCCATTGATTCAACAATTTTTGTCTATTACCACCCTGTGCCAAAGGGGGACATGTTCTATTATCATGCAGTGTAAATCTGATAGTTTGTGTCCACATTGTTTAAAATGTTTCGCCACCGGTTGGTTTATATCGTTGCCCTTCAGTATTCCCGTAATGGCCGATCTGTGGAGAGCTAATCTCTCTCTAAATGTTCGGATGGTCTGGCCAACATACATCTTTGGACAGGGGCAGGTGATAGTATAGATCACAAATTGCGATTTGCAATGAAGAATTGTCCAGCTGTCATATGTGTGCAGGTAGTGCACAAAGGGCAATTATAACAGCCAGGTTTTTTCCTCTGTATGTCAAACAAAGGCTGGTGGTTTAGTGATGTTTGTTTTTACTAGTAAATCTTTCAAATTTCTACCTCTAAAGTAGCTTGGCGTGATTTTTTTGTTTTGAAGCATTGTAATTGTTTGTCACTAGTGACAATAGGCCACACCGCATTTAGAGCCCTTGGTAGCACTTGACTTGCCGGTGTGTATGTCGTCACGAATGGAACCTTATTAAATGTTTTTTCAACTCCCTCCTTGCTCTTTAAGGCCCTTATTCTGGTCGGTGCGGTAATATCCGCGTGCGTTCGTGCCGCCGATGTTTTGTGTCTGCGCATGTGCAGAGGCGTCTCTGCGCATGTGCGAGCGGGGCGTACGGCCAAATCCCGCATGAAATGTGAACACTCCGAACAGGGGGTGGAGAGGGGCGTGAAGGGCTATTTGGGCTCATTACCATATGCATACGCCCCGCGTTTCATGGGCGTTCCCATGCAAACGCTGGGCGTACGTATGGTAATGCGGCCATGACGCACGTGTAGGGGGCGGACATATGACATCGCCGGACCATCTGCGACCATCGAATGATGGGGGAGGTTCCCTGAGATGGAGGAGGCGTATTCCGTGAAAAATACACGTTTCACTTGGCCAGCTTATTACCGCGTACGGACGGAGTTGGCGATCCGTATGGAAGGCGGGGTTTCGCACGCACGGTCCTGGCCGCATATTTGGATCCGGACGCACCGATCAGAATAAGGCCCTAAGAGTTGACTTAGCGGGATTTGTAGAACTTGTAATTTTTGACGTTGTAACAAGTTGATGTCGTATCCACGTATTTTTAATTTTTCAATCATAGAGTCCAAGCTTGACTTAGGTCGGACCGGTTACTTGTGAGGCGGTCCGCCCTTATAATTTGAGATTTGGGCAAGTCTCTTTTTAACGTTGGAGGGTGGAAGCTGTTGTGCTCTAAAAGGGTGTTTCTGTCTGTATCTTTATTGTATAAAGTGGTGATAATCTTGCCTTCACTGATGGATATTGTGACATTGAGATAGTTGATGGTTTGCATCTCTATGCAATATGTAAGTTGATAGGGCAATCCTATTGGTTAATGGTTTTTAGTATGGATTCCAAATGGTTAGCTGTACTGGCCCAAATTAGCGGCAAATCATCGATGAAACGTGTATTCAAAATGATATTTGAACTGATAGTATGATCTGTGAAAAAAAACGAATTTTCTTGTTCAAACATAAAAATGTTGGCAAGTAATAGAACATCCAGTCAACTGTAAATAATAAGACCCATTGTGCAAAAAACAATTTCTAGCTAAAGTCAATTCCAATAAATCCAAATAAAGGGAAATGTCCAAGGTGCTAAAGTTCACTTTGTGCAAGAAGTTTCTCATGGCACTGATCGCCTGTGGGTGTGGAATGACGGTGTAAAGGTTTTTTACATCCATAGTGCACAGAACAGGGTTATCAGGGAGATTTTTGATGTTGGATAATTGTATCAGTAGCTGATAAACACACAATATACATCAAATTCCTTCAGCACTCTACAGGACTTCAAAAGCTGGATAAATAATGTCATATCATGAGCACAAAGGTGATCTACATTTCGGTTTAATTAAACCTTTTTCAAGGTTTGAAAAAGGATTCATTAAACCGAAACGTTGATCACATTTGTAACCGTGATGTGACATTATTTATCCAGCTTGTGAAGTCCTATAGAGTGTCACTCCCACCCCTCCCCCTCTGGGAATTTGCTGTATGTATGTATGTATGTATGTATGTATGTATGTATGTATGTGTGTATATATATATATATATATATATATATCTCCTATATATTTGGCTACATCTGTCACTCAAAGTGGGTGTCTGTGTCTATAACGCTCTGTTCCTGGACTTTCCTCTTAATGTGTGATTGCCTTCATCTGTGCTGAACACCTTTCTGAGAAATTTACTTGTTTAAAACAGGTGATGGCAATCATACATTAAGGGGAAGTCTAGAAACAGAGCATTGTGTCCCTCCTGGAGAGGGTCATGTTGGGAGGTATGTGACAGAGAACCAGCCCAGTGAGCCCACAGACAGTGCCAGACACCCACTGCCTTCCCATGTTGCCCAGCACTGCTACTCCACAGCCACCAGGTGAGCGCCCCCCTCCCGCGATTCGCGGCAAAAACACCCCCCCCGCGACCTCCCTCCCGCGATTCGCGGCAAAAAGAACCCCCCGCGACCCCCCCTTGAACGATTGGCGGCACCCCCCCTGCGACCCCCCTCCCGCGATTCGCGGCACCCCCCCCCTCCTGCAATTCGCAGCAGCCCCAGGATTAAATGGCACATGCAAAACACTGACATGGCTATGGTCGACAATGAAAAAGGTTGACATGAGTTTTTGAAGATTTATTTTAAATTTTTTAAATTTTTTCATATTCATTGTCATGTGTCGACATGGACACCAATGAAGTGGCACACTTATGTCAACATTTACATGTGTTGACCTTTCTG
The DNA here is from genome assembly GCF_055691185.1 of Crinia signifera. Lineage (NCBI taxonomy): Eukaryota > Metazoa > Chordata > Amphibia > Anura > Myobatrachidae > Crinia > Crinia signifera. The sequence goes on from NC_139222.1 coordinate 274,337,132, forward strand.
TGTTGATTTTTTCTTGTGGCGATTCGCGTCACACCCCCCCGCAACCCCCCCTCCCGCGATTCGCGGCACGACCCGGGACCCCCCACCTCCCGCAATTCGCGGCAACCCCCCACCGGAACCCATGTGAACCCTACCCTCCCGCGATTCGCGGCACCCACCCCCGCGACCCCCCCTACCGCAATTCGTGGCACCCCCCCGTGATTCGCGGCAGCTCCAGAATTAAATTGCACATGGAAAACACTGACATGGCTATGGTCGACAATGAAAAAGGTTGACATGAGTTTTTGAAGTTTTTTTGTCATTTTTTGAATATTTTCATATTCATTCTCATGTGTCGACATGGACACCAATGAAGTGCCACACTTATGTCAACATTTACATGTGTTGACCTTTCTGTGTTGATTTTCTTCTTGTGGCGATTCGCGTCACACCCCCCGCAACCCCCCCTCCGGCGATTTGCAGCACCCCCCCGCGACCCCCCCTCCCGCAATTCGCGGCAACCCCCCACCGGAACCCCCATGAACCCCGCTCTCCCGCGATTCGCAGCACCCACCCCCCGCAACCCCCCCCCCTCCCGCAAATCGCGGCACCCCCCGCGATTCGCGGCAGCCCCAGGATTAAATGGCACATGGAAAACACTGACATGGCTATGGTCGACAATGAAAAAGGTTGACATGAGTTTTTGAAGTTTTTTTTTTAATTTTTTTAATATTTTCATATTCATTCTCATGTGTCGACATGGACACCAATGAAGTGCCACACTTATGTCAACATTTACATGTGTTGACCTTTCTGTGTTGATTTTTTCTTGTAGCGATTTGCGTCACACCCCCCCCCCCCACTCCCGCGATTCACGGCACACACACACACACACCTCCCCCGCGATTCTCGGCACCCCACCCCGTGACCTCCCCTCCCGTGATTCACGGCACACCCCCGCGACCCCCCCTCCTATGATTCGCCGCAACCCCCGCCCCATAACCCCCCCTCCCGCGATTCGCGGCACCCACTACCGCGACCCCCCCTCCCGCAATTCGCGGCACCCCCCCCCGCGATTCGCGGCAGCTCCAGAATTAAATTGCACATGGAAAACACTGACATGGCTATGGTCGACAATGAAAAAGGTTGACATGAGTTTTTGAAGTTTTTTTTTTCATTTTTGGAATGTTTTCATATTCATTCTCATGTGTCGACATGGACACCAATGAAGTGCCACACTTATGTCAACATTTACATGTGTTGACCTTTCTGTGTTGATTTTTTCTTGTGGCGATTCGCGTCACACCCCCCCCACCCCCACCACTCCCGCGATTCACGGCACACACACACCCCCCCGCGATTCTCGGCACCCCACCCCGTGACCCCCCCTCCCGTGATTCACGGCACACCCCCCGCGACCCCCCCTACCATGATTCGCCGCAACCCCCGCCCCCGTAACCCCCCTCCCGCGATTTGCGGCAACCCACCCCGCGACCCCCCTCCCGCGATTCTCTGCAATCCCTGCCCTCCCGCGATTCGCAGCATCCACCCCCCCACAACCCCCCCTCCTGCAATTCGCGGCACCCCCCGCGACCCCCCCTCCTGCAATTCGCGGCACCCTCCGCGACCCCCCCTCCCGCGATTCGCGGACACCTAAGTTGCAATACAGGGCATCTTTCATACAATTCTAACCATATTTCTCATATACAAACGTTCACAAATTAAGGGGGCGCAGCCCCTTACGACGGTGTGAAGAGCGCCCGTAGGGCGCGATGAATCACCTAGTATATATATATATATATATATATATATATATAAATATGGAAAGGCCGCACTCTCACCCAACTAAGCAACACTTGGGGTGCCCGGCAAAGGTGCATGCAAGAGCATGTACCCAAAAATAGTCCACAATCCACACTATGGGCCTTATTTTGGTTCATTCTTTCTGACAAAATCCTTCTTAGATGGGCAAAACCATGTGCACTGCAGGTGGGAAGAAACAAAAAGGACTACCCTAGGGTGGTCCGAGGGCGCTGTATATGGGGTGAGTGTCAAAAAAGCTGCTACTTAAAGGGACTGAGTGGGTCCCTAAAAAAAAGGAAACAATGGAGAAATGAAGTAGCGCTTACCAATGAGAAATGATCAAAGTAAAAATTATTTAATTACATAAAAAATAGACATAATTCATATACACATTTATAACAATAAAAAGGTACCATAAATATGGGGGGGATAAAACCTCTCAAAAGGCCCTCAATATGTGCCAATGTAATTGAAAAAAAGAGATGAATAGGATCCGCTCCTATTTGTGCCGTCTAGGTACAGTCCCGAATGGAACAATAGAGTCCTTTTGGACTGGGGATGTTGGGGGTTTGTTTTCCACTGGATTCGATAATACACACAAGATGAAGGTATATTTACCACTGTGTATCCCTTGGGAGATTTATATCCATATAGGACTGCTGTAGCAAGCTGTTCTTCTCCTTTTGAAGGGTGGAGGTAGATGAAATTTCCTCCTGGGTAGGAATCACGATGTATGTGGAAAAGCAGGGTGACAATGTCCCGGATAATTTGTATTCCAACAATTGGGATTGAAGACGGCTGGTTGGATCCTGATGCATATAAAATAACGATGGCAGTGAGGGGCTGTGAGAGGGAGCAGCTTCCAACGCGTTTCACTGCCTCTAGGGGCAGCTTTTTCAAGGATATGCTGCTCTTTGTACAATGGGGGTATTTATACCTGCATTTAATTATCTAACATGGTGCACCTGTGTGCTAAAAAACATCTCATTGGTTATTGCACATATAATTTTCGTTTTTAGAGAACAATAGAAGGCAACAGAACGAAAAAGCAATATCTAAAATGTATTTTGATATTGAAATAGCAGAAATTTAACCAAACATGAAAAGGACACATTAGATCAAGGAGAGCGCTATTGGACAGAAATCAGGTGTCCATAGAAACGCTTCCTCAAACATTCATCTACAATCATAGTAACGTGACACGTGTTCAGGGATAGCCCAATAGAAAGTGGAGGCGGGGATAGTAATAGCAGAGAAGGCTGGAACGAAAACAACGTGCGCTCCAAGCCTCTCTGTAGTAATATGCTGACATCCGCTACGTGTCCGCTACGTGTGTGAGTGGGTTGCCTAGCAACCAAGTTTGCGTCCCACACCTCTTATTGCAGAGCGGATGTGCTTCCGTCTGCTGTGTGTGTGGACTGGTTGTCTAGCAACCAAGCTTGCGTCCCACACCTCTTCTTAATATAGAGCAAATATGGCGGAGGCACAGGGCGGCATGCGTTCCAAGCCACCTAATGTAGAGATAGAGCTAGATCTTATAGCGTCTAGGTGGGTTGTTTAGCAACCCGTTTTTCCAGATCTCATTATATATGGAAAAGAGGGGGGAAATTTGAATGCAGTTATAATATATGCATGAATATTGTTGTATTCATTGTGAATTTTACTGAAACACGTAGTCACGTGACCACAATATTATGATTAGAAGGAACAGGAGTATTAACCATAAAAGGTGTAATATATTCATTCTCAATACAATTTACATAATTTTACTTCTATGAAACAAAAAAGGGGGGGAAGGTACATTTGTATTTGGTGATTCATAAATGGTATTAAACACTTGCGCCACCTGGTGGGCGTTTAGTTGTTTTATTGAACCACACATATTATCAGAACAGGGATTTTTTGTATATATACATCACAAAGTGCCCAATTATAACTGAGTATGATAGAATTAGAATTGGACAAAAAAAGTAAAGTAGCAAAAACTTCTGAACATAATGGATACGGTAATGGGTCAATAATCTAAAGTTTGTAATAGTAACCGATATATTAGTTATCCACGAAACTGTGCATGTGACATATATATTACCAAGAATGCCCTTACATACGCACATGAACAATTTTCTTGTTGGTCATTTGATCACACCAGGTGACCTAGTCCCCAGTGCATATTGATCCAGTTATTGTATTCTGTATGTTCACAGAAAAATAATAATAATCGATGAATAAAAATAATAATAATAATAAAAAATAATAATAAATAATAAATAATAGATAATAAATAAAAATAAAAATGAAAATGAAAATAAAAATAAAAATAAATATAAAAATAAAAATAAAAACATCAAACAAAAACGGACAGAGGATGGTGAACCTCAAATGAGGTCAGGAAGGATGGGACTAAAGGTACATATTACTAGACAGAGGTGGGATATAGCGATAGGGAAAAAGCATTTTCATAAACACCAATTCAGATCACATTGTTCAGTTCCACGGCCTCGTTTAAACCATTGGGGTGGATACAATTCATCTGGTACATCCAGAACACTTCCCTTCTACACAGTTTCTTGAATTGATCTCCGCCCCTAATGGTTTTGGCAATATGTTCAACACCTATTATTTTTAAGTTTTTGGGATTGCTGGAATGGTTTTCAAAAAAATGTTTGGACACACTATGTGATGTAATTTTATTGATGATATTTCTACGGTGCTCCAAAAAGCGCTGCTTCAGGGGACGAGTAGTGCGTCCAACATATTTTTGACCACAGTCACATATAAGTACATAGATTACGTGGCTTGTATTGCAATTAATAAAACTGTCTATTTCATATGTGGATCCGTCATCTACAGTGATCTGTGTAGTTTTTCTGTCTACATGTTGACAGGTGAGGCATCGGTTAGACCCACATTGAAAAAAACCTTTAGGTTTAGATGGCAACCAAGAAAGAGTTTTTTTATTATTAGGACAAATGGCCACAGGTTTTAGAAAACTGGGGGCTAAAAGATTTTTTAAGGATTTGTTTTTACGGAAAATAAAGATAGGTTGGTCTGGAATCAAATTACACAGTATATTGTCACCTTTAAGTATATTGTAATTCTTTTTTATGATATTACGAATACTGGGACAGTAATCGTTATACTTGGAAATAAAAGCCATCTCTCGTTTAGTGTCACCAGATTTTTGTTTTGTGGAGGACGTATTAGTCAAGAGATCTTTTCTTTCAATCCGGGATACTTCATCTAGTGCTTTATTTATAATTTGGGTCGGATAATTATTTTGTTCAAAGGCCTCTATTAAGATATGTGTTTGACGTTGGTAAGTAGCATCGTCTGAGCAGTTCCTCTTAAGGCGGAGTAGTTGGCCTTTCGGAATATTTCTTTTCCAAATAGGGAGGTGTGAGCTGTGATAGTTGAGGTAGTTATTAGTACTGACCTCCTTGAAATACGTACTAGTGATAATTTTATCCTCCTGGATCTCAAGAGTGAGGTCCAGGTAGTTAATTTTGTGTTTGTCATAGATATGGGTGAATTTTAAGTTGAACTGGTTATTATTCAGGTGCTCAACGAAAGAATTTGCAGAAACGTGATCCCCATCCCAAATAATAAAAAGATCATCAATGTAACGGCCATAGAGGGCCAGGTTCGCGCCGAAAGGACCACCCCATATTAGGGTGTCCTCCGCCTCCCCCATAAAGAGGTTGGCGTAACTCGGCGCGAACCTGGTCCCCATGGCCGTCCCATTCACCTGTAAATAAAAAGTGTCCAGAAAAAGAAAATAGTTGTGTTGTAAAATATATAAAATGGATTGGGTCAAAAAAAGCCTGTGGTCCTCCCCCAGGTCTCCATCTCTTATTAGTTTGTTATTTATTGCTTGTACGCCCAATGAGTGGGGAATGTTGGTATACAAGCTTTGCACATCTAATGTAAGGAAAGCATAAGATGGTTTCCAGTTTACGGTTTGAATCAATTGTAAAAAATGACCAGAATCTTTGATGTGAGACCTGAGGGATGGAACACGAGGCTGCAAAAAAGAATCAACGTAAAATGAAAGGTTAGAAGAAAGAGAATTAATACCAGAAATAATAGGGCGCCCAGGAGGTGAGGTGAGGGACTTGTGAATTTTGGGTAAATGATAATAAATGGGTGTGAGGGGGTGGTCATTATAAAGAAAATGAAATTCTTCCTTTGAGATGATGTTGTTGTTTTTGGCCTCATCCAATAAGAGGAAAAGCTCAGACTGATACTGTAATGTCGGGTCTTTGGTTAGTGTGACATAAAAATTGGTATCATTGAGTTGCCTTTTTGCTTCTGATACATAATCATTTTTGTCCTGTATCACCAGGCCTCCCCCCTTATCTGCCTCCTTGATAATAATGGAGGTGTCCTTCATGAGATTTTTTAGTGCCCTCTTCTCCCACTTATTCAGATTAGTGTGTTTTTTTGGGTTTTCATTGATCTGTTTACACAGATCTTTGAAGTCTTTTAAGGTGGTTTTATAAAAACTCTCTACACTACTCCCTTTGGTTTTGATGGGAAAAAATTCGGACTTCAATTTGAAGTTTTTCTTAATGTCAAAGATTTTTTGAGGGGTGTTGTGGGGAGGGGGAGAAGATGGGCAATCATTCTCATCCAAAAGATGTATTAGGGTGGTCAGAGCTTGTTGGTCTTCTGTGTCCAACAAAATGGGGGAGGCTGGATCTTGCCTCTCAGTGAGGTTTTTCTTCACAAAATATTTTTTCCGACATAGGGTCCTGATATATCTGTTTAATTCGACAAAAAGGTCGAAAATATTTGGGGTGGAGGAAGGTGAAAATTTAAGGCCTTTGTTTAAAAGTTTAATTTCTGTAGTGGTCAGGGTTCTTTTAGACAAATTAAAAATCTTTTTTACAGGTTGCTGATTGAGGATCATCTTCTTATTCTTGAGCTGTACCTGTCTCCCTCCTCTGTTTCCTCGAAACTTGAAGCCCTTCTTCTTTTTGGTGTACCTATTGCGTGATCTAGTTTTTGGTGTGGGCTTGGGGGTCTCCTCTTTCTTATTTGTTGGTCTAAAAAAACTACCTCAGATTCTTGTTGGGTCTTAGGTTTGAGAGAGTGTGACCATTCTTTTGGTCTGGCTCCTCTTTCTATCTGATCTCTCATTCTATATTCTTTCTCTTTTTGAAAATGATTTGAAGGAAGGGGATTGTAACCAGTTCAACTTAAAATTCACCCATATCTATGACAAACACAAAATTAACTACCTGGACCTCACTCTTGAGATCCAGGAGGATAAAATTATCACTAGTACGTATTTCAAGGAGGTCAGTACTAATAACTACCTCAACTATCACAGCTCACACCTCCCTATTTGGAAAAGAAATATTCCGAAAGGCCAACTACTCCGCCTTAAGAGGAACTGCTCAGACGATGCTACTTACCAACGTCAAACACATATCTTAATAGAGGCCTTTGAACAAAATAATTATCCGACCCAAATTATAAATAAAGCACTAGATGAAGTATCCCGGATTGAAAGAAAAGATCTCTTGACTAATACGTCCTCCACAAAACAAAAATCTGGTGACACTAAACGAGAGATGGCTTTTATTTCCAAGTATAACGATTACTGTCCCAGTATTCGTAATATCATAAAAAAGAATTACAATATACTTAAAGGTGACAATATACTGTGTAATTTGATTCCAGACCAACCTATCTTTATTTTCCGTAAAAACAAATCCTTAAAAAATCTTTTAGCCCCCAGTTTTCTAAAACCTGTGGCCATTTGTCCTAATAATAAAAAAACTCTTTCTTGGTTGCCATCTAAACCTAAAGGTTTTTTTCAATGTGGGTCTAACCGATGCCTCACCTGTCAACATGTAGACAGAAAAACTACACAGATCACTGTAGATGACGGATCCACATATGAAATAGACAGTTTTATTAATTGCAATACAAGCCACGTAATCTATGTACTTATATGTGACTGTGGTCAAAAATATGTTGGACGCACTACTCGTCCCCTGAAGCAGCGCTTTTTGGAGCACCGTAGAAATATCATCAATAAAATTACATCACATAGTGTGTCCAAACATTTTTTTGAAAACCATTCCAGCAATCCCAAAAACTTAAAAATAATAGGTGTTGAACATATTGCCAAAACCATTAGGGGCGGAGATCAATTCAAGAAACTGTGTAGAAGGGAAGTGTTCTGGATGTACCAGATGAATTGTATCCACCCCAATGGTTTAAACGAGGCCGTGGAACTGAACAATGTGATCTGAATTGGTGTTTATGAAAATGCTTTTTCCCTATCGCTATATCCCACCTCTGTCTAGTAATATGTACCTTTAGTCCCATCCTTCCTGACCTCATTTGAGGTTCACCATCCTCTGTCCGTTTTTGTTTGATGTTTTTATTTTTATTTTTATATTTATTTTTATTTTTATTTTCATTTTCATTTTTATTTTTATTTATTATCTATTATTTATTATTTATTATTATTTTTTATTATTATTATTATTTTTATTCATCGATTATTATTATTTTTCTGCGAACATACAGAATACAATAACTGGATCAATATGCACTGGGGACTAGGTCACCTGGTGTGATCAAATGACCAACAAGAAAATTGTTCATGTGCGTATGTAAGGGCATTCTTGGTAATATATATGTCACATGCACAGTTTCGTGGATAACTAATATATCGGTTACTATTACAAACTTTAGATTATTGACCCATTACCGTATCCATTATGTTCAGAAGTTTTTGCTACTTTACTTTTTTTGTCCAATTCTAATTCTATCATACTCAGTTATAATTGGGCACTTTGTGATGTATATATACAAAAAATCCCTGTTCTGATAATATGTGTGGTTCAATAAAACAACTAAACGCCCACCAGGTGGCGCAAGTGTTTAATACCATTTATGAATCACCAAATACAAATGTACCTTCCCCCCCTTTTTTGTTTCATAGAAGTAAAATTATGTAAATTGTATTGAGAATGAATATATTACACCTTTTATGGTTAATACTCCTGTTCCTTCTAATCATAATATTGTGGTCACGTGACTACGTGTTTCAGTAAAATTCACAATGAATACAACAATATTCATGCATATATTATAACTGCATTCAAATTTCCCCCCTCTTTTCCATATATAATGAGATCTGGAAAAACGGGTTGCTAAACAACCCACCTAGACGCTATAAGATCTAGCTCTATCTCTACATTAGGTGGCTTTGAACGCATGCCGCCCTGTGCCTCCGCCATATTTGCTCTATATTAAGAAGAGGTGTGGGACGCAAGCTTGGTTGCTAGACAACCAGTCCACACACACAGCAGACGGAAGCACATCCGCTCTGCAATAAGAGGTGTGGGACGCAAACTTGGTTGCTAGGCAACCCACTCACACACGTAGCGGACACGTAGCGGATGTCAGCATATTACTACAGAGAGGCTTGGAGCGCACGTTGTTTTCGTTCCAGCCTTCTCTGCTATTTCTATCCCCGCCTCCACTTTCTATTGGGCTATCCCTGAACACGTGTCACGTTACTATGATTGTAGATGAATGTTTGAGGAAGCGTTTCTATGGACACCTGATTTCTGTCCAATAGCGCTCTCCTTGATCTAATGTGTCCTTTTCATGTTTGGTTAAATTTCTGCTATTTCAATATCAAAATACATTTTAGATATTGCTTTTTCGTTCTGTTGCCTTCTATTGTTCTCTAAAATCGAAAATTATATGTGCAATAACCAATGAGATGTTTTTTAGCACACAGGTGCACCATGTTAGATAATTAAATGCAGGTATAAATACCCCCATTGTACAAAGAGCAGCATATCCTTGAAAAAGCTGCCCCTAGAGGCAGTGAAACGCGTTGGAAGCTGCTCCCTCTCACAGCCCCTCACTGCCATCGTTATTTTATATGCATCAGGATCCAACCAGCCGTCTTCAATCCCAATTGTTGGAATACAAATTATCCGGGACATTGTCACCCTGCTTTTCCACATACATCGTGATTCCTACCCAGGAGGAAATTTCATCTACCTCCACCCTTCAAAAGGAGAAGAACAGCTTGCTACAGCAGTCCTATATGGATATAAATCTCCCAAGGGATACACAGTGGTAAATATACCTTCATCTTGTGTGTATTATCGAATCCAGTGGAAAACAAACCCCCAACATCCCCAGTCCAAAAGGACTCTATTGTTCCATTCGGGACTGTACCTAGACGGCACAAATAGGAGCGGATCCTATTCATCTCTTTTTTTCAATTACATTGGCACATATTGAGGGCCTTTTGAGAGGTTTTATCCCCCCCATATTTATGGTACCTTTTTATTGTTATAAATGTGTATATGAATTATGTCTATTTTTTATGTAATTAAATAATTTTTACTTTGATCATTTCTCATTGGTAAGCGCTACTTCATTTCTCCATTGTGCACTGCAGGTGGGGCAGATGTAACATGTGCAGAGAGAATTAGATTTGGGTGGGGTTTTACTTCAAAGTGAGATCTATATTGCAGTGTAAAAATAAAGCAGCCAGTATTTTACCTGCACAAAAACAAAATAACTCACCCAAATCTAATTCTCTCTGCACATGTTACATCTGCCCCCCTGCAGTGCACATGGTTTTGTCCAGCTAAGAAGGATTTTGTCAGAAAGAATGAACCAAAATAAGGCCCTATGTGTGGAAGCAGAGCACTCTCCGAAATCACAGATCAGCCTTGTGATTTAAATAAAAAGGTATTTTAATCCAATAGGTGCAACATGACAATATACATTGGAGTATGTATGCTCCGACGTTTCAGTCCCAACATGGACCTTTATCAAGGAGCCTATGACATACAAATGGTACAATCAGTAAATGCATGTATATGCTGAAAAGGAAAACATACATTTAAACAGGGAAAAAATGACATAGTTACGTTTTGCATCAAAGTATCAATCAGTCAGCGGCGCAGGAATCAGCCTGGTTAAGGACAGGGTCAGCAAGCCAATCTAGCTGTCCTCCGGTCCGGCTATTTATACCTGTATTTGGAGTTAAGTGCTGGATAGCACCACAGACTCGAGTCTGTGTAGCGCTATTGGACTTCCGGTGAAACCGGAAGTTCGGCGGCCGGGAGCCAGCCGCTGGAACGCACAATTGGAACGCACAGCTTCCGGGTTAGCCGTTTAGACTAGGTTTATAATCAGACTAGGGTGTGTTGGTTAATTCTTATTTTTAAGGTTTTTCTCTCTTTATTTTATTTTTATTTATATTTTATTATTATTTTTATTTTTATTTTAGTAGATATGTTAGGCGGGCTACTAGCGCTGATTTACTAAGGTATTGCTTGGCTGTAAAGAGAAAAGGACAGCTTATACAAAGACCAGAGAAAACAGAAAAATAGAGAAAACATGATCATAGACTGTTTAGCAAAACTTTTTGAATAAAAATGGGGGAACAGATTGAATAGTCCATAGTGACCTGGTCAAACACAGTTCATCTCAAAAATATAGAAAGGGGGTTATTTTCGTTGAGTCCCTTGGGGGCTAGGGTGTCTCAGAATTAGGCCACGGTCCCCTCCACGGGGGGGGTGGGGGTACCCAATCAATAATGCGGCAACGCAAGCTTGAATTTTGGTGTCCTGCAGATAGAAAGTGGCGTGGTATCGGTAGTTCGGCCTTCTTTAGTTCAAGTGCGGCCCTGATGGAGTTGCGATGATTCGCCATTCTCTCCCGGAACTTTCTGGTCGTCGTGCCTACATAAGCTAGACCACAGGGACAGTTAAGAAGGTAAATTACATGGTCCATGGTGCAATGTAGGCGATACTTGATTTTAATTGGTCTGCCAGTTTGGGGATGTGGGAAGGTTGGGCCAGGTGTGAGACTGTTGCAGGTAGTGCAGCCAGCACATCGGAAGCAGCCCGGTCTTTTAGAGTGTAGCCAGGTGGTATTGGTGTCAATCTGAGGGCTCACTGTTAGGCGCATAAGGAGCTCCTTCAGGTTGGGTCCTTTCTTAAAGACCACCATGGGGGGGCCATAGTTTTGCATCTTGAGGGTGTGGTCTGATGCTACAATGGGCCAGTGCTTCCTGAGGCTTTGTTGTATTGTGGACGAGGTATGGTCATATTTATTTACGAAGACTATCCTTTTTGGTTTTGGTGTCTGTGTGGCCGTTCGGGAGGTGTTCATGTTCTTTCTAGCCTTGATCAGGCATCGGTGGAGCGTGGTTTCTGAGTATCCTCGTTGTTTAAATCGATCGGTCATTTCATTCAGTTGGGGTTCCATGCTGGTGATGTCCATGTTGTTCCGCATGACCCGCATGTATTGAGAAATAGGGAGGTGCTCTTTTAGGGCTGGTGGGTGCTGGCTTGATGTTAGAAGAAGCGTATTTCGGTCAGTATCCTTGCGGTAGAGGCTTGTTTGTAACTTGCCATCCGCTATTTGGACCTTAATGTCAAGAAAATTTATCGAGTCAACATCGATGAGGTGTGTGAACTTTATGGGGTGGTCTTTGTTGTTGAGAGAGTTGACCATGTCGGTGAATTCATCTGGTGTGCCTGCCCACAGCAGGAAGACGTCATCAATAAACCTCCTGTAGAATCTGATCTGCTCCTGGTATTGGGGTAAGATGTGTCTGTTCTCGTAGTCGAGCATATATAGGCCTTCATATGAGGGTGCCAGGTTAGACCCCATTGCGGTGCCGGACACCTGGACGTAATATTTCTTCTGGTAGACGAAGTGGTTACAGTGCAGGATGGTTTCAGCCAGTTCTACAAGGAAGTAGTGTCGGTGGTGTGAGTATTAGTCGTTCGTCCAGTTTGGACCGTAGGACTCGGAGGCCGTCTTAGTGAGGTATCACCGTGTATAGCGAGTTCACGTCCATTGTGGCCAGATAAACTTGGCTGGTGGAGATGTCAATCATCTTTAATTGATCGATGAAGTCAGAAGTATCCCTGATGTAGGTGTTGCTGGAGATGACCAGTGGCTGTAGATAGTTGTCAACGAAGATGGCTAGTGGTTGCAGAAGAGATGCCCTTGCCGAGATGATGGGCCTGCAGGGCGGGTGAGAGTGGGACTTGTGGACCTTTGGGAGAGTGTAGATAATGGGGCACACTGGGTATTCTACCGTCAGGTATTCAAGTGTGTCCTTTGAGATCCAGCCCTTGTTCAGTCCTTTTTTAAGGAGTGCGTCAATAGTGCGCTTAAACTCAGGTATGGGGTTATGTAGTACTGGTTTGTACATGTTAGCGTCTTCTAATTGACGCACCACTTCAGAGTGGTAATCAGACCAATTCTGTACTACCACCGCACCCCCTTTGTCAGCTGGTCGTATTACTAAGTTGGGGTTGCTTTTAAGTTCTTTAAGGGCCGTCCGTTCCCCTTTGGTGAGATTGTCGTATTTGGGTCTAGTTGAAGCTTTCTGTGTGTCCTTCTCAACCAGTCTGGTGAAGGTTTTTATGCTCGGGTTGTGGGACATGGGATCGAACACAGAGGGTTTGTGAAATTTCGATCTGGGTTCTTCGGTCCAGGTGTCAGCAAATTGCTCCTGCAGTCGTAGTTTGCGACTGAATTTATAAATATCTATAGCCGTGTCGAAGGTGTCATGGGGATGGGTGGGGACAAATGAAAGTCCCTTGGAGAGGAGGGTGGTCATGTCTGGTGTCAGTATACTGTCGGAAAGATTGAATACTAGGTCTGCACCTGTTTCCGTATTCTTTTTCCGGAAACGACCACAGCAGGGGTGTGGTCGTTGCCCCTTCCTCGGGGTGGTCTGCGTGACTTCACGGAACCACTGGGGCCTGGGCCTAAAAAATCAGATTGGGGTTCTGATTGTTCGTTTTCAGATGCCGAAGTTGATGACCCAGTATTGAACTGGTATGGGTTTCTCTGGCGTCTTGGGCGGTATGGGCGTTGTGATCGGGTATTTCCCGAGTCACCAGCCAGCCACCGGTAACCCTACCACGTTAATCCTCTGCTTACACTTCCCCCTGGTAAATACAGCCCATTGCGGTCCGGCTTTATACCACACGCTGTATCAGCGCTGCATGGTTCTTTATTATCCACCTTATCCCCTTTACACCATAGGGCTTGTCCTAGATTAACAGTACCCCCATACTTAGGTGTTTGGACCATGCATATTGAACTCTAACTGCAGGGATTGCGCACAGCTCCGGCTAACCCGGAAGCTGTGCGTTCCAATTGTGCGTTCCAACGGCCGGCTCCCGGCCGCCGAACTTCCGGTTTCACCGGAAGTCCAATAGCGCTACACAGATTCGAGTCTGTGGCGCTATCCAGCACTTAACTCCAAGTACAGGTATAAATAGCCGGACCGGAGGGCAGCTAGATTGGCTTGCTGACCCTGTCCTTAACCAGGCTGATTCCTGCGCCGCTGACTGATTGATACTTTGATGCAAAACGTAACTATGTCATTTTTTCCCTGTTTAAATGTATGTTTTCCTTTTCAGCATATACATGCATTTACTGATTGTACCATTTGTATGTCATAGGCTCCTTGATAAAGGTCCATGTTGGGACCGAAACGTCGGAGCATACATACTCCAATGTATATTGCCATGTTGCACCTATTGGATTAAAATACCTTTTTATTTAAATCACAAGGCTTATCTGTGATTTCGGAGAGTGCTCTGCTTCCACACATAGTGTGGATTGTGGACTATTTTTGGGTACATGCTTTTGCATGCACCTTTGCCGGGCACCCCAAGTGTTGCTTAGTTGGGTGAGAGTGCGGTCTTTCCATATTTCTAGATTATGAGGATTTTTTCCTCTTGACCTGACACCCACACTTGACCTGGTACCATACGCCTAGACGTCGGCCCCAGCACGGCTGCCCACGATTGTATCTACCAGGATTTTCACCCCCTCCCCACACCTAAAGAGTAAACTCACCCGTTTCCTCTGTTCCCTTTTAATTCTGTATTTTTGCTCTTTACCTGACCCCCCTGACCGGTATGGCCACAGGCGGAGTGGGTTTTCTTGATGACCATTTACTGTCACAAGCCAAACATGGCATTATTTCATTGACAGATGACGAAGCTGAAAAGGTCCTCTTTGACCACTCTGACTTTGACTCACTCCCGACTGAGTCACCTACCGACCTCTACCAAAGACTGCTTAAACTTAAAAAATGTGAAATTGATTTGTCCTTGCACGGGCACTTCCTTTCTGAATATCACCGAAAAAAATTTATACCTAGAGGCTTCAGGGTTGCCAACGTCCCAACCATCGGGAGACGGAACCCCACATTTTGCAGTCGCTGGTGTGGGGTTCTGAATAAATGCTCCTTCGACCTAATGCTATTGGTGGTCGAGGAGGTAGGAGCAGAACTCAAAAAGGTCAAGCATGACATAGACGAATTTGGCATAGCCCACTTAGCAACCATTTAAACAGACAAAAGCTGCAACCTGATTGATAAGATCAGAACCCAGATTGATACATACAAACAGGACCTCATCTCCTTTAAACGTAACAAGCTCTCAGTAGTCACATCAGACTACAATAACCATACAGTTTACCGGTGGCTGGCTGGTGACTCGGGAAATACCCGATCACAACGCCCATACCGCCCAAGACGCCAGAGAAACCCATACCAGTTCAATACTGGGTCATCAACTTCGGCATCTGAAAACGAACAATCAGAACCCCAATCTGATTTTTTAGGCCCAGGCCCCAGTGGTTCCATGAAGCCACGCAGACCACCCCGAGGAAGGGGCAACGACCACACCCCCGCTTTGGTCGTTTCCGGAAAAAGAATACGGAAACAGGTGCAGACCTAGTATTCAATCTTTCCGACAGTATACTGACACCAGACTTGACCACCCTCCTCTCCAAGGGACTTTCATTTGTCCCCACCCATCCCCATGACACCTTCGACACGGCTATAGATATTTATAAATTCAGTCGCAAACTACGACTGCAGGAGCAATTTGCTGACACCCGGACCGAAGAACCCAGATCGAAATTTCACAAACCCTCTTTGTTCGATCCCATGTCCCACAACCCGAGCATAAAAACCTTCACCAGACTGATTGAGAAGGACACACAGAAAGCTTCAACTAGACCCAAATACGACAATCTCACCAAAGGGGAACGGACGGCCCTTAAAGAACTTAAAAGCAACCCCAACTTAGTAATACGACCAGCTGACAAAGGGGGTGCGGTGGTAGTACAGAATTGGTCTGATTACCACTCTGAAGTGGTGCGTCAATTAGAAGACGCTAACATGTACAAACCAGTACTACATAACCCCATACCTGAGTTTAAGCGCACTATTGACGCACTCCTTAAAAAAGGACTGAACAAGGGCTGGATCTCAAAGGACACACTTGAATACCTGACCGTTGAATACCCAGTGTGCCCCATTATATACACTCTCCCAAAGGTCCACAAGTCCCACTCTCACCCGCCCGGCAGGCCCATCATCTCGGCAAGGGCATCTCTTCTGCAACCACTAGCCATCTTCGTTGACAACTATCTACAGCCACTGGTCATCTCCAGCAACACCTACATCAGGGATACTTCCGACTTCATCGATCAATTAAAGATGATTGACATCTCCACCAGCCAAGTTTATCTGGCCACAATGGACGTGAACTCGCTATACATGGTGATACCTCACTCAGACGGCCTCCGAGTCCTACGGTCCAAACTGGACGAACGACTAATACTCACACCACCGACCGACTTCCTTGTAGAACTGGCTGAAACCATCCTGCACTGTAACCACTTCGTCTACCAGAAGAAATATTACGTCCAGGTGTCCGGCACCGCAATGGGGTCTAACCTGGCACCCTCATATGCAGGCCTATATATGCTCGACTAAGAGAACAGACACATCTTACCCCAATATCAGGAGCA
Organism: Crinia signifera; assembly: GCF_055691185.1. NCBI lineage: Eukaryota > Metazoa > Chordata > Amphibia > Anura > Myobatrachidae > Crinia > Crinia signifera. The sequence continues at coordinate 274,353,770 of NC_139222.1, forward strand.
GATCAGATTCTACAGGAGGTTTATTGATGACGTCTTCCTGCTGTGGGCAGGCACACCAGATGAATTCACCGACATGGTCAACTCTCTCAACAACAAAGACCACCCCATAAAGTTCACACACCTCATCGATGGTGACTCGATAAATTTTCTTGACATTAAGGTCCAAATAGCGGATGGCAAGTTACAAACAAGCCTCTACCGCAAGGATACTGACCGAAATACGCTTCTTCTAACATCAAGCCAGCACCCACCAGCCCTAAAAGAGCACCTCCCTATTTCTCAATACATGCGGGTCATGCGGAACAACATGGACATCACCAGCATGGAACCCCAACTGAATGAAATGACCGATCGATTTAAACAACGAGGATACTCAGAAACCACGCTCCACCGATGCCTGATCAAGGCTAGAAAGAACATGAACACCTCCCGAACGGCCACACAGACACCAAAACCAAAAAGGATGGTCTTCGTAAATATATATGACCATACCTCGTCCACAATACAACAAAGCCTCAGGAAGCACTGGCCCATTGTAGCATCAGACCACACCCTCAAGATGCAAAACTACGGCCCCCCCATGGTGGCCTTTAAGAAAGGACCCAACCTGAAGGAGCTCCTTATGCGCCCAACAGTGAGCCCTCAGATTGACACCAATACCACCTGGCTACACTCTAAAAGACCGGGCTGCTTCCGATGTGCTGGCTGCACTACCTGCAACAGTCTCACACCTGGCCCAACCTTCCCACGTCCCCAAACTGGCAGACCAATTAAAATCAAGTATCGCCTACATTGCACAATGGACCATGTAATTTACCTTCTAAACTGTCCCTGTGGTCTAGCCTATGTAGGCATGACGACCAGAAAGTTCCAGGAGAGAATGGCGAATCATCGCAACTCCATCAGGGCCGCACTTGAACTAAAGAAGGCCGAACTACCGATACCATGCCACTTTCTATCTGCAGGACACCAAAATTCAAGCTTGCGTTGCCGCATTATTGATTGGGTACCCCCACCCCCCCGTGGAGGGGACCGTGGCCTAATTCTGAGAAAACTGGAAAGCAGGTGGATCCATAGGTTGGACACCCTAGCCCCCAAGGGACTCAACGAAAATAACCCCCTTTCTATATTTTTGAGATGAACTGTGTTTGACCAGGTCACTATGGACTATTCAATCTGTTCCCCCATTTTTATTAAAAAAAGTTTTGCTAAACAGTCTATGATCATGTTTTCTCTATTTTTCTGTTTTCTCCGGTCTTTGTATAAGCTGTCCTTTTCTCTTTACAGCCAAGCAATACCTTAGTAAATCAGCACTAGTAGCCCGCCTAACATATCTACTAAAATAAAATAAAAATAATAATAAAATATAAATAAAAATAAAATAAAGAGAGAAAAACCTTAAAAATAAGAATTAACCAACACACCCTAGTCTGATTATAAACCAGACACCCCCGAATCCACCTTAAGCACTAGTAAATAGGAATCCCATCACCAACCATCACTTAGTAGTTTAGTAAAATCCACGATAGATCACTGTACCATCGGGGCCCATGAGTGCATGCGTGTATACATATGTGCATTCTTTCATGTGCACATGCGTTTGCATGTGCATATGTGTATGCTTATGTGTGTATTCGTGTGCCTTGTGTGCACTGATATAAACTGCACAAACCTAAACACTGTCACCAGTATCACTTCCTTAAAACCACGGGCTTTCTGGCATTGATGGGACCTTCGATATCCCATCAAATGCCATTAATTGAATTATCACTCCAATTAACCCTACCACGTTAACCCTCTGCTTACACCTCCCCCTGGTAAATACAGCCCATTGCGGTCCGGCTTTATACCACACGCTGTATCAGCGCTACATGGTTTTATATTATCCACCTTATCCCCTTTACACCATAGGGCTTGTCCCAGATTAACAGTACCCCCATACTTAGGTGTTTGGACCATGCATATTGAACTCTAACTGCAGGGATTGCGCACAGCTCCGGTAAACCCGGAAGCTGTGCGTTCCAATTGTGCGTTCCAGCGGCCGGCTCCCGGCCGCCGAACTTCCGGTTTCACCGGAAGTCCAATAGCGCTACACAGACTCGAGTCTCACAGACTTGAGTCTGTGGCGCTATCCAGCACTTACCTCCAAGTACAGGTATAAATAGCCGGACCGGAGGGCAGCTAGATTGGCTTGCTGACCCTGTCCTTAACCAGGCTGATTCCTGCGCCGCTGACTGATTGATACTTTGATGCAAAACATAACTATGTCATTTTTTCCCTGTTTAAATGTATGTTTTCCTTTTCAGCATATACATGCATTTACTGATTGTACCATTTGTATGTCATAGGCTCCTTGATAAAGGTCCATGTTGGGACCAAAACGTCGGAGCATACATACTCCAATGTATATTGCCATGTTGCACCTATTGGATTAAAATACCTTTTTACTTAAATCACAAGGCTGATCTGTGATTTCGGAGAGTGCTCTGCTTCCACACATAGTGTGGATTGTGGACTATATATATATATTGATAGCGTTATAGTACTTAACATTATATTTCTTATATCATATTAGACTTGCTAGCCAGTATTAAGTATTGCTGAAACTTTATTGTGCCTCTCTCTGCAGACTGCTGAAACAGTTAAATTCAAATGTATATCTCTCTAAGTCTAGTTTCCATTAGAAAAACTAAACATTACTGAAAATGGGCCCCTTCAATGTAAACTAAGGTAGTACAGGAATGTATGGTGCTTCATATGTTTATACAAAAATCATATGTTCTACTTAGACTTATGGGAAATAATCTGCAAGAGTCAGCATAATATAGAAACAACTCCCAGTCTATAGAGCTTCACTCCTTTAATGGATATAAGAGATTCCATTTATCCTATGTATTCCTACATTTGTCACATTGAACCAGTTTTAATTGTTAACCCCACCTTAGGGGTGTGTTGTATATGAATATGCATGTTATTTTGTAATGAGCACTCCTTTATGGGAGTAAAGGAATGGTGTCTTTATGGTATAAAAAGGCAACAAGCTGATATTAAAAAACATCTTCTTACCATCTTCTTGAACTTCTGTCTGACGGTCAGCGTAACTGTGTGGTGTGATGTCTAAAGTACTAAAACTATCCTGGGGCTCAAATTACAAGCCATCAATTTGGGGATCTCGTTCGGGAATGAAAATTTGAAGGAATAGAACTGTGTATTGTTCTCTGCTGAAGCTACGTTACATATCTGAGTGAGTACAATCTGTTTTTAATTATAAGACTGCTTTGCTCGCTCAGATCTGTTAGTTACCTATGTAGTAAGCAGAATATAAATATACATTTAAGTTCTTCCTTGTAGACTTCATTTTTATAGAACCAGAGGTACTTCGATATCACACAACATTAAGTATAGCTGTAATATTTTTGTACTGTTTTTATATTGTCATTGTAATTATGTGTGTCTACTGTGTGTCAGTATCTGTATGTTTTATGTTGGATGACTGGACGCTATCTTCACGAGGCGTGACCGATGATCGATATACACTGAGTATTACTTCTGGTTAACGCTCAGTTGAAAAGATCTAAAGCGTATTTTTTGTTTGTCTGTATGTGTGGTAAACACAATATAAGTCATAAGGTGTAGCAGTGTTCACAAGACTGTTAAGACTTTCTTTGATAGAAGCTGTAATAGGCAGGACCTGGCTTTCATCAAAGACTGATCCTAGGAGTCAGTTTGAACCAATTAGGATACAGCCCTTATGAAACTAAGTGTGTTTTATGTACATGATAAGTGTCTTGTGTCTATGTAATCATGTCTCATAATGCATCACATGGAACATGTTCAGAGTGTAAATGCAGCATAGTTCTAGAATTTATTTTACCTGGCCTGCAATATAGAGAACCAGAAGTGCTTGCAGTAAAACCACAAGCACATTTTAAAGTAACAAATGAAGAAATTGATATTGACGGTGTAGAGTTTACTTTAAGAGTGGGGTGTCATATTGCAAGAGGCTCTGCAACAGTTAATTGGAGAACATTACCCAAGCTGCCTTGAATTAGTACCAATAGAGAAGTAAATAATTCCAATAATTTGCCCAAACAATTACTCTGGGTTGACACACACACGAGATAACATTTTGCAGACTTTGTTAAGTGACCACACAAACCCATACTTCAGCAATTGTTATAAGCAGTGGAGGAAGTGCTTAAATAGAAATAGACGACATCAGCACTTTGCATTAAGGACACAACACGCTCTAGATCATATTTAAAGTGCTCAGAACAAGGTGCCTGCCCAGTTTATGAAAGTGGTGTTATATTATTGTCCTGATAAGTGGTTATGATATTTTGACTTAGATTGAATACAGGGAACTGAAAGCCGCATCTATATTAAACTTCAGCCAATAGGGCACAGTATACCTTTCTGCACAACGTTACACACTGCTTTACGCACGTGGATAAAGGCCACACCCAGAGGGAGTAATTACCCCAATGGTAGTGAACAGTGGAAGGATAATGGAGCGCTCCCCCCTAAAGGTTGAGGCAGAAAGGGAAGGTAACAAATCGATCATTTCGATTTTAAGAAGGGCTAATTTTCCTACAAATGGAACTTTAAATCCTGTCGCATGGAAGCAATTCAAAGTGACGAACGCTCATTGGCTACAGAAAAAAGGTTATATAGATACAGTTAATATATGGCTTACAGTGTCACAAGAATTAGATGATGAGAAAAGAAAAGTTAGGGAGTTGTCATTTGGCATAATCACTTACCAAGACCTAATGCACCACCACAAGCAGATAATCAGGTAGATAATGCACCATTTGTACACCAACCACCACAGGTAATTGAGCAACCCCAGGCAGTGGAGGGGACAGAGCATAGAAGAACTAGACTTGTTCGCAGCAGGGGGCACCACACCCAAAACCACAATTACAACAGCAGGTAGAAATACAGCTGGTATAGCCAGGTCAGGCATAGGGACTGAGGAATTGTATCCAACTTCAGATTTGCAGGCCCTTAAAATTGAAAAGTATTGTCCACAGAGGAAGTGTCCATTATGTGTGTTTTGTATACCAGAAGGAGGCACAAAATGTCCAAATTGTGGGAATTGGGTAGGGTCAGAGGTTTTTACCATGTGACCCAGAAGTAAGATCTGTAATAAGGCTAAAAGATTATAACTAAAGTCCACCCAAAGATGGGTTATCTGAGGCTAGGACACGCAAGCAATTAAGAATAAAAATAAGTATCTTAAACAAAGACAGACAGTATAAAAATCCAGATAAAAATAATGGCAACCAAAGTAACTATAAGAAGAAATTAAAGTTTTGTTTTTTATTTAAAAATCCTAGGAATAAATAAATATGTGCCCAGATCAAATAACTGATCTGAGAAGAAAAAAAAAAAAAACTTTATGTTTGAAAGTCTGTAAGTTGGTAATTTTGGAAAATATCCTGGCCAGGAGAATAAATGAATATTTTAATTTTCCCTATATTACCAATGAGCAGAATCAAATGTACAGTTTTGTGTTCAAAGTAATGAACTAAAATCATCAAGTTTGTGACATTACATGTGTGTAATGTTTAGTGTACATTTCAAATTCATATGTATGCAATTATGATCTTTGCATTTGGTGAATTTTAATACTAAAGTGTATTTGAACATTCAGTATTTAACATTTAAGCACATTAAGGATTTAACTGACTGCATGACAGCCAAAGGTCACGAAAGGTTACGTAGCTGCAGTATGTAACAGTGAATGTCTTTTTATGTTCAATGCATGTGACGTCGACAACAGCTGCTATTGTAGTACGCTAGCTAAAAGAATCATTCTTTAGGATTGAATGCGCTAACTTTAAAATTGTTTTTTTTTTAATTTTTATTTTAGAAATCTGATCAGTATTTAAGTTGTATGTTTTATTTGTTTTTTTTAAAACAATTATGTGACAGTAACATTTGTTTTTTGTCTCCTTAGTAGAAAGTTAAAGATACGAGCTGACTGCTATTTTCTGTTCTTTCTTTTATAGAATCATAGCAAACTTTTCAGTACAATTAAGTGTATTTTTTGCATATCAGATATTTCTTATTTTTCATTGGGTATTACTACTTGAATTTTTCCTTAAAGTAAGAAAATATGTGTGCATTTAATAAGAACTTAGTATTTGAAGGGAATGTTATATTTCTTTATTATGACATTATTTGGAAATTTAGTTTTTCGTTAAAGATAAACACAGTTCCTATTGGTCATATGTGACTATGGCCCTTATTCTGATCGGTGCGGCCCGATCAGAATATGCGGCCACGACCGTGCAGGCGAATCCCCGCCTTCCATACGGATCGCCACCTGCTGTCCGTACGCGGATATGTGGCGATCCGCATGAAATTGGACGGGGATACGCCTCCTCCATGGTGGGAGCAGCCCCTGCATTCGATGGTCGCCGAACATCGAATGCAGGGCCGCACGCTCCACCAGGTCCCGCAACACAAGACCACACGGACACTTGTCCGTGTGAAATCTTGTATGGGGGCGGGCAGCTGACATCTGGCGATGTCAGATGCCCGCCCCGTACCCACGCGTCACGGCCTCATTACCATGCATACGCCCCGCGTTTGCATGGGAACGCCCATGAAACGCGGGGCGTATGCATAGGGTATGAGGATAAGTAGCCCCTCACGCCCCTCTACGCCCCCTGTGCGGCGTATAGAGAATCCTTGCGGCGAAATCGCCTGCACATGCGCAGAGTGACCTCTGCACATGCGCAGAAGATAAACATCGGCGGCCCGTACGCAAGCGGGAATATCCGCACCGATCAGAATAAGGGCCCATGTTATCTTTCATAGCCTAATATGAACAATGATACTTTACTGGAACATTGTTGCAAGCCACAGAGTGGCTCATTCCTGTTTTGGATATTTCGTTAGAAATTTTATGTTCTGTGTTTAGTTTGTATGGTCTCTCCGGATTAGTTTTCTAGGTTTTGCATTAATTTTTGGGGTTTTACCTTATTCAATCGTTCTTGTATCTGTGAGCATAGTTGCTCCTATGGATCTATAGCTTCAGTGTTCTGTTAGGCTGCACAAGTGTAGCTTGTGTGCTCATTAGTGGACTTTATAGTCTGTTTTGTGTCATTTGTGGGTATAGGCAGGTTCTCTCTTATCACCTAACAGTCTCCACTGCTACTTTGTATCAAATATAAATCCAATATATCCAAGGACTTACTACCTCAAATAGAGGCTGTATGTGTTTCACTCCCAATCATCTATTACAGATTCTGCTGAAGTTATCCTCCCAGACTGGATCACATCCCAAGTACCGGACAAGCTGTGGTCTAAGGGGAAGATAGACACTGGCAAGCTGAACGTACAACCTGTCCAACTGCAACTAAAGCCAGGAGCAGTGCCAGTATCCGTAAAGCAAAATCCACTGACTCCTGATCAAAGAGTCGCCATCACCAAGCAACTACAAGCTTATCTACAGTCCGGCATCCTTGTTCAATGTAGATCCGAATGGTCGACGCCTTTGTTTCATGAATAGTTCATGATCTAAGAGAGGTCAACAAGAGACTGTTAATTAATTGTCCCATTGTGCCTAATCCACACACCTTGCTGAATCAGATCCCACCATCAGGGGCCTGGTTTACGGTGACCGATTTGGCAAATGCTGTGCCTATCACTAAAGACTCTCAAGAACTGTTAGCTTTTACACATGATGGCAAACAATACTGCTGGACAAGATTGCCTCAAGGGGGCGCCACTAGCCCCAGTGACTACTCTGAAGCAATGTCACTGGTTCTCCAGGCTTGGAGACCCTTTTACTCAGAAGAAACTCAGTTTATCCAGTATGTCGATGACCTCTTGTTAACTACAACAACTCAAGACAAGTGCCAGCAAGAAACAGTGTCCCTACTCAAGTTCCTGGGAGAACAAAACTGCAGGGCTTCAAAAGAAAAACTACAGCTCTGTAAGCAAAAAGTTGTCTTCCTTGGACATTGTATCTCTCAAGGCATCAAACACCTGACAAAAGACAGGAAGAAGCTAATACTACAAGCTAAAATACCAAAGACTGTTAAACAAGTCAGGTCATTTCTAGGCCTGGTGGGCTACTGCAGGGACTGGATACCTCTTGCATCAGTTTACATGCAAACATTATACAATGCAATCAAAACAGATGGTCCGCATCCAACAGATGAAGACATGGCTCAAGCAGTTCAGCAATTAAAGTTGGCCATTGCCTCTTCACCTGCCCTAGGCCTACCAGACTATTCTAAACCTTTTACCTTGTATTGCCATGAGGAAAAAGGACATGCTTTGGGAGTGTTAACAACAAAGCCACGGAACAAGACAAAGACCTCTTGCTTACTATTCCAGCAGGCTTGACAATATCATTCAAGGATCACCTACATGTATTAAAGCTGTAGCAGCGGCTGCTGTATTGAAGGATAAGTGCATAGACATTGTTCTTAATCATGAACTAACCATACAAGTACCACATGCTGTAACAGAAATCCTACAACAAGCAAGAACCAAACATCTTTCAGCAGCTAGACTCGCCAAGTACGAAGTGTCCCTATTGAGTGCACCCAATGTGACAATCAAGAGGTGTCTAACTCTAAATCCAGCAACGCTCCTCCCAGCCCTGTTGCCAGAACAGGAGTATGAACATAAATGTTCAAAAGGAGGGAGAATGAGAAAGAATGAGGGAACAAGCACCTTCGGTCAGCACAGTATCGTCTACAACAGCCCAGAGAATGGAAGTAGATCCAGAAGGTGACGGTGAGGACAAAGATGAAAATACTTGTACTCAAAAATTTTTTCTCATGACTGTCTTGCTTTGATGGAACAAGAAACCCAGACATTGCCACACGTCCAAGATATGCCGATACCCAATGCTCATTACGAACTATATGTTGATGGGTCCAGATACTATGAAAATGGCACACCCTACACTGGATATGCCGTCACTACCGACACTGAAGTAGTAACTTCTGGAGCCCTACCAGCACACTTATCAGCACAAGCAGCTGAACTTGTGGCCCTTACTAAAGCATTTCAGCACGCAGAGCATACAACAGCGACCATTTATACAGATTCCAGATACAGCTGGAGAGTGACAATGGACTATGTGTTGATCTGGAAAAAGCAGAGACTTTAAAACAGTTACAGGTAAACAGATACAACATGCTGACCTCATTAAAAAAAACTTTTTTAAGCATTAATGAAGCCATACAAAGTTGCCATCATCAAGATTCAAGCACACACAAAGAATCAAACAAAAGAAACAAGAGGAAACACTCTTGCAGATGCAGAAGCTAAGAGAGCAGCAAAAGCCCAGCCAGTAGGAAAAAGACACAGATTCTACAGTAGAGAACAATCCTCATCATCTCCAGCCAGGAGATTGGGTATATCTCAAAAGACACGTTCGGAAATCACTTGAGCCCAGATATGATGGTCCATTCCAGGTTCTACTGACTACACCAACATCAGTGAAGCTAGAAGGAAGGGATACACTCATCCCATTGTAATCAATTACGAGTTAAGTTTGATGATGCAGTTTGCTGAAATGTTATTGGGGCCCAAATCTGATAAAAGTCTATGGGGATGTATTATGTGTTTGGCAACCACAATAGTGGCAATAATATGGTTATGTACAGTACTAGAGGTACCAGATTATGCTAATAACAACAGTACAGTACAAAGCACCTCCATAGTCTATCCCAGAGCACATTATGTGAGAAAAAGGGAAGTAACAAACCCTGATCATGAATGTAGAAATTTACCACACATCTCAAGGTGTATTTGTGAGTATTGTAGACAGTCACCTGAGGAGACATGTATAGAATGGTGTAAGGCCCCTACTGGAGAAAACCGAAATATGTTGTTGCAATTACATAATTTGGTAGGGAATGCCCTTAACACTACAAACTGTTGGATCTGCTCTCAAGGTCCTACCTCAGGATGAGGAGAGTGGACATTTATCCCCATCACATTTGAAGAATGGGCACTATTTGAAGATAACCCATTCAAAGCATCAGTAAGCCAATACTTACGCAAGGAATCCACTAAACTGCTAGCACACCTAATTACCCCAAATGTATCTTTTTGCATTGAATTTAAGAAAAAAACAAAGTGAAACCATACTTGGCTTTAATAATTAAAAAGGTTTCCCCCTCAAACACCTACTTAGGAACATTTCATCCTTGCTCAAAGGCCCCTTTTAGAGCTGGTAGTGCCCCTGATACCTTCAAACCAGGAGTACCTCCATACCAAATGTTTTTAACACCATATGATGATAAACCTGCACTAAGGGAAATGTTAAATATTGGAGTGTGGCCAGGGCCAGGATTCCCTAGTTGGATGAATGAGACAGGAAGCAATCCTGACCAGTTCATAGTTAATGGTACAGTAGCAGGAAAAGGATTGGTTAACCTAAAACAAATGTGGGATAGCATACCTCCAATTCTCCCAAATAATTGGTATTTTTTATGTGGGAAATACGCATACAAGTGGCTTGCTTATGGCGACTATGGAAATTGTACACTAGGAAGCATAGTACCTGCAGCGCAAGTGATAAAGCATGAAGATCTAAAAAAACATAATCAAAGGCCAAGAAGGCCTGGTAGGGAAGTATAATCCCATACACAGGGACAGAAGGGAAATAAAAGAAGCAGGGAAAAAGGCAAGAAAGCTAATCTACACACCCTGGCATGAGAGAATGGGATTTTTGGACCTATTTGGGTCAAAATCATATTATAGAGTTGAATCACTTGCAATGTTATTAGATAACATTACTGAAATATACGATAACACCTTCAGATATGTAGGTAGAAAAATCCAAGAGGTAATAAAAAGAACAGTTACAACACAGATTAGTTCTGGACCACTTAACGGCACAGACAGGAGGCTATTGTATGACCTTATATACTCAGACAGGAATATTGTGTTGTACATTTATTACCAATGAGACTGACAATGCTCAAGAGACAATAGAAAAACATATACAAGAGATAGAAGAGGAAAAACGGATTTATGCCACTGAGCATAATACACCTGACACTCTAGGAGGAAATTGGGGCTGGCTATCATTCTTGAATCCATCCACATGGTTTTCAGGAATCAGTGGATGGTTTATGGGAATTCTCATGTTCAGCCTAAAAATTATAGGATTATGCATACTGGTTTATATTGCTGTCAAGATATTGATGTGTGTTTTCTCTGTCTGTTTGAAACAGTGCCAGTCTGCAATAACTACAACCAAGTTCAAGAAACTCATATCTGGACGGACACAGAAAGCAGAGGATCAGTCTATTCCGATGGATGTGAGCGAACAGCCAGTTGCTCTCTGACGACAGGGAGAAGCTACCCTGTTCTCAGGGCTATAACCCACTAGAACCATCTGATGTGACTAATCCTTAGCATAGTGTAGGCAGTTTGAATTGTAAGATGTCCAACCACTATGCGTTTTTCTTACATTTATAATAATTTTTTTTTTGTGTGTTTTGTTTACTACTGTATGTAAACAATGTAATCTCAATTGTAATGTTTAATTATTATAAAAAGGAGGGAAAAATGATAGCGTTATAGTACTTAACATTATATTTCTTATATCATATTAGACTTGCTAGCCAGTATTAAGTATTGCTGAAACTTTATTGTGCCTCTCTCTGCAGACTGCTGAAACAGTTAAATTCAAATGTATATCTCTCTAAGTCTAGTTTCCATTAGAAAAACTAAACATTACTGAAAATGGGCCCCTTCAATGTAAACTAAGGTAGTACAGGAATGTATGGTGCTTCATATGTTTATACAAAAATCATATGTTCTACTTAGACTTATGGGAAATAATCTGCAAGAGTCAGCATAATATAGAAACAACTCCCAGTCTATAGAGCTTCACTCCTTTAATGGATATAAGAGATACCATTTATCCTATGTATTCCTACATTTGTCACATTGAACCAGTTTTAATTGTTAACCCCACCTTAGGGGTGTGTTGTATATGAATATGCATGTTATTTTGTAATGAGCACTCCTTTATGGGAGTAAAGGAATGGTGTCTTTATGGTATAAAAAGGCAACGAGCTGATATTAAAAAACATCTTCTTACCATCTTCTTGAACTTCTGTCTGACGGTCAGCGTAACTGTGTGGTGTGATGTCTAAAGTACTAAAACTATCCTGGGGCTCAAATTACAAGCCATCAATATATATATATATATATATATATATATATATATATATATATATATATATCTTATATATTTGGCTACATCTGTCACTCAAAGTGTGTCTGAAGCTGTAACGCTGGGTGGAGCCTCTGACTCACATGACTGACTCACACGACAGAGAACCAGCCCAGTGAGCCCACAGTGCCAGACAGACACCCTCTGCCTCTCCATGTTACACAGCAAAGACACAGCTACTCACCAGACACACCAGGTGAGCGCCCCGCACCTCCATACCTCCCAACATGACCCTCTCCAGGAGGGACAGAATGCTCTGTTTGTGGACTTCCATCTTAATATATGATTGTCATCACCTGTTTTAAACAGGGTAATTGATAAGAAAGGTGTTTAAGCACAGGTGATGGTAATCCATAAATTAAGAAGAAAGTCCAGAAACAGAGCAGTGTGTCCCTCCCCCCCCCCCATTCACGGCAACCCCACGATTAAATGGCACATGCAAAACACTGACATGGCTATGGTCGACAATGAAAAAGGTTGACATGAGTTTTTGAAGATTTATTTTTCACTTTTTCAATGTTTTCATATTCATTCTCATGTGTCGACATGGACACCAATGAAGTGCCACACTTATGTCAACATTTACATGTGTTGACCTTTCTGTGTTGATTTTTTCTTGTGGCGATTCGCGGCACCCCCCGGCGACCCCCCTCCCATGATTCACAGCACCCCCCCCCAATTCACGGCGACTCCACGATTTGCGGCCCCACCCCATGACACACCCCCTCCTGCGATTCGTGGCACTCCGCGACCCCCCCTACCAAGATTTGTGCCAACCCCCCAGGCCCCTCCTTCCTCGTGGTACCCCCCGCGACCCCCCCTACCGCAATTCCCCCCCCCCGTCATTGCGGCAACCCCCCGCCCCTGCGACCCACCCTCCCACGATTCACTGCACCCACACCCCCCCCGCGACCCCCCCTCCCGCAATTCACGGCATCCACCCACGACCCCTCCTCCCGTGATTCGCGGACACACCTCACCTCCTCCCTCCCCCCCCCACCCCCGCTCGCGATTCACGGCAACCCCAGGATTAAATGGCACATGCAAAACACTGACACGGCTATGGTCGACAATGAAAAAGGTTGACATGAGTTTTTGAAGATTTCTTTTTGAATGTTTTCATATTCATTCTCATGTGTCGACATGGACACCAATGAAGTGCCACTCTTATGTCAAAATTTACATGTGTTGACCTTTCTGTGTTGATTTTTTCTTGTAGCAATTTTTTTACAGTGACAACTATGTGCACGTCAACCTACATATCATCAACCAATTCTTTGTATAATATATAACACCTGTTCTGTTTAACTGTAGGTGTTTTAAGTCAGATCTTTTACTGCTACTATTACTGTTTATGTAAATGCTTTCTGAATGACAGCAACATCCTACCATCCTTCTACAAGAATATATAACCAACTAGGTGATTTATCGCGCCCCGTGCCCCCCCCTCCCGCAATTCACGGACCCCCGCACCCCCCCCATGATTCACGCCCCCTCCCACGATTCACGTCACCCCCCGCACACCCCCTCCCTCCCGCAATTCGCAACCCCCCCTCCCGCAATTCACGCCCCCTCCCACGCTTTGCGGACCCCCGCCCTCTCCCGCGATTCGCGGACACCTGCGCCCCCTCCCTCCCTTGATTCACGGCACCCCCCACGCCCCTCCCACAATTCACGGCACCCCTAAGCCCCTCTTTAGTCCCCCGTATACTCACACACCCCTATCACTACCCAGCTTCCTGCTCTCCTGAACCGTAACTTCCACCACTGGGGAGTCGCTGACGCTGTTTTGGCCACATGCCCCTATCATGCCTCATAGCCCAGCCTCCTGCTCTCATACACCCGAACTCCCACCCAGTAGGGGGAGACACTGACTAAGGGCCACCATCCTGTACTGCCACACTGGACCCTCACCCACTGGCAGAAGCTGCACAGTATCTCCCACGCTCCTCTTTAGTCCCCCTTATGTCCACACACCCCTATCACTACCCAGCCTCCTGTTTTCCTGTGTCGTGACCTCCGCCAGTGGGGAGCCGCTGACTCAGAAACACCCTACTATACTATTGCACACACACACACCTAAACAACATGCACACACAGCCCCCCCCACACCCACAAATGTCACTGTACCATCCACACTATCAATGTACATCTTACTCTGTAACCGCTTTTTAATTAAACAAAACAATACACACCCCCTTCCAAATCATATGCTCTCTATTTAACACATTTCACCTATAACTCAAGTTGCAATACAGGCATCTTTCATACAATTCTAACCATCTTTCTCATATACAAATGTTCACAAATTAAGGGGGCGCAGCTCCTTACGACGGTGTGAAGAGCGCCCGTAGGGCGCGATGAATCACCTAGTATATATATATATATATATATATATATATCCAATGAAAGAGGCACACGGACACAGGTAATCACCAAAAGCAGTATATTAGGGCATAGCACATAGCACAATATCTAGTGTTTTCGGGGACAGCTCCCCGTCCTCAGGATATCAGCCCTTTCAGACAATATGTGAACAACAAGTAATGCACTGTACCAAACAAACTTAAATACACCTGTTCCATCCGCCCACGCCACGCGCCGACAGTCCGTCCATCGGAAGCCGCTTCCTCCCGCTTCCTGTTAGATGCCGGATGTCAGGTCTGGAGCGTATCTCCTGCATTCCCCAGCTGCACTTCCGCGTTCCACCAGTCAGTCAGGGGGAACTGTGCAACCTCAGATGACCTGGAGTCGGCACTGGCAATGGATGTGCAGTGGAACAGGGACAACAATGAATGAAATATGCATATACACATATAAAACCATAGCCACTGAAAAATAATATATACATAATAGCAAAATGAAAAATAACCACAAAGAAAATAAAAAATAAAGAAAATTAAAAATATAAAAATGCATAATGAACTAGGAGCCACATTGTTACTGTTCAGAAAATGTAACAACAATGTATAACATCAGATCACCGTCTACTCGGATCATAAGAATCTCTCCTTCCTTCGTAAGGTTCAGTGCCTCACCTCTCGACAAGCTCGGTGGGCGATGTTCTTCGAGCGTTTTGACTTTCACATAAAGTACCATCCAGGTCCTCAGAATGTGAGGGCGGAGGTGCTATCTCGGTCCTTTGATACTGCCAGTGACGAGCAATCCTCTTCTCAACCCATCCTCAACCCAGTGGTTTTTCACAAGTTACCACTCATCCTATACCACCTCCGGGCAAAACTTTTGTTCCACCTGATCTTCGTAAAAGATTTCTGACTTGGGCTGATTCTTCTCGTTTTGCCAATAATCCTGGAATTCAGAAGACTCTGGAGTATCCTCTACGGTCTTATTGGTGGCCTACCATTCGAACTGATTTAACCAACTTTGTCTCTTCCTGTATTAAGTGTGCACAGCATACAGATGGAGCTGGCCTTGTCTATCCCCGGCACTCGCCAAATCACTTGCGCTGGCGGCACCGGTGATAGAGACTGGGACGCGCGCGTGTCTCACGCGCGTCCCAGAATCGCGGCGGCTGGGCAGCGTATCCCAGCCCATCTCTGCTTCGGGGAGATGCTACCCAGTTCGGGGACGGGTCGGGGCAGCAAGGGGGACCGGTGGAGACGGCAGGGGAGGCATCAGGGACCCCCACCGTGCTCTGTTGACATGGGGCGCGCGAGCGTCTTGTGTGCGTCCCATGGCGGGAGACGGCCGCCGGCATGGATGGCGGTAGAAACGCCATCCACAGCAAGGACAAGGTCGGCTCCATCTGTAAAACTCCTCGTACTTCTCCAGCCAGAGCTCTCTTGCCTCTTCCAGTGCCCACGGAACCCTAGACCTATCTGTCCATGGACTTTATATCTGAATTGCCTCCTTCAAAGGGAGATTCTGTTATTTGGGTGGTGGTTGATAGGTTTTCATAATGGTTCATTTTTATCCTCTAAAATCTCTTCCATCAGCACCAGTCCTTGTGTAACTCTTCATCAATACCATCTTCAAGCTCCACGGTCTCCCCAAGGAGATTGTTTCTGATAGAGGGGTACAATTTGTCACCAGATTCTGGAAATCATTATGTTCTGCTGTTTAGGTGAAACTCAAGTTTTCTACTGCTTACCATCCTCAAACCAACAGTCAAACTGAGTGTGTCAATCAAGATCTGGAAGCCTTCATCCTTCTTTTTGTAGCTTATTCACAAGATGACTGGTTCGACTTACTACCCTGGGCAGAGTTTACTCATATCAATTCCTATCACTCCTCTTCAGAAACAACTCAATTTTTCACCATCTTTGGCAAACATCCCAGAGCTCCAGAGTTCACGAGTCTACCAACATCTGAGATACCGGTAGTAACCTCTTCCTTGCATCATTTTTCCAAAATCTGGTCTCAGGTCCTCGAGTCTCTTCTTAAAGCCTCTGTTTGTTACAAAAGATTTGCCGATAGGAGAAGAAGGGCAGTTCCTAATCTAAAGGTAGGGGACTTAGGGCCTTATTTTGGTTCATTCTTTCTGACTAAATTCTTCTTAGATGGACAAAACCATGTGCACTGCAGGGGGGGGCAGATGTAACATGTGCCGAGAGAATTAGATTTGGGTGAGTAATTTTGTTTCTGTGCAGGGAAAATACTGACTGCTTTATTTTTACACTGCAATATAGATCTCACTTTGAAGTAAAACCCCACCCAATCTAATTCTCTCTGCACAAGTAACACCTGCCCCACCTGCAGTGCACATGGTTTTGCCCATCTAAGAAGGATTTTGTCAGAAAGAATGAACCAAAATAAGGCCCTTAGTCTGGTTGTCAACTCAGAACCTACGACTATGACTTCCATCAAAGAAGTTGGCTCCACGTTTTAAAGGACCTTATCCGATATTTCGGGTAATCAATCCTGTGGCTTATCGCTTGAGACTCCCATCCTCCATGAAAATCTAAAATTCCTTCCATATTTCTCTGTTGAAACCGTTGAGGCTAAATATGTATCAGAGACGGGTACCTAAACCTCCAACCATTAATACAGAAATAGACACTGAATTCAAAGTCAAGAGAATTCTGGACTGTCGTTATCGCAATGCTCGTCAACAGTTCTTGGTTGAATGGTCGGGTTATGGACCTGAGGAAAACTCTTGGGTAGAGGAGACTGATTTACATGCTCTAAAACTTGTTAAACTATTCTTTCACAGAAATCAACTTAAAAGACCTAAGTGTCTGGAGGCAACTCAGAAAGGAGGGGGTACTGTCACATGCCGCCGTGCGGCAACACGACAGGCACAGTACTCACACGTCCATGTCCGCCGCTGGCTGGCATGTGTTCAGTGGGGTTCCCACTCGGGCTGGCAGCAGCAGGTCATGGCGGTTCAGAATGCTGGCTCTGAAAGGCTTGTTGGGGGCGCGGCAGTCTGACTGTGTGTTGGTAGGTGCTGGGAGGCTGGCGCCACCATCTTGGAAAAAGGCAAAACAGTGATTGGCCAGGTCTGGGTCTTTCCCTCCTCCTCTGTCCAGGTGGCCAATGGCAGTAATCCTCTTGCTATAAAGGGGATCTGCCTAGGCTATCCTGTGTCAGTTCAAAGAGTCTCTTGGGCAGTAAACAGCTCTGGGAAGATCAGGGTTGCCGACTTGCATAAAATCCTCTCCGGGAGAAGCCCGGAAAGGAATCTTTCATGACGAGTTTGGGGGCGGGGCTTAACGGTGACGTTATTAAGCCCCGCCCCCATTACAGCAAATAGCCAAAATAACTGATCTCCATGGAGGGGGCGGAGCTAAAATGACACGATTGTGCCATTTTAGCTCCGCCCCCTCCTCTGAGACCCGCGGATTGCGGCATTTAAATGCCGCGATCGGGGGGGGGGGGGCTCAGTGGGGGTCCCCCTGATTCCGGGAGGGTTGCCCACCCTTCCGGGGGCCGGGAGGGGGGACCCGATTTTCGGGAGACTCACGCAAATTCCGGGAGGGTCGGCAACCCTGGGGAAGATCCTGACACCTGCTAGTGCCTCTGCTCACTGTGTCCTGTCAGTCAGTAGTTCCTGCTGGTCTCTGACCTCATTTCAGCCTCTTCCTGACATCCGGTCCATTAATCCACCTCCATTCCCGGGGAGACACTGGACCATCACGGTACCCTCCGGTTCTACCTCCTGATCCTATCATCAATCTCCGATCTTAAATCATGCAATCATTCAATCGTCCAATCATCCAATCAATCTTCAAACACCAATTCCAATATTTATGCAAAGACTTGTTTCTCAGTTCTTCGAAGTTTCCTGAAAAGACTTGTTATTTATGATTTCTATGACTACTCAAAGAATTCAAGTTCATGTCATTTTTATATGAGTTCTTTCATTAAACCTGCTCATTTTAAACCTCCATTCACCATCACCCCAACATTCCCCCTCCCCCCCCTCATCAGTTCACTGTACAAACTGCTGTCAGCAATTACCAGACGGACACTCACAAGGACTTACTCTTCAATTTCCACATTTTTCATATCCTACCATAAACAAGCTCCCCGCTATTTGGACATTCCAACTTCCAACTATTAGTGGGTAAGAGTCACCGGACTTTATCTTTTACATCATCAGAACTGTGACAGGTTGAGGTTGTTGCCGATGTGTGTTTAATCCATCTTTTAGATTTATTAATTAATATAATTATTTCTATAATTGAATAATTTTAAATTGTCGTTTTAATAAATATCATGTGTTTAATTCAGTGCGCTCTCTACAATTATTATTGTATAATATTAGTCTAGTTTATTTTTTATTGGGATCTTTTAGGGATCCCACTGGGAGCTGCCATATAAATACTTTGTTTTCTTTTTAATATATATTATTTTTAATTTTTGCACCTGATCTCCATATATAAACTAGGCAAATGCCTAGGGCATCTGGCATACTTAGGGGCATACATGCCTAGCCTAGGGCTGGCTCAGCTTGACAGTGGTCAGCAGCGCTGGATTGTGGCAGCGAGATGCCGGCCCCCTTCCAGTACTTGCAGCGGCTACAGCGATCGGTCAGCCAAGGCAGTCATACTGGAATAGCTGCGGGAAGGCTGCTGCACATAGCCAGCAGCAGTAGCAGCTTCTCCCTGGTCCCAAATACCCTTGCAGAGCCTCCGACTTCAGCAACTGAGCGAGCAACCAACCAAGCCCTGCGTGATCAAAGGAGAGAGGAGAAGTGGCTGTGGAGGTGGGCTCCCAGGAGCTGCGTGACCTCCACATGAGTGCAAGAGCCACTGGGCACTCAGCAATGGTGGGAAGGCAGTCCCCTACAGCGGCTGAGGAGACAGGCAGAGTCAGTGGCTAAGGAGACATGCCCAGTCAGCGGCTGAGGAGACAGGCACAGTCAGTGGTTGAGGGGACAGGCACTGTCAAGAGAGGCAACCTGTATATGTGAGTATGCTGTGGCTGTCATATTACTAACTCTGTGAGTACTGCCAGTAATGGGTATATGGGTGTGCATACATGTATATGTATACTGTTGTTAACATAGTTATCCAGCCTATGAACTATAGATAGTCCTTTTACATACTGTATGTGTTAACTAGGTGATTCAGCGCGCCCTACGGGCGCTCTTCACACCGGCGTAAGGGGCTGCGCCCCCTTAATTTGTGAACGTTTGTATTGTGAGAAAGATGGTTAGAATTGTATGAAAGATGCCTGTATTGCAACTTAAGTTATAGATGAAATGTGTTAAATAGAGAGCATATGATTTGGAAGGGGATGTGCATTGTTTTGTTTAATTAAAAAGCGGTTACAGAGTAAGATGTACATTGATAGTGTGGAGGGTACAGTGATATTTGTGGGTGTGTGTGTGGGGGGGTGTGCGTGTTGTTTAGGTGTGTGTGCAATAGTATAGTAGGGTGTTTTTGAGTCAGCAGCTCCCCACTGGCGGAGGTCACGACACAGGAAAACAGGAGGCTTAGTGATAAGGGTATGTGGGCATAAGGGGGACTAAAGAGGAGGGTGGGGGACACTGTGCAGCTTCTGCCAGTGGGTGGGGGTCCAGTGTGGCAGTACAGGAGTACAGGACAGTTGCCCTAAGTCAGTGTTTCTCCTCCTACTGGGTGGGAGTTAGGGTGCATGAGAGCAGGAGGCTGGGTATGAGGCATGATAGGGGTATGTGAGCAACACAGCGTCAGTGACTCACCAGTGGTGGAAGTTATGGTTCAGGAGAGCAGGAAGCTGGTAGTGATAGGGGTGTGTGGGCATGAGGGGTAGTAAAGAGGAGGGTGGGGGACACTGTGCAGCTTCTGCCAGTGGGTGAGGGTCCAGCGGGGCAGGAGAACAGGAGGCAGGGCAGTGATAGAGGTGTGTGGGCATGAGGGGTAGTAAAGGTTTTTGTCTGTTGCAGAGTAGGGATGGGCATTGGTGCAGATGCCATCGATGTTTAGCATTGATGGCGATTTTGCACCCTGCCATCGATAGTAGTAACATATTACTTGGATAATCATCGATTGTTGTAGCTATCGATGGTCATCCATTACATCTGACTGAATAGGCCGTGGGTCAATTAGAACTCGGTGGCGGGAATTCCGGGTGTGGGGGTGGAGCTATGCTCCGTGTCCCGGCACCTTCAAAAAATTTTAAACTTGATCGGTTCTCCTTTGCCATTGATGTAGGGAAACCATCTGGTCCTCCCACATCGATGGCAAAAGTCTTCAACATCGTCCATAAACCATCAATTATTTGAAATCATTGATGGTCGATGGGCATCCCTATAACTGGAGGAGGGTGGGGGACAGTGTGCAGCTCCCGGCAGTGGGTGAGCGTTTCCTCCCACTGGGAGGGAGTGAGGGTGCATGAGAGCAGGAGGCTGTATAATAGTGGTATGTGGGCAAGACATTGATAAAAGTTGTGGTGCTGGTGCAGAGGACCGTGGGGACACTTCTGGCAGTAGGGGAACCTGCAGCGCGGTAGCTAGGGCCGGATATCCCACCTAGGGGACCTGCTTGTGGTGGTACAGGATCCACCATTCTCATGGGGGTATGTGAAATGCAGGAACGGGGTCGCGGGGGTCTGCTGGGGGGGGATTGCCAGAAAGGGGTCAGGGGGTCTGCAAATTGCAGGATGGGGGGGGGGGGGGGGGGTGCGGGGATCTGCGATTAGCGGGAGGGGGCAGGGGTCAGCAAATCACGGGAGGGGGCACCGGGGGCCTTGAATCGTTTCCAACGGGGGGATCCGCAAATTGCGGGAGGGGAGTTGCGGGGGTCAGTGAATTGCGGGAGGGGGGTTGTGGGGGTCCGTGAATCACGGGAGGGGAGCGGGGGGTGGCGTGAATGAAGAGAGGGGAAGGGGGGCACAGGGGTCAGCGAATCACGGAAGGGGGGCGCGCAGGGGATCATAAATCGCAGGAGAGGAGGTCGTGGGGGGCCCGTGAATCGCGGGAGGGGGGGTGCCGTGATTTGCGGGAGGGGACGTGAATCGTGGGAGGGGGGGTCCGTGAATCGCGCGTGGGGGGGAGGGGTGTGCAAATCGCGGGAGGGGGTTCGGAAGGGGGTGTGTGTGAATCACGGGGGGGGTCACGAATCGCGGGAGGGGGCGCAGGGGGGCTACAATCGCGGGAGGCGGGTGGGAATCGCAGGAGGGGTGGTTACGGGGGGGCCACAAATCGCAGGAGGGGGGTTGCTGCGAATAGCGGGAGGGGGGGTCGCGGGGGGGTGCAAATTGTGGGAGGGGGTGCCTTGAATAGCGGAAGGGGTAGTCCGCGAATCACGGGAGGGGGCTTGGGTCCGCAAATCGCGGGAGGGGGGCACAGGGGGGCTGCGAATCGCTGGAGGGGGGGCACGTGTTGGTGCCGCGAATTGCAGGGGGGGTGTCACGGGGGTGCCGTGAATTCGCAAAAGGGGGGTCCCTCGAATCGCGCGGGGGGGGGGGGGGGGGTTGCTGGCATAGGGTCGGGGGGGGTGCCGGAGTAATGGTGGCTGTGGAGTAATGGTGGATGGTGAGCATGTACTGTAGCCCTGGCTGGGCGGGGGGAGGTGATGTCAAGGGGGTGGGGTGTGTAAAACGTTATACACATAGAACACTTTTTCCTGGGGGTGGGGGCGGGTTCGTGTATCCAGCTGGGTGGGAGCGTTATATACACAGGGGATGAGTGACAGATCTGGCTAAATATATAAGAGATATAGCAGAGTCTTGTTCATTACTAGAGATACATTCTTACAGTACATACTATGATCTTATATAAAATGCTACTACAGTATATGGGGTTTGGGTACTTATGTAGTATCTGGGCGTCCGATTTAGAAATCGGATCGGATCGCATCGCATGCGACCAAATCGTATGCGATGCGATGGTCAAGATTTTTCCATAGGATTCAATGTTAAAATGGTCTGAGTCCATTTTAACATAGAATTCAATGGGAAAAAGGGGTCCTTTTCCTTTCCCCACTATCCAAGTGGGCATGGAGTTGAATATAAACCTGTGGCGAGCGTAGCGAGCCACCGAGCCCGAAGCGTGGCGAGCGTAGCGAGCCCCGCAAGGGGACACAGAATACTTTTTAAGAAATATGCGTCCCCTCGCGGGGCTCACTTCGCTCGCCACGCTTCGGGCTCGGTGGCTCGCTGCGCTCGCCACACTATATAAAATCAACTCTATGCCCACTTGGATAGTGGGGAAATGAACAGGACCTTCTTAACATTGAATCCTATGCAAAATCGCATCGAATCGCATCGCATCGCATCGCATCTGATTGTATGCCTTAAGGTAAGGCATACAATCACAAAATCGGCAGCCCAGATACTACATAAGTACCGGGGTTTGTTTTACAGATGAAGTACAGTATTATGTCAAATCAGAATTTCTTAGAACCAAAAATCAGTAGGAAATCTGTGTCACACCAGGGGTCTGAGTCGATGAGACTGAGACCTCTGGTGGGGACCTGGACCGGTACCTGAACCGGGAAGGTTGGAGAGGACCCTTACGCATACAATGCGTGACAGTGCACCCAAAGCCAATAAACAGTCAATGGTAAAATACAACCAAGTTTTATTAAGCAGATGGTTGTATATACAAGCAGTAAAGTATGCAGATGGGATGTACAGTCAATGTAGATGGCAATACTTTACAGCTGGACGAGGAGATGGAATTGATGGTGGAACATCGGATCCGGAATATCAGATATGAAGATGGAGACTATGGGTCCGGAATGACTGACGGGAGAAGAGACTGTGGGTCCGGAATGACGGACGGAAACTGGAGACTGTGAATCTGGAATATCGGACTTTAACGATGGCGGAACATCGATGGTAGACGATGGCGGAACATCGAATGGACCAGAGTCCTGGAGCTAGGCTTAGAGTGCTGGGCCGTGGATGCAGGATCGCAGGAGATGGAATGCCTGGAACTTCACAGGAGATGGAATGCCTGGAGTACACTGCAGAAACGGAGATAACATGCACCAGCAGGAAAACACTTGTAGAGACAAGGACAGCTGAACACACACTGGAGACAACTGAAGCACTAGCAATGATTCTGAGAGCTCCCAGCATACTTATACCCACTGGGTGGCCAGGATTGGCCGGGCAGGTATGACTGGGAGATCAGATCATTCAGGATTGGATAATGCAGACATGTGACTAGGAAAACATGGCAGCCCCCATGTCAGGCTATGGCGGGAAAGAGTGTTTGTATCCACCATGCTTGTGGCCGGGAGCAATGGCGGAGGACAGACGGATTGCCGAGCACTGGATACTGTCTCTGCGGGTGTGGAGCAGCGCTGAGAGGACTGGAGGATGACAGCGATGATGGCGCACGGCAGACAGGACGCCGGCTGGGATGACATCTGAACCGCAAGCTGAGCCTGCGGAGGCACTTAGCCGGTAAGATAGCCTGCCTTAATACCCGGATCGTGACAGCACCCCCTCTTTAGGGGTGGCCCCAGGACACCTTTTCGGCTTGCGGGGAAACTTGGAGTGGAACGCCCGGATGAGTCTGGAAGCATGGACATCGATGGCATTGGTCCATGATCGTTCTTCCGGGCCGTAGCCCTTCCAATCGATCAAATATTGCAGACGACCATATCGGATGCGAGAGTCCAAGATTTTACTGACCTCATATTTTGTTCCACGCTGGGTGCAAACTTTAGGTGCCTTGGGGAGCTTGGAATGAAAGCGATTGAGAACCAGCGGCTTGAGCAGCGAAATGTGGAATGTAGCTGGTACTTTCAAATAAGGCGGCAACTTGAGCTTGTAGGCCACAGGGTTGACGACTCGCTCAACTGGAAATGGACCAATATAACGGGGAGCGAACTTCATAGATGGCACTCTCAATCGAAGGTTCTTGGTTGACAGCCAGACACGATCTCCTGAACGGAGGGCTGGCACAGCTCTGCGTTTCCTGTCGGCAAATTTCTTATACCTGCTTGAAGCATTCAGGAGTGAAGAACGAATGAGCTTCCAGGATTTGGTGAATTGCCGGATGGTCGTGTCGACCGCTGGAACTGAGGACACAGGTTGCAGAGTGAAGTCAGGAACTCGAGGATGAAACCCATAGTTGGCAAGGAATGGAGTGACATTTGATGAAGAGTGATATTGGTTATTATGGCAGAATTCTGCCCACGGAAGAAGTTGAGCCCAGTCATCTTGAGAAGAAGATATATATGTGCGCAGGAACGCTTCAAGATCTTGATTCACCCTCTCCGTTTGGCCATTCGTTTGAGGGTGATAGGCTGAAGAGAATTTCAGCTTGACTTGAAGCAGGGAGCACAGACTTCGCCAGAATTTGGCTACGATTTGGACCCCTCTATCGGAGATGATTTCAAGAGGCAGTCCATGAAGCTTGAATATCTCCTTTATGAAGAGCTGGGATAGCTTGGAAGCTGATGGAAGACCGGTGAGGGGAACGAAGTGAGCCATCTTGGTGAACCGGTCGACAATCACCAAGATGGTAGTGAATTTGTCAGACTCTGGAAGATCAGTTACAAAGTCCATAGATATGTGCGTCCAGGGACGATGTGGTACTGACAATGGCATCAATTGCCCAGGAGGAGACTGACGGCTGATCTTGTGCTGGGCACACTTAGCACAAGAGGAAACAAAGTCCTGTACAGTACATCCTGTTTGAGGGACGGCCACCAGTAGGACCTGGTGATAAACTCGTAAGTTTTCTGAATGCCTGCATGGCCAGCGAATTTTGAAGAATGTGCCCAACAAAGCAGCTTCTTTCTTACGGCTGGCTTTACATATCTTTTCCCTGCAGGGGGCGTGAGATTTGTTACTCCTGTTGTGGAGAAGGCCACTGGATCAATAATAAAATGTTGACTCTTTTCGGTTTTGTGTCCCTGGACAGAATGACAGCTTGAAACGGAATCTGGAAAAGAAGAGCGTCCATCTGGCTTGACGGGGATTTAAACATTGAGCAGACTTGAGATACAGAAGGTTCTTGTGATCTGTGATAATTGTGATCTCGTGAACAGCGCCCTCTATAAGATATCTCCACTCTACTAATGCCAATTTGATGGCGAGGAGTTCCTGATCACCGATGGCATAGTTACACTCTGCAGGCAGAAACTTACGAGAATAGAACCCACAGGGGTGAAGACGTCCATCAGGCGCTTTCTGCGAGAGGACTGCCCCAACGCCCACGGAGGAGGCATCGACTTCGAGGATA
This sequence comes from Crinia signifera, assembly GCF_055691185.1. Lineage (NCBI taxonomy): Eukaryota > Metazoa > Chordata > Amphibia > Anura > Myobatrachidae > Crinia > Crinia signifera. The sequence continues at coordinate 274,379,593 of NC_139222.1, forward strand.
AAGGGCAAGGTGGTGTCAGGTTGTCTTAACACGGGAGCTGAAGTAAACCTCTGCTTTAACAGATGGAAGGCTTCGATGGCTTCTGCTGGCCACTTTGCTGGATTGGACCCTTTTCGTGTCAGGGCAGTGATGGGTGCCACAATAGATGAGAAATTACGTATGAACTTTCTGTAATAATTGGCAAAACCTAGGAAACGTTGAACACCTTTCAGCGTAGAGGGAATTGGCCAATCTTGAATAGCCTGCAATTTTCCTGGGTCCATTTGTAGACCAGAACTGGAGACAATGTACCCCAGGAAGGGTATAGACTTCACCTTGAAGACACACTTCTCCAGTTTGCAATAGAGATGATTAGCTCGCAGCCGGGACAAGACTTCTTTTACCCAAACACTATGTTCTTCGATGTGATTGGCGTAAATCAAGATGTCATAGAGATATACGACTACATGTCGATATAGAATGTCCCGAAAAATCTCATTGACATAGTGCTGGAATACGGCTGGGGCGTTGCTGAGCCCAAAGGGCATGACGAGGTACTCATAGTGGCCGTCTCTGGTGTTAAACGCCGTCTTCCACTCGTCGCCCTCTCGTATGCAGATGAGATTGTATGAGCCCCGCAGGTCGAGTTTAGTGAAGATGGTCGCACCACTGACACGGTCAAACAACTCGGTAATGAGGGGTAACGGATATCTGTTTTTCACAGTAATGTCATTGAGACCACGATAATCAATGCATGGACGTAGGCCTCCATCCTTTTTCTTCACAAAGAAGAATCCTGCACCAGCAGGGGAAGTTGAAGGACGAATGAATCCCTTTGCCAGATTTTCTTTGATGTAGTCGGTCATGGCCTGAGTCTCTGGAAGAGATAGGGGATAGGTTCTACCTCTCGGTGGTTCTTTGCCTGGAATAAGATCGATAGGACAATCCCACGGTCTGTGAGGAGGCAGAATATCAGCGCCAGACTTGCTGAATACATCGGAATATTCTCTGTAGGGAAGAGGCTGAAGGTCTGCTGCATCTGCTGAGGAATGGCGAGCTGGAAGTACCTTTTGGAGACAGGTACTGGAGCAGGAAGGATCCCAGGAAAGGATTTCGGATGTCTTCCAATCAAGGCGAGGATTATAAAGACGGAGCCAGGGCAAGCCCAGAACCAGAGCATGAGTGGCTCTGGGTAGTACCAGAAAAGACAAAAGTTTGGTGTGCAGAGCTCCCACTCTGACTGTAAGTGGCAAAGTTCTGCGGGAGACTGTCGCATCAGGAATCCTGCTGCTATCCACAGCAGTAAGGAAGACAGTCTTGGGAAGACATTCAGTGGGCAACCCCCACTTACGGACCAGTTCGGCAGTTACGAAGTTGCCAGTGGCACCGGAATCAAGAAGTGCAGAGACAGTCTTGAAATGCTGACCAACTTGTAGGGAAACTGGAAATACACAATCGGTTGCCGATGGAGAGGACTTGATTACTCCTAGCCTACCCTCTCCTTGACGGGCTAGGAGGAGGAGGAGTTTTCCTGACGCTTTGGGCATGCAGAAATCTGATGTGCTGGGTCGGCACAATACAGGCAGAGCTGTGCCAATCGGCGACGTCGCCGTTCTCCTGGAGACAGACGGAAACGATTTATCTCCATTGGTTCGTCTTTGGAATGGACCACTGGGGTAGCAGGTAAAAAAGGTGGAGAAGTCGGCACTTTAGCTGGAGCACTCTTGTTCAGTTCTACAGCCCTTTCACGGAAGCGTAGGTCCACTTTAATACATAGCGAGATAAGGTCGTCTAGACCAGACGGTAAGTCTCTGGTAGCGAGTTCATCCTTGATGCGGTCGGATAGACCATGCCAGAAGGCTGCGTATAAGGCCCCATCACACCAGGAGAGTTCAGACGCAAGAATCTGGAATTGGACCAGATATTGCCCGACGGAACGGGATCCTTGTCTGAGACGGAGGAGTTCAGTGGAGGCAGATGCTGCTCGCCCAGGCTCATCAAAGATGCGCCGGAATGCTGTCACAAAGTTCTTGTAGTTAGACAAGATGGCATCAGATTTTTCCCATAATGGTGATGCCCATTCTAACGCTGCTCCACTCAGGAGGGAGATGATGTAGGCGACCTTGACCCTTTCAGTAGGGAAATTACTGGGTTGCAGCTCGAAATGAATCTCACACTGATTGAGAAACCCTCTGCAGGTTTTCGGATTCCCATCATACTTGGTGGGGACGGACAGATGAAGACGAGGTGCAGCAGCCAATACAGGAGGATGAACTGGAACTGGAAGTACATTGACAGGCTCGGGGCCACTGAGAGTGGTCTGTAGTTTATCCAGCCGAGAAGACAGATCTAGGAGGCAATGGATCACTTGACCCTGCGCAGCTTCCTGCTGATCCAAGCGAGCAGCCAGTTGTTGTACAGGGCTGGGTGGCGATGCTTGGCTTGCGGCTGGATCCATTAGGCTAGTGCTTACTGTCACACCAGGGGTCTGAGTCGACGAGACCTCTGGTGGGGACCTGGACCGGTACCTGAACCGGGGAGGTTGGAGAGGACCCTTACACATATAATGCGTGACAGTGCACCCAAAGCCAATAAACAGTCAATGGTAAACTACAACCGAGTTTTATTAAGCAGATGGTTGTATATACAAGCAGTAAAGTATGCAGATGGAATGTACAGTCAATGTAGATGGCAATACTTTACAGCTGGACGAGGAGATGGAATTGATGGTGGAACATCGGATCCGGAATATCGGATATGAAGATGGAGACTATGGGTCCGGAATGACTGACGGGAGAAGAGACTGTGGGTCCGGAATGACGGACGGAAACTGGAGACTGTGAATCCGGAATATCGGACTTTAACGATGGCGGAACATCGATGGTAGACGATGGCGGAACATGGAATGGACCAGAGTCCTGGAGCTAGGCTTAGAGTGCTGGGCCGTGGATGCAGGATCGCAGGAGATGGAATGCCTGGAACTTCACAGGAGATCGGATGCCTGGAGTACACTGCAGAAACGGAGATAACATGCACCAGCAGGAAAACACTTGTAGAGACAAGGACAGCTGAACACACACTGGAGACAACTGAAGCACTAGCAATGATTCTGAGAGCTCCCAGCATACTTATACCCACTGGGTGGCCAGGATTGGCCGGGCAGGTATGACTGGGAGATCAGATCATTCAGGATTGGATAATGCAGACATGTGACTAGGAAAACATGGCAGCCCCCATGTCAGGCTATGGCGCTGAGAGGACTGGAGGATGACAGCGATGATGGTGCATGGCAGACCTGACGCCGGCTGGGATGACATCTGAACCGCAAGCTGAGCCTGCGGAGGCACTTAGCCGGTAAGATAGCCTGCCTTAATACCCGGATCGTGACAATCTGGAGATGACAGCGTATGGCTTGTCCTAAGGTTGTTGCCTATCTGTGTTGTGTTATCAGTGTGTTATCAGTGTGTATTGGGGTGACTTTCTTACTTTAGATTTCGTACTCATAGGTGCTGAACATGTGTGTTCTTAACACCTATTAAACACACTATAACACTGTCTATAACATTAAGCTAATGACCCTGCACACACTTATCAACTCTAATATCCTAACCCAATACCCAAAAACTAATCCTTATAATTAGAGATGAGCGGGTCCGGATCCCCGAGATCCGACAGATCCGAATATCGGGGATCCGGGCCAGATCCGAGCCGGCTCCGGAGTTCCCGCCTGAATTCCGGACCAATAACGAGGCCGAACGTCATCATCGCGCTGTCGGATTCTCGCGGGAGCGGGATCTTATAAAAGACGCACTCGCGCCCCGCCATCTTCACTCCAATCTTGGAGAGGGAAGAGGGTGGTTGGGAAGCTCCGTGTGCTCCGTGCTGTGCTCTGTGCCATGTGCTCCGTGCTGTGCTCCGTGACCTGCCCTGTGCCCTCACTGCCCTGTGCTGTGCTCCGTGCCATGTGCTCCGTGCTGTGCTCCGTGACCTGCCCTGTGCCCTCACTGCCCTGTGCTGTGCTCCGTGACCTGCCCTGTGCCCTCACTGCCCTGTGCTGTGCTGTGCTCCGTGACCTGCCCTGTGCCCTCACTGCCCTGTGCTGTGCTCCGTGACCTGCCCTGTGCCCTCACTGCCCTGTGCTGTGCTGTGCTCCGTGACCTGCCCTGTGCCCTCACTGCCCTGTGCTGTGCTGTGCTCCGTGACCTGCCCTGTGCCCTCACTGCCCTGTGCTGTGCTCCGTGACCTGCCCTGTGCCCTCACTGCCCTGTGTTGTAGACTTGAGAGTCAGTGACTGTTTATAGGCCTGAGCCCTGTAGTGTGATTTAACTAACTAGGTGCTGCAGTGCTCACACGCAGGGGCTGCAGTGTCCACTGTCCAGGGGCTGTCCTGTGGCCCGTGCCCTGTTGTGATTTATTTAGCCCTGAACCCTGTGTTTTTTGTGATTTAACTAACTAAATCAGTGCTGCAGTGCTCACACGCAGAGGGCTGCAGTGCTGCTGAGTAGTACACTGTGTAAGGGGCTGCAGTAATACAAGGGGCTGTGTCCAGTGTGACGGCCTATATCTTATCCATTGTCCAGTGTCACGAGTCACTCACGACATATATCCTGTGTCCTGTCCTGTGTGACGACATATCCTGTGTCCAGTGGGACGACATATATCCTGTGTCCAGTGTGACGACATCTATCCAGTGTCCAGTGTGACGACAATATATCCTGTATCCAGTGTCACAAGTCACAACATATATCCTGTGTCCAGTGTGACATGTAATGTGTGCCGGCATATATCCTGTGTCCAGCGTGACATATATCCATTGTCCAGTGTGACGACATATATCCAGTGGCCAGTGTGACGACAATATATCCTGTGTCCAGTGTCACAAGTCACAACATATATCCTGTGTCCAGTGTGACATGTAATGTGTGCCGGCATATATCCTGTGTCCAGCGTGACATATATCCATTGTCCAGTGTGACGACATATATCCTGTGTCCAGTGTGACGACATATATCCTGTGTCCACTGTGACGACATCTATCCAGTGTCCAGTGTGACGACAATATATCCTGTGTCCAGTGTCACAAGTCACAACATATATCCTGTGTCCAGTGTGACATGCAATGTGTGCCGGCATATATCCTGTGTCCAGCGTGACATATATCCATTGTCCAGTGTGACGACATATATCCTGTGTCCAGTGTGACGACATATATCCTGTGTCCAGTGTGACGACATATATCCTGTGTCCAGTGTGACGACATATATCCTGTGTCCAGTGTGACGACATATATCCAGTGTCCAGTGTGACGACATATATCCAGTGGCCAGTGTGACATCTAACCATTGTGTGATGGCATATATCCAGTGTCCAGCGTGACATATATCCATTGTCCAGTGTACAGTAGCTGTGTGCAGGGGCGGTGTCCAGAGGCTGTGTCCAGTGTGACGGCTGTGTCCATTGTCCAGGGGCTGTGTCCAGTGTGACGGCTGTGTCCAGTGTACAGGAGCTGTGTCCAGAGGCTGTGTCCATTGTCCAGGGGCTGTGTCCAGGGTGACAGGCTGTGTCCAGTGTCCAGGGGCAGTGTCCAGTGTCCAAGGGGCTGTGTCCAGTGTGACAGGCTGTGTCCAGTGTAAAGTAAGAAAAAGAAATAAAAGTAATAAATAAAATAAAAACACATTTTTGGAGGATGATGGAGGAGGAAATAGTGGGAGTGCTGAAGCTGCTACCACCAGTCATGACAAGGCCGATACCTCTTTGTATTTGCTGTTTGGAGCTTTTTTGGGGATAGTTTATTAAACTGCCACCCTGTCTGCCCCTGCAGTGCCACTCTGCCAGGTTGGAAGTGGTCCACATGTATGTGATGCTGACTGCTGTCGCTTAGCTTAGTCATCCAGCTACCTCGGTATACCCTTTTGGCCCAACTACAGTAAATGAAAACAATTTTGTAAGCTGTGAAGTGATCAAAATTGACTAGAAATGAGTGGAAACTAATGTTATTGAGGTCAATAATACTTTAGGGGCAAAAACAGGCCCAAATTCTGTTATTTTAGCCATTTTTAGCATTTTTTCATAAAAATCCAGATCCAAAACCAAAACCAAAACCCACAAGGGTGGTTTTGCCAAAACCAATCCAGATCCAAAACACGAAGGGAGATCCAGATCCAAAACCAAAACCAAAACCCGAAAAAGTGGCCGCCGCACATCTCTACTTATAATGTGTATAAATGGCACTACTGTGTGGCATAATTTGACTTGTGGTACTATTATGTACCACTTCCAAGCAATGTAATGTCCCTTATTTGTCCCTATTTAAAATAGGTGGCATGGGGGTGCCGATACACTTGCTGGCACAGAGCATCACAATTTCTACTTATAGCACTGTTGATGAAAATTGATATGGTAGATGTGATGGGTATTGCGACAGGTACCTGCTGCTGTGATCTGTGCTGCTAGATGATGGGTGCCCTGCTGGTAGAGGTGTGGTGTGACAAAAGTGGAAATAGCAGTGGGGCTAGGGGGCACCATCAGAAATTTCGTCTAGGACATCAAATTGTCTAGGGCCGGCTCTATATGCAATTAAGTCCACCTCCTCCATCCTCCAGCAGGCAGTAGCAGACATTACGCTGCAAATACAGGCACTGAACAAACGAGTCACACATGTTGAGAACACACTGGGTGCTGCTACCAATGACATTGAGGGACTTAAGCAATCAATCAAAGGTCTGACAACTGAAAACCACCAAGTGTGGAATAAACTGGACGATATTGAAAACCTCCGTATTGTAGGTCTGCCTGAGTCTCTCAAAAACCCTGCTTTGGCACACTTTGTCAAAAACACTTTACCTTCACTTTTGGGGATTTCACAAGAATGCAATGATCTAGTGATAGAGAGGGTGTACAGGGTGGGTCCTACTCCCTCCCCTAATAAACCCAGACCTAGGGTCACTCTGTTCAATAAACTCTCAATTTCCTGCATAAACAAGCTATCTGGGCAGCGTCCAGAAAAGTCAAAGATTTTATGTGGGAGAACCATAAACTCTATATTTTCCAGGATTAATCTGTGGTATTGACCCGGGCCCGTAAGGCTTTCTCACCCATTTGCTCCCAAATGATCTCTTGCTATACCCAGCTCATCTACGTATTGTTAAAGTCGAGTTGCACACACGCCATTTTAGGATAGTATGGCCGCAATTTGGTTTGCAGAGTTGCGCAAATAAAGTATCCATACCCGAGTCTGTGTGACAAAGTGGACCAGAAGCGCAGCCATACTATTACACATAAATTCATAATACCATACTTACACCAAATAAAATATAGTTAATTAAAGGTTTAGAGCACTACACATAGTTTAATCAGCATTACATACTTCTGTCTGTATAATGTTTGGTACCGTTCCGTTCCGTTTCTCATGCGCAGTATTCCGGTCGTTGCAAAGTTTTCGCAACTCCTATGGTCCGATAATTACGGACAAAATCTATATTTCAAGGACTATTTCTGTTAAACTGTGTGTGACAAAAGAATCTAGATACTGTATAACCGGTTCTTGTTGCTATTTACGACCCCCGACGACGATGCCAACACACAAAGGACTCCAAAGTTCACTCCCCCTGCACCTATCCAAACCAGGTGTAATACTTTGCCCCAATCACTGAGGACTGGACATTCGAACCCTGACCAATAGGAATGGCCTTTGACCTCCCCCTTCTGACCCTATAAGATAGCTAACCCTGGGCGGCCTCGGTCACTTTGGCACTGCTGATATCCCCTCACCAACCCGGGCTATAGTTCTACTTGAATATAGCGAGCTCCGACCGGACTGCGCTGCGCTATTTCCTTAACGGTAACATTTGTATTCCCGTTTTATGAAATGTGGCTGATTATAATTGTATCTGTTTCTGTTTCTTTGTAAGTGTTTTAAAGTACTTATTATTGTTAGACAATTGTATCACGTGTTACCCTGTATTTTCTTCTTTCTGTAATCCCCTTTTGTCCGCTAGGGACTAAATACACTATTTACGGAGAATCTATCTCCTCACTTGTTATACCGTGGTCTCGTCTATTATTCGCATCTAGCGATAAGGTGTATTACGGACATTGTCCTTAAAGTGTATTCGCAGATTAGGGACAAAGTACTGCGAAGGGATCTCCTATTACTGCATTGATTCAAGAGTGTACAATACACGGTAAAGGTACGCTACGCTGCGCTACGCTTTGTTCGCACGTAGCTAGGAATAAAGGGTACGCAAGTTACGGAAAAAGTACGTAACCTACACTTTTCACTTATTGTTCTTTGGTCATATAAATATCGGTATTGATAGTATCTATGGCGGCTCCTCACACCGAGACTTTATTTCACTGAAGGATGCCCAAGCTTTTTTCTTTCTCCAAAAGGTACTTCCAGCTTGTAATGCCTCCACAGTTTCTGCAGACCTTCCACCTCTTCCATACAGAGAGTACTCTGACGTATTCCTGTGCAGATATCTTACCTCCTCATAGACCGTAGGACTGTCCTATTGATCTTGTTCCTGGTATGGAACCACCGAGAGGTAAGACCCATCCATTATCTCTTCCAGAGACCCAAGCCGTGGCTGACTACATAAAGGAAAATCTCGCCAAGGGATTAATTCGTCCTTCAACCTCCCCTGCCGCTTCAGGATTCTTCCTTGTAAAAAAGAAAGATGGAGGTTTGCATCCCTGTATAGACTATCTAGGTCTCAATGAGATCACAGTGAAAAACAGGTATCCTCTACCCCTGACCACCGAGTTTTTTGACTGTGTTAGTGGAGCGACCATCTTCACTAAACTTGAACTGAGAGGTGCATACAATCTCATTCGTATACGAGAGGGTGACGAGTGGAAGACGGCATTTAACACCAGAGACGGCCACTATGAGTACCTTGTCATGCCCTTTGGGCTCAGTAATGCCCCAGCTGTATTCCAGCACTATGTAAAGGAGATCTTTCGGGACATTCTCTACCGACATAATTAGAAGGCACTGTTTAATGTATTTTTGGTTACCTTGGTCGACCCCCTTCCCCCATTTTCTTTTTGCTCTCTTCTTCCCTACCTCACTTCCCAATATGTTCCTTCCCATTGTCCATTTGTCTAATTGTCTATTATATATAATGTCTACAGTGTTGACTATTTGTTCTCTCGGTATTGAAAGGTCGGAACATGTCCATTTACTAGACATTACCATAAATGTTCAGATTGTTACTTTGATGTATGCGGTGGGAAACCTACGACAAGTGTTGATTTTATGTGCTTCATGCGATGTGAATTGAAAGATACATACAGATAGTGGTAGATGCTCAAATTAGTTCATTAAAACTCTTCAGGTGCATGCAAGGGAGGGGTTAATACTTAGTAAGTAACAAGACATTGGTTCCCCCGGCACACTGAATAGTTTTAGCAACCAATCTTGAACACTACATGATAATAGAATTCAGAGATATTGGTTACATATACCTGCGCAGGTGTATGATATGCCCCCAAGCCGCGTCAAGGCTTCTCTGTATATTGGGGGTCCCAATTGAAAGATAACCAGAGGTGGAATATTGAATGATGCAAAATGGAGGAGGACAATTGATATTGGCTCCTTTATTGGCACCCTAACACACCGGTATTTGCCGCCTCCTCTCAAACGTATCCTGGTCTACACTAATCAAATTGATCAGGACCTAAAATGATAACCAATCACTTTGCGAGGATGACAAAACCTGCATACACATGTCTACTGTTTTAGACGGTTAATGTTATGTATATTTCACGCTATAAGTCATTTCATACTACAGTATGTGCAAAATCAGTTTATGTATCCATTTACCTATGAAGACCTTATATGGATACATTGATACACTACTTGGATTGTTGTAATGTTATTATTTATTGAAAAATGCAAATAAGAAGATTGTTGAAAAAAATGCATGTGGTGGTAATATGGACAAAATGCTTTTATTAAAACAAACCTAGTGGATCCCGAGGTTGGGGACTACTCGACCTGGGGTATAAAATTAACTGAAATAGTTTGACCTAATGCATCTCTTTGAATTTAGTCTAATGTGCCTGGGTATACATTGTTGTTACATTTTCTGAACAGTAGTTCATTATGCATTTTTGTATTTTTGTATTTTTGTATTTTTAATTTTCTTAATTTTTTTTATTTTTCTTTGTGGTTATTTTTCGTTTTGCTATTATGTATATATTATTTTTTAGTGGATATGGTTTTATATGTGTATATGCATATTTCATTCATTGTTGTCCCTGTTCCGCTGCAGATCCATTGCCAGTGCCGACTCCAGGTCATCTGAGGTTGCGCAGTTCCCTCTGACTGACTGGTGGAACGCGGAAGTGCGGCTGTGGAACACAGGAGATGCGCTCCAGACCTGTCTAACAGGAAGCAGGAGGAAGTGGCTTCCGATGGATGGACTGGAGGCTCGTGGCATGGGCGGATGGAACAGGTGAGTATAGGTGTATTTAAGTTTGTTTGGTACAGTGCATTACTTGTTAAAATATTGTCTGCAAGGGCTGATATCCTGAGGACGGGGAGCTGTCCCCGAAAGCACTGGATATTGTGCTATGTGCTATGGCCTAATACACTGCTTTTGGTGATTACCTGTGTCCATGTGCCTCCTTCATTTGATTTTTATATGGTGGATACTGGAGTGCACCAGTATTTTGTCTGAGATTGGGAGTGTGGCATTCAAGAAATATATATATATATATATATATATATATATGTCCAGAGGTGGATGTCACTCGGAATATAAATAATTTAAACAGACCACAGTCTTTAAAGCCAACGTTTCAGGACCAATGTCCTTTTATCAAGACTTGAGAACCACAAGAGAAAAAGACATATATATATAGCAGACAAAAACTCACCCTCACCCTCCACCAGCCTCGCCTCCTGTCAGGAGTCCGGTGACGTCATCTGTGTGTGACTGCAGATATGACCAGGCACCTCCCCGGGGGGCGCGGCTACATCGAGGCTTCTAGTAACCATAGCGCCGGCTAGTGTATACCATGGATAAAGTACGTGCTGCCCGGCTCTGATTGCCGGCGCTATGGTTACTAGAAGCCTCGATGTAGCCGCGCCCTTCAGGGAGTTGCCTGGTCATATCTGCAGTCGCACACAGATGATGTCACCGGACTCCTGATGGGAGGCGAGGCTGGTGGAGGGCACACTTTACTGTAAGTTTTTGTCTGCTATATATATATGTCTTTTTCACTTGTGGTTCTCAAGTCTTGATAAAAGGACATTGGTCCTGAAACGTTGGCTTCAAAGACTGTGGTCTGTTTAAATTATTTATATTCTGAGTGACATCCACCTCTGGACATATTTATCTTACTAGGATGAGCACCGGAGCTAGAAGCTGAGTGCCGGACGATTGGGTATATATATATATATATATATATATATATATATATATATATATATCAAAAGTAGGGGGCGTGTGGTCCTTTTTCTGCGCTGGTTTGTGAGCTGCACTTCTACCGTACCTAGCTGTTAATATAGGTACTAAATGGGAAAGATGGAAGGAAGAAAAGGTTGATGTGCGCTCTGTCTATTTCACCACTTTAGTATATTATAAATCATACAATGGTGCATAAAATTTATATTTATTCAACTTTTACAATGCCAAAATATCAATAAAAACAAGTTTGTACAACATTTGATGTAGGTTACAACTTCGGTGAATGTCAACAGATCCAACTTCAAGGTACATGAAACTTCTTAGGATGCGAAACCCTATGCGTTTTATCCCTTAGGACTTCATCAGGGGCAAGTGAGGATCCAATCTGGTTTGTACCATAAAAATAGGTTTTCTTCCAATGGTGAAGAAATGAATATAAGGGTTACTGACCACGTCAGTTTCGATAAAACCTCTGTCCGGCAGAGGTATAGGAAAAAGCCCAATTTCTGCCAAAAAAAAAGCTTGAGGGGAACTGCTCAACCACAGGGATCCCTTCCACGTTTATGTGATTAAAATATGACTGGTGTATAGTATGCATCCAACTCCTGCTGGATTTTCAAGCTAGGGACCACATTCCTACATGGACTCAATGAAAGGATGCCAGGGAATGTTTTTTAGTCCTCATATAATGCAGCGCTGTGACCACGTGGAGTGATCAAATATGGTACCATGCTAGCAACCTTTCTATCTAACATTGCCAAGCAGAGCATTCTTTTGAGATGGCCAGTTTCCTCCAGCCTAGCATAGGCAACTAATTCATCTAGAGTACCCATCTGTCAGTGACTAGGGGGGTTATTCTAGTTCATTCTTTCTGACAAAATCCTTCTTAGATGGACAAAACCATGTGCACTGCGGGTGGGGCAGATGTAACTTGTGCAGAGAGAATTAGATTTGGGTGGGGTTTTACTTCAAAGTGAGATCTATATTGCAGTGTAAAATAAAGCAGTCAGTATTTTCCCTGCACAGAAACAAAATAACTCACCCAAATCTAATTCTATCTGCACATGTTACATGTCCATCTAAGAAGGATTTTGTCAGAAAGAATGAACTAGAATAAACCCCTAGGTGACTTAGCACATCACCCCAATTTAGTAATGCTCCCCAAGGGACAACAGGTCATCACAGCGCTGCTTAGTTATATATCCATACATGCTGTATCAATGTCCATATAAGATTAAACCAATAGATAATTAGTGAAGTGCGCAGTTTACGTACTGTGTCCGTAAACCTGTAACATTTTATTCCTAGTTATGTGCGAACAAAGCGTAGCGCAGCATAGCGAACCTTGTCCGTGTATAAAACACGGTATACCGATACCATTAAAGTGGTATCTTTTCGCAGTACTTAGTACTCAAATGTAAGTACACAATCAGCTATTATTTCCTTATAAACCTTTCCGCTTATTGCGAATAAAAGCCAAGACGCTGTATAAATTCCAGAATAAGGGGATAAAGTTCCTGTACCATATATTTCAGTCCCTAATGGACAACAGGGGGTTACAGAGATATTGAAACAGATAACAAGGTATACAGACTGCTACACAATACAAAACAGGTTCTAAACTAACGAGGGAAAAACAACAGATATAAAATTATAACCAGCCACAGTGCAGTATTCACATAAAGGAATGCAAATGTTACCATCTCATCAATAGTGCTGGCGCAACCCGGTCAGAGCTCACTATATTCTGTCCAGAATAGTCCAGGAAGAAGGAAAAAGTACAGAGAGAGAGAGCTCTGAGGTTTTTGTTAAACCTCTTATAGTGTCCAGTTAGAGGGGGAAATGAGGGTCTCCATTGGTCAGGAGATCAGGTGTTACTTCTCTTGGATTGGTGCAGGGGAATGCACCTCTGTTGTCTTTGTTCTTTAGGCATCGTCATAGGGGTCCTAAATCAATACTGTAAACCAGCTACATCCAGATCTCCCTCAATGTCTTCATGGTGAAATGATCATTAAATATGTAAGTGTTCCATAACTTTTAGCTGTTACAAGTTGCGAACTTTATACCAGAACCGGAGCGCTGCGCATGAGAGACGGAACACAGAGATGTGAAATATGTATAAGAAAGATCGTGTTTTACTGTTTAAGCTATTCTATTGTGGCGTACATGTAACTCAACTTTGACAGTCCACCCTTTGACAGTAAAATAAAATTGTCACGTTTCAAAATTTCCTGGAAACACAAAAAGAAATTCATAACCCTAATAAAATTATTTGAGTTACATGGCTACACATAAAGGGAGAATAAACCGTTGTGCGCTATGTCTAATCCTAGATTATGGATAAATGGGGAACACATTTACCTAACAATTTATTCATTGGTGACAAGGGACAATAATACAGATTTTTGGGACCAAAATAAAAACAGGGGTGTTACATTTATTTACATTTTCCAGTAATGGTATTCTTCCATGGATGATGGTTTTGATCATAAGGTCATATACCAAACCCTCCTCTTTCATTGGTGTCTCTTGTTCTTATACATATGGTTTATGTACGTTTTCATCATCACTATAAAACCTTCTTACCAAACTCCGGTTCTGGATAACATATCAAGCTTACTTAGAGATTCTATCTCAACCTAATCTTTGTTGGGTAATACACTCTCAGAACCCTGTACCATGTGTCCTATACTTGGCAGCAATATAAAAACAATGTCCTTGATTTTGGGAAAAAGAACGGGGAATAAAATATTAGAACCAAACAGGGGGAAAACAAAACTGTTGATAGTAATCCTTCCAACCTTTTTAAGAGTGGGCTTTGTCACAGTCCTTTTTGTAGCTTGTACAGGTTGCTTGACCTTTGCTGCTCTTCAGTCCTCTCAGAATAATGCCTATCGCAATATTTTCTTTCTTTCACTCTTAATACAAGGAACTTCTAGGTTTCTGGCCTTCTTGCAGTGGGACGAACGTACCAGAGTCTCTCTTTCTGCGACTGTTATTGAGGTAGTGCTGGTCAACAAGACTTGGTATGGTCCTTCTCAATGGTCTATCAAGCAAACTGTGTGTGGCAAATCATGGGAAACAAAAAAAAAATCTTTTGGTTCATGGTTATGATCGTTCACAACAGGCATGTCAGGTGTCAACAAATTCTTCTTTGCAATATTTTCAGATGTTGGTTCATCTTTAATTTGAGTTGAAAAAAATCAGTTCATGGTTACCTCTAAGATCTTCCTGTGGAGCTACCATGACGTGTGGCTGCCGGCAGAGCAATGTTTCAATGGGGACAACTGAGGTGGAGCTCTGAGAGTGATTCTACTACTCTGTTTCAGCCATAACTTTACCCAGTTTGTTCTTGGTAGTACCCTTCACCCTTTCCACCTTAGCGGTTACTTGAGATCAGTAAGAGAGTATGGAGTATACTATCAATCCCTAAGAGTTTACACGTGACTTGATAACACATGACTTAAAAAATATATATATAACTACTTCTGAGATACCATATTTATACCTAACTATATCAGTACATACCAATAATAGTAAACACATTTTTAAACACTTCTACTTGGTGGTAACTGTACAAAGTCAATTTGTATTACCTGAAACGGTTTTCCAATATTCTTCCTCAAACAGGTGAGGCATGACATTGCAACTCTACCTGCTTGTGAAGCGAACCCTGGTGCACACCAGTAGGCTTTCACTAATTTGCACATACCTTCCTTGCCGAGATGTATCAGCCCATGGGCTGCCTCGGCCACACTAGGAAGGTATGCCCTGGGGGCCACTGGCTTTCCATGTCCATCTCTCCATAGTCCGGTGGACTCTTGATCACATCCCTTCGACTTTCATACTGCCCTCTCCTGTGGGGAACACAAATTCTGCATGTCTATGAACCTTTGAATGGATACAGGTTAGAATACACAAACATTTACAGGGGAACAAACAATATTCGCAGAGGGCGTGACTCACCCAGCTGACCCGCCAGCACAGCTATTACCAAGTGACACTGGATCCTTATTAAAGCTGTGGGCTTTACACTTGACAACAGCCACTCTGTCTGGCAGCTGTGTGGCTGTCAGGAGTCTTTTAACATACAATGCTTGCACCACTGGATTGCCAGCTACTGTCACAAAATTCCTGAGGTGCCATAGGGCCCCAAAATCTCTTGCATTACCCCAACAAGCGTACTTAGTCAGCATAGATTTTGACTGCTTTTCCCTCAGCCAGCTCACACACCCTGGTCAGTGCCACTAATCTGGCTACTGTTGCTGAGTGAGATGGCCCAAGGGGATCAGCCTCTACTATACCTTCTCCATCTATCATGGCATAGCCAGTGCACAATTCTCCCATCATGGTGTCTCTGTGGCAGCTGCCATCAGTGAAGAAAAAAATTAATTAATTATCTCTACCTCTTCCAATGAGTTGTTACCTCCCTTCGGGGAAATGCTGTAAAGGCTTTATTCAAACATGTCATGCAATCATGTTCGACTAGGCTCTCACTAAATTCCACCAGTCCAGCAACTTCAGCATCAACTCCCACCCTTTGTGCCTTGGAGGGCACACCTGGTAAGAGTGTTGCTGGGTTTACAATATTACACATTTTACTTGTAATATTTATAAAAGTCATCAATGCAAGTTCCCATTTAGTGAACTTTGCTGATGAGACTTTGTCATGTTTAAGCACATTAAGTGATATCAACACACTATGAATTAAATAAACAGATATGTTTATTCACAATATATTTAATAACATACTAACACAGTATATATAATACTACAATAAATAGAATATGAATTATACAATTAATATAACATATATATTATATATTGTAAGACAGTGGCAGGGAAAGTCATAGACGGCAGGTACTTTTCCCCTAGAATCCTGTCTTATGGCATATAGACTGCAGGCTGTTTCAATCTGTGTGGTAAGCTCCGGCTTACAAAGGGTGTTCTGTCCTGGGCTGGTAATCAGGAGAACACCTGATTCTTTAAAAAGGAGTCAGCCCTCTCCATAGGGCTCTCTCTCTCTCCCTGGGTGTTGGAGGCAGTAAGCTGCTGCTAGAGAGAGACAAGGCTGTAAGTACTGCATTACTTGCTCTATATCTGCTGTGTGTGTCCAGTGTCACATAGTGTGGCCCTGGTATAGAGAGGGACGTTTATTCTGTTTAGTTAGAGCTCAGACGAGCAGGTTTTTGTTTTCTGTTTTGCCTGAAGTGTAAAGGCTGTTGTTAGTTTCTTGCTCTGAGTGCTGCAATAAAACTCAGGCAAGCCCTGTTTTGGACCCAAGCCGTGATGTCACTGTCTAAGTCTGTGCCAAATCCTCACCTGTGCCTACCCGTTTGATGCTAAAACCCCACATATGGTGGAGAATGCGAGCAAGCATCTCACTTAAAGAGACATACATCGAACTATAGGACTTTTGCTACAGCAAGCTGGAAGTTGTTGCTAAAGGCAACCAGCCACAAGTGAGTGTCTGGAGTGCACTGATACTTGCATGTCCTGGCTAAAGGCTGCTGTAACACTGCAACAGGAGACTGTTAAAATGGAGGACCTTTTAAAACACTTGGTGCAGGCAAATGAGCTGCAGCGGCAGGCAAACGCATGTCAGCAAAAGGTGCATGAGGAGGCCATGCGTGCCCAGGCTGAAACCAATGTTTTGCTGCTTGAATCCAACAGACTAGCCTTAAAGGAACAGCAGCAAATTAATCTGCAATTACAAGAGCAAATACAGAATGTGGCTAAGAGTGTGGCGCAGAGTGTGCAAACACCCCAACCCTTGCTTCCAACCACACGGGCTGCAGTACAGAAATCTCTGCAAAAGATGACTCTCACGGATGATGTAGAGGCCTTTCTTGCGGTGTTTGAACGTGTAGCAGAGCGTGAACAGTTACCCGTGGATCAATGGGCAGGTGTGGTAGCACCTTTTCTAACTGGAGAACCACAAAAGGCGTATTTTGATCTGAGTGAGCAGGATGCTAACGACTACGCGAAACTCAAGGGAGAGATCCTTGCTCGCTTAGGCGTAAACATGAGTGTGCGTGCCCGGAAGGTGCATAACTGGACTTTTTCTGAACAGTTACCTGCGCGGTCCCAAATGTATGACCTGGTCCACCTGGTAAAGAAATGGCTACAGCCAGAGGAGTCTACACCAGCGCAGATCGTGGAGAGAGTCGTGCTGGACAAGTATCGTTGTTCCTTACCTCCAAAGGTTCAGCGCTGGGTCGGTCAGGGCGACCCTAATGATGCCGAGGGGCTTGTCAACTTGGTTGAGAGGTACAGAGCTACTGAAAATCTACTCCAAGAAGTGCCTACTGGACATTCCACCCTCAAGAACAGCAAAGCGGCCGGATCATCTGGTAAGACTGTTCCGTTTACTAGAGGGGTGAATAATGTTGTAAAGGGAGGTGGCCTAGATGGGGAACAAACAGTGGAGAGGCGTTCCCAAGGGACAGTAGGGTCCAAACCTGGGTTGCAAAAAGACTGGGGCCGCATACAGTGTTGGCGTTGTCATAGACCTGGGCATATTGCTGCCAATTGCCCCCTTACTTCTGAGCCAATGGAGTGTGATACAGCCTGGCGAAGCTCTTTATATGCACGTTCTGTTTTCTCTGCTGAGACTGTGTCAGAAACTGGACAGCAAATATGTCATGTAAAGGTGGATGGTTATCCCGGGAGGGCTCTACTGGACTCTGGGAGTTTAGTTACTCTCATCCATGCCAGCTTGGTAGACCCTGGGACACTCACAGGACGTTACATAGGGGTCTTCTGCATACATGGGGACACCAAGGAGTATCCCACAGCTTTAGTCCAGCTAAAGAGTACTTGTGGAACTGTGTCCCATGAAGTGGGCGTGGTAGAGACCCTGATGCATAGTGTGATCCTGGGAAGAGACTTCCCATTGTTCTGGGACTTGTGGAAACAGAATGTACACTGCACTAGAAATGCTGTTAATAATGAGAATGTGTGCCCTGTGATTAGTCCTGAGCCTTTTGATCAGGATACTGAGGTTCAAACGGTAGGGGTGACCACTATTGAATCTGACCGTTTTCCCCTAGCTGTTCTTGCAGGTGAAGCTGAGGAGCAGGAAGAAGCGTGTGACATGCCTGAGCTAGAGATGTCACGTGATAATTTTGGGACTGCTCCACTTAGAGATCCCACCTTATTAAGAGCTAGGGAAAATCCTAAAGTCATAAATGGTGAGCCCCAATACCCCAATGCTGACAAAGAGTTCCCAAATATGGCCATTAACCAGGATCTACTGTATCGGGTAGATAAAAAAATGGGAAGTGTAAATTATAAAGTGTATCAACCAGGTAAACGGAAGCCAGAACAGTTGTACCATGTGAACTTAATTAAACCCTGGAAAGACAGAGAGACTCTGACAGCTGTAAGTGCCCCCTCTAGTGATAGCCCAGAGTTGCGGGTGTCAGAGACCCTGTCCAAATCCCAGAAGCAGGAAACTAAAGAGTTAGTACAAAGGAATTATGATGTGCTCTCAGAACTTCCAGGGCGCACCACAGCCATAAAACATGACATTGTCACCGAACCTGGAGTTCGGGTACGCTTAAAACCCTATAGAGTACCAGAAGCGCGTAGACAGGCCATATCTGGGGAGGTCCAAAAACGTTACCTGGGGTATGTTATCGGGAGAGGTATAATAAAGCCACAAATAAATAAAGTGGAGGCTATCCAAGACTGGCCTTGTCCTTCGACAAAAAAACAAGTCAGGGCTTTTTTGGGAATTCTGGGGTATTACCGTAGGTTCATTCCCCAGTTTGCAACCATGGCAGCGCCCCTAACCGATCTTACCAAAGGAGGTAGGGCAGTTATGGTCAGCTGGAACCCAGAGGCTGAAAGGGCATTCCAAGAATTAAAAGTGGCCCTTTGTAATCAACCAGTCCTGATCACTCCAGATTTTAAAAAAGAGTTTGTCGTACAGACTGATGCTTCTGATGTGGGACTAGGTGCTGTCCTCTCCCAAGAAGTTGGTGGAGAGGAACACCCGGTAACATATTTGAGCAGGAAGCTCACACCTACGGAGAGAAACTACAGTATAGTCGAGCGGGAGTGCTTAGCAATCAAGTGGGCCCTTGAATCCCTAAAGTACTATCTCTTAGGACGCTCCTTTAGATTAATCACTGACCACTCCCCACTTACATGGATGTACCAAGCCAAAGAGAGAAATGCAAGGGTCATGAGATGGTTTCTCAATTTGCAAAATTTCAAATTTACAGTGGAACACAGAGCAGGAAGGCTTCAGGGTAATGCCGATGTCCTATCCCGAACATACTGCCAGTTGGCAGACAGTGTCCGACCCCACAGGTTCGAACAGAGGGGGAGGGTATGTAAGACAGTGGCAGGGAAAGTCATAGACGGCAGGTACTTTTCCCCTAGAAGCCTGTCTTATGGCATATAGACTGCAGGCTGTTTCAATCTGTGTGGTAAGCTCCGGCTTACAAAGGGTGTTCTGTCCTGGGCTGGTAATCAGGAGAACACCTGATTCTTTAAAAAGGAGTCAGCCCTCTCCATAGGGCTCTCTCTCTCTCCCTGGGTGTTGGAGGCAGTAAGCTGCTGCTAGAGAGAGACAAGGCTGTAAGTACTGCATTACTTGCTCTATATCTGCTGTGTGTGTCCAGTGTCACATAGTGTGGCCCTGGTATAGAGAGGGACGTTTATTCTGTTTAGTTAGAGCTCAGACGAGCAGGTTTTTGTTTTCTGTTTTGCCTGAAGTGTAAAGGCTGTTGTTAGTTTCTTGCTCTGAGTGCTGCAATAAAACTCAGGCAAGCCCTGTTTTGGACCCAAGCCGTGATGTCACTGTCTAAGTCTGTGCCAAATCCTCACCTGTGCCTACCCGTTTGATGCTAAAACCCCACAATATATAATAATAAAATAATATATAAAAAAAAAAAAAAAAAATTCCCTCTATCGAAGTCAAACATTTTCTCTTGTCTGCTATTGATTGTGAACGAATCACTAAGATATATACAGATATATGTATGATCACTTCTGTATTGCTCTATATATGTCCGTTATGATTAAAATACCGTATGGCTCTAACAAGCCCCTTTTCCCTGTTATAATATGTATTCTCATGATATACTAGACTTTGTATCTGTATTCGTGTTTCCATACATTTACTTTAATGGTCTATATAATAAACGCCGGCTGCTAATAATAATATCTATACTTTGTATAATGTATGTTTGCCAGCTACTATTAATGAAGCAATAATTCCAATGCTTTATATAATGTATGAATATCAGCTACCAATATTAAAAACAAGCTATGTGAACTCTATATGGATATCTACTTCCGTTTTTTTCAGTGGTCCACACATCTGTGCGTGTCAAATTATGTTCACTTAGGTACTCCACATGATCTGCCCTTTTCTTCCCATTATCGGGGAAGTGTTTTCCAGCCGCACACATCACGACCCCTTTTAGTATACATTCAACCCCAGCATCCAGCCGCATTCTTTTGTAATAATTATACTGCAATCCCTGCCAGCTCGATTTTAACGAATCAGTTTGTGCATAAAGACATCTCTGTGTTTCACAGCGCAGTATGAGACGGCGCTATGCGTCTCACCTGCGTTCCACTGCAAAACCCGGAAGTGGACAGCCGGAAGTCGGAAGACGCCGGCTGGATAAACATGTACTAGAAAGATAAATGTGTCATTTTGCGGCTAAGCACCGCTCGTTTTCTTATGCAATATATTCTATCTAGAATTAATCTGTCTCCTGCTCCTATAAAGGTTTATATATAATCGTTTTGTATTTGTGAATTACTTTTTATTGTTTGCACACGTGCACATGTTTTACTAATTAATATGGGTACATATACCCCTGCCCCCAGCCTGTTTAAACCACCTTGAAAAAGCTGCTCCTAAGCAGTGAAACGCGTTGGCCAGGCTACCCAGCCACCTACCCCTTCCACCTTGCTGCTTATTTCTACACCACCTTGGCTAAAGTAAGAAGAAAAAATAAAAATTGCACTTTTCTTCAGAGGAGAACAAGACCGGGACACCCATCCACTTATTTCCAATTTGGAGTACCCACGTCTGAAGGGACGCCACCTTTCTAAGGTACTCATCCTTGGTTCCAAGCAGAACCCAATTATACAGAGAATCCATCAAGAGGACTTTACCAACACAGTTCCCATTTGGAGGACACTCTGTACTAAGGATCTTATGTCCCAGTGTCAAGGAGGACTTACAAAATATCCTCATTTTCCTTCTCCACAAGCCTGAGAATAAGGTGATATATTCCAGTAATGGACGCAGCTCTTTCATTTTCCCTATTTTTACATTTTTAACCCCTTCCCATGCAATTGCACTATATACATAAATGTATGTTTTATTAAACTAGTATTGTTACTTTTTATCCAATTTTTTGTTCTGTCATCAATTCTGCGCAATCTTCCCCCCCTTGTTCTTACGTTACTGTATAGGCCTTAAATCTGCCGCGACGTGGTGGAGTCCTTGGCCTTGCAGTAACTACGTAATAACAACAGTTTATAGTTTTACACAGAAAGAATCCTGTATGCACTATAACAAACACAGGCCTTCGCCTGCATGTGTGCAACAATTTTGCACATACGTATGTACCACAACTTCAAGCAATTCAAACACTAAACCCCGTTAAACTGCTTGTGGCAGCCAGAAGTGTAACAAACCCAATGTAAAATACAATATATACTTTAAACACAAATATTTATTTTTGGAACTTCACTTATTTTCCTGGGTTCGGCATCAGCACCTTTCAAGCTTGTGTATCAATGCAGACTTGGCCTTTCCAATAAGGGTTGAATAACATTACTTCTCACCCTTTTGCTGGTAAGCTTAAGTCCTGCATATGGTACACAGCTTTAATGAATGTGAGGCCTGGAGGAGCACCCCAATTATCAATGTCCATATAAGATTAAACCAATAGATAATAAGTGAAGTGCGTAAACCTGTAACCTTTTATTCCTAGTTATGTACAAAGCGTAGCGAACCTTGTCCATGTATAAAACACGGTATACCGATACCATTAAAGTGGTATCTTTTTCTAGTAATTAGTACTCAAATGTAAGTACACAATCAGGTATTATTTCCTTATAAACCTTTCCATTATTTTGAATAAAATCCACGACTCGGTATAAATTCCAGAATAAAAGGATAAAGTCCCTGTACCATATATTTCAGTCCCTAACAGACAACAAGGCTTTACAGAGATATTGAAACAGATAACAAGGTATACAGACTGCTACATAATACAAAACAGGTTCTAAACTAACGAGGGAAAAACAACAGATATAAAATTACAATCAGCCACAGTACAGTATTCACATACAGGAATGCAAATGTTACCGTCTCATCAATAGCGCTGGCGCAACCCGGTCCGAGCTCCCTATATTCTGTCCAGAATACAGTCCAGGAAGAAGGAAAACGTACAGGGAGAGAGAGCGCTGAGGTTTTTGTTTAACCTCTTATAGTGTCCAGTTAGAGGGGGAAGTGAGGGTCTCCATTGGTCAGGAGATCAGGTGTTGCTTCTTGGATTGGTGCAGGGGAATACACCTCTGTGTCTTTGTTCTTTAGGCATCATCATAGGGGTCGTAAATCAACACTGTAAACCAGCTACATCCTGATCTCCCACACTGTCCTCATGGTGAAATGACCATTAAGTATTTCATTGTTCCATAACTTTTGGCTGTTACAAGTTGCGAACTTTATACCAGAACCGGAGCGCTGCGCATGAGAGACGGAACACACAGATGTGAAATATGTATAAGAAATATTGTGTTTTACTATTTAAACTATGTGTTGTGAATTATTTTATTAGCATGTAAGTGTGGGATATGAATTTATGTGTAGTAGTATGGCTGCGCACGGGGTTCGCATTATTAATTCACCTGATTCCTGTACTCCATTTATGTAACTCTGCAAACCAAGATGGCGGCCATACCATTCTATTGTGGTGTACATGCAACTCAACTTTGACAGCTGTTACAGATACAGATGGAGCCGCTCTCATTTATCTTCCTTAGACCATGGCTCACCGTGGCTCACCATGGCTATCCTACTGTTCTCAGCTGCAATACAATACATAGAACAATAAAGTTGGGTAATAGCAGAGTAATCCTATTACTCACTTAATCCTGTTATAGGAAAAGATGAGAGTGGCTACATCTGTAGGTAGCCGTCCTGACATAGACATATGCTAGTATAAACGTTAAGAGATACTTCCATATGTACATGATCACTTGTATCCCTCTGCACATAACTATAGCAGTAATGGTGATCACGGCAGTTGTTAATATGTCAGTATTGTTTGTTTCTTTAGGTTGCCTAGATAACACACACCGAATGGACCAATGGCGGATGGACCAGAAGTGAGACACATGCCGCTTCCGACCGCACGCCAGGCGCAGATGCTGGTGACGGGTTCTCAGATTCACTTCTCGTGCCTGATAAAAGGTAAGAGTCTTACTGCGTTTCTGGTTATCACTCTGCACCTTGAAAACGGGGAGTATCCCCGAAATGTTGGTCTATTTTTCCCCGTTTTGATGTTTACATAAAGAAGTTTTTTTACAAAGTCTTGGAGTGCCGACCTTTCTGTCTGTGGCCTATTACTATTAATTGGAAGGCACCGCAGCAATACCTACAGTGTGGAACCGAGTGCCGGTCCGTTTTCTTGATTTATATATATTATATATATATATATATATATATATATATTTTTTTTTTTTTCCAACAGGTGGTTAAACCATGCGCCACATAAAGATATTAGTCCAGTATTGATAGAACCTCCAAGTAGTTTGCTTGGGGTTTTCCAAGCACTAAAAGGACCAGTGCGTCCCTGCAGCAACCTTTCTCCGGCAATGGGCCTTTGGGATCCACAGAGGAAATTTCTAGGCAACAGGAGAGAAGAAAAAGGTGCACTCCATAGTGCATTAAAGTGATATTTTATTGAAAATAAAACAATTCCCGGGTACAGTACAATAAAAGCCTTGTACCAAATAGTATAGCTCTGTGGACTGGCTACCACATGATTAGTACATACGATCCAAGGCAAAACAGCTCACAGGTCCGGACTCTCTGGAACTCCCTCAGAAGCGCCGCCAGGCTGGTTTGCCGTGCAGTGGACGGGGGAAGCCACCAATATAGCCAGACACCTGGAGGTGTGTAGTGGGTAGGGTGAGTGATGTAGGCCACGCCCTGACGTGTTTCGTCACAAGACTTCATCAGAAGGCGTGGCTACTACGTCCGCTCGCTCGGGTTTTATGGTACAGATGTAGTGGGTCTCATCGTTGCCGCCTATGGCGATTTTTCCGCCATGGCGGCCGTGGCGCTCGGCATTCGCAATATCTTTTACAAGCTTGGCGATTCGCCGAGGCGTGCAATACCACAGATTAACCACCAGATGTCACTTTTGAAAACCTCATTTGCGCATGCGTAAAATTTGTGCTGCAGCGCATGCATGAGGCGCAGGAACTACTGTACAGGAACTTTATTATCCCTTGCAAGCCTAGTCAGCACCTCTCTTACGCCGCCGGCACGAGCGTGATCCCGTCTCTTTGGTGGAGAGTGCATCATGCTGGGGAAACAAGAGGGACAGGAGGGACATGAACGACATCTCGGATCTATCACACCCGAACAAATTTGCCCGGTTGGACGAAGTTTCGGGGGAGGATAGAGACGAAATGATGGAGCTGGAGGATACGGCTCCCTCTAGCAACCAGAGGAGCGGTCCCTCTAGCTCAAACGGGATGACAGTTAGTGAGGTACCAAGGCAGAAAGTGGTGGTAGGGGATTCCATCATTAGGAGAACAGACAGGGCAATCTGCTATCGGGACCGCGATCGCAGCACGGTCTGTTGCCTCCCGGGTGCTCGGGTACGGCACATCGCGGACCGAGTCGACAGATTGTTGGGAGGGGCTGGGAGCAACCCGGCGGTCTTGGTGCACATCGGCACCAACGACAAAGTCAATGGTAGGTGGGATGTCCTCAAGAAAGAGTATAGGGAATTAGGTAAGAAATTAAAGGCGAGGACATCTAGGGTAATTTTCTCGGAAATATTACCAGTGCCACGCGCTAGCTCAGGGAGGCAGAGGGAGATCAGGGAGGTAAATGTGTGGCTTAAGGATTGGTGTAGGAAAGAGGGATTCGTGTTCATGGAACACTGGGCGGACTTCTCGGTCAGGCGCCATCTTTTTTGCCGTGATGGATTGCACCTGAATGAGGAGGGGGCTGCGGTGCTGGGGGGAAGGATGGTTAGAGGGTTGGAGGAGATTTTAAACTAGGCGACGGGGGGGGGGGGGGGTGGGGGCAGCAAGACATTATGGGACCATCAGGGAGAGAAGCCGGACTGGGATCAGGAATCATATGGGGGAAGGAGATGATGGGGGGGACGGAGACATAGACAAAGTCCTGGGACATAACAAGGGTATAATCGGGGGTAACTCTCAGGGTGCATCAGGAATGTCATGTAATAAAATGTTATGTTGTAACAGTCACGTTACCCCATTACAGTTCTTAGGTACAGATGATCTTAGTATACGGGAAGGAGGGAATGACAGAGGAAGAATTCCCGGAACTATGGAGAGGGCAGGCAGTGTGCATGGTGGGGAGGCCTGTAGAGAGTCTATTGAAGGGGAGAGGGGAAAGAGGAAGCTAGTAAAGAATTCAAATGGGTCCTGGGGTGAAACTAATCACAATATTAGAGCCATATCTAAAAATAAACATAAATTAAAATGCTTACTGGCTAATGCAAGAAGCTTAGTGTGTAAAATCGGGGAGCTAGAAACGGTGATCAGTAGGGACGACTACGACTTCATTGGTATTACAGAAACATGGTGTAATGAGTCGCATGACTGGGCATTAAACATGGAGGGATATACACTCTACAGGAAAGACAGGGAAAATAGAAGGGGCGGGGGTGTGTGCCTATATGTAAATAATAACTTAACATCATGTGAGAAAAATATGAGCACAGACCTGGAAGACGACAACTCTGAGACAGTGTGGGCAGAGATAACCAACAATAATAAAAAAACAAAAAACAAATTTATAATAGGGGTATGCTACAGACCACCAAATATAAACAAAAGGGAAGAGTCTCTTCTTTTAAACAAAATCAAACAAGCATCAAATCAGGGTCAGGTATTAATTATGGGGGATTTTAATTTACCCGACATTGATTGGGAAAACGAAACAGGTAAATCAGCAAGAAGCAATGGGTTCTTAAGCTTACTTAAAGACCAGTTTATTACACAAATGGTGGAAACTCCAACTTGTGATGAGGCACTCTTGGACTAACAGATGGGTCTTGCCCCATCCTTGCTGGCGGGTCGCCAGAACGTCCGCGCTGGCGACCCGCCAGCAGCCACGCCAGCGAATACACTGAGACGCGCGTCTCAGTCTCCGTCGCTAGCGCGACGGAAACCCTGTCCGTCTCCGCCTCAGGGAGACGGACAGGGTTAGGGGGGGTTAGGGGGGGGGTGCGGGCAGGCGGCGGGGACCCCGGGGGAACGGATGTAAGCGCCGTCGGAAGGCGCTTCTCACCATCGCCATGGCGCTGGCGGGGGATGGCGGCTGGCGACGCCAGCGCCATCCCCTGCCAAGATGGGACAAGACCCATCTGTAGTTTTAACAAATAACACAGACTTAGTTTCAAACACAAAAGTAATTGAACAATTAGAGAACAGTGATCACAATATGGTTTCACTGGAAATCAACTTCAGCAAATTACATCAAAAAGGATCTGCAAAAATACTAAACTTCAGAAAAGCGAACTTTGAATTATTCAGGGAAGCCCTAACAGGAATTGGGTGGGAAACGGTTATGGAGGGAAAAAATGCAGAGGAAATGTGGGATACTCTAAAAAAGGTGCTTGATTCACTAACTATTGAATACATTCCTAAATTAACTAAGGGTAAATTCAACAAAAAAAAGCCACCATGGTTGGACAAAGAAGTAAGGTCAGCTATCAACAATAAAACCAGAGCCTTTAAATTCTATAAAAATAACTTGAATGAGGAGGCGTTCGCAAAATACAAAGATTCAAAAAAAACTTGTAAAGGGGTAATCAAAGCAGCTAAAATATTATATGAAGAGTGCATAGCCACTGAAAGCAAAACCAACCCAAAGAAGTTTTTTAAATACATAAATAGTAAACGTTTAATTAAGGAAAACATAGGCCCACTAACTGATACTAGTGGAAAAAGTGTTACTGAGGACAAGGGAAAAGCAAAACTGTTAAATGAGTTCTTCTCATCAGTATTTACTAAGGGAGAGCAGACTGTGGAACGAACATTTACCACAAACGGGACAAATAAGCCAGATCTCATTGTGGATTTCACGCCGAAGGAAATAATACTGAGGCTAAGCAAACTCAAAACAAATAAATCACCAGGGCCAGATGGGATTCATCCGAGGGTATTAATGGAATTAAGGGATGAACTAGCTACCCCCCTACATTATATCTTTAGCAAGTCACTATTGTCAGGTATAGTACCAAAAGATTGGAGAATAGCAGAGGTAGTGCCAATATTCAAAAAAGGAAAAAAGAAAGATCCCGCTAATTACAGACCCGTTAGTTTAACATCAATTGTGGGTAAACTATTTGAAGGATTTTTAAGGGATGGTATCCAGAAATATTTAGATCATCACCTTCTACTCAGTGCTAACCAACATGGGTTCGTGAAAAATCGTTCATGCCAAACTAATCTACTAGGGTTCTATGAAGAGGTTAGCAACAACCTCGATAATGGAAATGCTGTAGATGTGATTTTCCTAGATTTCGCTAAAGCATTTGATACTGTCCCACACAAGAGATTGATTAATAAAATGGAGAACCTAGGATTGGGTGAAAATATCTGCAGATGGGTAGGGAATTGGCTATGTAATAGAGAACAAAGAGTGGTTGTGAATGGTGCCGTATCAGATATGATATCGGTACTAAGTGGAGTGCCCCAGGGTTCGGTTTTGGGGCCCATTTTGTTTAACATTTTTATTAACGATATTGGGATAGGGTTACTCAGCAATGTATCCATCTTTGCGGACGATACAAAACTTAGCAAAGTCATCAAATCATCAGAAGATGTCACCATGCTTCAAAATGATCTTGCAATTCTAGATGAGTGGGCAAAAAAATGGAAGATGAGGTTCAATGTAGATAAATGTAAGGTTATGCACCTTGGGAGACACAACCAGTGTGCAAGTTACAACCTTAGCGGAGAGGAACTGGGTAATTCCATACTTGAAAAGGATCTAGGAGTCCAAATAAACAGCAAACTAGGATGTAGTGCCCATTGTAATGTAGCTACAAAAAAGGCCAACAAAATTCTGGCATGTATTAAGAGGGGAATGGAAACTAGGGACTCGAGGGTAATTATGCCACTATATAAAGCATTGGTGAGACCTCACCTAGAGTACGGAGTACAGTTCTGGGCCCCACACTATAAAAAGGACATCATAGAATAAGAAAAAGTCCAAAGGCGAGCAACAAAGCTTATTAGGGGAATGGAGAATTTAAGCTACGAGGAGAGATTAAGCAATTTGGGACTATTTACATTAGAAAAGAGACGTTTAAGGGGGGACATGCTCAACATGTACAAGTATATCAAGGGCCAATATAAGGAACTGTCACGCACCCTCTTTTCTACTAGAAAGGAATCTAGGACGCGAGGGCATGAGTATAGATTAGAAGAAAAAAGATTTAATTCAGCTAGTAGAAAGAATTTCTTTACGGTCAGAACAGTCAAACTCTGGAACTCTCTTCCCAGAGAGGTGGTAACAGCTGGCTCATTAAATGCGTTCAAGGCAAAGTTGGACAAACATTTACTGGAGAAAAACATCCATGGGTACAAATAAGAAATATAATTTGTCTGTAAAATACCAGAACCTACCAAATCAGCAATGGATATCTATACCAGGTTGAACTAGATGGACGCAAGTCTTTTTTCAGCCTTACTTACTATGTAACATTGGGCCTTATTTTGGTTCATTCTTTCTGACAAAATCCTTCTTAGATGGGCAAAACCATGTGCACTGCAGGTGGGGCAGGTGTTACTTGTGCAGAGAGAATTAGATTTGGGTGTGGTTTTACTTCAAAGTGAGATCTATATTGCAGTGTAAAAATAAAGCAGTCAGTATTTTCCCTGCACAGAAACAAAATTACTCACCCAAATCTAATTCTCTCTGCACATGTTACATCTGCCCCCCCTGCAGTGCACATGGTTTTGTCCATCTAAGAAGGATTTTGTCAGAAAGAATGAACCAAAATAAGGCCCTATGTAACTATGTAACTGCTAGCATTTTGTTATTAGAAAATGCGAAAAACTGTGGGATGTGTAGTTTCAAAACAGCTGGAGAACCACAGGTCGGCCATGCCTGGTCAAGAGATCTTGAGTTACTGTACCTGACGTCGTCACTTCCATTTACCAGCTGAAATGTGGGTGTACTGGGAATCATGCACCAAGATTAGACAAAAATAATGAGAAAGCTTATCTCTGCTTCAACGGATTAAAAGGAAATTGAATATTTAACACAAGCTAATACATTTATAACATGCAGTCCGGATGAACAAAGTGCAGAGCATTTTAAGGCAACAGATAAAGAAGTTTCCTGTGGTTGTGGTATAGCCAGGCTTGCCTACCCTCCCGCATTCAGCGGGGGGCTCCCGATTTTTGCTTGAGGCTCCCTCTGCCCTGTAATCTCCCTCCTTCCTCCTGGTTTTTGGTAATCCTGCATTGAAATCTGGACTGCACATGCGCGCATCTGGAACTGGAAGGGGGCGGGGTCTGTATCAGGAAGTCACAGCTGCTGTACGCACAGAGCGGAAGTCTGTGCATTGGGAGATGGAGAGCCAGCGGCGGGTGCTTCACTAGGGATGGCCATCAACCATCGATGATTAGAAATCATCGATGGTTAATGATCAATGTTGAATAGTTTTGACATCGATGGGGGAGAACCAGATGGTTTCCCACCATCGATATCAGGCTTAACTAAATGGTTTTATTTTTTCATCAAGGAGCTGGGACACGGAGCATAGCTCCGCCCCCAACACCAGTGAAGCCCCACCACCCTATTTTAATTGGCCCACAGGCCAATCTTTCACAGCAAATGGATGACCATCGATTTGTAAAAACATTGATGGTCATCCATTGCATACTTATACACCATCAATGGTCAGTTGCACTTTTGACATCGGTGGCAACCATCGATGGCAAAAGCAACGATGGCCATCCCTATTCTTCACTGAGGCTGACCATGCCCCCACACTGAGGCTCCGTGCGTCAGCCCTGCTCTCACAGCTCCTCTGCCTGTGCTGTGCTGGCTTCCTGCACGTCCCTGGTATAGAGAAAACAGCCAGTTTAGTGCTGTGGGCACTGAGGGATTGGGGTCTGTGTATAATGTGTGTATGTGAGGGCTGTGTGTAATATAGTGTGTGTGCATATCTCCCAACTTTCTGAGAGGGACAGGGTGCTGCGTGCCGTAAGCGCGTCAATTTTTCTTTTAGGGGTGTGTGTGGCCTAATTTCAGGGGTGTGGCCTATACTTGCAGCTCCCCCGCGAGGCCACGCCCCATTTTGATGCTATGGGGGCATGACCCAGAGGCTTTGTGAGTCTCTAGCCATGCCCCCAGCCACCTGGCTGTGAGAATAGACGCTGTGCGCACAGCGTTTATTCACCTCTGCTCAGCAGCCGACAGTGGGGACTTCCAACAGCCCCCCCTCACCGCGGGACACTGCCGGCCGCTGGAGGGAAGCGGGAATGTCCCCGAAAACCGGGACATTCCTGCTGTTTTCGGGACTGTTGGGAGATGATATGGTGTGTGTGTACTCACTGGTTGTAATATGGGGGGTCTATGTATAATTTACTTTTGTGTTGTGTGCAACGTGTTGTGTGTATTGAGTGTAATATGGGTGAGGGGGCTGTGAATAATGTACTATGTTGTGTGTGTGTGAATGTACTGGGTGCAATATGGGGGGTTTGTATAATGTACTGTTGTGTGCTGTGTAATGTGGGTGGCAGACTTGCCTTCCCTCCTGATTTTAGCCCAAGTCCACCGCTTCCCTGCAAACTGAAGCACAGCGCCAGTATTCTCCAAAGCTGCACCTGTTACAATATGGATTGCACATGCGTAAATTCAGAATAAACAGGGTTAAAAGGATGGCTGGTAGTCCTGTGGGAAGAACACAGCACATGGCCTCGCCCCAAGTAACGTGTCACCCCACCCCAAGCAGCTCGTAACCCTGCCCCAAGGAGCGTGTCAGTGTGTCAGTCACCATGCTTACATACAGCCCTCTTTTGCTCACATTCCATCCCCCATCCACGGCACACCTGACTCCCCTCCCTCACAGGTACCCTTCTCCTACTCACTTTCTCCTCACTCACTTTCTCCTCCCCCCATCCATGGCACCCATGACCACCTCACATCTACCTTTCCACATGGCTTTGAGCTGAGAGCTGCAGGTTGGAGTATTGTAGATGTACATCCTTCATTGCTTTCCCTCTCCCAGGGCAGGACTCCGGTATGAGCATGACCTGGCTGCTGACATCTGACATTGGCAGTTCCCCACAGTCACCTCCATACTGCCTGGTTAGAGCTCTCTTCTGCAGCTGCTTTCTGATATCTTTCTCTCTCTCTCACACACCTGACACTCTCTCATTCTCCTCCTTGCATTTCCTCAAGTTACCTCCCCCCCATAGGCGAATCTAGAATTATGGTAATGGGTGGTCCCAGATCTAGACATAACAGCAGGGGGTCCTTTGCGTGGCGTAGCCGCGCGGCAAAAAGGGGGTGTGGTCTCATGGAGAGGAGGCGTGGCATCACAAAAAGGGGTGTGGTATTACACTTTAGACCAGGCATGTCCAACGTTGGCCCTCCAGATGTTTTGAAACTACACATCCCAGCATGCTTTGCAATAGTTTTAGCATTCTCTAATAGCAAAACTGTGGCAAAGCATGCTGGGATGTGTAGTTTCACAACATCTGGAGGGCCAACGTTGGACATGCCTGCTTTAGACCATACACAGTAATGCCCATTACACACTTTAGCAAACTCCGTAATACCTATTACACATAAAGCCACACGCCGTAATGCCAATTACACATAAGGCCACACACCATAATGCCCATTACACATTGTGCCACACATCATGATGCCCATTACATACTATATAACAAACCGTAATGCCCATTACATATTTGCCACATAAGTGCTGCTTACCTACGTGCTCATTGCTAGGGGGTTCTTGCTTGATGGCACCATAGTACCCATTACACATGATGCCGCACACCATAGTACCCATTACACATGATGCCGCACACCATAGTACCCATTACACATGATGCCGCGCACCATAGTACCCATTACACATGATGCTGCACACATAATGTCCCTTACACATGATGCTGCACACATAATGCCGCTTACACATGATGCTGCACACCGTAATGCCCCTTACACATTAAGCCACACATTATGCGTAATGCCCCCACATACCGCCACTTGTAGCGTCCCATAAGCAATGCCCCCAAAAGTGCCACTTACTGTAAATTTTTATATGAGCCTTCGCTTGCTGCTGCAGGGAGAGATGGAGAGCGGTGCAGCTGCTTCTATGGGGAGAGGAGCAGAGTGCAGTGCAGAGCACGCTCCCACTCCCCTCCTGGTGTCCCCTCTAGCCGAGTGGACATTTGAAATATTGTGCGCGCTGTTGTTGTGCGTGACGTCGGGGGAGCACGCCGGGCGCCGGCACCACATTATTAAAGGGGGGGGGGGGGGGGGGCTGAGGTAAAAGCGGGGAGAAGAATTGGAGTGGAAGCTGCAGGGGTGACAGTCATTGACAGCTGGGCAGAGAGCAGGGGGCTGCCCAGCTGTATTCAGAGCACTGCAGGTCACGGCTGTTTGAAATAATACCCCTTTCACAACAGAAAATGCAGGGATTTACCCAGGAATATGGTTCCAGGATCATGCAGGGACATTCCCAGGCTGACCCCTTATACACCAGCCTAGTCTCTGCATTTTCTGGTGTGAGAGGGAGAGACAACCACTCCCCTCTCCCTACCCCCCTTTAACCAACCAGCTATATCTTCGGAAACAACTGACCCATTTACATGAGACCAGTGTCATATTGAAGAAATTTTGAGTTGGCTTCGAATGATTTTGGTCCCCGTGAAACTGGGCTGTTTGGTTCCAGAGAAATCTGCCCTCAAAGAACATAAACAGTCATGAAATTACATTTAAGAAATGAAAAAAAAAAAAAAAAAATGGTTTAACCTCAATATCCCTGGAATCAATTAATCCATATGGATCCAGCCTGGTATCAGATTGAAGGCCCAGCGATTTGGGTTCGACTGAAATCAACCTCGAGCTTCAGTGATGCCGAAGGGGGAACTGGCAGCCATTGAACTGGGTGGGGGTCGGAATTAGCGGGTCCCATGTTATCCTATAGGGAAAACGTTCCAGCTTTGCCTGGCAGTATCTCCGGTTCCCAGGGGACTAGAGACACGGGGCTGGGCTCGTTGGAAAGCCCCATCCCTCAGCTACAAAATGGGCTAATGAGTGGTCCTGTGCACCCCCGGACCACCCCCTAGATTCGCCTATGCTGCCCCCCTGACATTCTCTCTCTCTCACACACACACACACTTTCTCTCTTTCACTTTTCTCTTTTTTGTCCCTGATTCCCTCTCTCTTATATTCTAAAAGGGTGGGACCTGCAGAGGAAAGCCACTGGCACCGGCATCGCCACACAAGTGAGGGACAGTTATAATAAGCTTCAAAAAATGATAAAATACAAAGTGATAAAGTACCAGCCAATCATCTCACTGTCATTTTTCAACTATCAGCCTTTAAGCCTGTATCATAGCAGTTAGGAGCTGATTGGCTGGTAAGTATGGCCCTTATTCTGGTTCACTCACAATGGCAAATTCATTCTCAAATAGACAAAAGCATGTGCACTGCATGGGGGGCAGATGTAACATGTGCAGAGAGAATTAGATTTGGGTGGGTTATATTGTTTCTGTGCAGGGAAAATACTGACTTCTTTTTTTTACACTGCAATATAGATCTCACTTCGAAGTAAAACCCCACCCAAATCTAACTCTCTCTGCACATTTTACATCTGCCCCACCCGCAGTGCACATGGGGCCTTATTCTGGTCTGTGCGGACGGAGCCGAATATGCGGCCAGGACCGTGCGTCCTAAACCCCGCCTTTCGTACGGATCGCTCACTCCGTCCGAATGCGGTAAGAAGCTGTCCGAACGGACCGCACGTGTATTTCTCATGAATACACCTCCTCCATCTCAGGGAACCTCCCCCATCATTCGATGGTCGCAGACCATCGAATGCAGGATCGAGTGGTCAGGCAGCTCCTGCAACCTCAGACCACACGGGCATTTCTCGGTGCAAAAACAGGGGTCTGGGCAGGCAGCTGACATCCGGCAATGTCATATGTCCGCCCCCTACACGTGCGTCACGGCCGCATTACCATACGTATGCCCAGCGTTTTCATGGGAACGCCCATGAAACGCGGGGCGTATGCATATGGTAATGAGCCCAAATAGCCCTTCACGCCCCTCTCCACCCCCTGTTCGTAGTGTTCACATTTCATGCGGAATTTGGACGTGCGTCCCGTTCGCACATGCGCAGACACAAAACATCGGCGGACCGACCGCATGCGGACATTACCGCACCAACCAGAATAAGGTCCATGGTTTTGTCCATTTGAGAATGAATTTGCCTTTGTGAGTGAACCAGAATAAGGGACAATATATATGTAGTAAAATCTGCAATTATTCATACACAAACCAGTGAATTAAAGTGAACCGGACCGGGACTACTTTAATTTTGGGAAATAGAAAATCTTAAACATAATGTCATGTCATGTAAAATGTTTATCCATCTCATTAACATATTTGTCTTTGTTAACCCTTTGAGTGCCGCTAAAAATGCCAGCGCCACTCACAGCGACTGTTCTTTTAGTACAAATAAATACGAATACGGCCGAGTCACTTCATTGAAGTTTAGTTAAATATTGCACCCAAAAATAGAACAGACGCTGGCATTTTTATCGGATATTTTGAGGATCTCTCACAGTACCGTCGGCACTGAAAGGGTTAAAGTCTTTTGACAATGCCAGGTCCGTGCATTACATTACGGCTATTTTGCTTTGCTTACTGTTCTCAGTATATGATGGTTGCTAAGAAATCTTTGTTAGCAGATAAATAATGACAACTCGGTAATATTGCTACCGCTCTCCATCCTCAGCAATCCTTCACAACAAGTAATTAGCAGTTATGCATTTGTCTAATGCAAGTTACACGATGAAAGTTCATTTCTGATTGGCCGCAAATTGCACCCTGACATGTCGTGTTATTAGATGGTATTATAGTCTCATAGGTCATTTCATATTGAATACCATGTACAAATCTGTGACTTACGTCTGTGCTCTGCCTCCAGTAATGAGACACAGGAGGGAGACACTCAGAAGAATTCTCGTCCGCAGCATCCTGGCAGGTAGTGATGACGGATACTGATGGATGCATTTTTATAGACCTCACCATGGAGGCAGAAAGTGTTCTCTCACCGGCAGGCTTACAGACACCTCATCCAAAGACAGATTCGCTTTAGGCAGGGGCCATAAATCAGGCAAAGAGGAATTATTGCCAGGGTCAATAAATGAAGTATCAGGAGTTTGGAAAGCAACAGGGAGGCCAAATATTTGAATTCAACTTGTTTGGATTTCTTCCTTTGCATTATGGAAGAACAACACACGCCTCGGGCAGAGGGAATATCTCTATGAGCAGTTTACAATGTGCCCTAAATGGCCTAGATGCATATACTGTACAGCAGTGGGGTTAGCATACCTTCCAACACAGGGGCGTAGCTAAGGGTTCATGGGCCCTGGTGCGAAAGGTCAGCTTGGGGCCCCCCTACATACAACAAAATTAAAATCTCGGTCAGTTTATATTTTAATACATCAAGTATATTATGTTAATAATAGAACTAACATTTAAACATAGGATAGTAGTTTATTTAAATAAAATATTGAGTCACAGGGGGTCTGCACACTGGCGGAGCTCCGGGCAGCAGCTGATGATGTGCCTGGAGAGTGATGGAGCGGGCACGGCTGACAGCAGCCAGGACTGCATCCCCGGAGCGGGGGACGGGGGCTGGAGGCCCTGTCGGGGAGGATTCCCCGCTACCACCGTGCTGAATTATGAAGTCCCCGGAGATGGAGAGCCCCGGCGGCAAGCCCGCCCTCCCCCAGAAAGCCTGCAATGTGCGGAGAGCCAGGGTGGCAGCGGCGGGCATACTCAGCGTGGGCAACGTGCTCAACTACCTGGACAGGTACACGGTGGCAGGTGAGAATATACCCAACCCCCCCCCCCCCCCGGTGCCCGCTATGTACCCTGTCACAGCCAGCCGCAGCCCACTATGCGGGACATACCGTGTGTGTGTGTTACATCCCGCCTCATGCAGTGCTCGCCTCGTGCTCAGATCAGGAGGATTCACTTCCTTCCTGCCTGACTGAGCAGTGTCTTCTGGGTCCTGTTGCTATGGAGTCGGACCGTCCTCTACCCCCCCCCCCCAGCATGGCTGCAGGTATCGCCGCCCGCCCCCCCTGCTTCTTGATGCTGTCAGTGAGAGAGGAGCAGAGGTGGCCGGACAGTGGCGGGGGCTGGGCCCCCCTGGCTCAGGGGCCCGGTCGCAGGTGCGACCGCTGCGACCCCTGTAGCTACGCCACTGCTCCAACATCTGGAGTTCAAAATTCGGTACACACGCAGAAAGGGGGCGTGGTCACAAGTAAAGTGGGTGTGGTCACCCACTTTCCGGGCATTTAAAATAAAAAGTCAGCGCCTATAATATATTAAATATATAATAATATATATCTAGTGAGCCGCTGTCTAATCCGCTGCTAGGATGCCACGTGACATGGTTAGGACGAGAGTGGGATTGTAGCGGCGCTGCGGCGGTTCCCCGGGCTGGAGAGGGGATGTGCGGGTGGTGAGGGTAGTGAGTGAGAGGAGACAGCACAGAACAGTGAGGGGCTGTCACTGCTGTGTCTGTCACCTGAAAATCGGTACACTTTGTGTTTTGCCGGTACAGACCGTTATAAAACGGTACTGTACCGGCAAAATAGGTACAGTTGGAGGGTATGGGTTAGGTGGCTGTGATTTCTGATGGATTTGTGCTGTGCAGAACATTTTGCTGTGCGCTGTATGCACATGTTCTCTCATCTTATTGCAGCAGAGCAAGTTTCCCTCACATCCCATGGCAAGGTTTATAGGGATTAAGACTAAATAGAACTATACAGTGGTAATGTCAGACTGCTGTGTGTACAGTACGCCTGAGTAGGTATAATACCAGGTTCTATCAAACTTTGGCCCTTATTCTAGTTCACTCGTTCGGATGTGCGTTCATTCAGATAGGACCGAACGCACTGCACATCCATACGGTGAGCGAAGACACACCTGGAAGGGCACCGCATTCGGTCGAACAGACTACCACATGAGGGAGTGGCATCGGTCTGCATCCACACTACCGTGTACGGACGGAACTCAA
Organism: Crinia signifera; assembly: GCF_055691185.1. NCBI lineage: Eukaryota > Metazoa > Chordata > Amphibia > Anura > Myobatrachidae > Crinia > Crinia signifera. The sequence goes on from NC_139222.1 coordinate 274,417,538, forward strand.
CAAGTTTGCGCGGTCTTTCAGCGTTCGAGCGGCCGTCCGAAGGCCCTCTGTTGGTTTATTTCACAGCAAAGCACAAATCCACACGGAACTCATGCTTCAAACCCATTAAACAATTAGCTAAACTCTATGGTCTCTATTACTCTCAATGACATTCAATTTAATGCTTCTGCACACAAATTGCACTTTGCATTAACCCTTACAACATTACAGTGTATTCCTTAGAATGTGACATTTTAAAACCTATACCTGTGTTTATGTGTGCCTCAATTTTCTAGAATGCAATGACCATTCCACCACTACAATATAAAAATTAAAAACCACCCCTTCAATTTATATAACTGCCACAGCTGTGTACACATTATGTAATATTTGTAATTAACATTATGCATAATACATTAATTAATGTCATTTCTGAGTAATCAAATATTGTGTCATGCAATGCTGTCACTTCAATATAACTACATTTCAATACATATGTGGCCCTGTGTGTGTCTGAACTTTATTACTTACAGTATCTATTAGAGATGTGCACCGGCCACTTTTCGGGTTTTGGGTTCTGATTACAATAAGGTTTTGGGTTCTAATGGGCTTTGGCAAAACACCTCCTAAGTGTTTTGTGTTTGGATTTTTTTGGGTTTTGGGTTCTGATTTTTTTGTAAAAAATGCATAAAAACAGCTAAAATCGCAGAATTTGGTGTTTTTTTTTTGCTCCTATGCTATATTGACCTCAATAACATTCATTTACACTCATTTCCAGTGTATTCTGAACACCTGACACCTCACAATATTGTTTTTATTGCCAAAGTTTGCACTTTGGTAGCTGGATAACTATGCTAAGCCACACAAGTGTGCGGCACAAACACGTGGCTAATGTAAGAGTGGCACTGCAGCGGCAGACATGATGGCAGTTTAAAAAAATAGGCCCATAAAAGATACCTATCTGGCTTGATCATGCACTGTTTACCATGTGCAGCCAAGGAGCGGTGGGCATTTTGTGCAGCACAGAGTTTGTCTGCAAGTGTGTAACTGTTTTGATCACTTTAACATCCAACAAGACCCCTATCTGGCTTGATTGTGTGATAATGTAATCTGATTGTTTAATTTTGTGATTATTATTCATTTACTATTACCAGTCGTCTCTTAAATCATTGCCTAATGAGTGTAGGGGAGTGGGCTAATCAATTTTAAGGTGGCAGATGGAAGATGTAATGTAATGTAAACCATCACTAGCATTGGTTGCAGCAGTGGCAGTAACTGATGGACCCGGCTGTGCAGATAAGGAGGATGCTGACAGGGATGATGTCAAAGGGAGAGCCAGCGAACTGTTGCTCCATGCAGCGCTGGAAAACTTCGCTGCCCGTGGTGATGCCATAGGGAATGCGTTACCATCACTAGCATTGGTTGCAGCAGTGGGAGTAACTGATGGACCCGGCTGTGCAGATAAGGAGGATGCTGACAGCGATGATGTCAAAGGGAGAGCCAGCGAACTGTTGCTCCATGCAGCGCTGTAAAACTTCGCTGCCCGTGGTGATGCCATAGGGCATGCGTAGGAAGACGTAGCACCCAATAGGGGTCATGAAGGCAGTAAGCATGGAAGAGGCTCTGTCCAGAGGGATCTGCCAAAACCCACACTTGGCATTCAGGGTGCTAAAGACCGTTGCACCTGGCATGTCAGTGATCACCTGCTCGATGGTGCAGAGTGTGTATCTGTTTTGGTCAGTTTAATATTTCATAAGACCCCTATCTGTCTTGATTGTGATTATGATTATTTATAATTAATTTCATCTGATTTTTAATTTGGTGATTAGTAATATTATTCATTTATTATTTATTATTACCATTCGTCTCGTCAATCATTGCCTAATGGGTGGAGTGGAGGGGGCTAATCAATGACTAGGTGGCAGCTGGAAGAGTTCTATCTGGCTGCGACTTCTGTAACTCTATTGATCGCTAGGGTGGATTCAGGTGATCTGGCTCGCTAGGCGGGTGTTCCCTTTGCTCACTGCTTCACATGCGTCCCTCGTGAAGCTGTGCGCTCTGTCGAGGAGGATGTCCTTTGCCAGTAGAGAAGTACTGATCTTCTCTCAAGGTGTTACGACTCGTAGCTGCACTCCCCTGCTACAACCTCAAAACAAGCACCAAGACCCCTATCTGGCTTGATTGTGCACTGTTTACACAGTGCAGCCAAGGAGCAGTGGGCGATTGGTGCAGCAATCAGTGGAATGCAAAGAGTTATATGCATTTCAAAGACAAGTCCCTCATACAAATGACTCTCAGCAGTGGGCACCAGACCAGACAGGTAAAAAAATATTTAGCCTCCCAAAAAGAAGTGTAATTGCAGCCGCCCAAAAAGAAGTGTAATTGCAGGCGCCCCCAAAGAAGTTTAATTGCAGCCGCCCAAAAAGAAGTGTAATTGCAGCCGCCCAAAAAGAAGTGTAATTGCAGCCTTCCTGCCCCAGCCCTGACTCCCCAGGTCAGGGAGATCACATTCTCACCCATGAAGATGGTGATGGTGACACAAATCCAAAAGAGGACAGAGAACAATCTCTTGCACACGAGACCACTGTGCTGGATACAAGACAGACCAGAGTCCACCTAAAGGTGTCGGCTAGTACAGCATCCCTAAAAGTTTCAAGGCTCCAAAAAAAAAGACTGCAGTGGCAGACTCCCAAATTAATGCAGGGTGAGAGCTGCAACCAGCAGTGGGCGATTGGTGCAGCAATCAAGTGGAATGCAAACAGTTGTATGCATTTAAAAGACAAGTCCCTCATACGAATGACTCTCAGCAGTGGGCACCAGACCAGACAGGTAGATGAGGCAGTACTAGTTGTGTGTGTATCTGTTTTGGTCAGTTTAATATTTAACAAGACCCCTATCTGGCTTGATTCTGGTTATGATTGATTGATTGATTATTAATTAATTTTTTGATGTGATTGATTCATGGTCGAAACCCCGTTTAACAACCTGGCTGATCCTGACCCTGATGTGCAGTTGGTCTCTGTGATAAAATATCCCAATCTCAAATGGCAGGCTGAACAATCTGTGGATAGCCATATTTAAAAAAATGTGTGGCAGCCCACTACAGGATACCCCCTGTGCCCCTGGAGTGCCCCTGTGCCCCCCAAAGAAGTGTAATTGCAGCGGCCCCCAAAGAAGTTTAATTGCCTCTCAGCAGTGGGCACCAGACCAGACAGGTAGATGAGGCAGTACTAGTTGTGTGTGTATCTGTTTTGGTCAGTTTAATATTTAACAAGACCCCTATCTGGCTTGATTCTAGTTATGATTGATTGATTGATTATTAATTAATTTTATGATGTGATTGATTCATGGTCGAAACCCCGTTTAACAACCTGGCTGATCCTGACCCTGATGTGCAGTTGGTCTCTGTGCTGAAAGATCCATATTTAAAAAAATGTGTGGCAGCCCACTACAGGATACCCCCTGTGCCCCTGGAGTGCCCCTGTGCCCCCCCAAAGAAGTGTAATTGCAGCGGCCCCCAAAGAAGTTTAATTGCCTCTCAGCAGTGGGCACCATACCAGACAGGTAGATGAGGCAGTACTAGTTGTGTGTGTATCTGTTTTGGTCAGTTTAATATTTAACAAGACCCCTATCTGGCTTGATTCTGGTTATGATTGATTGATTGATTATTAATTAATTTTATGATGTGATTGATTCATGGTCGAAACCCTGTTTAACAACCTGGCTGATCCTGACCCTGATGTGCAGTTGGTCTCTGTGCTGAAAGATCCATATTTAAAAAATTGTGTGGCAGCCCACTACAGGATACCCCCTGTGCCCCTGGAGTGCCACTGTGCCCCCCAAAGAAGTGTAATTGCAGCGGCCCCCAAAGAAGTTTAATTGCCTCTCAGCAGTGGGCACCAGACCAGACAGGTAGATGAGGCAGTACTTGTTGTGTGTGTATCTGTTTTGGTCAGTTTAATATTTAACAAGACCCCTATCTGACTTGATTCTGGTTATGATTGATTGATTATTAATTAATTTTATGATGTGATTGATTCATGGTCGAAACCCCGTTTAACAACCTGGCTGATCCTGACCCTGATGTGCAGTTGGTCTCTGTGCTGAAAGATCCATATTTAAAAAAATGTGTGGCAGCCCACTACAGGATACCCCCTGTGCCCCTGGAGTGCCCCTGTGCCCCCCAAAGAAGTGTAATTGCAGCGGCCCCCAAAGAAGTTTAATTGCCTCTCAGCAGTGGGCACTAGACCAGACAGGTAGATGAGGCAGTACTAGTTGTGTGTGTATCTGTTTTGGTCAGTTTAATATTTAACAAGACCCCTATCTGGCTTGATTCTGGTTATGATTGATTGATTGATTGATTGATTATTAATAAATTTTATGATGTGATTGATTCATGGTCGAAACCCCGTTTAACAACCTGGCTGATCCTGACCCTGATGTGCAGTTGGTCTCTGTGCTGAAAGATCCATATTTAAAAAAATGTGTGGCAGCCCACTACAGGATACCCCGAGTGCCCCTGTGCCCCCAAAGAAGTTTAATTGCAGCCACCCCCAAAGAAGTTTAAATGCAGCCTCCCCCAAAAAAGTTTAGCCACCCAAAAAGATGTGTAATTGCATCCACCCACAAAAAAGTTTAGCCGCCCAAAAAGAAGTGTAATTGCAGCCGCTCACAAAAAAGTTTAGCCGCCCAAAAAGAAGTGTAATTGCATCCGCCCCCAAAGAAGTGTAATTGCAGCCGCCCAAAAAGAAGTGTAATTGCAGCCGCCCAAAAAGAAGTGTAATTGCAGCCGCCCCCAAAGAAGTGTAATTGCAGCCGCACAAAAAGAAGTGTAATTGCATCCGCCCACAAAAAATTTTAGCCGCCCAAAAAGAAGTGTAATTGCAGCCGCCCACAAAACAGTTTAGCCGCCCAAAAAGAAGTGTAATTGTACCCAACTGGTCATCAAAAAGAAACCAATCTTTATTGTGAAAACAAGGTATCAAGTGGCAAAGAAAAGGAAGCCAGTGATGAGAATTTTGTGAGCTGTGAAAGTATTATCAAGGAAACATAACTTTACTTAAGTTTTGAGGAAAGGCTTTATCGGACCATTTCATGAATAAAGAACAGTTGATGAAGAAATTAAAGAAGTATTCATCGTTCTTGTCATTAAATAAAAAGGAGAGAGATGCGAAGGTCAAATCATTACAAAGGTTATCTGATGAGGAAAAAGCAGTTCTCTCTAAAAGGCTATGCACATATGACAAATACTACAAAATGTTTGCAAATCAATAAAAAAATTGAAAAGGGGGGCCAGAAGGTTTGTACAGCTTTATCTCCTAAAAAATTTCCAACAACTTGTTCCGAAGCAACTGTGTCTGTTAGTAGGTCAGCCTGTACAACTAACGGCAAAGAAAGTGACTATCTTCAAAACAATAGGATTTTTGCTGCTTCAGAAACTGATCGTGCTCAAGGTGAAGGCAGTCAGTGTACACCTCAGAATGCTAACCAAATACACAAAGTCCATGCAAAGATAAAGGATATTGTAAAAGAAAATTGCACTGACAAGTCTTCAACTTACAAAAACCAAGCTATGTATAAAACTGCAGTAACAAGAAAACTAAAAAAAACTTTAGCCGCCCCCAAAGAACTTTAATTGCAGCCGCCCAGGCTTGATTCTGATTATGATTGATTGATTGATTATGATAGATTGATTGATTATGATTGATTGATTATTAATTATGATGTGCCTGATCCTGACCCTGATGTGCATTAAAAATGACTCTCAGCAGTGGGCACCAGACCAGACAGGTAAAAAAAAGTGTAGCCGCCCAAAAAGAAGTGTAATTGAGCCTTCCTGCCCCAGCCCTGACTCCCCCAGGTCAGGGAGATCACATTCTCACCCATGAAGGTGCAGCAATGAGGTGGAATGCAAACAGCTATATGCATTTGAAAGACAATACCCTCATTAAAAATTACTCTCAGCAGTGGGCACCAGACCAGACAGGTAAAAAAAAGTGTAGCCGCCCAAAAAGAAGTGTAATTGAGCCTTCCTGCCCCAGCCCTGACTCCCCCAGGTCAGGGAGATCACATTCTCACCCATGAAGGTGCAGCAATGAGGTGAAATGCAAACAGCTATATGCATTTGAAAGACAATACCCTCATTAAAAATGACTCTCAGCAGTGGGCACCAGACCAGACAGGTAAAAAAAAGTGTAGCCGCCCAAAAAGAAGTGTAATTGAGCCTTCCTGCAACAGCCCTGACTCCTCCAGGTCAGGGAGATCACATTCTCACCCATAAAGGTGCAGCAATGAGGTGGAATGCAAACAGCTATATGCATTTGAAAGACAATACCCTCATTAAAAATGACTCTCAGCAGTGGGCACCAGACCAGACAGGTAAAAAAAAGTGTAGCCGCCTAAAAAGAAGTGTAATTGAGCCTTCCTGCAACAGCCCTGACTCCTCCAGGTCAGGGAGATCACATTCTCACCCATGAAGGTGCAGCAATGAGGTGGAATGCATTGAAAAGAGACAAGTCCCACATATGAATGACTCTCAGCAGTAGGAATAATGAATGGTGATGCAAGATGGAAATTGTCCTTGTTACCTCCCACCCACCCTTATGTTGCGAAAATAGGACATGCACACTTTAACAAACCAAACATTTCAGAGACAGGGCCTACAAAACTGACTCCTCCAGGTCAGGGAGATCACATTCTCACCCATAAAGGTGCAGCAATGAGGTGGAATGCAAACAGCTATATGCATTTGAAAGACAATACCCTCATTAAAAATGACTCTCAGCAGTGGGCACCAGACCAGACAGGTAAAAAAAAGTGTAGCCGCCCAAAAAAAAAGTGTAATTGAGCCTTCCTGCCCCAGCCCTGACTCCCCCAGGTCAGGGAGATCACATTCTCACCCATGAAGGTGCAGCAATGAGGTGGAATGCAAACAGCTATATGCATTTGAAAGACAATACCCTCATTAAAAATGACTCTCAGCAGTGGGCACCAGACCAGACAGGTAAAAAAAAGTGTAGCCGCCTAAAAAGAAGTGTAATTGAGCCTTCCTGCAACAGCCCTGACTCCTCCAGGTCAGGGAGATCACATTCTCACCCATGAAGGTGCAGCAATGAGGTGGAATGCATTGAAAAGAGACAAGTCCCACATATGAATGACTCTCAGCAGTAGGAATAATGAATGGTGATGCAAGATGGAAATTGTCCTTGTTACCTCCCACCCACCCTTATGTTGCGAAAATAGGACATGCACACTTTAACAAACCAAACATTTCAGAGACAGGGCCTACAAAACTGACTCCTCCAGGTCAGGGAGATCACATTCTCACCCATAAAGGTGCAGCAATGAGGTGGAATGCAAACAGCTATATGCATTTGAAAGACAATACCCTCATTAAAAATGACTCTTAGCAGTGGGCACCAGACCAGACAGGTAAAAAAAAGTGTAGCAGCCCAAAAAGAAGTGTAATTGAGCCTTCCTGCCCCAGCCCTGACTCCCCCAGGTCAGGGAGATCACATTCTCACCCATGAAGGTGCAGCAATGAGGTGGAATGCAAACAGCTATATGCATTTGAAAGACAATACCCTCATTAAAAATGACTCTCAGCAGTGGGCACCAGACCAGACAGGTAAAAAAAAGTGTAGCCGCCCAAAAAGAAGTGTAATTGAGCCTTCCTGCAACAGCCCTGACTCCTCCAGGTCAGGGAGATCACATTCTCACCCATGAAGGTGCAGCAATGAGGTGGAATGCAAACAGCTATATGCATTTGAAAGACAATACCCTCATTAAAAATGACTCTCAGCAGTGGGCACCAGACCAGACAGGTAAAAAAAAGTGTAGCCGCCCAAAAAGAAGTGTAATTGAGCCTTCCTGCCCCAGCCCTGACTCCCCCAGGTCAGGGAGATCACATTCTCACCCATGAAGGTGCAGCAATGAGGTGGAATGCAAACAGCTATATGCATTTGAAAGACAATACCCTCATTAAAAATGACTCTCAGCAGTGGGCACCAGACCAGACAGGTAAAAAAAAGTGTAGCCGCCCAAAAAGAAGTGTAATTGAGCCTTCCTGCAACAGCCCTGACTCCTCCAGGTCAGGGAGATCACATTCTCACCCATGAAGGTGCAGCAATGAGGTGGAATGCAAACAGCTATATGCATTTGAAAGACAATACCCTCATTAAAAATGACTCTCAGCAGTGGGCACCAGACCAGACAGGTAAAAAAAAGTGTAGCCGCCCAAAAAGAAGTGTAATTGAGCCTTCCTGCCCCAGCCCTGACTCCCCCAGGTCAGGGAGATCACATTCTCACCCATGAAGGTGCAGCAATGAGGTGGAATGCATTGAAAAGAGACAAGTCCCACATATGAATGACTCTCAGCAGTAGGAATAATGAATGGTGATGCAAGATGGAAATTGTCCTTGTTACCTCCCACCCACCCTTATGTTGCGAAAATAGGACATGCACACTTTAACAAACCAAACATTTCAGAGACAGGGCCTACAAAACTGTGGCTGAAATGATTGGTTTGTTTGGGCCCCCACACAAAAAAAACCTATTCATAATATCTCCCTGTATAAACTGGCTCTACAGCAACAAGATGTCATCGTCACTCATCATCATCCTCCTCCTCCTCCCCCTCCTCCTCTGATTCCTCGCCCCCTTCAGTGTGTACTTCCTCATTCTCAGAGATTATCAATTCGTCCCCGCTGGACTCCATAATCACAGGTCCCGTTATAATCTCTGGAGGCAATTCCTGGTCTTCATTGAATAAGTGGTAATTCATTTGGTAGTTGTGAGTTATCCGGGCTGCCGATTTTGTCCTTAAGTTTGGTTAACTTAAGGACACCCGACCGACGCGATGCCCACGATTTAGCTCCAAATCGGGGGCATCGCGGCGGTCGTGGCCGTTATAAGGGGCCGCGACGCGATGCCCCCGATTTCCCATAGACAGTAATGTTAAAAGACACGATATCGGGGGCATCGCGTCGGTCGTGGCCGTTATAAGGGGCCGCGACGCGATGCCCCCGATTTCCCATAGACAGTAATGTTAAAAGACACGATGGACCCGATTTCCCATAGACAGTAATGTTAAAAGACGCGATGGAACCGATTTCCCATAGACAGCAATGTTAAAATAAAATTACAATGTGAAATTGGGCAATATGTTTTTAAAAAAAATGTTTCATGGCCCCCCACCACCGTTAACGCCACCCCGCTATTGACGCCAACCCGAAGCGTGGCGAGCGCAGCGAGCCCGCGAGGGGCGGCGGTACGCGTCCTCCGACCTTTTCATGCCCTACTATCCACTAGGGCGTGGAGTGAGAATAGAATAGTGTGGCGAGCGCAGCGAGCCACCGAGCCCGAAGCGTGGCGAGCGCAGCGAGCCCCGCGAGGGGACGCGGACACCTGTGAAGCCTGCAAGGGCACGCGGATACCTGTGAAGGTGTCCGCGTCCCCTCACGGGGCTCGCTGCGCTCGCCACGCTTCGGGCTCGGTGGCTCGCTGCGCTCGCCACACTATTCTATTCTTACTCCGCGCCCTAGTGGATAGTAGGGCATGAAAAGGTCGGAGGACACGTATCGCCGCCCCTCGCGGGCTTGCTGCGCTCGCCACGCTTCGGGTTGGCGTCAATAGCGGGGTGGCGTTAACGGTGGTGGGGGGCCATGAAACATTTTTTTTAAAAACATATTGGCCAATTTCACATTGTAATTTTATTTTAACATTGCTGTCTATGGGAAATCGGGTCCATCGCGTCTTTTAACATTACTGTCTATGGGAAATCGTGTCGGAAATCGGGTCCATCGTGTCTTTTAACATTACTGTCTATGGGAAATCGTGGGCATCGCGTCGCGGCTCCTTATAACGGCCACGACCGACGCGATGCCCACGATTTCGGGCGCGATGAAAAAATCGGCAGCCCGGATAACTCACAAGTACCATTCATTTTTATAAACATCATTTTCTCAACATTTTTCGGGAGCAACCTCCTTCGCCGCTCACTGACCAGGTTCCCCGCTGCACTGAATACTCTTTTGGAGTACACACTGGAGGGGGGACAACTCAGGTAAAATAGAGCCAGTTTGTACAGGGGTTTCCAAACTGCCTTTTTTTCCTGCCAGTACAGGTAAGGACTGTCTGACATGTCTACTTGGATGCTGTCACCAAAGTAATCATCCACCATTTTTTCAATGTTGACAGCATCCAATGCACCGACAGTAGACATGTCAGCAATCGTTGGCAGGTCCTTGAGTCCGGACCAGATGTCCAAACTCCCTCCTGCCTGCCCTGCATCCCCGCCAGCGGGTTGTGTGGGAAATCGCAGCTGTTTCCTCACAGGCACAGGTGGGGGAGAAAATGAAGGAGGAGCTGGGGCTGTGTCACGGTCCCCTTCAGATGACAATCTCCTGACCAGCAGGTCTTTGCACCTTTGTAGACTTGTGTCCGCCGGAAACAGAGACACAACATACGCTTTAAACCGAGGATCGAGCACTGTGGCCAAAATGTATTCCTCTGACTTTAACAGACTGACCACCCTCGTATCCTGGCAAAGCATATGGAGGGCTTCATCCACAATAGCGACATGCTTTGCAGAATCGCTCCGCTTTAGCTCCTCCTTCACTTTCTCCAGCTGCTTTTGTCACAGCCTGATCAGGGGAATCACCTGACTAATGCAGGCAGTGTCGGAACTGACTTCACGTGTGGCTACTTCAAACGGCTGGAGAACCTTGCACAACACGGAAATCAGCCTCCACTGCGCTTGAGTCAGGTGCAGCCCCGCTCCTCTGCCTATGTCGTAGGTGGCTGTGTAGGCTTGAATGGCCTTTTGCTGCTCCTCCATCCTCTGCAGCATATAGAGCGTGGAGTAGGATGGCAGGGCAGGTTGCGGAGTTTTTGCTCCCGCTCCAGCCTTCGGCAGGCTGTGGCAGAATGCCGAAAGTGTCCGCAAATTTTGCGTGCCACCGCAAGCATCTCCTGCACACTCCTGTCATTTTTTATGAAATGCTGCACCACCAAATTTATTGTGTGGGCAAAACATGGCACGTGCTGGAAATTGCCCATGTTTAATGCCCGCACAATGTTACTGGCGTTGTCTGACACCACAAATCCCCAGGAGAGTCTAAGGGGGGTAAGCCACAGGGAGATGATTTCCCTCAGTTTCTCTAAGAGGTTGTCGGCGTTGTGCCTCTTCTTGAAACCGGTGATACACAGCGTAGCCTGCCTAAGAAGGAGCTGGCATGCAGGAGATGCTGCTGCTGCTGCTGCTGCGGAAGGCGATGCATCTACCCAGTGGGCTGTCACAGTCATATAGTCCTTAGTTTGCCCTGATCCACTTGTCCACATGTCTGTAGTTAAGTGTACAGTGGGTACAGCCGCATTTTTCAGGGCACTGAGGACACTTTTTCTGACCTCCCTGTACATCGCGGGTATCGCCTGCCTAGTGAAGTGGAATCTAGACGGGAATTGGTAACGGGGACACAATAGCTACATCAACCTTTTAAATCCCACTCCATTGATGGCGGACACCAGACGCACGTCTAACACCAACATAGCTGTCAAGGCCGCAGTTATCCGATTTGCCATAGGATGACTGCTGTCGTATTTCATCCTCATGGAAAATGACTGTTGGACGGTCAATTGCTTAGTGAAAGACGTAGCGGTCTTACGACTTCCCCTCTGGGATGATGACTGACTTCCCCTCTGGGATGATGACTGACTTCCAGGAGCAGCAGCAGCAGCAGCGGCAGTAGTAGTAGTAGGCGTAGTGCTGCAGGATCCTCCGGAGGAATCTATGGAGTCATTCATGCAGGTGAGATGGACTGCAGGACTCCCCCCTATCCGGATCGAGGAGGAATTTGTCGAGGAGGGAGTTGGTGGTGTGCTTTTCAGGCATTTGGCTCCAAAAGGAGGACCAAGTGATTTAGGTGTCGCTGGACTGCTAGCCGCACTTTCTGGACTAAACACTGAACCATGACGCGTCTTTAGGTGACGTTGAAGGGAGGTTGTCCCTAGGTGGGCAAGATCCTTACCCCTGCTTATTGGAGTTTTACATAAGCTACAAATGGCAATACTTTTGTTGTCCGGATGCGGATAAAAAAAATTCCAGACCGCAGAGGTGGATTTATTGGTCCTTTGTCCAGGCATGACGATGGGCTTTTTCATCCCATGGACAACAACTTTTTCCCCCACAGGTGCCTCATTCCCCCCTGGTGCGTCATTTAAGCAAACCAAGTCTCCATCCTCCTCGACAACTTCCTCCTCAGTGCCAGCTACATCAATATCCTCCTCCTGGTGTACAACATCACCTTCACTAATAAAATCTGGAACTAGACTGTGGGTGATCCTTCCAGCATATGCAGAGGGCGTACTGCAAATGGTGGAAGGAGCCACCTCTTCACGTACAGTGATGGGAAGGTCCGGCATCACAACCACCGCCACCCTCGGACTCTCCGTGGGGATTTGGGATATGTCTTTAGAAGGATGAGTTTTTTCCAGATTTATTTTCTGAATTTTTTTCTGTTTCTTTTTCTGAAATTTTGTCAGACTTTTTTGAGTCAGTGTCAGCCTAACTCTCTTTGATTTCCTATTGGGCGGGGAGAGAGGAGGAGGAGGACTTTCCTCGTCATCTGAAGCTGCACCACTAGTCATGAAGTTAGGCCATGGCCTTAGACGTTCCTTGCCACTCCGTGTCGTAAAGGGCATATTGCATTTCATATTTTTATTCCTTTTACGGAAGTTAGGTTTCAATTGTACATGCCCTCTGCTTTCACACTGGGCATCGGCCGTGGCAGACGACGTTGTTGGCATTTCATCGTCTATGTCATGACTAGTGGCAGCAGCTTCAGAACTATGAGGAAGTGCATCTTCATCTTTCCTTTGTTTGTTAACCTCCATATTTTGGATCTCCATTATTATTGTGGAGTTATGTCACAGAACAGCGCCACTGGAGTGCAATTATATATGTCAGTGAGTATGCACCAGCAGGCAGTTATACAGATACAGCAGTATTAGGCAGTGAGCCACACACCAGACAGGTACGGCAGTATTAGGCAGAGAGCCCCAGACCAGACAGGTAGATAATGATATACGGCAGTATTTAGGCAGTGAGCCCCAGACCAGAGGGTAGATACGGCAGTATTGGGCAGTGAGCCACAGACCACACAGGTACGGCAGTATTAGGCAGAGTGCCCCAGACCAGACGGTACATACGGCAGTATAGCCAGTGAGCCCCAGACCACAAAGGTAGAGATATACGGCAGTATTTAATTATTTATTAGGCAGGCAGTATTTAATTATTTATTAGCCAGTGAGCCCCAGACCAGACGGTACATACAGCAGTATAGCCAGTGAGCCCCAGACCACAAAGGTAGAGATATACGGCAGTATTTAATTATTTATTAGGCAGGCAGTATTTAATTATTTATTAGCCAGTGAGCCCCAGACCAGACGGTACATACGGCAGTATAGCCAGTGAGCCCCAGACCACAAAGGTAGAGATATACGGCAGTATTTAATTATTTATTAGGCAGGCAGTATTTAATTATTTATTAGCCAGTGAGCCCCAGACCAGACGGTACATACGGCAGTATAGCCAGTGAGCCCCAGACCACAAAGGTAGAGATATATGGCAGTATTTAATTATTTATTAGCCAGTGAGCCCCAGACCAGACGGTACATACGGCAGTATAGCCAGTGAGCCCCAGACCACAAAGGTAGAGATATACGGCAGTATTTAATTATTTATTAGGCAGGCAGTATTTAATTATTTATTAGCCAGTGAGCCCCAGACCAGACGGTACATACAGCAGTATAGCCAGTGAGCCCCAGACCACAAAGGTAGAGATATACGGCAGTATTTAATTATTTATTAGGCAGGCAGTATTTAATTATTTATTAGCCAGTGAGCCCCAGACCAGACGGTACATACGGCAGTATAGCCAGTGAGCCCCAGACCACAAAGGTAGAGATATACGGCAGTATTTAATTATTTATTAGGCAGGCAGTATTTAATTATTTATTAGCCAGTGAGCCCCAGACCAGACGGTACATACGGCAGTATAGCCAGTGAGCCCCAGACCACAAAGGTAGAGATATATGGCAGTATTTAATTATTTATTAGCCAGTGAGCCCCAGACCAGACGGTACATACGGCAGTATAGCCAGTGAGCCCCAGACCACAAAGGTAGAGATATACGGCAGTATTTAATTATTTATTAGGCAGGCAGTATTTAATTATTTATTAGCCAGTGAGCCCCAGACCAGATGGTACATACGGCAGTATAGCCAGTGAGCCCCAGACCACAAAGGTAGAGATATACGGCAGTATTTAATTATTTATTAGCCAGTGAGCCCAAGACCAGACGGTACATACGGCAGTATAGCCAGTGAGCCCCAGACCAAAAAGGTAGAGATATACGGCAGTATTTAATTATTTATTAGGCAGGCAGTATTTAATTATTTATTAGCCAGTGAGCCCCAGACCAGACGGTACATACGGCAGTATAGCCAGTGAGCCCCAGACCACAAAGGTAGAGATATACGGCAGTATTTAATTATTTATTAGCCAGTGAGCCCAAGACCAGACGGTACATACGGCAGTATAGCCAGTGAGCCCCAGACCACAAAGGTAGAGATATACGGCAGTATTTAATTATTTATTAGGCAGGCAGTATTTAATTATTTATTAGCCAGTGAGCCCCAGACCAGACGGTACATACGGCAGTATAGCCAGTGAGCCCCAGACCACAAAGGTAGAGATATACGGCAGTATTTAATTATTTATTAGGCAGGCAGTATTTAATTATTTATTAGCCAGTGAGCCCCAGACCAGACAGTACATACGGCAGTATAGCCAGTGAGCCCCAGACCACAAAGGTAGAGATATACGGCAGTATTTAATTATTTATTAGGCAGGCAGTATTTAATTATTTATTAGCCAGTGAGCCCCAGACCAGACGGTACATACGGCAGTATAGCCAGTGAGCCCCAGACCACAAAGGTAGAGATATACGGCAGTATTTAATTATTTATTAGGTAGGCAGTATTTAATTATTTATTAGCCAGTGAGCCCCAGACCACAGACCGCCAGACTGGCAGATTCAGTGCAGGCAGCAGTGCAGCACCAGTGGACTATATATATTTATATTTAATATAATTAATTAATAATTATATATATAATAAATGGCACAGCACAGCACCAGAGGTATGCCCCAGCACAGAGGAGACAGTAGTACTACAGGCAGGTACACAGTTAGACTGTTCTCCTAAGCAGAGGAGAACATAGTACACAGCAGCACTGAGGGAGACAACCCTAGCAAATAAAATAATTAATTACAGCACAGCTCACCAGAGGTAGACCGCACAGAGGAGACAGTAGTACTACAAGTACACAGTTAGACTGTTGTCCTAAGCTGAGAACAGAGTACACAGCAGCACTGAGGGAGACAGCCCCAGCAAATAAAATAATCAATTACAGGCAGCACAGCACACCAGAGGTACAGTAGACCGCACAGAGGAGACAGTAGTACTACAAGTACACAGTTAGACTACTACACAGCAGCACTGAGAGACAGCACCAGCGATTGCAAAAGCTCAAGGTCAAGCTCAAGTTTAAGCCCCAGCAGCAGCACCAACACACCCTCTCCCAACCCACTACTTGACTGGAGTGAAGATGGCGGGGGCGCGGCAGCTGCTTATAAAGCCTCGCGAAATCCGACGCCGGGAGATGACGTTCTAATCATGCGGACGGACCGAGTCAGGCGGGAATCTCCGAGCGCTGCTCGGAATCGGGCTCGGAATGATGACGCAGAGGGGGCTCGGGGGGGCTCGGATCTCTGAAATCCGAGCCCACACATCTCTAGTATCTATGATAGTATTACAAAACACAATGGGCTAGATTCTCTAAGCTTCAAAAGTGATAAAGTAGAGAGTGATAAACAGCCAGCCAATCTGCTCCTACTGTACCTGCCATGTCACAGACTGTGTTTAAAAAATGTCAGACAGGAGCTGATTGGCTGGCTGTTTATCACCCTCTATTTTATCACTTTTGAATCTCAGAGAATCTGGTCCAATGTCTGATGTGGACTGATTTGCCTATGTGTACATGTGTTTGCAAAACAAATGTGTGCTGTTACCATTGTATACATTCATGCACATAGGTGAATCTAGGGGGTGGTCCGGGGGTGCACAGGACCACCCATTAGCCCGTTTTGTAGCTGAGGGATGGGGCTTTCCAACGAGCCCAGCCCCGTGTCTCTAGACCCCTGGAAACCGGAGATACGGCCAGGCAAAGCTGGAACGTTTTCCCTATAGGATAACATGGGACCCGCTAATTCCGACCCCCACCCAGTTCAACGGCTGCCAGTTCCCCCTTCGGCATCACTGAAGCTCAAGGTTGATCTCAGTCGAACCCAAATCGCTGGGCCTTAAATCTGATACCAGGCTGAATCCATATGGGTTAATTGTTTCCAGGGATATTGAGGTTAAACTTTTTTTTTTTTTTTATTTCTTAAATGTAATTTCATGACTGTTTATGTCCTTTGAGGGCAACAGCCCAGTTTTACGGGACCAAAATCATTCGAAGCCAACTCAAACGTTCTTCAATATGATACTGGTCTCATGTAAATGGGTCAGTTGGTTCCGAATATACAGTATAGCTGGTTGGATAAAGGGGGGTAGGGAGAGGGGAGTTGTTGTCTCTCCCCCTCACACCAGAAAATGCAGGGACTAGGCTGGTGTATAAGGGGTCAGCCTGGGAATCTCCCTGCATGATCCTGAGACCATATTCCTGAGTAAATCCCTGCATTTTCTGTTGTGAAAGGGGTATTATTTTAAACAGCTGTGACCTGCAGTGCTCTGAATACAGCCGGGCAGCCCCCTGCTCTCTGCCCAGCTGTCAATGACTGTCACCCCTGCAGCTTCCACTCCAATTCTTCTCCCCGCTTTCACCTCAGCCCGCCCCCCCTTTAATCATGTGGTGCCGGCGCCCGGCGTGCTCCCCCGACGTCACGCACAACAACAGCGCGCACAATATTTCAAATGTCCACTCGGCTAGAGGGGACACCAGGAGGGGAGTGGGAGCGTGCTTTGCGCTGCGCTCTGCTCCTCTCCCCATAGAGACAGCTGCACTTCTCTCCATCTCTCCCTGCAGCAGCAGCAGCGAAGGCTCATATAAGAGTTTACAGTAAGTGGCTCTTTTGGGGGCATTGCTTAAGGGACACTACAAGTGGCGGTATGTGGGTGCATTATGCATAATGTGTGGCTTAATGTGTAAGGGGCATTACGGTGTGCAGCATCATGTCTAAGCAGCATTAGGTGTGCAGCATCATGTGTAATGGGTACTATGGTGCGCGCAGAGCCAGATTAAGGTGTAAATGGGCCTGGAGCTGAAAATTATCAAGGGCCTATTATGTGCAATAATAGGGGTTGTGGCCAGCACTTAATAATGTGGGGGGCTTGACCAGTGTTCTCGTTAGGCGGTCTGCTCATGGGTCTCTATTTGTGTAAATACTTTCAACTAATTATATATGCCTGGAAAAAGCAGGGGGCTGGCATAGGAAAAATGTAGGAAGATATATTGGCGGGTGCCCTCCAAAAGGCGCACCCGCAGGATGCCGATGTCCTAAAATATTAAGATACTTGCGGGGTGAGGCGGCACTCCAGTCATAAAAAGAATACTGAAATACAAAACTTAATAGACAACATTTCAGCACCTTTTATGTGGTCATCTAAGTTTACCACACCATATACCGGGATGCGGTCAACATGCTGGTGGTCGGAATCCCAGCGGTCAAAATACCGATGCCAGAATCCCGACCACTGCAATGCACTTTGTCCCTTTATGGGTGTCCCCCGCAAGGAGGAGCGATCCACAGCCCCCCTTGTCGGCATTGCGGAGGTCGGTATTCCGGCGTCGGTATTTTGACCGCCGGGATTCCGACCGACCGGCATATCATACCGGACCACATATACCCCTTATACAAATCAAGCAACAAAAGAGTAACCCCTTTATATTGTACTTGCCTCTTAGACATTATGCCACACCGACTGAGCCAAAATTCACGTTATGCCACACAGATTAAGGCAAAATTTTGCCACATGGATTGAGCCAAAATACACACTATACCAAACAGATTAAGCAATAATGCACAATATGCTTCATAAACGGGTATTGCGCGCCAAAGGTGCGCATTAAAAATTACACCATAATGCCCATTACATGTTAAGCCACACACCATAATGTCCATTAAGTATTATGCCAAACACCATAATGCTTATTAAAAAATATGCTACATAAGTGCTGCTTACCTATATGCTCATTGCCAGGGGTTACATGCTCATTGCCATGTGGGATTGCATGCTCATTGCCAAGGGGGAATACATGCTTGCGGTAACTGGGGGACAGCCGCCGCCGGGCAGAAATGACAGCCATTGACAGCCGGGCAGAGAGCAGGGGGCTGCCCCGCTGTATTCAGAGCAATGCAGGTCCCGGCTATTTGAAATAATACCCCTTTCACACCAGAAAATGCAGGGATTTACCCGGGCTGGCCCCTATTACACCAGCCTAGTTCCTGCATTTTCTGGTGTGAGGAGAGAAAACTACCCCCCCCCCCCTTTTAAACTTTAGGGGTAGTTAACCAGCATTATCTTCGGAACCAACTGACCCATTTACATGTGGGTTTCGAATGATTTTCAAATGATTTTGGTCCTGTGAAACTGGGCCATTTGGTTCCAGAGAAATCTGTCCTCAAACAACATGAACAGCCATGAAAGGACATTTCAAACATGAAAAAATCGGTTTACCAGCAATATCTCTAGAACCAATGAACCCATATGGACCAACCTGGTATCAGATTGAAGGCCCAGCAATTTGAGTTAGACTGAGATCAACCTCGAGCTTCTGTGATGCCGTTGGAACCAGGTGGGGGTCGGAATTAGCAGGTCTCATGTTATCCTATGGGGAAAACGTTCCAGCTGTGCCTGGCGGTATCTCCGGTTCCCGGGGGGCTAGCAAAGCGGGGCCAGGCTTGTTGGAAAGCCCTGACCCTCAGCTATAAAATGGGCCTATTTAGAGAGTGGGCCTGGAGCTGTAGCTCCATCAGCCCCATTGTTAATCCGGCTCTGGGTGCGCGGCATCATGTGTAATGGGTACTATGGTACCATCAAGCAAGAACCCCCTAGCAATGAGCACGTAGGTAAGCAGCACTTATGTGGCAAATATGTAATGGGCATTACGGTTTGTTATATAGTACGTAATGGGCATCATGATGTGTGGCACAATGTGTAATGGGCATTATGGTGTGTGGCCTTATGTGTAATTGGCATTACAGCGTGTGGCTTTATGTGTAATGGGCATTACTGTGTACGTACCACACCCCTTTTGTGATGCCACACCTCCTTCCCGTGAGGCCACGCCCCCTTTTTGTCGCGCAAAGGTCTCACTGATGTTGTGTCTAGATCTGGGACCACCCATTACCATAACTCTAGATTCGCCTATGTTCATGCATTAATTGTGACGGTCACATTTATGGCCATCACACATTAACCTAACCCATTTTACACAAAACACACACACACACAAACACACACCACCACATGTTCAGCAACATGTATTCATTACCATTCACTTTATACCACACATAAAAATGCAATCACACATGTCTATACAGTATGTACCTATTTCACTTACCATAACACAATACACAAATATATTTGAAGAAAACACAGTCAATTACTAACTTATAACAAACATTTATTAAAAAAAAAAATAATAATTAAATAAATTAAGAAGGTTGCTGAGGTTGTCCACCTCCTGGGCCACCAGCAGTAAGTATTGGCACAAGCGCCGCTGCGTCCCTCGGACTGCCTTGTGGTCTTGTCTCTGGTAATCTGTTGGCATGGGAAATGGGGTTTCACATTACTCTTGGTATTGATTTACACATGTATTAATTTTTAGCATTTTAGCATTAAGTATTTGGAATTGACCCAGTAATTGGAACAACCCAAAACTCATATATACACCGGATTACAGAGGGTACTGCTGTCAACATGTAACTAACTACAATGATGGAGATACACACAGTTGTCTACTAATTATATGGCTTATGCCATAAATTAGCAATGTATGTTGGCAAAGCCGCCCTAGCCTTGTGCCTCTGTCAAACTGCACAACGCTTTGCAATAAGCAATGTACTGATAAGGTCCTAACATTTCACCACCTTGCCATTTACAATCTGCATCAACTATACAGTATGTCAATGTAATGGAGGTAAGGTGTGCCTTTCCTTGCACCTTTACTGCATTGATTCAATGCCAACCTTCAACAAGGGTATGAGTGGTATTTGTGGTAGACACTCAGTAGTCATTGGTGTGTGTGGGCCGCCACACACCAATAGCAATGTTGCTTGAATTGGAGGTGTGTGTGTTCAAGACAATGGTTGTTGTTTCATGGTGAGCACGTAGTGGACCATTTATGATGAATGCATTTCCAATTCAATCTGGTAGGAATATTACCACCAAGGATTGCATTAGGAAATTTCATCATTACCTAAGGATTTTTCATCCATGACAGTGCAGGGAAAGGCCTCCAAAAATAACCTGTCCCTGCGAAGAGCATATCCAGAAGCTTGGTGGGTGTGCGCATGTGTGGTTATGCGCTGACCCCTGCTGACCCACCACCACTTCAATCCCGAAGTCGTACCTTACAATGGCCTATTGAGATTTCAGAATGGCAATTGGCCAGGGATGTGAAGTTGGCCTACACAATGTTAATATATCGCCCTGGTTTACTAACTCCATACAAACCTTTGGGAGATTTTGGTGCTGGTGGTGAAGGGGGATAGCAACAGGGATCAGAGATTCATGCCGCGCACTCACATGGATACATTAGGGCCTAACGTAATATTTGTGGCTGAACCCAGAAAAATGGTGTTTAATGGGTTTTAGACACAAATATTGTGTGAACAATGGCCTCTAAAGTAACTTACATGGGTCATGTACAATACATACCAAATACAGCATTTCAAGTACGTGAGGCATATTGTGTACTCACCACTCTCCCCAACTTCTGCACCCATTCCTGCAGGCTGTGTAGCAGGTTGAGGGTAGTTGGGTTGTGGGAGAGGGGATTGGCTGGGGGAAGGGTTGGTGGGTGGTAAAGGCAGGGAGTGGGGATCAGGTAGGGGATTGGGTAAGGGATTGTGAGCTGGTAGGGGATTGTGAGCGGGTAGGGGATTGGGATTGTGTAGGGGATTGGGTTCGGGTAGGGGATCGGGATCAGGTAGGGGATTGGGATCAGGTAGGGGATTGGGATCAGGTAGGGGATTGGGAGTGGGTAGGGGATTGGGATGGGGTAGGAAATTGGGAGTGGATAGGGGATTGGGAGTGGATAGGGGATTGGGAGTGGATAGGGGATTGGGAGTGGATAGGGGATTGGGAGTGGATAGGGGATTAGGAGCGGATAGGGGATTAGGAGCGGATAGGGGATTAGGAGCAGGTAGGGGATTGGGAGTGGGCCTCCTCGTCCTCACCTGCTTCCTCCGGCTGGTGCTGTTCCAAACTGGTTCATTGTGTTGCTGTGTATGTTTGGAGAAATTTAAGATTTGGTGTTGTAGGTAGAATCCATGGACATTTGCATAAAAATAAAACATTATAGTTTTACTGCAGAAGTTATAAACCAATAGACATGACTCTTTTAAAATTATTATGCAGAGGTTAGTTGAAAATGTTTAAAAAAATAAAAAACAACCCCCCTCCCCACTCGCACTCACACTCAGTTTCCCTATACTAATCTCACACAAATGCTAACATTAGCCCTAACTTCGCCAAATAAGATCAAACGCATGCAAAAATTAGCCATAAACACCAATTATGTGATTAATGCAAACATACTCACAGCGTCTAATTCGGGGCCTCAGGTACTGGAGGAGGTCCGGCTGCCAACTCCCCAGGTCAGACCATCGCCGCTCCAATTGGGCGTTGGTCCTCCGCTCACCAGTGCGATTAATTATGCAGCTCCGGGCCGCAAGGTATGCCCGGCGCTTGTCTCTGTTGGATACATAGGGTCCAGCCCGCTCCCTGTGGTGCTGCCCTGAAGGAAGACATATTGGCAATGGCGCAGTAAACAAATGCAGGAACATATATTAATAATGCTGTTCTCTGATTGGTTGCTAACATTCTTATTTGGTATTAACTTTATTGATAATAGTTTATTGGACAGTATGTATGTGACATTTCTTTCACCATGGCGATGGGAACGGATTGCAATACTTACTCTATGCATATGTTTATGCACATAAATCTACGCATACACATTGGCATGTCTCCTGCATACATGATTTTATTGTTTACACTGCTGACCATACCTGACTAGCATGACCTGGCCTCCTTTGGCGCCGAGTGGGTGGAGCCGCAAGTTGCCCCTCTGCATACACCACAAACACCATTGCAGCTTCAGTTAACTAAATTAACAGAAAATAGTCACAAATCAAACAATGGAATAGTAATGTAGGCAATGCACCCAGAAAAAAAAAATCGTATAACCATACATACAGGTTTGGGGAGGCCTGTATCCTTTTTTTTTTATGTAACTGATTTCAAATGCTTTCAAACAATGGACACAACATGTAAGTTGCCACAGACCACTCTTGAACATATATGAAATAACCATGGATAACATTGCCAGCAGTTACTCAAGAACTTCATAAAATTTTACAGTACCAGCATAGATGTAATAAAATGTTGCTGGAATACTGTAACCTACACACCATTCAATAGGGTAACATGTGGCCAGCTACCATGCAATAAATTCACACAAAATATATGTCATACTTGCCTACTTTTGATTTCGCCTCTCCGGGAGAAGCCCGGAAAGGCAACACGTCAGGGGGGCGGGGGCAAGGCTGACATCACTTGGCCCTGCCCCCAATGCAAAAAAAAAAACGCTGTGATTTGCGGGCCGCAGAGAGGGGGCGGGGCTTAAATTATGTGAAATGCAGCAATTGTGTAATTTAAGACATGCCCCTCACCGCGGCCCCACGATTTATGGTGATTAAACCAGTGGGCAAGGGGGAAGCGGGGGCTATCTGCAGAAAGCGGGAGACTTGCCCACATTCCCGGGGGGGCCGAGAGAAGGACCCGATTTTCAAGAGGCTTCGGGCCATTCAGGGAGGGAGGGTAGGCAAGCCTGATATATGTGACAATGATGTTTGATTTGTCAGAAAAGGCCTTTCAAACAAATACAGAAACATGCAATAAGAATTAACTTTGAGACAGACATCATATCCAAACTTACCTTGCTAGATACCACTCTGCATATATTGGAACACAAGTACTTTGCAGGCATTCCCAGGGCTGGTGCAAGGTTTCTTGGCACCCTAGGCAAAAGTTATGCCTACTGCATCAGTGGCGAAAGCAGGGTTTTTTTCTGAGTACCCAACAGTTGCTCTGAGCCAGCAAGTGATTGGACGTGCACCTGAGCGGTAAACGAGCAGTGTCAGTGCGGCTGAGCCGACAGACACGCGAGTCCGTGTTTGATGACGTCAATCAATTTGTGGGTGGAGCGCGGGAATCGTGGCGGCTGTGGGTGTGCTTGTAGGTATGTATAAATACTGTGTTTGTTATGCATTATGTTATCTTGTCCTGAAGAAGCATATCATTAAAGCTTCGAAACGTTGACCACAAGAACGTGTATTCCTGATTTTTATTGAGCGTGTGCTGCCATCATCCAGATTGCTATTTGTTGCCCCCAGCACGGGGAGCTATTGGCTGACACCGCATCCTACACTACTGGAGGAGTGCTGCTTCACACCGGTCTCTCTCTCTCTATATATATATTATATATATTTACTTACAATTATTATTATTTATATACATTTGGTCTATCTATAATACTTTAACTGACCCGACATATACTGGGTCACCTAAGTGTCCATCTCCGTGCTTTGCTCCGCCCCTCTGGAGACCCCCTTCTGAAAATCCTGCGTTTACCCCTGCGCATTCACATGGAGATGTCCAGTGTTTTCATGGGTGCACCCACTGTTTTTGTGGGCATGCCCAGGAAACACTGGGCATCCCCATGCACCTGCCTGCCCTGATGATTGCAAGTCACTGAAGCCATTCGCACAGGGGGCTACACATGCGCATAATAGAGCATGCGCAGTCCCCAAAACATCGACATGGGGCCGAACAATAGATTTTGTGTCCTGATGACGGGCTAGTCCCGAAACACTGTTCACCCAGCAGTAAACAAGACCCAGAGTGAGACTTTCATCAGCAGCATAATATGTAGGGACCCTTTCTCCTTTAACCAGGCACCCGGGCAAGCTTCACTACTTACACACACAGCGGAGTGCAGGACTATTTTCGTGTGTGTGTGTATATATATATATATATATATATATATATATATATATATACATACATACACACAGATATATGTATGTAAAATCAAATGTCCTGTCACCCCCCAAAAAATGATTATATATATATAGCTTGGAGAAAATGGTCCGGCACTCCGCTCAATGGAGTAAATGTGCTCCGGTGCCAGCAGCCAGTATTGGATAATGGCTGTGTGGGGGTTTGCTGCGGCACAAACGGAGACGAGTCAGCTTTGCAAAAAAGATCAATTTACTGTGTAGGAGAGAGATAAAGACACCCGTGGGTGCTTACCTTAAATAGGAGAGGAAAGAGCCCTCCACCATTCGGCTGCTCCGATCGCTTTCCAGGAAGTGCGGGGTCAGGGGGGGAGTCGCGTCAGCGTGCTTCCGCCTCCCTCCCGTTGCACCACTCTGACTCGCCGGGTAACCAAGGTGATCCCTCCGGCGTCCCTTCGACGTCATCATTTGCAGTCAAACACCTAGCGTGAATAGAAAAAGTGTTTTGTGAAAACAGATACTGATATATATATATATATATATATATATATATATATATATATATATATATACACTGTATAATACATTTGTAATATGTCATAGAGTCTACAGTCCGATGCTGCAGGAGTTCCTCATTTGCAAGTGTAGCTGGCAAGCGGTCGACATGTCCCGTGTTGTCAATTTTCCTTGAAAACGTGGCACACGGGACCCCGAAACGTCGGCACAGAGATATGTGTTGTTACACAGTAAATTGATCTTTTTTGTAAAGCTGACTCGTCTCCGTTTGTGTCGCCGCAAACCTCCACACAGCCATTATATATATATATATATATATATATATATATATATATATATATATATATGTAGCGAGTAGTCGGCACTTGCTCTCTGCTGCAGCATGAAGGTGCCCGGAGAGAATAATGTCATATACAGTAGAACACCGGCACTCACTCCTTCCAGAAGAATTTCAAGGCTACTCAGAGGTGCATATTTGCAACGTTTCGGGCTTTTTTATTAAGCCCGTCGTCAGGCAGTACAGAATCAAATACACAATGTACAACACATACCTTTATACCAGTTGCATCCCCCGCTCTCGATCCGTCCAGGTCCCTGACTTCCGCCCTTCACAGGAAGCATGGGGCTTCAGACACTCCCACCTGCTCCCGGAGTGTGATGCGTCGTCATGGTTACCAGACTCGTCCGGCCGGGTTCTGCTGCATACAATACATACACCTGTGGACAATAGACAAAAAATGACACTATAATACATATTTACAATAATCGGAATGTAGGAACACATCTGAAACATACCACTGACTAACCAACTTCTCTTAACTGTATGAGCGATTAAAACCTGGTGTTCACAAAAACATACTCAGGTTCAGTTGCTCATTTAACCCCCTCGGATGCACTGTGTCTAGAATGTATATCCACTTGGATTCTAGACATAACAGTTTATTTCCCCTATCGCCACCCCTGTGGTCATCAGGAACATGATCTATGATCATATGCTTTAGACTGGATATAGAATGATGTTCTTTGAGAAAATGTTTGGCCACAGGTCGTTCATTACCCTTGCCACTTAGGGCTGCTCTTATAGCCAACCTGTGAAGTGCCATCCGTTCTTTGAAGGGTAGAATGGTTTTACCCACATAAGTCATGCCACACGGGCACTTAATCATGTAAACAACGTGTGAAGTGCTGCATGTTAGAGGATATCTTATAGTATATTTGGTGCTATTGTGTGGATGACGGAACACTTTTCCAGCTATCATATGGCTGCAAGTTGTGCAGCCAGAGCATTTATGGCAACCATTAGGCTTGATATTAATGCCTCTAGATCTATTAACATGCTCAGTGACATCTGATCTGATAACCCAATCTCTAATATTCTTGCCTCTTTTATAGCAAGATCGGATTTTGGTTCTTTTAAGGCATCTCAGGTCTTTGTCATTCTGAATAATCGGCCATAAATTATGTGTGATCTCTCTCACCTCTTTATGTGCCACATCGTAGTTGTGTACCCAATTAATCCCATCATCAGAATTGTCGCTTTTAACTTTAGGGACAAGTGTCTGTCGGGTTAAACTGTCAACATTGACTCTTGCTGTATTTAGAGTGTGATCTGCATAACCTCTTTTCTTAAATATCTCCATCATCTTCTGCATTTGTTCCTCCCCCTCACTTTCTTTACTGTTAATACGTTTAACTCTGAGTAATTGTGAGTATGGGAGACTGTCAAGAGTTGACCTGGGGTGAAAACTGTCGGCTCTGAGAAGGGTGTTTCTATCAGTGGGTTTACTGTATAGACTTGTCACTATCCTGTTATCCTCAATGCGTATATTGACATCGAGGAATGGTACGCTCTCTCTGCTCATTATGAATGTGAATTTAATTGGGCTTTCTCTGCTGTTAATATCTGACATGAGATTATGGAATTCATCATAGCTCCCAGTCCACAGAAGTAGCAGGTCATCGATAAAGCACCTATAGAACAGCACTCTGTCTCGAACATCTCTACCAAAAAACTAATTTCTCTCAATGACTGCCATGTATGCATTTGCATACGTTGGAGCGACGTGCGATCCCATCGCCACTCCCGTCAATTGAGCATAATATCCACCATTAAAGTAGAAGTAATTACGCTCAAGTATCATCTTCAGCAACTTAATGAAACAATCTATTTTGGGCCCTTTGTACAGGTCATTATCTGTTAACAATTCCTCCACAGCCTGCACACCATCGGTATGGGGTATGCTGGTGTAGAGTCTAGTTATATCCAGGGTTACCAACCTCACATTGGGTGGGAGCTCCCCAAGTTCCTGTAAACACACCAAAAGATCAGAAGTATCCCTGATGTAGGCAGTGGCGGATTCAGGGGGGGCACCCGGGCATGTGCCCCCCTGTCATTTAATTTTGTAGCTGAGAACCAGGGCTTTCCAACGAGCCCAGCCCCGTGTCTCTAGCCCCCCGGGAACCAGAGATATCGCCTGGCAAAGCTGTAACGTTTTTTCCCCATAGGATAATATGGGACCCGTCAATTCCGACCCCCACCCGATTCCGACAGCTGCCAGTTCCCCCCCCTGGCATCACAGAAGCTTGGGGTTGATCTCATTCAATTCCAAATCGCTAAACCTTCAATATGATATGTTTTTAGCGGGCGCTAATAGCTCTTTTCTCCAGATGCAGTCCTTTTAGTAAAAGTATAGTACAGGATTTGTAACGTCTGTGATGAATTTGGGCAAATAGCTTGGTGAATGATATTAGTGCACAGCAGCGTGTCTGTGATGAGTTTAAGCAAATAGCTTGATGACTGATAGTGGCGCACAGCGGCGCGTCTCTCACCTGCACACACTGTGCGTTGTTGTCACTGCCGATATGGAGTGTGAACGGGTTGTTGCGGAGGACGCCGTGTAGATGTTTGAAGCTGGCATGTCACTCACCCATGTGGTTGGTACGGATGGCTAGCGCTGCTCTCACCTGCGCTGCCGTAGTCTCCTGACGGCTCTTGGAAGCGTGATGACCTGGGACCTGCTCCGTTTTCTCCCAATTGAGATGGTGCTGGTATTGTTGTGCACGGGAGACTTACAGATCCTGGATATCAGTGTCTTGGCAAATATCTCCAAAAAGGGCTGTTAGCTGGGTAAACCTCTAACGCGTTTCGCCCTATCAGAGGGCTTTTTCAAATAGTGATTTTAGTTTGCTTTGTGTGGCTTCTTATACCCAGCTACAAATTGTTTTTTTGTTTCCATTGGATAGACTATAATGCCTCATAGTTTTAACCTCTTCCATGCTTATTATTTAAATTCCACAAGGCTCTCTATATAAATTGCATATTTGTAAAACATCATATATTTTACATATAAAGAATATATACAAACAAAAATATATATACACATAATAAAGGTACTTATGTATTATCTGGGCTCCCATGATAAATGCACCCATTTTTTCATACCCCTACTATCCAACTACGCATGGAGTTGATTTTATATAGTGTGGCGAGCGCAGCGAGCCACCGTGCCCGAAGCGTGGCGAGGGGACGCGGTCTCATAAGAAAAACGGGAGCCCGGATATTACATAAGTACCATAATAAATAACAAAATAAATAATAAAAACTGCTCGCCGCGTTCTGGAGCCTCGCCGGCTCCAGTATTCAACGAGTCAGGGGCTCGCTGCCCCTGACCGGCGAATTTTAACTCCTGCGGTGAATGCCGCAGGGAGCCTGAGGACGGCAGCAGGCAGGGAGATTGAAGTCTCCCTGCCTGCCCCAGAACATTTGTGGGTGGGAGGTGGGCTCCCCGGGTGCCAGGCAGCACAGGCTGCTCCCCGGGGGTGCCAGCAGGGGACCGGGTATATTCACTACACCCGATCATGCATATGTAATGATCGGGTGAAGTGAATATATGAATATCTAATGAGCGGCTCGGCTCCGGCCCCCTGCTGGCTGGTCTGTGTAAAAAAAATATATATTAATTTTTTAAATTAAATATATATTCATGTGCTTACAGCACATGAATAAAAATAGCATGCCCCTCATCAGAATAAAATTCCTGATTTTTTGACACCAAATGTAAAAAACAAAACACTTTATTTTAAAAGTTCACATTCCACTTCACCATAAAAAGATAGCAATTGCTACTCGGTGAATCATGGCGAAAAAAACCTTGAAATGTATTCGCCATCTGGTCATTGAATAGGGTGATTCACCGTTTTAGTCAAAAATTCGCCTTACAGCACAAAATCGCCATAAAAACCTGGCGAATCAGCCTCATTGAATACCGCCCATTATCTCTTTATTTTCCACATTCTATTTAGCTTACTCGTTGGTTTTTATTATTTCATTTTTCACTTGTAGCTTTCACCTCATTCTAAAGTAATATTTTAGTTTCATTGTACATAGTCATGTAAATCCTTATAAAAACCGCAGAATTATATATTAAAAAAGTCTTTACATACATACTTTCAAAATATACATATATATACATAATTTTGGACTTTTGTATTTTTATTTTTATTTTCTATTGTTAATTTCCAATGCACAGTTTTTTTTATTTATTTATATTTTATGTACAGCTTGTTTATGTATAAATAAAATGCTTATATTCCACTTCAGGGATATACACAGGCCGCTTCAGGTCTGTGCCTCTCCACGCTGAAGTGCCACTCTGCAGCAAAGATGAGGCCAGATTCGGGAGTCACAGTGCTCCCCCGTCTTGCAATCCGCGACCCCTAACAAGTGGATATTAACTTTATCCATTTGTTTTTTTTTGTTTTCAATTGGATCTGTTTGTGCACTGGTACACGTGGGAGAACTGCAGCTAAAATATAGACCCATCATACTTGTATATATATATATATATATATATATATATATATATATATATATATATATATATATATATATATATATATATATATATAGAACTGAGGGTATAGCGGCACTCCAAAGGACTTAGCTGAAATGAGGCTCACAAGGCACACAGGGTTTCCGACGTTTCAGATTTTACTCCGTTTTCAAGGAAAAGAACAATGATAATACAAAAAACACTCACCTAAATAGGCTCACACCAAACACAAAGTGGCAGCTCACCAGCAGCGTCTGCCGCACGCACCGTTCACTTCCTGTTTTAGTAAGTCACGTGATGGAGACGTCACCGCACTCTCACATCCGGAATCCTGAGCAGGCATTTCGGTTGCTGGGCAACCATGACGCGCTGGGATCTGTAACAGATACACAAATACTGTAAAAACACAACACAAACCAAGTGCAAAGCGTTTCAGAAGTGACACAGAGGGAAGACATGTAAAGGCTTATTCACAGCAGAGGAAGCTAATAAGAGAAATCTGCTGGTAGAATTTAGAGGAAGACATTAAATGATATTTGCTCATTCAGTCCTTTGGGGGACACCGTCTGGAGTTTATATATCCAGCGGGTCTCCAGCTGTAAAAGATGACGATTTCTATCCCCACCACGGAGATTTTCGGGTACATGATCAATCAAAGTATATCTCAAACTGGAGAGGTTGTGTTTTAGTAATGCAAAATGTTTTGCAACGGGTTGTTCATTGGGTTTATTAATCAGCGCTGCCCGGATCGCAGACCGATGCTGTGCAATTCGTTCCCGGAATGTCCGGATAGTCTTCCCGATATAACAAATCCCAATACACCTATCCTATATTGCCTGCCCAAGGTTCACAAGAACCTTATGCATCCTCCCGGTCGGCCGATTATTTCGGCACGGGAGTCGCTGTACAGTCCAGTATCCAGCTTTCTGGATTTCTTCCTGCAACCCTGCATTAAAAACACTGTAAGCTATCTGCAAGACACCACCGATCTTCTCCAGGCCCTGTCCACTCTGGGCAACTTACCTCCGGAGATGTGGCTGATTACGCTGGATATATGCAGCCTATATACCAGCATCCCACATGATGGGGGGCTGATGGCTGTACGTAAATTGCTTACAGACAACCCACATTACCTTGGTCCGCCAGTTGACCTCTTCATACAATTGCTGTCTCTGACACTCAATCGTAACTTTTTTATCTTTAACAAGAAATTCTATCAGCAGTGCTCTGGTTGTGCGATGTGGTCCCCTGTGGCCCCATCGTACGCCAATGCCTACATGGCCGATTTAGAACAATCCTTGTTCTTTAACACTAATGTCGCACCATCGATATTCTTCTATCGAAGATTTATCGACGATGTCTTGCTGTTCTGGAGTGGCCCCCAAGACCTTTTCATGTCCACCATTGAAACAATTAATCAGATGGACTGTCCTATCAAATTTACATTCTGCATGAGTCAGACTTCCGTCAATTATTTAGACGTTTGCATACAGGTCACTAATGGGGCCATCGAGACGTCCATTTTCTCGAAAAGCACTGACAGAAATACCCTTCTCCAAGCACAGAGCCACCACCCTCCAGCACTGAAACGGGGGCTCCCGTTCTCTCAGCTACTCCGCGTTAAACGCATTACCAGCTCCCCTGTGATCCTAGAACGTGATTTGGACATGATGTCAACAAAGTTCAAACAGAGGGGATATGCAGAGACTACCTTGTCTAAAGCCAGGGAGAGAATCAATGGACTGTCGCGTGCGAGTACATTACAAAGGACCAAATCCGATTCCAAGATCCAAGACAGACTAGGATGGGTTAGATCCTTCTATACGGGGGATGCCCCCATCTCGTCGACATCAAAAATGTTATGGCCAATGATCCAGAGCGACAAAGACTTGTCCAAACTTAAGAACACCCACCTGATGCCGATCTACACCAGAGGTCGCAATATCAGAGATTGGCTTGTCAGGACAGATCTGTCAACCAGATTACCAGTCGGCACCATGAAGAGACCCGGGGGGTGCTATAAGTGCACTGGGTGCACCACCTGTAACGCAATGATCAGCACCAAAACCTTTTTACATCCCCATTCTGGAGTGAAATTTAAGATCCATCATGCTCTTTCGTGCATGAGCACGCATGTTGTCTACATGTTGAAATGTCCCTGCGGGCTTTGTTATATCGGGAGGACTATCCGGACATTCCGGGAATGAATTGCACAGCATCGGTCTGCGATCCGGGCAGCGCTGATTAATAAACCCAATGAACAACCCGTTGCAAAACATTTTGCATTACTAAAACACAACCTCTCCAGTTTGAGATATACTTTGATTGATCATGTACCCGAAAATCTCCGTGGTGGGGATAGAAATCGTCATCTTTTACAGCTGGAGACCCGCTGGATATATAAACTCCAGACGGTGTCCCCCAAAGGACTGAATGAGCAAATATCATTTAATGTCTTCCTCTAAATTCTACCAGCAGATTTCTCTTATTAGCTTCCTCTGCTGTGAATAAGCCTTTACATGTCTTCCCTCTGTGTCACTTCTGAAACGCTTTGCACTTGGTTTGTGTTGTGTTTTTACAGTATTTGTGTATCTGTTACAGATCCCAGCGCGTCATGGTTGCCCAGCAACCGAAATGCCTGCTCAGGATTCCGGATGTGAGAGTGCGGTGTTGTCTCCATCACGTGACTTACTGAAACAGGAAGTGAACGGTGCGTGCGGCAGACGCTGCTGGTGAGCTGCCACTTTGTGTTTGGTGTGAGCCTATTTAGGTGAGTGTTTTTTGTATTATCATTGTTCTTTTCCTTGAAAACGGAGTAAAATCTGAAACGTCGGAAACCCTGTGTGCCTTGTGAGCCTCATTTCAGCTAAGTCCTTTGGAGTGCCGCTATACCCTCAGTTCTATCTATACCCCTCGAGCAGTTAGCACCCAGGCAGTTGTACCAGCGTGAATCTTGGAGTGCCAGTATCCGTGTATATATATATATATATATATATATATATATATACGTGTGGTGACGGCGGCACTCAGTCAGAAAGAAGAGACAGGAGACCTGATGACTTCCAACGTTTCGAGATCTAGCGATCTCTTTATCAAGGTGCAAAGAACATATATATATCCAAGGGAAAGACCGGCACCCAGGACTTATACTGAGTCCAGATGGGTAGCTTGCCCTGGTGCCACCCTAAGGGCTTCGCAGCCCGTGAAGACACAAATTGGAGAAAGAAGGGCACTCAGGGACTAGATGCTGGTGAACGTAGGACAAATTTATTGCCTGGTGGTCTACGTTTCGGGGTCTCCCCCGTCGTTAGGACAATACAACAATATTGTTTTGTCCTGACAACGGGGGAGACCCTTAAACGTAGACCACCAGGCAATAAATTTGTCCTACGTTCACCAGCATCTAGTCCCTGAGTGCCCTACTTTCTCCAATTTGTATATATATATTTATATATATATATACACAAAAAATTATTTGCATATATATATATATATATATATTCAATCCAAATGAAGGCACTCCACACAGTTTTCATGCAGTATTAAAAAGCTGTATTGAAATGCTCCATAACGCCAAGTACTTTCGGAGCCTTCCGCTCCTTCATCAGGGCTTGGGCAACAGCAATTACAAATCTCCCCAACAGGAGATATACACAAAAAATTATTTGCATATATATATATATATATATATATATATATATATATAAAAATATAGTATGGACCTCGTTTTGCGCTAACAATAATCTGCCGCTGCTCCGATAGGACTCCCCTGTTAGTGGGAGTCAAACAAGAGATTTAGAAAAGGGGGGGTTCTATTGGAGAGCGCTGATTGGTGTACCACCTAGTTATTTCAATGTAACATACAATACTGATACAATTATTTATAATGACAGTTGATCCTTGTCACTTTTCCGAATGAGACGTGCCAGTCTGTTCAAGGTATAAAAAAGTTCTTTATTGAAACCCAACGCGTTTCGTCAGAACGACTTCATCAGGGGTAAAAACAATAAGATTCTCAAGTATTTGGTTTTGTCAACTTTTAGTACTCGTACAAGATAAAATCCATATATGGGGTTTGGGCCAATCTACAGGCTTAATGATAAGATGTAGGTGTAGATCCACGAATATTATAGGAGTTTTAGGTCCCTATTAGGAATGGTTCAGGGGGCAGCTTCCGTAAATTTTAGATGATATCAGGTCTATTGGAGGTACTGGTTGTGATCCAGTAGTATATGACTCCGTTATGTAAACGCAGGATCGATTATAAGGTGCATTAACGTGCAGAATTCTTGTGGTCCAGTATGGATGGATATGGTCCTTTAATTGTAGGGTCACTCCATTTCAATATGTGTGATGGGAAGAAGGCTCCACCAGCCTTACATAGATAAGATACAACAAATGTCAGGAAATGTAGAAACTCAATCGTATTGATGTAGGATAATTAATTCCCACCAGACAGAGGGAGCACTTGTTATTCACAGAAATTCTCCACAATGTAGCACTTTACAGGAGCTCCTTCACTGGCTGGTAGTCTACCAGCCAGTGAAGGAGCTCCTGTAAAGTGCTACATTGTGGAGAATTTCTGTGAATAACAAGTGCTCCCTCTGTCTGGTGGGAATTAATTATCCTACATCAATACGATTGAGTTTCTACATTTCCTGACATTTGTTGTATCTTATCTATGTAAGGCTGGTGGAGCCTTCTTCCCATCACACATATTGAAATGGAGTGACCCTACAATTAAAGGACCATATCCATCCATACTGGACCACAAGAATTCTGCACGTTAATGCACCTTATAATCGATCCTGCGTTTACATAACGGAGTCATATACTACTGGATCACAACCAGTACCTCCAATAGACCTGATATCATCTAAAATTTACGGAAGCTGCCCCCTGAACCATTCCTAATAGGGACCTAAAACTCCTATAATATTCGTGGATCTACACCTACATCTTATCATTAAGCCTGTAGATTGGCCCAAACCCCATATATGGATTTTATCTTGTACGAGTACTAAAAGTTGACAAAACCAAATACTTGAGAATCTTATTGTTTTTACCCCTGATGAAGTCGTTCTGACGAAACGCGTTGGGTTTCAATAAAGAACTTTTTTATACCTTGAACAGACTGGCACGTCTCATTCGGAAAAGTGACAAGGATCAACTGTCATTATAAATAATTGTATCAGTATTGTATGTTACATTGAAATAACTAGGTGGTACACCAATCAGCGCTCTCCAATAGAACCCCCCCTTTTCTATATATATATATATATATATATATATATATATATATATATATATATATATATATTTATTGATTTTCTAATTAGCGCCCAATCCACCACTAATAATTTAGTGGTTCCTGCTGTGTGTCCAAATTTAAGTGTATTTAGACTGGGCAGCTCAAATATATTCTATATTATATTACTAAAAACTGATATTAGCACCATGGCTGAATTCACATGTTTTAGTAAAAGATTATCAAGAAGAGAACAATATATGCAACTTGATAACTGTGAAATTGAAATGAACACTGACTCCCCAGAAAGTAAGATAATAAAAGATTTTAATAAACTAGAGAATCTGTTGAAAGACGAAATGAGGCACTGGTGGGACAGTGTATCCCTTAAAAAATATGTGAAAAATAAACAAGAGGCCTGCGAATATTTAAGGCATTATCTATACAGGATGATTCACTTTTGGATGCCAATTGGCACAAAATTCTAGATGATTGCTCATTCCAACTAATGGAGCTACTTATTAAATATAGAGAGAAAAAGGGGGAGGATATCACAGTAAAAATTGAAGAAACTAAAAAATCTTTATTAATATACAAAGAATCCCCAACCTTTAAAGAGAAAGACTCTTTGACAAATAAGAGAGTAGAACCATTTGAAAAATAACTAGTGGAAAACAAAAAATGCATGTAGTGCAGCCTAAACATCGATAGTTGCCTGGCTTTTTACTTAAGAAGTGCGTGGGTGCTGTTGTTGAAGGTTGGACCACATTAGTTTTCATCACCCAGTCCTTGACATTGCTGTCTCTTCTGTAACACGGTGTGAGCGCCGCATTTCTGAGAAGTGGTATGTCGGCATCCCTGTTGATTAGGGGCCAAAATGACTTGGCTGCGCGTGTTATATGATGCCGGGTTGTAATCCATGATAAATATGGATTTGTTGTCTCGTTGTGGTGGTCTGTGTGAATGATTTATTTGGAATTGCCATTTGGTGAAGAAGAGGTTGCTTTCAACGTCCATCATGAAGGTGTTCGCGTACGTGGGGGCCACACACGCCCCCATCGCACACCCTTGTAATTGTATATCAATTTCTTTATTGAACACATAGTATACCATGTTTAACTGTTGCACACCGCCGTCCGGGAGTCCCTGCACCCGGACGGACGGCGGATGCGGCATCCACTGACGCGGCGGGGGACGTTGCCGGGCAGCGTCCCAAGCCTCACTCTGAACTTCCGCCCGGCGGCCGGGAGCGCGCGCGCCTGACTGACGTCAGAATTTTAAATAAATAGCCGGCGTCTGCTGGGCACAGACGCCGGTTATAGCTTTTTGCTTCTGTAAGCACACTGCTTGTGCCTTCCGGTCCCCTAGGTCTTCGGTCCTCGGTTTCCTGGCTGAAGTACTCTGCTTCAGTCTTCCAGGTGTAACCAGCCTGTCTGTCAGTTATTCCAGCGGTGATCATTTCCAGTCTTCTCCTGGACTTCTCAGCTGCGTTCCATTCTCAGCCTGTGAGCCTGCATCGGACCCACAGTCTCCATCTTCCGTGGGTCATGTAAGTGCTCCAGTAGAGCCCTGGTCTTTTCCTTCCCTGGTCCGCTGGCCCTCCGTGGCTTTGCCCCTCCGTGGGATAATCATTTGTGTCCTTTCTTGTGTCTCTTTATCCCCTTTATTCTCTTAAGTATATATTCCCTTGCCCCTGTATGTCATTAGAATTCTGTTTAGGCAGGAGTATCACTTCTTCCTCCAGATTCCTGCTTTGGGGAGTCACGGCCCCTCTGGTGTGTATTGTTGGAGACTCCCTTCCATCAGCTGGTGTCTGTGACTAGGTCGCGCCCCAGTCTTGGCCTGGTGCCGGCAGTTATGGGCCTTTCCCCAGTTAGGTCCATTAGTTAGCTGGTCCTCTTGGGTTACCCCGTGGCGATCGCTTTCCCCTTGTCATTACATAAGACCTGGCTGCATCGGGGTCGGAGCGGGCCTAACTCGCTCCTTCGGACGCGGCGGCCCCAGATGAAGCCTAGCTCTGCAGGGGTTTGCCATCTGCCTAGGGGACTCAACAGAGTGAGCGTAGTACCCGCTGTGGCCATCCTAACTGGCGGTCCCGGCCACGGGCTCACGCCTGATCACCTTGTCTTCTGGAACCAGCTATTGTCTCCTGCGCCCAGGCCAGGGCATCGTAACATTATAACCGGCCAGAATAAGACAGATTACATTAGTCTGATAACTTTGTGGGGTGATTTATTTTGTGATCTTGTATTATGAGTACCACTCCCTAGACTTTTTCTGATCAGCTTCAAGGGCTTACTCAGATGGTGCGGGAATTATCTTTGAAAGTAGCTTCCCAAGAGCAAAGAATGCGGCCCCCAGAGCCAGGGGGTTCAGACCCCAAAATGAACTCTGGGGATCGCAAAACTTTTTTTAATTTTCGAGAGAGCTGCAAGTTGTATTTTCGGCTCAAAGCACGCTCCTTCACGTCCGAGGCCCAGCGTATTGGACTTGTAATATCGTTGCTCCAGGGTGACCCCCAGACCTGGGCCTTTGGTCTGCCTTGGGACAGCCCAGCTCTGTCCTCGTTAGACAATTTCTTTAGTTCTCTTGGGTTATTGTATGATAATCCCGACCGTGAAGCCTCAGCAGAGACTCATCTTAGGGCCCTCAAGCAAGGGAAAGACCCAGCTGAGGCTTATTATTACTGAGTTCCGCCGATGGGCAAATGATTGCGGATGGAACGATCCTGCATTACGCAGTCAATTTCGTTGCGGTCTGGCTGACAAAATTAAAGATTGCCTTATTCAATACCCGGCACCAAAAACTCTGGACAAATTAAAATTGACCGTCGCCTCCGTGAGCGGAGGTCGGAACGGGGCTCTCTCACTCGGGTGGTTCCCTATGTTCCGGTGACCCCTGAGGAAAGCGAGGAGCCTATGCAACTCTGGGCAGCTCGCATTTCCCCGGAAGAAAGGGCTCGCCGACTGAGCTCAGGTCTTTGCTTATACTGTGGCTGTAAGGGTCACATTTTGAGAAATTGTCCCAATAGGCCAGTAAAAGGCCGGGCCAAGTGAACGAAGAGAGGGTTCACTTTGGCCATCAGCTATTTTCCTCTCTAGATTCATTATTAGTACCGGGGTGTATTTATTTTCAGGGATGTAATTTTTCAGGGTCTGTGTTCATCGACAGTGGCGCGGCCGGTAATTTCCTAGACTCTGCCCTCGCCCAGAGTTTGGGGATTCTTCAACTCCAGCTTCCTATCCCCATTACCCTACGGGGTTTAGATGGTTGGGTGCTATCCAATGGGGCCATCACATTTCAGACTCCTCCCGTACGGTTGACCGTTGGTCTTTTTCACCAGGAGGAGATTACCTTCCTTATAACCTCATGTCCTTTGGTGCCCATCGTGTTGGGTTTCCCCTGGTTGAAGAGACACAATCCCATCATTGATTGGCGTCTGGGGGAGATTACCCATTGGAATCCCAATTGTCAGCAAAAGTGCCTTCATATTTCACTCCCGGTAAAATCCACCTCTTTAGCAGGGGTTCCCGTTCCTTACCAGGATTTTTCAGATGTCTTTTCTAAGGGTAAGGCCGACAGTTTGACTCCACACCGGCCATACGACTGTGCCATCCAGTTAGTCCCTAACGCGCCATTGCCCAAGTGCAGGCTTTATGCATTGTCTCTCCCAGAGACAAAGGCTATGGATGAGTACATCTAAGAAAGTCTTTCCAAGGGGTTTATTCGGCCCTCTAAATCCCCGCTCAGTGCCGGCTTCTTTTTTGTGGAAAAAAAAGATGGTTCTTTGAGGCCTTGCATAGACTTCCGTGCCCTCAATAAAAATACGGTGAAGAACACCTATCCCCTTCCTTTAATTACGGTTCTGTTTGACCAACTACGATCCGCTACCATTTTCTCCAAAAAAGATCTAAGGGGGGCCTATAACCTCATAAGAATCCAGGAAGGGGACAAATGGAAGACGGCGTTCAGTACTCAAACAGGGCACTATGAGTACCTGGTAATGCCGTTTGGTCTCTCCAATGCCCCAGCCGTTTTGCAGGATTTCATCAATGATGTCCTTCGGGAATTCTTGGGCAAGTTTGTAGTTGTCTATTTAGACGATATTTAAATTTTTTCCCGAGACTTGGACTCGCATAGGGCACAAGTGCGCCAGGTGCTGCAGAAATTGCGGGAAAACCAGTTATTTGCGAAACTAGAAAAATGCGAATTTGAGGTGACCCAGGTATCTTTTTTAGGATATATAATTTCTTCTCAAGGGTTCCAAATGGACCCCAAGAAATGACAAGCCATTTTGGATTGGGTTCGGCCCACCAATTTAAAAGCAGTCCAGCGATTCCTTGGGTTCGCCATTTATTATCGGCGTTTTATTCATGCCTTTTCATCTATTGTGGCACCCTTGGTGGCTCTGACCAAAAAAGGGGCGGATCCATCGGCATGGAGTCCTCAGGTAGAACAGGCTTTTAAGACCTTGAAGCAGGCCTTCATTTCGGCTCCAGTTCTTAAGCACCCCAACCCCGATCTGCCATTTGTGGTAGAAGTCGACGCCTCCGAAGTAGGGGCCGGGGCGGTTCTCTCTCAGAGAGATCCCGAGTCTTTACAATTTCACCCCTGTGCCTACATGTCCAGAAAATTTTCTCAGGCAGAGTCCAATTATGATGTGGGCAACAGGGAATTACTCGCCATCAAGTGGGCCTTTGACGAAAGGCGACAGTGGCTGGAGGGAGCTGTCCATCAGATTCTTGTCTTGACTGATCATAAGAACCTGCAATACATTGAGTCGGCCAAAAGACTGAACGCTCGCCAAGCCCGGTGGGCCCTCTTCTTTATGCGGTTTAATTTCATTATTTCATATATACCTGGATCAAAAAACATCAGGGCAGACGCTCTTTCCAGATGTTTCATTCCTCAACAGGAGAGTGGAATCAAGTCAGGGCCCATCGTTCCTACATCCTGTATTCATGCCGGAGTGAGTCAGACCTTGGAGGGTCTTCTCCGGCAAGCTCAGGGGCAAGCTCCAGCCCAAACTCCGGAGAATAGATTGTTCGTTCCCCCTTCATTAAGACGCAGAGTTTTGGCAGAATGCCATGACTCTAAGATTTCTGGTCACCCAGGAGTATATAAGACTCTTGCTCTGTTATCCCGTGTGGTCT
Source organism: Crinia signifera (assembly GCF_055691185.1). Lineage (NCBI taxonomy): Eukaryota > Metazoa > Chordata > Amphibia > Anura > Myobatrachidae > Crinia > Crinia signifera. The sequence continues at coordinate 274,457,634 of NC_139222.1, forward strand.
GGTGGCCAGGGATGGCCAGGGACAACAAGGATTTTGTGTTGTCTTGTCCGGAGTGTGCCCGACATAAGGTTCCACGTTCTCGACCATTAGGAGAATTGTTGCCCCTGTCCGTTCCAGGCAGGCCTTGGTCCCATTTGGTCATGGATTTTATTGTGGGTCTTCCACTCTCATCCCACTGTCAAGTCATTTGGGTTGTCGTCGATAGATTTTCCAAGTTGGCACACTTCGTGGCCTTAAGACAATTACCCTCGGCTAAAGAACTGGCCACGCAATTCCTTCAGCACATTTTTCGTTTGCACACATTTCCCAGTGATATCGTGTATGACCGTGGTCCACAGTTTGTGGCACAGTTCTGGAGAATGTTCTGTGCAGCCTTAAAGGTAAAGATCAGCCTCACATCTGCGTTTCATCCACAGGCCAATGGGCAAACAGAGCGTCTCAATCAGTCTCTCAAACAGTATTTGAGGGTCTTTGTTTCCAAACTGCAAAATGATTGGGTCAGTTTCCTACCGTTAGCCGAATTTGCGTATAATAACGCACATCATTCGGCCTCTAAGACTTCGCCCTTTTTTGCCGTCTACGGATTCCATCCACGGGCTAACTCTTTGGGACCTGATGCCCCTGGGTCTTCTTCAGCAGCTGCCTCTCGACTCAGAGTCATATGGAAGAAAGTCCATTTGGCCCTTAAAGAAGCCTCTTTCAGAGAGAAGGTATTTTCTGAAAAATCCAGACGGCCTTGCCGTTTTAAGGTTGGTGACTGGGTGTGGCTATCCACCCGTAATATTAAGCTTCACCAACCTTCGGCGAGGTTGGGGCCTCGGTTCATTGGTCCTTTTCGGATTGTCAGGAGGGTTAATCCGGTAGCATTCCGTCTTGCTCTACCTAAGTCCCTCAAAATTGCGAGTACCTTCCATGCTTCACTTCTTAAGCCAATTAGGAGTGGCTCTGCCCCAGTGATGGTGCAGGGGCAACAGGAATTCCATGTGGAAAAAATCCTCGATTCCAGACTAGTGAGAGGTTCGTTGCAGTTTCTGGTACAATGGAGGGGATTCGGTCCCGAAGAGAAGTCTTGGGTTTCCGATGGAGACTTGCATTCGCCCAACCTAAGAAGGGTCTTCTTTCAACAATTCCCAGATAAACCTGGTGGGAAAGGGTTGTAAACCCTTCCTCAAGGGGGGGTACTGTTGCACGCCGCCGTCCGGGAGTCCCTGCACCCGGACGAACGGCGGATGCGGCATCCACTGACGCGGCGGGGGGACGTTGCCGGGCAGCGTCCCAAGCCTCACTCTGAGGCTAAGCATCGGGGCGTTGCTAGGCAACGTCCCCGAACTTCCGCCTGGCGGCCGGGAGCGCGCGCTCCTGACTGACGTCAGAATTTTAAATAAATAGCCGGCGTCTGCTGGGCACAGACGCCGGTTATAGCTTTTTGCTTCTGTAAGCACACTGCTTGTGCCTTCCGGTCCCCTAGGTCTTCGGTCCTCGGTTTCCTGGCTGAAGTACTCTGCTTCAGTCTTCCAGGTGTAACCAGCCTGTCTGTCAGTTATTCCAGCGGTGATCATTTCCAGTCTTCTCCTGGACTTCTCAGCTGCGTTCCATTCTCAGCCTGTGAGCCTGCATCGGACCCACAGTCTCCATCTTTCGTGGGTCATGTAAGTGCTCCAGTAGAGCCCTGGTCTTTTCCTTCCCTGGTCCGCTGGCCTTCCGTGGCTTTGCCCCTCCGTGGGATAATCATTTGTGTCCTCTATTGTGTCTCTTTATCCCCTTTATTCTCTTCAGTATATATTCCCTTGCCCCTGTATGTCATTAGAATTCTGTTTAGGCAGGAGTATCACTTCTTCCTCCAGATTCCTGCTTTGGGGAGTCACGGTCCCTCTGGTGTGTATTGTTGGAGACTCCCTTCCATCAGCTGGTGTCTGCGACTAGGTCGCACCCCCGTCTTGGCCTGGTGCCGGCAGTTAGGGGCCTTTCCCCAGTTAGGTCCATTAGTTAGCTGGTCCTCTTGGGTTACCCTGTGGCGATCGCTTTCCCCTTGTCATTACATAAGACCTGGCTGCATCGGGGTTGGAGCGGGCCTAACTCGCTCCTTCAGACGCGGCGGCCCCAGGTGAAGCCTAGCTCTGCAGGGGTTTGCCATCTGCCTCGGGGACTCAACAGAGTGAGTGTAGTACCCGCTGTGGCCGTCCTAACCGGCGGTCCCGGCTACGGGCTCACGCCTGATCACCTTGTCTTCTGGAACCAGCTATTGTCTCCTGCGCCCAGGCCAGGGCATCGTAACATTAACAGGTCCAGGAACAGATCAGGGTCAGGGCCTTTGTACAGCCTATTGTTGGTTGACTGGTATGCTAGTGTAAAGGTTGACAATGTCGATGGTACATAATAAGTATTAATCTTTTGTAAAATCGATTTTGTTGAGTTCTGTTAAAAACATGCTAGTGTCAGGCCTCATGCCTCTGGCGGCTATTATGGGTCTACCGGGTGGCTTAATTAATCTTTTATGGATTTTGGATACCAAATACAACACTGGAATGGTTGGTGATGTATTCATTAATGACTGGTGTGTTCTTTCTGTAATTGCTCCAGTGTTGACTCCTCGTTTTAGTATTGTGTCCAATTCTACAATAAATTGGTCGGTGGGATCCACTGTCAATCTCTTATAGACTTGGCTGTCCTGAAGTTGGTTGTTAGCCTCTTCAATGTAGTCCTTGGTGTTGAGGACCACAATTCCGCCCCCCCTTATCAGCAGGGCAGATGACTATGTTATCATATTTGGATAACGTCCTTAATGCCTTGTGTTCCTTATCTGTAAGATTTTTACGGGTGTCTTTGAAGTTTTGGGCTTCTTTTTCTGAGACACTGGTCATGATAGAAGAGAAGGATTTTATGGCATGATTAGTTGTAGGTGGGTCAAACAATACTTTAGATTTTAGAACTGGAGTATTGAGAAGAGTATCTCTGTTAGTGATGGCCTCTTGCTTGCCAAAGAACTCTTTTAACCTGAGTATCCGGTTAAATCGATGTAGATCAATTTTAAATTGAAACGGATTATATTTCGCTACCGGTACAAAATTGAGTCCCTTCATAAGTACCGCTTGCTCTGAATCTGTAAGGGACCTGTCAGATAGGTTATAGATTATTTTCTGTTGGTTGTTTTGGTACTTGTGTAGTTTCACGGTGCCACCGCACGCACAGTGAAACTTTGAAACTTGGCAGTCTGCCAGACTCTGTGTTTACTGTGCGCGTGCCGCTCTAGCTGTTTTCAGCGCAGCGCGTGGCTGCTTTCCTTATGTAAGCTACGTTATCAGCATAGTGCTGGGCAGCAGCAGTGCACCCAGTGCTGACAGGTCACTGTGGTACTTGTAGTTCCACAGTGAAATAGGCAGTCCTGCGCACCGTTGACAACCCGGCAATTTAGACTCCTCCGGCAATTTAGAAGTCTAGATTTAGACGTCTAAATCCAGACTCCCTGCAAACCGCTAAGATGGGGGCATCTAAATTTAGACAGTAAAGCCTCTAAATTTAGTAGGGTCTAGGTGTACACTATTAAACCTGTTCACAATAACAATAGTCGACATAACAGCTGTCAACCTTGTTAATTCCACTATCCATGCCAACCCGAAGCGCGGCAAACGCAGCGACCCCGCGAGGGGCGGCGGTACGCGTCCTACGACCTTTTCATAACCCCACTATCCACGTCGGCGTGGAGTTGATCTTATAAAGTGTGGCGAGCGCAGGGAGCCACCAAGCCCGAAGCGCGGCGAGCGCAGCGAGGGGACCCGGATACCTGTGAAGCCCGCGAGGGGACACAGATACCTCTGAAGGTATCCGCATCCCCTCGCGGGCTTCACAGTTATCCGCGTCCCCTCGCGGGGCTCGCTGTGCTCGCCACGCTTCGGGCTCGGTGGCTCGCTGCGCTCGCCACACTTTATAAAATCAACTCCACACCGACGTGGATAGTGGGGGTATGAAAAGGTCGTAGGATGCGTACCGCCACCCCTCGCGGGCTCGCTGCACTCGCCACGCTTCGGGTTGGCGTGGATAGTGGAATCAACAAGGTCGACAGCTGTTATGTCGACTATTGTCATTGTGAACAGGTTTAATAGTGTACCCCTAGACCCTACTAAATTTAGAGGCTTTACCGTCTAAATTTACATGCCCCCATCTTAGCGGTTTGCAGGGAGTCTTGATTTAGACGTCTAAATCTAGACTTCTAAATTGCCGGGTTGTCAGCGATGCGCAGGACTGCAGGGAGTCTGGATTTAGACGTCTAAATCTAGACTTCTAAATTGCCGGAGGAGTCTAAATTGCCGGGTTGTCAGCGGTGCGCAGGACTGCCTATTTCACTGTGGAACTACAAGTACCACAGTGACCTGTCAGCGCTGGGTGCACTGCTGCTGCCCAGCGCTATGCTGATAACGTAGCTTACATAAGGAAAGCAGCCACACGCTGTGCTGAGAACAGCTAGAGCGGCATGCGCACAGTAAATACAGAGTCTGGCAGACTGCCAAGTTTCAAAGTTTCACTGTGCGCGCGGTGGCGCCGTGAAACTACACAAGCACCGTTGTTTTTACTGCTCATTTACATCTACACCTGTAATTCCTCATATGTTGTCTACTTGATCAAGTGCCCGTGTGGTCTTGCCTATGTGGGCAAGACCACACGGAAGTTCAAAGAACGTATGGCCATGCATCGCATGGCCATATGATATGCCATTTAGGGTAAAACCTCAGATCAACCGGTAGCAAGACATTTTGCGGCAGCAAGGCATAACTTGTCGACTAGTTATAGCTAGTACTGCTTTACACAGTGTTGTTGTTTATGGTAACCTAGCAACTATTCCCTACCATGCAGTGTGACATCATCGACGAAGCGACCCGGCTGAGCCGCATGCACGCAGCGGGGAGAGGATGCGCTAGAAGCACGTTCTGGTGTTGGTGGTGGGAGTCTATAAAGGTATGTTTTATGTCATCATGTTTTATGCTTCTGATGAAAATTACAAAACAGGAATTGAAACGTTAAGCTAACTCTATGTAGCGTTGTTATTTCATTACCTATGAGTGCCGCCACCACGACCGAATTTTTATATCTATTCTAAATATTATTTTCCAAATTTTTTTTTTTTTGCCATGATTGGAAGATATTGTGACCTGATGAATGAGGAGGATAGGGAACATGCGATTCCCACCAATTTTAATTAAAATGGACCTGCGGTGCAAGGTGATTCCTGCCGCTTAGCAGGGAGAGATAGGGGACGGACACTCCACCACTCCAAGGGAGTGTAAACATTGCAATAACTAACTTGCTTTTAATTTTCACAGGTCACATTCTTTTATATCCTGGCACGAATTTATTAATTTTGTTTCAAACTTTCCTTTTATTCTGACATTTTTACTTTATTTTCATTTATTTTTTATTTATTTTTTATTTGATTTTTTTTTGTGGTTTAATTATTTTTTATTTATTGTTTACTTTTCACTTTTAGCTTCCAACTGACTAAATATCAAGCGCTCCTAGTACCAAAAAAAAAATCCGAACTGTCCACATTTACTGGAGCAGCTCCTTCCTTGAGCGCAGTACAAAACCAGAACATTTAGATCAGGCATGTCCAACGTTGGCCCTCTAGATGTTGGGAAACTACACATCCCAGCATGCATTGCCACAGTTTTGCTATTAGAAAATGCTAAAACTATTGCAAAGCATGCTGGGATGTGTAGTTTCAAAACATCTGGAGGGCCAACGTTGGACATGCCTGATTTAGATATACTGTAATATTAAAATAATCCCACCGACAGCACAACGTGATTTGGTGGAGGTGCAGAATTGCATCATTAAGTTGGATTTGCTCCTAGCTGTAACTGAAGCCCTTTCTCTGACAAATATTTGTGTGTAAAGTCAACTGTTACTTATTCTGCCAACACAAACACTATCATTATGTGTAATAAGGCGCCTAGAGAATTATGCTGTTTTATCCTATACCTTTTTCTAACACTTAAGCCTAGAAATAACTCACACTGACACCTTAACTATAAATAAGACACGGACACCAACTGCGTAAGTTTAAAGGTCATCTAGAATATTTATTGAAAGATGGTATGACCCTAATTGTTTTAGGGATGGCAAGAAGAAGCACTTGAGACCAGCACCCTCAAAAACGCGGATGCCCCTCATGGCGGCGACCAGGTCGCCCCACTCGCTGGCATCACTCAAACAACTTGTGTGTACAGCCCGCTCCGCAGCGGCATGCCACGCCCCTCCTAGGGCCAGACGCGGGCACTTCCAGGAAGTGTCCAGCGCCCCACCGCGTTGAGTCGGGACTCGCCTACCCAGGGGCGGATTGGGATTTAAAACCAGCCCGGGAAATTTCTCGGAGCAGCCCTTATGAGGGCGGGTTCTCATGAGGGGGCGTGGTCAGGGAATACCCCCCCTTCATATATCCTGAATCATCATTTTACTAAAGTATGCAATATTTTTTCCCACCTTGTATTTGACACAGTACTTCCTTTTTTCTATTTAATACTATATATTTCTAAACTAAATCTACATACTGTAACTGTTCTTCTTTCTAATCTAACACTTAAAAGTGTGTATACTGTAGCTAGAGTTAGGCTGTGGGAGTGTGTGTATGAGTAGTGTTAGGCTGCGGGGAGTGTGTGTGTGGGTAGTTTTAGGCTGTGGGGAGTGTGTGTATGGGTAGAGTTAGGAAGCGGGGAGTGTGTATATGGGTAGTGTTAGGCTGCGGGAGTGTGTGTGTGTGTGTGGGTAGTGTTAGGCTGCGGGAGTGTGTGCATGGGTAGTGTTAGGCTGCGGGAGTGTGTGTATGGGTAGAGTTAGGCTGCGGGACTGTGTGTATGGGTAGTGTTAGGCTGCGGGAGTGTGTGTGGGTAGTGTTAGGCTGCGGGGAGTGTGTGTATGGGTAGAGTTAGGCTGCGGGTAGTGTGTGTGTATGGGTAGTGTTAGGCTGCGGGAGTGTGTGTGTGTGGGTAGTGTTAGGCTTCGGGAGTGTGTGTGTGTGTGGGTAGTGTTAGGCTGCGGGAGTGTGTGTATGGGTAGTGTTAGGCTGCGGGAGTGTGTGTGTGGGTAGTGTTAGGCTGCGGGAGTGTGTGTGTGGGTAGAGTTAGGCTGCGGGAGTGTGTGTATGGGTAGAGTTAGGCTGCGGGGAGTGTGTGTGTATGGGTAGAGTTAGGCTGCGGGTAGTGTGTGGGTAGTGTTAGGCTGTGGGAGTGTGTGTATGTGGGTAGTGTTATGCTGCAGGAGTGTGTGTATGGGTAGTGTTAGGCTGTGGGAGTGTGTGTGTGGGTAGTGTTAGGCTGCGGGAGTGTGTGTATGGTTAGTGTTAGGCTGCGGGAGTGTGTGTATGGGTAGAGTTAGGCTGCGGGGAGTGTGTGTGTATGGGTAGAGTTAGGCTGCGGGTAGTGTGTGGGTAGTGTTAGGCTGTGGGAGTGTGTGTATGTGGGTAGTGTTATGCTGCGGGAGTGTGTGTGTGGGTAGTGTTAGGCTGCGGGAGTGTGTGTATGGGTAGTGTTAGGCTGCGGGAGTGTGTGTATGGGTAGTGTTAGGCTGCGGGAGTGTGTGTATGGGTAGTGTTAGGCTGCGGTAGTGTGTGCATGGGTAGAGTTAGGCTGAAGGAGTTTTAGTATGGTCAGGGATAGGTTGCAGGGGGAGGTACAGTATGGTTAAAGATAGGCTGTGGGGTGGTATATGGTTTGGGTTAGGCTGCCAGGAGGGACGGCTTCTGATAACCCTGATGGTTTGAGCAGATTTTGTGTAGAGTAGTGTAGTAACCTGGCTTAAATTATAACATGTGGCATGGAGTTCCCTCCATCGCTGACCCAATGTACTTCCAGGACCTTTCAACAGCTGCGCTAGTCCGTCCCATAGCCCCCTTTAAGCACTTACTTCAACCTGGGAACAGTACGGTAAACACAGACACAGCGGTGGAAGCCAAGGAAGCACAGAGACAAAGCACAGTGGAAAAAGTGAGCTAGGCATTGTTCAGCAACACACAAACACACTGCATATGCACACCCTCCCCCCACACACACACATACTATATGTATGCACACACCCCCACACTCACATACTGTATATGCACACATCCCCCCAAACACATACTGTATATGCCAGGGACATATAAGCAGCATTATGGGCCCATGGGCAAAGCAATGCAGTGGGGCCCCACCTACAAAAACTCTTACAAAAATATCGGACTCCCATCAGTATGGCCAAAAACCACATGGTATAAAATGTACCCCACCAGTGCACACAGTCTACCGTCTGTCTATATATTTATATAAATTGTTTTCTGTATGGATTGGTTTGTTGGCTTCTTTTGTCTTTGGCACCTCTGAAGCTCCTTATGCTTATTCCTTGGCAAAGGCCCCAATTGGGGACTGAAAGGTTGGAGAACTATATATACAGGTTTTTATTTCTAAAGGGATAAATGTAAGGGGGCCATAAGTTTGCTGAACTTTACAATGAATAAATATACAGCATTGTTTTAACTATGATTTTTTTGGAGAGTGCTTTTTTTCCTATCCCAATAGGATATTTTGCTTTGTGAATATGGACACAGATTTTACCTGCAGTCCTTAAAGGCACCTCAAAGACTGTACCAGGCATTAGTGCGAGTGCAGGTTTGGATCTTGTATCGATAGAATGGATGATAGCGGCAAGCAGTGGGTTGACGAGGAGAGGCAGCAGGTGATGCCAGTGATAACTAGAACTTTCAGGGCCCCATAGCAAAATCTAGGCAGAAGAGTTAATGGAGTGAAAGACAAAGAGAGGGTGTCAGAGAGAGAGAGAGAGAGAGAGAGAGAGAGAGAGGTCCAGGATCAGGTAGAGAGAGGGTGGGGGGGAGTGTAAGAGAGGGGAAAGGGGGAGGAGGGACACTAGGGGCAAAGAGAGAGCTATAGGGAAATGTCAGATGGAGGGGGGTGAGAGAAAGGGATCTGGGGGAAGAGAGCAAGAGAGAGATAAAGAGAGGATGGAGAGGGAGTAGAGGGAGATATATAAAGAGAAAAGAGATCGAGTGGGGGAATGAAAAAGAGAGAGGGAAAAAAGAGAGAGTGAGAGAGGGGTTGAAGAGGGGAGAGAGAGGTGGAGGAGATGGAGGGTGGGGGCAAGTAGTGGTGAGGTGACTGGTGTTTGGTGACAAGTGGTGATAAGGGTGGGAAGAGGAATGGGGGAGGAGAGGATGCAGTTCTCACCTGCACTGGCGAGTCACACATTTATCGGTGCCTGCAGCCGCTGGGTCTCCTGCTCCTACCGTCATAGTGACTAGTCTCCTCTTCAGTGCTGGCAGTCGCTGGTTCTCATGCTGCTCCCATGGCCGCAGTGAAAGGTCTTCCCTTGGGCACCGGCAGCCACTGGGCCTTCTGCTGCTCCCAGCATAGGGAAAGAGGTGGGGAGAAGAAAGAGTGAATAGGGGCAAAAAAAAAGAGATAAAGAGAGAGGTGAGAATGAGGAGGCGTGAGTGAGGGTTGAGAGAAAGAGAGGGGGCATGACGAAGAGAGAGCAGAGGAGAGAGAAAGAGAATAGAGGGGGGCAAGGGGAGAGAAATATAGAGTAGTAGGGAGACAGCAGGGGAGAGACTGTGACAGAGACAAGGGGTGGGGTAGAGAGAGAGAGCATGGGTGAGATACAAAGAGAAGAGAAAAATGAGGTCAGGGAGAGGGCAGCAAAGAGGAGGGGTGGGAGAAAAAGAGGGGGAGATAGGGGTGATAAGAGAGGAGAGGGGAGGAAAAGAGGGGGTGAAAGGGGAGAGAGTGAGGGGGTAGGAGAGAGGGGGTGAGGTGATGGGAGAATAGAGGAGGGTGGAGGAGAGTGGTCCCCCCTCCCTCGGTCAGTGGCAGCTCCATGTCTCTTCTTTATTCCCCCCTGCCTTCTGGCAGGCAGTGGCAACTCCGTTTACCTCCTTCCCCTGCGGGAACTCTGTCCACCCACCCCGTGCATGTCCTGTTCATGCACTCTGCGCCAGCAGCTCAGTGTCTCTGCTCTGCTTGCCCTGTCCCCGCACTCTGCTCGAGCAGCTCTTTGACTCCCCTGTCCCTGGGTAGCACGTGCTTTGGTGTCCCCTGAATCCGCCACTGAGCACTGCAGCTGTCACAGTTTAAGCTGTGCTCTGCGGGCAGCTATGAGTAGGTTCTTTGGTGCACACAGTGACGCGGATCGTAAACAGAGATCCGATCTGCAGCGTGGGAACGGGGGGCTTTCTGGTGAAACGGCTTGGGGCCCCTGGGCAAGTGCCCATTTAGCCCATGTGTAAAGATGGCCCTGGTATATGCACCATCCAAACACACACATACCATATATCCACATACATATACTATACATGCACACATACTGTATATGCACACAACCCCCCCCCCACCACACACACACACACACACACACACACACACATACTGTATATGCACACAACCCCCCCCCCCCACACACACACACACACACACACACATACTGTATATGCACCATTCACATACACACACACACACACACACACACATATTGTATATGCACACATCTCCCCACACAATACTGTATATGCACACATCCCCCCACACATACTGTATATGCAACCCCCACACACATACCATATATCCACACCCACATACTATGTATACACATGCCACACACATACTGTATATGCACACAACCGCCCCCCCAAACACACACACATACTGTTTATGCACACATCCCCCCTCCACAATACTGTATATGCACACCCCCCCCCCCCCCACACACACACACACACTGTATATGACACCCCCCCCGCACACACACACTGTATATGCACACATCCCCCCCCCCCACACACACACATCCTGTATATGCATCCCCCATACATACACACATACCTGCCCTTGTACTGCGCTGTGTAGTATATGTGTGCACAATATAACTCACTGGTCTGTGGCCTCCAATCTGCTCACCCCGTCAGCCATCTCAGCTCATCAGGTCCCTGTGTCACGCACTGATCCTGTCACCTGTACAGCCGCCTCAGCCCCTGCTTTCCTGACCGCAGATCCGCACACCCCCTCAGCCGCCCGCTGGGAGTGTTTTCTTTTCCAGCTGGCAGGCTGCTGTAGTGCTGTTCCCGGCTTGCAGCACCAAGAATTGCCTACGAGCTGCAGCCGCGGAACAGCAGCCCTGCCTGCCAGCCGGCCGTGCAACGCTACGCAGCACCGGCTCCTCCATCACCACCGCCCGTCCTCCTGACAGAAGGGAAGGCGGAAGCACACAAAGACTAGAGCCGCGGACCTGGGATAGGCAGCGACACCTGCTGGTGGAGGGAGACACAAAGCAGTGACGATAACAATAACTTGTTATCGTCCTCAGCAGCGGCCATAATTCTGTAGACTCACTTGAACTGCCGTCGGATCGGCCCGCCATGGGGTCTATTGGGGCGGCCTACCGGGAAAAGTCCCGCAGTCCCGGTGAGCCAATCCGCCCCTGCGCCTACCTTCTTGGCAGAGGGGCGGGCCATACCCCACGGAGACCACCTGACACCACACCTGAGTGCTGGTCGAGAGCGCTCAACCGCCGATTGTAATATAATCTAAAATCAAATTTGGTGAAGGCTCGAAAGCCCAGGTAGCACATTAGAAGGGAAGGGAGGGTGGGAATCCAGACTCAAAGAGGAAGTCCTTTCCTGACTGCTTGCCTATAAGTACCCCTCTCTAGGCTGCCGCCCCCCAGCTACCTGATAGGGCAGATCTAACTGCCACTCACTGTTTGCCTCCGGCCTTATCTTAATGTTTACAACTTTATTTATCTCTGCAAATTCACAGGCTCTTAATTACACTCGAGCCTATGCGGCCCTTGTTACATCTTAATGCAGCTTCCTTAAGTAGTTTTCAAGTCTTCTTTCATCTAAGCCTGCACTCAGCATCGGCGCAGCAGTGCCAGCAGGAGAAAGAGCTGTGTCCCCAGCTGATCCAGCTCCAGTCAGCCTTGGGATCAAAGGTCTGATACCAGCGGTGGAAGTGTGGCGGTGGGTAAAGCTGTGTAAGCACAAGGGATCAAAGTGAGGTTTCGAAATTGGCACAATTCTGGCCACCAATCAGCAGTTTGAAGTTCCTGCCAATCGGGAGCAAACCACGGCTCCAGAATAGGCAGCCAATAGGAGATGGCTGCTTCTAGCCAATCAGCACTTGTCACTGTATACTCAGCATCTGCCATCAGCCACCACCGGGAGCTGGAAGGTGGTCTGTCAGCGGGGAGGGAGTGATGAGCTCCCAAAGACAAGGGAAGATGCCGGCAGAGCCAGAAGCGGCTCCAGAAGACAACGGGAGCTGTGACCAGAGCTCTAGCAGTCATGGAAGAGGCCAGAAGATGCCGGGCTCAACAAGGAAGACTTCTAGCACCAACTGGAGGAAGAACGGAATTGGCACCACTGCTGGCCAGGATGGTAGAAGAAGATGGAGGCTGAATATTCATGTATGGGAGGAAAGCAAAAGAGCTAACAAAGATCCCCCCACAGCCTCTCCAAACTACAGGCAGGTGGCCCAGGGCCACTTAACCCATCCCTCCCTAGACCACCGGGTGTGCAGGCAATATGCCAGTGGGCATAGCCGGCCCTCCGAGCCTGTGGGCACACTAGCCAGGACATCATGGCCCATGGTCCTATTTTCTTGGCACTAGGATGGCTATTTAGGCCTGAGGCCCTCATAGCTGGTCAGAAACAGGCATTAGGCCTGAAGGTAATCAGGGTGCACTAGGCCCAGTAGTGTTGCTCCATAGGGTGATATCTGATTCTGAGCACTAAGCTCAGTAAGTAGTTTCCCCAGTGTAAATTTGTAAGGGAGGACAGGCTGTCACCTTTGTACAGGTAAACCAGAGGGGGGAAAACAGTCTAGGTTCCTGTGGGTAAACGTGGTAAGAGGAGGAAAAGCTGTGCAGCTGTCACCTCTCAAGTCTCCAAGTAGGAGCAGCAGGAATATCCAGGGGAGTGTGTGAGGCCAAAAGTGCCAAGGATGACATTCCCTTAAGCCTGAAGCTCTGTTTTGTAGAGACGTCATGGGACCGAGTGCACATCAGTTTGCGCTAAGGAAGAACAGTACTCACCTCCTCTCCTTCCTCCTAGATCCTCATTAGGGCGGAGTGAAAAAACTGAAATTGAGAAATTCAAAATCGGCTAGTGTGGAAAAGTTGTGACTTGACTTGAATAAGAAACGTGCAAAAGCATTTTGATCTGAGTCAACATCTTCTGTTCTGGCAAGAGGCCTGAAGTTTCACTTTTTTGGTGAAAATGACGAAAACTATGAAGATGCTCTGATCTAGTTAAAATTATGTCAGGATGTCTTAGAGTGGTTCATTAATATACTTTAGCATAGTAAAAGAGAGTACGAGATTGTCCTAGTGCAAAGGGAATGACTTTGGTGGGAGAAAAAATCCCTAATAATTGACCCATTTTCATGGTCACAATTGTGAATATTGTGTGTTTTCTCCTGAACGTGTTTATATTAGAAGAAGCACAAATACTCTAAATGGAATTTCGGTGACACTGTGTGAAATATAACACTGCATAATGGCCCTTAATCAGACCTAATCGCAGTACAAATTTGTTCTCAAAATTGGCAAAACAAATGCTGCATTGCAGGTGGGGCAGATGTAACGTGCTGAGAGAGTTAAATTTGGGTGGGTTGTGTTGAAACTGAAATCTAAATTACAGTGTAAAAATAATGCAGCCGGTATTTACCTTGCACAAAAACAAAATAACTCACACAAATCTACAGATCGATTGTCAGATTGGGCCGGTTGGTACAAACAGCTGGTAATATCTGAATGACAGTTTTTCAGCATTTCAAAGCAAATGGTCAACTGTCATTTGCTCTCATCTTTTACCAGGATTTTGTTCCAACCAGACAGATCGGACAATAAATCTGTAGATGTATGGCCACCTTAAATCTCTCTGCACATGTTACATCTGCCCCACCTGCAGTCCAGCATTTTTTTTGCCCATTTTGAGAACAAATTTGTACTGCGATCAGGTCTGATTAAGGGCCACTATGCAGTGTTATATTTCACACAGTGTCACTGAACTACATGAAATCGGATTTATGCTGCTCTCTTTGCAGTGCATATACAAAGATAGACAATCCTGTGTATATAAATAAGAAATAACTGTTGCAGTCTGTTATTGAAAAAACAGTAACTGTTACAATAAGTTTTACAAGTAACAGTGTAAACTGTCTAATGTATAATTTTACATATCACTTCTGTTTATTGACAGAAAAACAGTGTTGCATCCCCTATACTGGAAACATGATTGGGCTGCATTACAGCATATAATTATGCCAAAGATAAGCCAATATATTAACTGTTAAATACGTTGAAGTGTATTATGATGTAATAAATTGAATGCTTGCAGCAGGGCCCTCTAACCCCCAAGTCTGTCTGTCATTACCCAGTTTGTTTTATCACTGTCTACTATTGTAAAGCGCAACGGAATCTGCTGAGCTATATAAGAAACTGTAAATAAATAAATAAACAAATACAAAAAATAACAGGTTAATCATTCTATGAGTGGTGTCCAGCAGTACATATATCACTGTGTCAATTTCTAGGCAGCAGGGCCGTCTTAACAGCAGTGTGGGCACCTGGGCAAAGCAATGCACTGGGGGCCCTTACCCATTCTCCCCTCCTAGGGGTGGGGGGCATAGGCGAATCTAGAATCATGGTAATGGGTGGTCCCAGATCTAGACACAATGGAAGGGGGACCTTTGCGTGGCAAAAGGGGGCATAGCCTAATGGGAAGGAGGCGTGGCATCACAAAAAGGGGTGTGGTATTACACTTTAGACCATACACAGTAATGCCTATTACACATTTTAGCAAACTCCGTAATACCCATTACACATAAGGCCACATACACACACACCATAATGCCCATTACACATTGTGCCACACATCGTGATGCCCATTACATACTATATAACAAATCGTAATGCCCATTACATATTTGCCACATAAGTGCTGCTTACCTACGTGCTCATTGCTAGGGGGTTCTTGCTTGATAGCACCATAGTACCCATTACAGATGATGCCGCACACCATAGTACCCATTACACATGATGCCGCACACCATAGTACCCATTACACATGATGCCGCACACCATAGTACCCATTACACATGATGCCGCGCACCATAGTACCCATTACACATGATGCTGCACACATAATGCCCCTTACACATGATGCTGCACACATAATGCCCTTTACACATGATGCTGCACACCGTAATGCCCCTTACACATGATGCTGCACACCATAATGCCCCTTACACATTAAGCCACACATTATGCGTAATGCCCCCACATACGGCCACTTGTAGCGTCCCTTGAGCAATGCCCCCAAAAGTGCCACTTACTGTAAATTTTTATATGCGCCTTTGCTGCTGCTGCAGGGAGAGATGTAGAGAGGTGCAGCTGCTTCTATGTGGAGAGGAGCAGAGCGCAGCGCAGAGCACGCTCCCACTCCCCTCCTAGTGTCCCCCCTAGCCGAGTGGACATTTGAAATATTGTGCGCGCTGTTGTTGTGCGTGATGTCGGGGGAGCACGCCGGGCGCCGGCACCACATGATTAAAGGGGGGGCGGGCTGAGGTGAAAGCGGGGAGAAGTATTGGAGCGGAAGCTGCAGGGGTCACAGTTATTGACAGCTGGGCAGAGAGCAGGGGGCTGCCTGGCTGTATTCAGAGCACTGCAGGTCACCCCTTTCACAACAGAAAATGCAGGGATTTACCTGGGAATATGGTCCCAGGAACATGCAGGGACATTCCCAGGCTGACCCCTTATACACCAGCCTAGTCACTGCATTTTCTGGTGTGAGGGGGAGAGACAACCACTCCCCTCTCCCTACCCCCCTTTAACCAACCAGCTATATCTTCGGAACCAACTGACCCATTTACATGAGACCAGTATCATATTGAAGAACTTTTGAGTTGGCTTCAAATGATTTTAGTCCCATGAAACTGGGCTGTTTTGTTCCAGAGAAATCTGCCCTCAAAGAACATAAACAGTCATGAAATTACATTTAAGAAATGATAAAAAAAAAAAAAACGGTTTAACCTCAATATCCCTTATGGATAACCCATATGGATCCAGTCTGGTATCAAATTGAAGGCCCAGCGATTTGGGTTCGACTGAGATCAACCTTGAGCTTCAGTGATGCCGAAGGGGGAACTGGCAGCCGTTGAACTGGGTGGGGGTCGGAATTAGCGGGTCCCATGTTATCCTATAGGGAAAATGTTCCAGCTTTGCCTGGCAGTATCTCCGGTTCCCAGGGGGCTAGAGACACGGCTCTGGGCTCGTTGGAAAGCCCCATCCCTCAGCTACAAAATGGGCTAATGGGTGGTCCGGTGCACCCCCGGACCACCCCCTAGATTCGCCTATGGTGGGGGGTGGTATCAGCAGCAGCTTTGATGTCCCACGGGTGGCAGGGGGTGCTCTATCTTCCATTCAACATGTAGGACCTGGAGCAGTAACTTCTGCTAATTACTCCTTTACTGCACAGGTGGTGGGAAGGTGAACACTAACAAGTGGAAGGGGGCACTGAGCTGTATGAAGGGTCCCTTGTAAATTACTTCCAGGGAGGTAGGGGGTGTTTTATACACAGGGGACGGTTGGATAATGGAGTGGGCTTAATATTCGTCATTTTCCGGTGGAAGGGCAGCTTGTTTGACTGCAGATATCGCCATTATCTGGAAATAGATTTCTTAGCCTAGTATAAAAACCTAGAGTCACAACTTTCAGGAGGTGCTGGGAACTTGGGTATCAGAGATCAGGAGCCAGAGCAATCCATTGACAAAAATATAAAACTACACCAGACGTTTGGAGCTGGAGCAGGGACCGGCTGCTTGAAGGCTGATATCTCTGGTTCTGGGCATGATAGAGACAAGCCGCTAGTGTAAGAGAGAACCTGAGAAATATGACTGAAAATTGTAATTAACAGGTCGGATGTCTACTGCTGCTTTGAAGTTGGATATCTGCAGGGCCGATTTTCAAAATTCTGGTATCCCTGGAAAAAGGGGATCCTCAGCTATCAACATAGAGCCCTTATACGCCTGGGTCCCCTGGGCAAGTGCCCATTAAGCCCATACAAAAAGACGGCCCTGCTAGGCAGGATTGATCAGCAATACTTATTACAGCATAATGAACTTTAATGTATTTAACTGTTAATATATTGGCTTATCTTTGGCATAATTATATGCTGTAATGCAGCTGCAGGTGGGGCAGATGTAACATGTGCAGAGGGAGTTAATGTGGCCATACATCTACAGATTTATTGTCCGATCTGTCTGTTTGGAACAAAATACTGGTAATGGATGCTTTGAAATGCTGATACTTTGCTTTGAAATGCTGGAAAACTGCCAAAAACTGTCATTCAGATATTACCAGGTATTTGTTCCAACCAGCCAGATCTGACAATCGATCTGTAGATGTATGGCTACCTTTAGATTTGTGTTGAGTTATTTTGTTTCTGTGCAGGGTAAATAACTGCTGCATTATTTTTACACTGCAATTTAGATTTCAGTTTCAACACACCCCACCCAAATTTAACTCTCTCAGCACGTTACATCTGCCCCACCTGCAATGCAGCATTTGTTTTGCCCATTTTGAGAACAAATTTGTACTGCGATCAGGTCTGATTAAGGGCTATTATGCAGTGTTATATTTCACACAGTGTCACTGAAATTCCATTTAGAGTATTTGTGTTTCTTCTATTATAAACACGTTCAGGAGAAAATACACAATATTCACAATTGTGACCATGAAAATAGGTCAATTATTAGGGATTTTTTCTCCCGCCAGTCAGTCACTTTGCACTAGGACAAGCTCGTACTGTTTTTTACTATGCTAAAGTATATTAATGAACCACTCTAAGACATCCTGACATAATTATAACTAGATTGGAGCATCTTCATAGGTTTCGTTATTTTCACCTAAAAAGTGAAACTTTAGGCCTCTTGCCAGAACAGAAGATGTTGACTCAGATCAAAAAGCTTTTGCACGTTTCTTATTCAGGTCAAGTCACAACTTTCCCACACTAGCCGATTTTGAATTTCTCAATTTCATTTTTTTCACTCCGCCCTAATCCTCATGTCCGGGTGCTGGGGAGTTACCAAGACCGTGATTCATCTCAGCCTGAAGGTGAGAGGATGCGGCGCAAGTTAAGTGGTGTTGAGTTTTAGGAATCATATATCTCTCTTATCCCAATAATAGTTATTAAGATTGAAATATTATATAAAATATATTTATTATATCTGGTATTGATATAATAACATATATATTTGACATCTGCAATTATATTCTAATAGACTTTACAATACAATATGCAGAGTACTGGAAGTAACTTGATTCCCAAAATATGAGAGTTCAAGAGTTGTAATTTCAGCTCCAATTGGAGGATATTTATCTACAGGCAAAACAAACCATATGGAATAATTTTACACAGTAATTGATGTATATGCTATTATATATATATATATATATATATATATATATATATATATATATATATATATATTTATACGCCTCCTTGCTTATATTACATACAACGACATTAAACAATTGACAGACTTAAACTGCTACAAAACGAACATAAATTGTAGACTTAAGTATTCCATAACTATACCAATAAATGAACATTCATATCTACCATGTTTACTGTCAGCTTCTCACTCCAGCCCATTGCTTCGGTTCCTCTCACTTCTGATGTCTTGCTGACTGCCTCAAATCTCTCTGCATAAGGTGTGTGTGTCTGTGAGTGTCTACTCTATCTGTCTCTTTCCTTATATCACAAATTAATTGATTGAAGTTGCCTGTTCCCATCGGATAACATGTTTCCCAGATGACAGGGGGTCAGAGTCAGCTGCTCTGTGTTTGGATTTCCCTGTGTTTGGATGTGTACCCAATCTATTTTGCCTACAGTGTAAACAAACATTTGTGTCCTGTCCTGCAATATAACTTGGATGATAGACCAGCTGTCTTACATCCTCAAGGCAGGAAGCAAACACTGGTTTGCAGGAATCTATGACCTGCAAACCGGATTTGTTCTAGGGAACAGGATTGCCACCTAGCAACAGCAGGTGGGTTAGGCAGCAAGCCTCCCGAAAATGCTGAGGGAGAGGAAATTAAAAAATTTTCACTTACCTCTCCCTATACGGCTACAGCGCCACTGGGGGCGCACGCACACACATTGCGCCACGTGCACGCGCACTCAGACGTGAGCGCGCCCCCCAAGCGCTGGTCAGATTTTTTCGGAAGCTCACTGGTATATGAGAAGGTATTATGACCTTCTAGCTTGGTTTTATTCCTGGCAAATACCTACAGTAGGTAAGGAACGACACAAACCAGTAATGCCTTGAAACCAGAGAGGTTTATTAAACTGAAAACCTGGCAGTCCTTCTGAGTAATTGGGCTTACTAAATGGGTTGACGATCCTTCTGTAAATTGTTGAATTCCTTAAGACTGAACTTGATACAGGTAAGAAACTGATGAAGCATGAAGATTAACTGCAGACTGTAGTATGTAGTTTACTTCTGGTCCTTATTGGCAGCTGCTTGCGGCTTCTTTTGGTCCCTTGGTGCGCCTTATGGGGGAAAAGAAGGAAAATTTTAGTATCCAACCAATTTATTAGAGGAAACGCCAGACCTAGCGACATTTGGTGCAAACCAAGGGTGGGCGGGTGGTAGCTGTTGCTAGGTGGCAATCCTGTTCCCTAGAACAAATCCGGTTTGCAGGTCATAGATTCCTGCAAACCAGTGTTCTGTTCTTCTTAGCAACAGCAGGTGGGCAGACTACCACATACCTGGTGGTTGCTCTGAGAAATTCGATCTTTTGAAGATCGGTTGGTCTCCAATAGTGGTTTGCAAAGGTACGGGCAGAGGACCATCTTGCTGCTCGCATGATCGATTGCAGAGGAATGCCTTTAGCAGCTGCTCTAGTGGCAGCCGCTCCCCGCAGGGAATGGCTTTTGAATTGGTCAGTATCTTTATCCGCTTGTCTCATAGAAGCTACTATCCACCCTCTGATGGTAGAGGGTCTAGCGGGGCGGAAGGATTTTCTACAGGTGATGAATAACTGAGAGATGTTTTCTCTAACAGGTGCCGTTAAGGCAAGGTACGATTCTAGACATGATGATACGCAAATATTGGGGTCGATGGAATCTTCGATGATGTCAAATTCCACTATTGGGGTATTAAAGGAAGAGGTTTTTGTATGCCCTTTCAGGATGATATGGTACCCTGTTGGAGTACGTGACAACCATGGATCTTCAATGTGTATGAGGGTTAGTTCGGCCCCTCTTGCTGCTATGGCCAGGGATAGTATGGATGCTAATTTACGGGAAAGTAAGCTGATGTCATCAACTGTATCCTGGGAAGACCAGAAAGTTAAGAATGGCTCAATGTCCCAGGTATTAGAATATTTTGGTGTGAGGGGTCTGGAAAGGTGGATACCTCTTAAGGTGTGTACACACGTTAGATGTGCCTTAAGATCCTATCCACGATCTGATCAGATAGGATCGTGGATAGGATCTTAAGGCACATCCGATTTGCATCCTATCTTGACTATATAGTGCAGATCTGCACTATATAGACAAGGCAGCCAAGACTTTCTGGCTTCCGATACGTGAACGCGCATCGGGATCGGATCGGGATCGCAAGGGTTAAAACCCTTGCGATCTGCATCCGATGTTGATCCGATGCCGATCCGATGTTGACTATATCGTCAACATCGTAAAGGAAATCGGACCATGTGTACACAGCATTAGTAGTCAGAGGTAAAGTTTGTTACTTGTTAGGTTAGGAACCAAAATGGCAAAAGCTGAGCCATATGACCTTATGGTAGCTGATGCTAACCCTGATTGATATTTAGATGCCAAGAAATCCAGGGCTAAGTGGAGAGGTGAGCTCCAAGTTTGTAAGCTACGTTGGCCTCTCCAGAGATCGAATTCTTTATTAATTGCACAGTATCTGGATCTAGTGCGCGGTCTTAAGGACGCATTAATTAGTGCTCTTGTTGGTGATGCTAGGGCCAGGTCGGTTAGCAACCCAGAAATATTGCCATCCACATGCATTGGGGAAGGGTCTCTAGTATGTCTGGAGTTCGCTGGAAGCATTCCTTGGATAGTCCCAGGGGAATCTTGGGGCCAATTCGTAGTTGGTTGACTAGTGGAAACCACACTCTGGATGGCCAAACGGGGTATACCAATACTATATGGGGTACCCGGTCTTCCCTGATCTTTTGAAGGACTTTCAGGAGGAGAGCTGGGGGTGGGAAGGCGTAAGGGTGAGGAAGGTCTGTCCATGGGAAGGACATCGCATCCATCCTCCAGACTCCCTCGGTCCATATTCTGGATACGAAACGTGGAGTTTGGGCATTTGTGGGACTGGCGAAGAGATCTATTTCTAGGTCTCCGAAGGATTCCCTTATCTTTTGAAAAAGTTGGCTTTTCAGAGCCACTGAGTCTAGGGAAATTTTTTCGTGGGATAGCGAGTCTGCTAGCTCGTTTAGTTGGCCTGGGATGTAAGATGCCACTAGGATAATCTCCCTCTGTGTTGCCCATTCCCAAATCTCCAGGGCTTCCCTGCATAGGGAAATGGATTTTGTGCCGCCCATTCTGTTTATGTACGACACCGCTGTCGTATTGTCTAGGCACAGCTGTATGCAGGTGTTCGTCATGTGATTGGGAACTAGAGCTTTCATGGCCAGTTTCGCTGCCCGCAATTCCAAGATGTTTATAAACACAAAGGAGATTGCTACTCGCACAGGACCCTCATTAATATCGAGGATAGTGGGTGGACCCCTAAGTTAAATATACTTTAGAAATTTCTAAATAGGGCTTATCAGGGGTGTGCTACCACTGGACATAAAAATATGCACAAATGACAGAGAAGAAAAAGTATGTCCTGGTGTGGTGCACCTGTTGAGACTCAAACGAATAAAAATTAACTTTTATTGATAATTTTAAGAAAGCGAAATATAAAAACACACAGACAAAACATATACGCAAATGTGTTTTAAAAAACGATGGCTCTCCGACTCCACACGAATATTGACTGTAGATCAGTGTGAGATTTTACAGGTTAGCCGACACTCTTTATAGTAATAAATATATAATTCAATATGCTGGTGTCTTAGTGGCTAAATACCCCTGTGTGTAGGTGCAGAGACCTGACAAAAGTGTGGTGGTTTGTGTGATTAACACATTATACAAGTACAGGCCGACAGACAGGCAAAAACACCCCCCCGTGACCCCCCTCCCGCGATTCATGGCAAAAAGAACCCCCCGCGATCCCCCCTTGTGTGATTCGTGGCAGCACCCCCCTGCAATTCGCAGCAGCCCCAGGATTAAATGGCACATGCAAAACACTGACATGGCTATGGTCGACAATGAAAAAGGTTTGACATGAGTTTTTGAAGATTTCTTTTTCATTTTTTTAATGTTTTCATATTCATTGTCATGTGTCGACATGGACACCAATGAAGTGCCACACTTTTGTCAACATTTACATGTGTTGACCTTTATGTGTTGATTTTTTCTTGTGGCGATTTGCGTCACACCCCCCCCGAAATCCCCCCTCCTGCGATTCGCAGCACTCTTCATTCCGGACACCTCGCCGCTGCCTCACGGTCACGGTGCGGGCGACACTCGGATCAGGGAAAAAAAAAAAGTTATTTCACTGCCACTGAGCTGGGGCGGGATGCTGAGGCGTGCTCCCGTGACCCTGTTGTGCGCACTCCCACCAGTTCTGGTGCGCCACCCGCTCTCTCACAGGCCTAGCCTGGTGACGTCAGCACAACCCGCTCAGCGGCGGCGATAACAACAATACGAACAGGTTGTGTCTGTCCGCAGTGGGAGGGGGAGTTGCTTATGCGTCACAGAAATGACCGATCGGGGGAGACTAGTGCATGGAGTCAGGTGCTTGCGCACCACTCAGAGGCAGAACTCTGGGAGGCAATGGAGTCATCTGCCGCCGGGCTCCTGCTCCCAAGGGGGCACCTCTCCTCCCCTGCAAGTTTAAATCAGTTAATTGAAAACCGTCAATATCTCTAAGGTTGTGCACAAACAAACATGCACAAGGCATGTGAGCAGCGCTTAATAAATTTAAACAAATTAATAAATGTTAAATAATTTTACTATAATAAAACAAGTATATAGACAATAAATGAATGCACATAACAATACACAATAAAATGGAATAAAATTCAAGCCACAGGAATTGGGAAATGTGAATTGGCCCAGGAGGACAAAGAAATGAACAATGGAGTGCAGTGGGTCACTGGTAAGTGCACTTTACCGGTATTTTGGTGACCTTTTTGTTCCAGGAGAGTCCGCTTGTGTGACAATCAGATGTTAGTCCTCACTATTGATCACGGTATTTTATAGGCCGTTTGGAGGTAGAGATAAATTGTAGGCTTCCGCTGTTCCACTGGTAATTATACCCGGTGGACTATGTTGGAGTATAGCCACCAGGGTGATCCAGGATGCGGTGTCCGCCAGGAGATGAGATATCACTGAAAGTGGGCTTCTGCTCGCAAGGTCCTTCCACACTTGGTTTGGCTGGATGGTATTTGCCAAGAAGAGGCTTGTAGAGCAGTGTCCGCCACACGGAGGGGGTAGATTGGCAAAAGTGGTGCTTTGTATCCAAATGGGTCCACACTGGGCGATGAAGTAGGCTTTTAATTCCTGGGCATGAAATATTAGGAGTATCCACTCAACGCGTTTCACTGCCAACTGCAGCTTTATCAAGAGACTCTAAGATATCTCTAAGGTTGTGTGTGTGTGAGGGGGGCACCAATATTAATCTTGCCTCCGGGCAACTGGGACAAACTTACGCCACTGGCACCACTGACAGCCTGGGGGACTTGGCTAAGGGCAAAAAAACGGTACATTCGGTACAGATTTTATTTGCCGGTACAGACCGTTAAAAAACGGTACTGTACCGGCAAATTCGGTACAGTTGGAGGGTATGCTATCAGGTTGCCTGCTACGGGCAATGCCAGGAAAGAGGGGTTTATCACCTGAACAGGTCCCCTTATCAGAAGACTTACGTTTATCTGTCTTCTTAAGACTTTTCCTGTGTTGAATGGGATTCCCTGAGGTGTAGGGTGACCCTGCCTCCTCCTGAGGAGACTCATTTACCTCAGAATCAGTTTGTGCCACCTGTCTCACTGACTTTTTCTTTTTGGAATAAATATATCCTCAGAAGAGGATGAATTTGTTGAGGAGTGAGACAGTGCCCTCTTGTGGCCTCTCTCCCCTTTCATACTACCAGGCATGGAGGACATATAAAGTGAGTCTGTGGCAGACACAGAAACACTGTCCTCCATGTCTGCTGGAAAAATCTGACCAGCACTTGGTGGGCGCGTTCACATTTGCGCGCGCATGCACGAGACGTGATGTGCGCATGCCCTCAGCATGCCCTCAGCTGCACTGTAGTGAAAAAAATTTAATTTCCTCTCCCTCAGCATTTTCGGGAGGCTTGCTGCCTAACCCACCTGCTGTTGCTAGGTGGCAAGCCTCCCGAAGAACAAATCTTGGTGGGTGCCGGATGGGTTCCCGACAGTCATTTACCCGATGTCAGCATCCCGACTGTCAAAATGCCGGCAGCCGGGTGACCGACGGCCACCCGCTATTTTCCCTCGTAGGAGTCCACGACCCCCATAGAGGGAGAATAGAATAGGTGTCTCGCTTAGCGAGCCACCGTGCCCGCAGCGTAGCGAGCGCAGCGCGGCGAGCGCAGCGAGCCCTCAAGGGGCTTTTCTGCACTCGCCATGCTGTCTGACTCCGGCCAGTTGGGATCCCAACGTCGGGATAATGACTGTCGGGATCCCGACTGTCGGAGTCCCATACCACTATCAACGCCAACCCGAATCGTGGCGACCGCAGCGAGCCCGCGAGGGGCGGCGGTACGCGTCCTCCGACCTTTTCATACCCCCACTATCCACGTCGGCGTGGAGTTGATTTTATATAGTGTGGCGAGCGCAGCGAGCCACCGAGCCCGAAGCGTGGCGAGCGCAGCGCGCCCCGCGAGGGGACGCGGATACCAGTGAAGCCCGCGAGGGGATGCGTATAGCTGTGAAGGTATCCACGTCCCCTCGCAGGGCGCGCTGTGCTCGCCACGCTTTGGGCTCGGTGGCTCGCCACACTATATAAAATCAACTCCACGCCGACGTGGATAGTGGGGGTGCGCTCGCCACGCTTCGGGTTGGCGTTGATAGTGGGGTGGCTTTAACAATGGGGGTCATTTAGCCATCAGGGTGGGTATACAATTAAAAATGGGGTCTGGGGGGCCATTTCACATATGAAACAGGCATCTGGGTGCCTGTACATATTAAAATCGCATCAAATCGCATCGCATGCAATACAATAGCATACAATGCAACGCGATATTCTCTTCAAGGGAATTTCAAGGGAAATCGCGTCAAATCGCATCAAATCGCATGCTTAGGGTACTGGCATACAATTTCAACATCGGGCGCCCAGATAAGTCACAAGTACCAACTGGTTTTGCAGTGTGATTGCCGCTTTAAAAAAACTGGAGATTTCTTACCAAATCTCTCACTTTCTGATTCTCTCATCCTATGACATTCCCCCCAGGTCAATGTTCAGCAGGTCAGTTACTGTCACTATGGGGGGCGAAGTCTGGCGAACTAGCTAAGCAGCGTAAATTTGCTGCTTAGCGAGCCAACTAACGCCACCCGCCGGGCGCGTGAATGCCCGCCCCACGCCGCCGTCCGAACATCCCCGCCGCTCTGTGAGTGGATGTTTTGCATAAATATCCATTCTCAGGGGAGCGTAAGGGGCATAATCAAATCACTGACCAACGAATTAATTTTCCTGTTTGCAAATATAAGTCAGTCTTGACTGACCTATATTTGAGGCGTCCGGTCCGAGAACGGGGAGGGGTGACTTATGTCCCGTGATGTCAGCAGCCTGCCCCCAGCAGGCAGGAGCCCGTCTGCGTTTGCATGGGGACACGCAGTGTTTTCCTAGATGCACCCACCGGTTCTGTGGGTAAGCCTGGGAAATGCTGGGCTTCCCCATGCAAATTCAGCCTGCCCGCCTCTATACCGCCCCAACCCCGTGCGACCGCCTTGGCGACTGTGCAAATATGCACATGCACAGATCACAAACATCCTGGTGTGGATACGCTGGTGGGTGGCTGCAAATAACTGTTACAGTTTCCAGTCCACCCAGCAGGTCACATGTTCCAGGTCACTCAGCAGGTAAATAGGGAGAGTCCACCAGCTGTCACACTTTCCAGAGCACAATGGTGATGTATTGGAAATGGCAGGCAGAAGTTATAATAATCCTAGAACACAGCAAGTAATTACAATGCGAATATTTTTCTGAGAATTTTCTCTGCTATAAACTGCTTGTGAAACAAGAATAAAATCAACCAATCAGCATCTGTGTGTCCAGTTTTTTTTCTTTAGTATCACAGTCCTCCATAAGAGTCTCTATTATTGGCTAAAGCAATGGTTATGAGAACACAGAAGGAAGTGCAGGACTCTGTAAATGATGTGCGAACAGGGACGGCACCACCACTAGGCAGCTTTGGGCATTTTCCGAAACAAAAAGGGGGAGGAGAAGGCGCTTGACTCGTTTGTCCAAAAGTGGATTTTTCCTCAGGATAAGGGAGAAATAATATAGAAAAAAATGTGTTTCAGTGACACAAAATTGCAGTGTAGCAAAGGGGTGCAACAGATCCCAAAGGCACGTGATCGTACCAAAAACTCACAGTGATATGATGTGTTAATACGTGTAAAGGTATCTTTAGGGGTACACCTCAGGTGATAAATGAATTGTAGCAGTACAAGGTCCTTGAGAAAGGCGGCTGGTACCGCCGAAACATGTCGGACTGTTAAGTGAGTTCATTTTACTTTTATCCTGTGATTGTGGCCTCGGCCATTTACTTTGTATTTTATCAAATGTTTTATTGAGACTGTTCCTCCCTTTTTTCGGTTCTATCACATGGGCACACTTTGTGAGTGAACCTTCAATTGGATTTGACCATCTCCCAAAAAGATACCTTGATAGGAGTGTATTTCCTGCACTAGCAGTGAGTATGGTACGCATTCTGGGACCCTTGTGATCATCTGCTTGGTTTGGACCTATCCCTTAAAGAAACCCTTATATGCTTATAATCTCCTTTCTACTAGTGAGTACGGTGAAGCACTTTTTCCATCCCACTTGGTACTGCTACAATTCATTTATCACCTGAGGTGTACCCCTAAAGATACCTTTACACGTATTAACACATCACATCACTGTGAGTTTTTGGTACGATCACGTGCCTTTGGGATCTGTTGCACCCCTTTGCTACATTGCAATTTTGTGTCACTGATACACATTTTTTTCTATATTATTTCTCCCTTATCCTGAGGAAAAATTCACTTTTGGACAAACGAGTCAAGCGCCTTCTCCTCCCCCTTTTTGTTTCAGAACATTCTCGCAGAGAGGACTACCAAGTGGCCCTCCTTTTGGGGATTGAGGCTGCATGGACTAAAATAGCGCCTTGGGACTATTCTAGGTTTGTTGTCAGCTTTGGGCTTTTGCCTAAGGTGCCAACCACTGGAGGGCGGAAGGTGGAGCAGGGACCCCGCTTGATGGAATGGAGGTGAGCGGTGTAACTCTCTCCTCCTGTGGAGCAACTTCGCGGCTGCCTCCGCATCTCCCATAGAACCCATGTAAATTCATAGGAAGTTTGAGATTGGCGAGGCCTCACACAGATGTTCGTGGGTTAATAGGTTACGAATGTTCAGCCAATTAGGTTTAAAGGGGAGTGGTTAAGGTGGAGCTGAAGGCATCTTGTTATTAGGACATGTTAAGATCTTCCTCTTTTTTTCTGGATTCTCCTCCCTCAGTCACCAATCCCCACCCCTTTTTTTTTCTTTGCCGGTTGAGTTTTGTCAACCTATATGTGGCAGGAAATAACGGCAGGTCAGTGGCAATTGAAATAGTTTGATACTGATTTTGAGAGGCTGCTCTGCCGAATATAAAATGCTGGGTGTTCCTATGGGAGACCCCCATCCCCACCGCTGTCCGCCCCCGGCCCACCCCAATCGTTGCAAATCGCTAGGCAACTATGCAAGTCGCCAAAGCCGTTCACAACTGGGAGCTGCACATGCACAAAATATACAATGCACAGAGCCCCAAACATTGAAAACAGGGTTGGGGGCCTTAGCAGTCTTCTGGCGTGGCCAATGGGACGAGGTAATGACATGTCGTGGAATGAGATCAGCATTAAGGACCGTTCTTTCTTCCGCCACCATACTTATTTAAAATCTTGTTAAATAATTAATTGACTGATTTGTAATGGCATTGCAGTTGTCATATTATTATTTATTGATAAGTTAGAATTGCATATATCTTATATATTAGTAATTAAGGGGCGGTTCCTGCTCCCCCGGGGCAGTGGGGAGAGAGATGACAGGCTGCCACCGCAGCACAGCCTCTCTCCTCAGCTCAGCACATGCTGCTTTTTTTTTCCTCACGGGTGTGGCCACGTCCCTTGCCATTGGCCATATCCCCTCCATTTTACCGAGGCCAGGCTGACCTGTTGGCGCCCATGAACCCATCCCCAGCAGGTCAGGCAAGTAGCTTGAAAAACTTTTGATGGCTGAACATTTGGATGATGAAATCAACAGAGGCAAAGTATCTAGAATAATTACCATAAATACTCTTGCAACAGCATACTGTGCACAATCTCTAAACAGGAAAAATTCGGCAAATGTTATAAAACATAGATGTTTTGTGCAATGGCACGGAATGCATTGCCTTATTTGCGTGCCAAGGAAATCAATGCAATTAAGGTAACTCTCAGCAGGTGGCAGTATTGCACACACCATAAGCTCCATAAACTACTGGAGTCCTGAACATTAAAATTGTGCTGTGGTTCTCAAACTCCATCTTCAGGACGGACCCCTCACAGTTCCAGTTTTCCACGTCTCCCAGCTGGTGTTTTCATTATTTACTGATGCATTTAAAAGCTAATTATTTCACTTGCAATTCTGTAAAAGTGCATACGTACTATACAATTTTTTTGACCAATTTAGTTCATTTTAGCCCTGCTGAATGATATTGGTCAAAATATCTTTCAGTGTGTATGCGACGAATGACGAATGATTATTGGCTACGAATGATGAATGATGTACCCGCCAGTTGTTCATCCAAGTTGTTCGCCAACCCTTAGGACCTTATTCTGGCCCACACAAAACACTGCAAAATTTGCAGCATTGCGTGTGGATTAAGTGCCCACTCCCCCAGGGACCCCATACAGGGCTGACCAGCCAGGGTGTTAATGTGGTGGCTTGGGGATCTTGTATGTAAAGTGTCACCCGGCTGTGGCATTATACCGCTGGCTTTTGGAGTTCGGTGCTGGTTCCAAAATATGGGGGATCCCTATTTTTTTTGTCCCCCATATTTTTGGAACCAGGACCGGTCCAAGAGCCCGCTTCTGGTTTCTTAAATACAGGGGAACCGTTGTAATTTTTTTGCAAGTTTATTGGAAACCAGGACTGGCTCAAAGAGGCCCGGGCTGGCTATGCTCAGAGGAGGGAAAACCACACGGTTGTTTTTTTTTTTCACCAAAAAGCCGCACCATCCTATTACTAAAAAAAAAAAAATTGTATAAAATCTTGCACCCTATTACATTTCGCTCTCTTTCTCCATTTGTAAGTATTCGTTGTAGTATTGCGTCTGAGAGTAGGCTCCCTCACCGATTGCTGGAGAGATGCTCCTTGCAAGGAATTTAAAACATCCCTACTTCTAGTGGAACTAGCTACAGACACCTGCAGTGGCAAACACAGGATTGTTAGAGGGGGGTTTCCAAATGTAATCCAAAGTCTCCCACTATGCAGCACATTGGAGTATGGGAGATGGGGGAGTGGTAACAGCCCTGAAATTTGTTCTTTTTATACAATGGATACTGTATGGAATACAGCTTAATATTAAACAGTACAGATGGTCTATATTATAGGCTGTTTCAAACATTTAAATAATATAAGTGGTCAGGAAAAGATTAAACATGCCATATTAAAGAAATAAATACACATACATAATAGAACCAGTACTGCACTTTCTAAGCTCACATTCTCCCACCTCCTGTTAAGGCTCCTGTCACTTCCTTCTGGCAGCTACTCTCTGGTCTATTACGATGTTTGAGGTCTCAGATCCCACCCACCCGCCACACACACACACACACACACACACACACACACACACACACACACGCACACAACTTGGTAGAAGAAGCTGTTCCCACAAGGCATGTGCAGCAGCTCTGCTCTGTCCCTTACACTGATGTGGTGGCAGCTCTATTGTTCATATTAGGTTATTGTCCCTTTCCTCTTCCTGACCTGGTGGTCGGTAGATCACCCCAATACAAACAGCGGCACCTCTGAAATATGTTTGGGGGGAGCCAGCTGCCCTTTGCCACACTTTGTTCTAGTGCCTATGCATGGAAGCCCTACACCCTGTATCTCCTAATCACATGATGTCCCACCAAGGGGGCAGGGCCTCCGGAACCAGGAAGTACAGCACTCCCGGGACTGTCCTCATGGCTCTGCGGTCAGCTATAGAGGCTGCGGGACCAGAACATGGCAATGGCAAATTTATAGGAAGTAGGGATTGAAAAAATGATGACTTCATGCCAGGTGGCAGAAAAGAGGCTGGAATGGGGAACAAATAATAAAGAAGGATATTAGGTAGAACAAAGAGTTATAGATATAAACATTAAAGGTGTTATAATGAAGAGATTATGTAACAAACATTATATTATTATATCATGATTTATGAATGGCCTTTTCTGTTTTGCTGCATTACTAAAACGCTGTTGTATTTGGATTGGACAGCTATTTAACTCCTTACATTGGTAATTGAGTCATACTGTAGCTTGGCCATGGTGTAGCACATTGCACCACATGAGGCTGTTTTTAGCTATTTCCAAAGACTTTGTACAATGCAGCATGTTCATAGCAGCAAGCTGATAAAGTCATCAGCTTCGGGCCATACTTGCCTACTTTTATTTTCACATCTCCGGGAGAAGCTCTGAGAGGCATCACGTCATGGGGGGGGGGGGGGGCTGACATCACTTGCCCTCCATCCCATAACATAGAACTCTGTGATTCGTGGGCCGCGGAGAGGGGGTAGGGCTTAAATGCTGCAAAATGCTGCTACCGCCTCATTTTAGCCCCACCCCCTCTCTGCAGACCCATGATTTGTGCCAATTGAATCAGCAGGGAAGAGGGGTATGGGGGCTCTGGCCAACAAGCAGGAGACTTGCCCAAAGATACTGGAGAAGCCCAGGGAAGCAACGTGACATGGGGGGCGGAGACAAGGCTGACATCACCTGGCCACGGCCTGACCCGACTCCGTGATTCATGGGCCAAGGAGAGGGGGTTGGGCTTAATTGCAGCGAAACGCCGCTACCGCATCATGCGGTAGGTGAATCAGCGGGGAAGGGGGGTCCGGGGGCTCTGGCCAGAAATGGGGAGACTTGCCCACCTTCCCTGGGGGGCCAGGAAGTGGACCCAATTTTTGGGAGCTTCCTGGGCCATTCTTCAGGCTGCTTACCAAATCCACTTCTTGGGGCACTCTTATGCTAGGTACGCATTAAGCCATAGGCCATATTGGCCGATATATCATTCCAAACAGGTACAATATAATGTCCTCATTATGTCCAAGGGGCGGCTCCAGAGGGGGGCTAAATTGCAGCCCAAAATTCAAATAAGGGAGCCACACCCAGTGCCACCAACTGCTATTCCAAACTTACTCACTGGCAGTAGGTGCAGCTCCCTTATTTGAATTTTAGACTGTGCTGCAGTCTAACCTCTGGAGTCACCCTTAATGTATACACTCAATTGCGCATGCACGTGCATCGTCAGCGATGTCTACCCATCTGATGTGCTGTACGCCAGATGGGACAACCCATGGAACACCCCATGTGGGAGCACACGGTTCTGATATGCAATGGAACAACATTTCAAATGAAGTCTAATGTCTTCCTGGCATAACCCAGCCTCCTGTTTTCCTGTGTCGTGACCTCCGCCAGTGGGGAGCCGCTGACTCAAAAACACCCTACTATACTATTGCACACACACACACACACACACACACACACACACACCTCAACAACACACACCCCCCCACACCCACAAATGTCACTGTACCCTCCACACTATCAATGTACATCTTACTCTGTAACCGCCTTTTTACTAAACAAAACAATACACACCCCCTTCCACATCATATGCTCTCTATTTAACACATTTCACCTATAACTCAAGTTGCAATACAGGCCATCTTTCATACAATTCTAACCATATTTCTCACAATACAAATGTTCACAAATTAAGGGGGCGCAGCCCATTACGACGATGTGAAGAGCGCCCGTAGGGCGCGATGAATCACCTACTTATGTATAAGCAGCACCACGGGGGCATTGTATGTATAAGTTGCACATAGTGGGCATATAAGCAACACAATAGGGCTCTGTATGTAAAAGAGGCACCACAGGGGCATGATTTGTATAAATAGCACCAGAGGGGGAAATGTATGTATAAGCAGCACCACAGGGCCTTGTATTTATAACCGACGCCACACAGGGCATTGTATCTTTAAGCGGCATCATGGGAGCAACATATGTATAAGCAGCACCACAGGGTCTTGTATGCATAAGTAGCACCATCAGGCCTTGTATTTATAAGCAGCACCACCGGGCCTTGTATGTATAAGTAGCACCACCGGGCCTTGTATGTACAAGTAGCAGTGCACCACCAAGCCTTGTATTTAAAAGCAGCAGCACCGGGTCTTGTATGTATAAGTAGCACCACCGGGCCTCGTATCTATAAGTAGCACCACCGGGCCTTGTATGTATAAGCAGCACCACCGGGCCTTGTATGTATAAGCAGCACCACCGGGCCTTGTATGTATAAGCAGCACCACCGGGCCTTGTATGTATAAGTAGCACCACCAAGCCTTGTATGTAAAAGCAGCACCACCGGGTCTTGTATGTATAAGTAGCACCACCGGGCCTTGTATGTATAAGTAGCACCACCGGGCCTTGTATGTATAAGTAGCACCACCGACCTTGTATGTATAAGCAGCACCACCGGGCCTTGTATGTATAAGTAGCACCACCGAGCCTTGTATGTAAAAGCAGCACCACCGGGTCTTGTATGTATAAGCAGCACCACCGGGCCTTGTATGTATAAAGTAGCACCACCGGCCTTGTATGTAAAAGCAGCACCACCGGGTCTTGTATGTATAAGTAGCACCACCGGGCCTCGTATCTATAAGTAGCACCACCGGCCTTGTATGTATAAGTAGCACCACCGGCCTTGTATGTATAAGCAGCACCACGGGGCCTTGTATGTAGGAGCAAGGAGCAGGTAATTTAAAAGTAATTAGAAGTCTTACTGTACAAATTGTATGGGGCATTTTTGTGTGTGGGACATAAAATGGTGTCAGCAGAATAACTAAACCTCCCAACATGATCCATTCCAGGAGGGACACAATGCTCTGTTTCTGGACTTACAGTACCTCTCAATTTATGATTGGCATCACCTTTTTTAAACAGATCAGATTGATCAGAAAGGTGCTTCACCACAGGTGGTAGCAATCATAAATTATAAAAGCGGGGCGTTATGTCCCTCTGGAGAGGGTCATGTTGGGAAGTATGGCATAACTGTGTGCCGTATAATATGTAACAGGCCTTGCAGTGTGTGGCATGATATGTAATAGGTATTGCAGTGTGAGACAATATTTAATAGGCATTATGGTGTAGCATAAAGTAGAGTAAACATTACTGAGTGGGGCATAATGTGTAATGGCTATTGTGGTGTGTGGCATAATATGTAAAGGCATTATGGTGTGTGGCATAATCTGTTATAAGCATTATGGTGTGTAGCATAACGTGAAATAAGCATTACAGTGGGTGGCATAATGTGAAAGAGGCTTTACGATGTGCAGCATAATGTGTATTGGGCATTATGGTGTGTGGCATAATGTCCAAGGAGCATTATTTTGTGTGGCATAATATGTAAGGAAGGAAAAATGTCTAATAATTTATGGGGCACAAATCAGGAACCTTCTTTTTGCCCTTTGGTGGCCAATGTATGGACGTACAGGTTGCAAAAATGGGCTATAATGTATTTTCCTGCAGGACCATGGCCTTTATTCAGATCTGATCGCAGTACAAATTTGTTCTTAAAATGGGCAAAACCATGTGCACTGCAGGTGGGGCAGATGTAACCTGTATAAAGAGAGTTAGATTTGTGTGAGTTATTTTGTTTCTGTGCAGTGTAAATACTGACTGCATTATATTTACATTGCAATTTAGATTTCAGTTTCAACACACCCCACCTAAATGTAACTCTCATGTTACATCTGCCCCACCTGCAGTGGACACGGGTTAGCCCATTTTGAGAACAAATTTGTACTGTGATTAGATCTAAATAAGGTCCCACATCCCTTGCAGTGAGGCCACACCCTCTTTTTGGAGTGCGCTCTTATGGCACAAGACTAGTACAAAAATATTACTAAGGATTCCATGTGGTGTAATATAGGAGGAGCTCCATGGAGGTGTAGAGGGGAGGGGGGGGGGTGACACCATGAATTACTATGGGAGGCACCACCAAGTCTAGTGACGCCTCTGCTTTAGGACGTTTATTTAAGAAACCTAAAGATAATTGTTTATTCTCCCAGATGGTATCCTCCTGAACATCCCATTAAACAAATTAAATGGATAGGCTTACACATTCAGTCCCATGGATCATTACCATTGGCCAGATTCCTGTGTCAACTAACCAATGGGAGTCTGGGGGGTAGGCAGATATACCCGGGGGGCTGCCGACTGCTCTGTCCTGACAGATGCAGCTGTGATACATGTCGTTGGTCTTACTCTTCCCGCAGACAACTGCCAATATTAAAAATAGGCTACAGTTAGTGTTTTTGGATCTCTCTCCTCTGGTCTATGCTGCAGCCCATGGGGTGCAACAACCACTGATTGTGACTGGGCAGATTTTCTTATAAACATACGGTAAGAAGGTGACTGCAAACTCAGATGCGCTTGACTCGGGGTCTGGGCCTTAGCATTAGGAGGTATACAGTAACTGATGGTGTTGGAGATGAGGGTCAGTTGCTTTGACACCAGGACATTGGGATATTTCCTTGCAGAAAGGGCAGCTGTGCGCATCAAATCAATGCCTGATAGAGGAAGGGATGAGTAAGCAGCTACCTGTACCCAACTAAACACGTAAGTACTGTAGCTTGCATAATTAATGTTAAGCTAATGTTAATGAAGGAAGAAACAGGTCATCTAAACATTGCCTCAGGGGTGTCTGAGTAAGAGGTTTCACAATATATGTTTTGGTAACACGGAAATCAGTGCATGTGAAGCCGTCACGCACCTAACAAGGAACAAACAATGACAGATAGTTCTAAACTTCTAATATTTAAAAAATATACAATGAAAACTGGGATAAAGGAAACCGTTATGTACTGTATCCACATCTTTAGGGAACAATGGGCTGGTTCTGCGTCACGCTGCGCAAAGCGGCTGTATGTATGGATGGCTGCGGTACCCAGATTTACTAAGTTATGTGACTGCCTGTATCTGTATGGCTACAAGCAGGACAATGCATCACCCACCATTATTACATCCACAATCATTAGTATCTGCAGTAGGACCTGCCAATACTAGGTCCTAGACATCCATTGGAAATAAGCATAACCTCATAGCACTCAGTTGTTGAAGATCAGGTTGCTAAGGGATACCACTACTGCAAGGGGGCATGGCCAACGATGTGTACGCTGACAGGCGCCGGGCTTTGAGGGTGGAATGCTGGTGTTTTCTGGAATTGCCCCGGAAAACAGAGATGTTTCCCAGCTGTTGGAAGACATCAGCAGCCTCCTTCTCCCCGTGGCCTTCACAGCACAGAGTTACGCAGCGGCTGCACGCGGTTGCTGGGGAAATCATTTGATGGTGGGTAACTACAAAAAATAATTTCCCCCCCTTGCGCTGCTGTGATTGCGGGCGTGTCTGAATAAATGCAGGCGTGCCCAGGTGTTTTAAGTGGGTCTCTGATGGCAGAGATGACCACTTCCACCCTGCCTCAGTCACAGATTAGTGGAAGCCTCAGACTTAGGGCGGGATGTATCATTACTCGCATTTCTGTAGTGAAGTGTGTTTCATTTTTTCGCGCCATCTTCGCTGCCGTTTTGCGGAGATTTCCGCGTTATGTATTATTTATTTCATTTTTATTTATGGCCGCGGTAACTCCGTCCTCTGTCGGAATCTCTTCGTCTTTTTTTTTTTTTTCTTGTATTGTTGCACATGTGCAATGACTTTTCATTCTGTCATTCCTAATTCTACTCGCACCAATCAGCCTATCACCTCACACCTCTGCACACCTCACCCTAATGAGTCTATTAACTCGCCCTCAAATTACAATAACATGCCTCTCACCTCAACCTTTATCCTCACCCTAGCATCCCACAACACAACCTAGGTTTACCTCAAGTAAACAGCCCCTAAAATAAAACAAACACAACTGGAATTACCTTATAGTTTAATATTTGACCTGTCCCAACACTGTAGATCGCCAGCAATATAAGGCGAATAATTTCTAACAGCAGCTGAGCGCTGCGAGTGTTAATACATAACACAGCGCGTCAGCTTGCATAGAACTCTATGATAGCAGCTGCCGCGCCGGAAACTCCGCGATGCTACAAGCCGGCGGAGTTTTTTTAACAACAAAACCCGGAAACTTTATTGATAAATCATGAGAAGGCACTGCGGATGCGTAAACGGGATGTCAGCGCTGCGGTAAGCGTTGATACATCCCGGCCTTACTCACATTTGATCAGACAGAAGCAACTCTTTGATGTTCCGAGATTTGCGGATGGATCTGAGGGTGGAAAGTGGTTAGCGACAGTTCTGCAATTTATTTGCACAGAGCTTTTCCCTTTCTCTCTTGTCGGCGGCATTCTCCTCATCACATAAACACCTTGACAAGTACAACTTTAATATCATACATGCATATCACACATTCACACACACAATCATACATTTATACCCCTTTCACACAGAAAATGAAATTCCCCGGTGAAGCAGTTTCACCTGGGAATTTCAATAAAAACACGGGTGCTTTTTCTGTGTGATAGTTGTGATCCAGATCTTAAACGCCGCCTCTCAGAGCCTGCAAAAGACCAGGGTCAGAAACCCTTTCACACAGGCAAAAAAAAACATGTAATAGACAGCAGCGGGCCCGAATAACCCGGCGCTTGAAAAGCCAGGTAATTGCCAGGTTATTTGGCCGTCGCTGTCTGAAAGCGGTATAACTCCCCTTGCCTCGCTTCCACGCAGGTTGATCCTATTCTCCAGTAGGGTATACAGGGGTTAAAAAAAGAGTTAGGCATGTGGGTCCTCCCTGATACAGATAGAAATCCCAGTGACTTTAGTCATGGAGATGGCTACATCCAATCAATTGTGGAGCTCCTATAAGTCCCAACAGGGCCCTTTAATGCCCTGCATGCTGGACCTTGTGGTTCTCCATGTCTCTGCATGTGGGGGATTTTTCTTTTCCGCACAAAATATCAGCATGGCACCCACCAACCTGGTCAGAGACAGCCCCTTGCTTCAGCACTGGACAGGTGAAGCCTGGGGGGGGGGGGGGGGGCTTTATTGGTGGGTCCCCACCAATGTTCCCTCTAATTTTACGAAGGATGTGTGCGGCAAAAGATTTTGTTTGTGCAACTTTGGAAGGAAATTTAAATGTTTGTGCGTCACTTATATATAACTGGAAAATGATGTTCAGCATTTTTGTTAACTTTACTTCAAAATGGTATTAAACATTTAAAACACAGCCCACAATGTAGTTGATGGGTGAAACACACATTAATTGAGTCCACAACTGCAAAAAGGGACCACTGCTGCTTTGTGCGCTCTGTTGTAATGTCTGTGCGCACACTCGTCGAGTTGTGTGCGCGCGCACGTGCGCACAGCTCTCCCAGGGACCACGTTGAGGGTCTTTCCTGGCTGTGGCATCACCCTACTGGCTGTTTGAGCCTGGTTCTGGTTCCAAAATATGGTGGACCCCTAGACTTTTTGTTTCCCGGATTTTTGGAACCAGGAGCCCAGGTGCCCAGTGCTAGTTTCTTAAATATATGGGGACCCTAAAACTTTGTTCCCCCTTATTTGAGAAAACAGGACCGGCTAAAAGAGCACAGGCTGGTTACTCTACGGGAAGGGGGGGGGGGGGGAACGCACCACTTTTTTTTACTTTTACTGAAAAACCGTGCACTCCTGTTATTAAAAATAAATTGAACCTTTACAAAAAAAAAAATCGCAAGTGAGTCCTGCCTTTTTCTAAAAAATTGCATCCTATTACATGTGTGATTTTTGACTGACTATCACACATGTGACATGAACGCTATGGTGCAATTTTTTTTAGCTGTCTACAAAATCGCACCCTATCCCATCTCGCCCCAAGTATTTGTGTAAAACAATCATTAGTGAAATGTGAGTTGCATCTAAGGACATAAATACGACTGTACGTGATATTTTTAATTTGAATTAGTCTTATCGTAATAAGCGTGTTCTATTTATAACTTACTGGGAACTTTTTAGCTCATACATAACGAGGTTTTTCCGTAAAGGTTCTTAATTATATGTTCTACATTTATTTCATAACAAATACAAAACAAATACAAAAGTATAAATATAGATGCAGTAATGTCTATGACATCATTTGCCCTTATTATAATTAATTGAGTTTATTCATTTCAAAACACCATTTGGGCCATTGCGTAATTCTAGGGGGGTGTTTCCTAAACTCAGTCCTTAAGGCACACTAATAGGTTTTAATGATATTCAGGCTGGAGCACAGATGGTTAAATCAAAATAACTGAGGCACTAATTAAGTCACCTGTGTTCAAGTGTGATGCCCCAACCTTGTGCTCTTTAATATGCTCACCTAGACTCCCCCCATGCTGTTTGTTGGGGGGGGGGGGACTTTTATATGTATATATTAAATAGCATTGAAAATTATTGGTGACAGTGAGACCATACTTTCTAGCATTATGGAACGCAGACTTGGGACACTCTGTGCAGCATGAAAAGGGGGCGTGGCCTCAGGTAAAGGGGGCATGGCTTTGCACTGCTGTGGGGGGGCATGGCCAGTGCTCTGAAAGCTGCTGGTCTTGCCCCCTCTCTCTTCTGATGCTGTACGCATGCACACAGTCACTGCCGGCCTCAGGTGGGAAGCGGGACAGTCCCAAAAAAATGAAAATACGGACAGTTGGGGGATATGGCGATACTAAAAACTACAGACATACTTTACCTCCCAACATTTGTTGGTGGTTGAGCAGGACCTCAGGCGTGGCGGCAGTTGCGTGCTCCTGAAAATTGGCAAGGTCTATCGGAAAGGGGATTGGCTTTGTGCCAATAGCATGATCACGGGCCATGCTCCCTTTTTGGCTCTATACAGCTAGCCAGGGGCAGATCCAGAAGAAAAATGACAGGGGGGCACCATGATAGGTTAAGGGTAGACATGAGCAGGTTCGTTTCCTAGAGAACTGAACCCCCGTGAACTTACCTGAGCCGATGCTTGGTATCATTTTCCAGGGAAAGAATGAGGCCGATCGTCATCATCCCCCTGTCTGATTCTCTCGAGACCCGGACCCTATATAACTAAGAGGCATTACTAAGGGGGATAACTATGTCGGACATACTATGGGGAATTACTATGGGGGACATGCTATGGGGACTACTAAGGGGGCTGCTATGGGGACTACTAAGGGGGCTGCTATGGGGACTACTAAGGGGACACTTTATTTAAAAAAAATATATATATATATATATATTAAAAAAAAGTTTTATTTTTCTACAGCAGGGGTGGTGCAAAGCGTGCTGAATAATTCCAGTGCTGCTGCTAAATATGCCATATCAATCCAGTCAAGGGTGCCATATAACTCAAGGGGTGCCGCCATGTGTTGTGTATAATTTCAGATATATCACCATGTGCGCTGTATCAAGCTACGGGTGCCGCCATGTTTCGTGTATAATTCCAGGGGTACCTCCATGCGTTCGCAATTTAAATGACAGGCAGGGGGTGGTCGCAGGAGTCCACCCAGTGTTTCATGGGCATGCCCACAATAAAGGTGGGCACGCCCATAGAAACGCTGGGGGGTGGGGCGGCATCGGAACAAAGGCGTGCTCCTGCCTGCTCGGGGCAGGCGGCAGACATCACATGACTTCAGCACCCTCCCCCAATTCACCAAGAAGCGTTCAAATGAAAAGTAAGTCCTGGCTTACGGTTCATAACGAACAGAGGAAAAATCATTCATTGTTGAGTAACCATCAAATGATTTTTTTATGTGTGCGGCCGCACGCCAGTGGGTGTGTAAGTGTGCGCATCCGTTTGCATTGTAGCAAGGGGATTCAGGCGACAGGGATAGCGTGCATTCAGCACTGCAGCATTTACCTGCTCACAAGGCAGCAAATATATTCAGCCTAGCGAGCGTGTCCGAATTACCCCCTTAAATTGGAGACAGCAGCAGCCAACTCTGCATCAGGCCCCTAGAGCGGTGTTTCCATCTGAACCCCTGGGTACACACTCACATGTAGATTGCCAACCAACTCTCGCCCCAGGTCACCAACCCCTCTGCACCCATTCATGGTGTTTTCTCTCCTCTGCTAATGCCGGGCATCGGTGATCGGAACCTGTAGAACCTCTGCATCTTCTGCGACAGTCCCACTGAAATCGGGACCATTAGGGGGTTTGCTTCAGGCCTTAGCACAGCCTCAGTATGTAGGTCAGTCCTGTAACATCAGCAGATACCTTTTTGCCAGTCACAAGACAGCTCTGACTAGGGTGCCAGTCACCGTGGCCTCGGGCACTGATTGCTTCACAAATGTGTCAATGAGGAAGAGACGAGGGCTAATTATGAATGGGTATAACCCAACTGGCATAATTGCTACTCTCAGCTAAATTAAACATCCTTTAAAGTGACCTTTAAAAGTCACTTCTGGCTTCCAAACAGCCAACTATTGCCAAGAGATTTCTCACCAGGGAATTCCATTTCCTCCAGCTGCAGAACAGGAGCCCAAACTTCTCCCACTGTACTTCATGCCTTAGGAACATTATCAGTGGGCAATATTAATGGCAATAATTAGGGTGGTGCGACATGTGCCCCTGCATAGATAACCATATGGTAGGGGGCGCTGTTCTGCATCACCCATCAATTTTCTATTTTCATCAATCTCTTTAGTTCCCGGATCACCCGGCTGCCACCTTCTGGGGGTGGTATGCAGTCAGGGGGGAGGCTCACAGGCAGGGGGTGGTATGCAGGTAGGGGGTGGTATGCAGGCAGGCAATGGTAAGTAGGAAAGAGGTGTTATGCAAGGCAAGTGGTGGTATACAGGAAGGTGGTGGTATGCAGGCAGGGGGTTGGTATGTAGGAAGGTGGTATGCAGGTGGTAAACAGGCAGGGGAGGTGGTATGCAGGCAGAGGGTGGTATGTAGGGAGGTGGTGATATGTAGATAGGAGGTGGTATGCAGGCAGATGGGTGGTATGTCGACAGGTGGTATGCAGTCAGGTGGTATGCAGGTAAAGAGTGGTATGCACAAAGAGGTGGCTGTTATGCAGGCAGGTATGGCATTCAGGCAGGGGGTGGCACATAGGCAGGAGGTTGTATGCAACAAGATGGTGTTATGCAGGCAGCGGGTGGTATGCAGGCAGGAGGTGGTATGCAGGCAGATGGTGGTATGTGGTAGGTAGTGGGTGGTATGCGCAAAGGGGTATGTAAGCAGTCGGTGGTATGCAGAAAGGTAGTATGCAGTCAGGGGGTGGCATATAGGCAGGAGGTTGTATGCAATAAAGAGGTGTTATGCAGGCAGGGGTGGTATGCAGGCAGCAGGAGGTATGCATAAAGGTGGTGTGCAGGTAGGGGGTGGCTCACAGGCAGGAGGTGGTATACAGGCAGGTAGTGGTATACAGGCAGGAGGTGGTGTGCAGGTAGGGGGTGGCTCACAGGCAGGAGGTGGTATACAGGCAGGAGGTGGTATGCAGGTAGGGGGTGGCTCACAGGCAGGAGGTGCTATACAGGCAGGAGGTGGTATACAGACAGGAGGTGGTGTGCAGGTAGGGGGAGGCTCACAGGCAGGAGGTGGTGTGCAGGTAGGGGGTGGCTCACAGGCAGGAGGTGGTATACAGGCAGGCAGTGGTATACAGGCAGGAGGTGGTGTGCAGGTAGGGGGTGGCTCACAGGCAGGAGGTGGTATACAGGCAGGAGGTGGTATGCAGGTAGGGGGTGGCTCACAGGCAGGAGGTGGTATGCAGGCAGGGGGTGGTATGCAGACAGGAGGTGGTATGCAGGCAGGAGGTGGTATACAGGCAGGAGGTGGTATGCAGGTAGGGGGTGGCTCACAGGCAGGAGGTGGTATGCAGGCAGGGGGTGGTATGCAGGCAGGAGGTGGTATGCAGGCAGGAGGTGGTATACAGGCAGGAGGTGGTATGCAGGTAGGGGGTGGCTCACAGGCAGGAGGTGGTATACAGGCAGGAGGTGGTATGCAGGCAGGGGGTGGTATGCAGGCAGGAGGTGGTATGCAGGCAGGAGGTGGAATACAGGCAGGAGGTGGTATGCAGGTAGGGGGTGGCTCACAGGCAGGAGGTGGTATACAGGCAGGAGGTGGTGTGCATGTAGGGGGCGGTGTCCAGGCAGAAGGTGATTTGCAGTCAAGGATTTGTATGCAGGGAATGGTAGGTAGAAAAGAGTTGGTATGCAGACAAGGAGTGGTATGCAGGAATGTGGTGGCATGCAGGCAGGGGGGTGGTATGTGGGAAGGTGGTATGCAGGTCATATGCAGGCAGAAGGTGGTATGCAGGCAAGTGAAGGTGGTGTGCAGGTGGTTGTATGCAGGCAGGAGCTGGTATCTAGTCAGTGAGTGGAATGCAGGCAGGGGGTGGAATGCAGGCAGGGGGTCA
Source organism: Crinia signifera (assembly GCF_055691185.1). Taxonomy (NCBI): domain Eukaryota; kingdom Metazoa; phylum Chordata; class Amphibia; order Anura; family Myobatrachidae; genus Crinia; species Crinia signifera. The sequence goes on from NC_139222.1 coordinate 274,500,628, forward strand.
GAGGCGGAACTACCATTGGTGCAGCAGGTGCATTGCACCGGGGCCCCTGACAACTAAGGGGCCCACTGCTGCTCAAACCAGCAATTAATTATTGTGAACTTTGGTTGGGGTGGAGGAGGGGGGCCCCAAATTATATATTTGCACCTGAGCCCACAACCCACAAGTTCCGCCACTGCAGGGGGTATACAGGCAGGGGGTGGTATGCAGTCAGGGGTTGGCACACAAGCAGGAGGTGGTATGAAGGAAGGGGGTGGTATGCAGCAAGGTTATATGCAGGTAGTGGGTGGTATGCACACAGTAATGTTATACAAGCAGGAGGTGGTATGCAGACAGGGGGTGGTATGCACACAGTAATGTTATACAAGCAGGGGGTGGTATGTATGCAGGGGTGGTATACAGGCAGGGGGTGGTATGCAGACAGGAGGTGGTATGCAGGCAGGGGGTGGTATGCAGGCAGGAGGTGGTATGCAGGCAGGAGGTGGTATGCAGGCAGGAGGTGGTATTCAGACAGGAGGTGGTATGCAGGCAGGAGGTGGTATGCAGGCTGGAGGTGGTATGCAGGCAGGAGGTGGTATGCAGGCAGGAGGTGGTATGCAGGCAGGAGGTGGTATGCAGGTAGGGGGTGGTATGCAGACAGGAGGTGGTATGCAGGCAGGAGGTGGTGTGCAGGCAGGAGGTGGTATGCAGGCAGGGGTTGGTATGCAGGAAGGAGGTGGTATGCAGGCAGGAGGTGGTATGCAGGCAGGGGTGGTGTGCAGGCAGGAGGTGGTATGCAGGCAGGAGGTGGTATCCAGGCTGGAGGTGGTATGCAGGCAGGGGGTGGTATGCAGGCAGGAGGTGGTATGCAGGCAGGAGGTGGTATGCAGGCAGGAGGTGGTATGCAGGTAGGGGGTGGTATGCAGACAGGAGGTGGTATGCAGGCAGGAGGTGGTGTGCAGGCAGGAGGTGGTATGCAGGCAGGGGTTGGTATGCAGGAAGGAGGTGGTATGCAGGCAGGAGGTGGTATGCAGGCAGGGGTGGTGTGCAGGCAGGAGGTGGTATGCAGGCAGGAGGTTGTATGCAGGCAGAGGGTGGTATGCAGGCAGGGGGTGGTATACAGACAGGAGGAGGGAATGTATGCAGGGGTAGTATACAAGCAGGAGGTGGTATGAAGGCAAGGGGTGGTATGCAGGCAGGGGGTGGTATGCAGACAGGAGGTGGTATGCAGGCAGGGAATGGTATACAGGCAGGGGGTGGTATGCAGGCAGGGGGTGGTATACAGACAGGAGGAGGGAATGTATGCAGGGGTAGTATACAAGCAGGAGGTGGTATGAAGGCAAGGGGTGGTATGCAGGCAGGGGGTGGTATGCAGACAGGAGGTGGTATGCAGGCAGGGAATGGTATACAGGCAGGGGGTGGTATGCAGGCAGGGGTTGGCACACAAGCAGGAGGTGTCATGAAGGAAGGGGGTAGTATGCATGAAGGTGGTATGCAGGTAGTGGGTGGTATGCAGACAGTAATGGTATACAAGCAGGGGGTGGTATGAAGGCAGGAGGAGGTATGCAGGCAGGGGGTGGTATGCAAGCAGGGGGTGGTATGCAAGCAGGGGGTATACAGGAAGGAGGTGGTATGCAGAAAGGAGGTGGTATGCAGGCAGTGGGTGGTATGTAGGCAGGAGGTGGTGTGCAGGCAGGGGGTGATATACAGGCAGGAGGTGGCGTGCAGGCAGGGGGTGGTATGCAGGCAGGGGGTGGTATGCAGGCAGGAGGTGGTATGCATGCAATAGGTGGTATGCAGGCAGGGGGTGGTATGCATGCAGCGAGTGGTATGCAGGCAGCGAGGGGTGTGCAGGCAGTCGGTGGTATGCAGGCAGCGAGGGGTGTGCAGGCAGTCAGTGGTATGCAGGCAGCGAGGGGTGTGCAGGCAGTCGGTGGTATGCAGGCAGCGAGGGGTGTGCAGGCAGTCGGTGGTATGCAGGCAGGTGAGGGGTGTGAAGGCAGTCGGTGGTATGCAGGCAGGAGGTGGTATGCAGGCAGGTGAGGGGTATGCAGGCAGTCGGTCGTATGCAGGCAGCCAGTGCTATGCAGGCAGGTGAGGGGTGTGCAGGCAGGAGGTGGTATGCATGCAATAGGTGGTATGCAGGCAGGGGGTGGTATGCATGCAGCGAGTGGTATGCAGGCAGCGAGGGGTGTGCAGGCAGTCGGTGGTATGCAGGCAGCGAGGGGTGTGCAGGCAGTCCGTGGTATGCAGGCAGGTGAGGGGTGTGAAGGCAGTCGGTGGCATGCAGGCAGGAGGTGATATGCAGGCAGGTGAGGGGTATGCAGGCAGTCGGTCGTATGCAGGCAGCGAGTGGTATGCAGGCAGGTGAGGGGTGTGCAGGCAGGAGGTGGTATGCATGCAATAGGTGGTATGCAGGCAGGGGGTGGTATGCATGCAGCGAGTGGTATGCAGGCAGCGAGGGGTGTGCAGGCAGTCGGTGGTATGCAGGCAGCGAGGGGTGTGCAGGCAGTCAGTGGTATGCAGGCAGCGAGGGGTGTGCAGGCAGTCGGTGGTATGCAGGCAGCGAGGGGTGTGCAGGCAGTCAGTGGTATGCAGGCAGCGAGGGGTGTGCAGGCAGTCGGTGGTATGCAGGCAGCGAGGGGTGTGCAGGCAGTCGGTGGTATGCAGGCAGGTGAGGGGTGTGAAGGCAGTCGGTGGTATGCAGGCAGGAGGTGGTATGCAGGCAGGAGGTGGTATGCAGGCAGGTGAGGGGTATGCAGGCAGTCGGTCGTATGCAGGCAGCGAGTGCTATGCAGGCAGGTGAGGGGTGTGCAGGCAGTCGGTGGTATGCATGTAGGGGGTTATATGCACATTTTACTGCTATGTATTAAATATAATAATTTACTGCGAGCAGCTAGCTCATCATAAGTGACCCATGTTGAATCAGGCCCATAATATAATATACCCAGCACACGCAGCTGCCAGGTGCACAAAGGATCAGTCTTTATTGCATAATATTTACCAACCATCCTTTGAAAAAAAAAAAAAAGAATCTGCTTTGGAACTATGATGTAACAGCAGCTTAGGAACATTGTTGCGACACTTCCATTGCAGCCATAGAGATGTCACAGCCTTAAGGCAGAAGGAAGTGTTCCTTGGGGAATGTGCAGTAAGAGTATATGCCTGATCTGTCGGAAGGATCTTTGTGATCCTACCTATATTCCAAACCCGTCTTGTGACTTCCTAATACTGAGAACATCTGACACCGCCGCCCCATTTCTATGCACGCAAGGTGTTGCAGTGCACCTTACAGTCCGGTACATTTGTAAAAGTGGATTTTACTGGAAAATAAAAATAAAATAGAATCTCTTTAAGAGAGGGATAAACAGACCACAGCCATGGAAGTACGGAGAAGGAATTTGGAAGGTTGTAAATGTTCCATCAAGGATGTGAAGCACCGATTCTACTGCAGTTTCCCACTACAGTATTCCCATCTACAGTATGCCCCCCCCCCCCCTCCCATATGTATATTTATATGCACCCTGATAGTCTGAATGTTATCATGCTATAATTAGTCACATCAGGTTTCTATAGATAGAATTACCATAATGATTAACATCTTGAGTGATTCATTATTATTAAAACTACTTACCAGCCAGGGCCGGACTGGGACCCAGAAATCAGCCCTGGCATTTTCAACACACAGGGGGCGTGACCTCATGAAAAGAGGGCGTGGCATCACAAAGAGGAGGCATTACACATTATGGAACACACCATAATGCCATTATACATCGTGGCACACACCGTAATGCCCATTACAGAATATGACACAATACATTATGCCCATTACCCATTGCTGGCTGGAGGCTGGGTGCAAATTTACCTTGTGGTCTGTGCAGTGAATTCTCACTGAGTGCAGTGCAGGTTGCAGCAGCCACAGGCAGCAGGGATAAGTCAGAGGGAGGTAGGTGTAGGGGCAGGAGGCAGGACAAGACAAGAGCAGGCCACTCACTGGCACTGTGATAATCATTTACTGGAGGCAACATTAGCCCAGAAGATATAACTACAAATAATATTACAGACAAGGGCGTAACTACCTAAAGTGCAAGGGGTGCAGTTGCTATGGGGCCCAGAGCTGAAGGGGGCCCATTTTTACTGACAATTTAATGTTTTACATATATTTATCACCATCAGTCCCTAAATAGGGGGCCCTTACAAACTTTTGCTATGGGGCCTACGAATATCTAGTTACGCCCCTGATTACAGACATAAGAAACAAACAGCGAAGGCTGTTTTCTTAATCACTAAAATTCATTACTTTCTGTACTTTGTTTATACCTTTTGTTTTAAAATGTAGAAGTAATATACCCCATATTTAGGGGATTTTATGGGAAATTAAATAAAAGCTAATTTTCATTAGAGTCCTAGAAGTGGGTGTGGTATAGGGGTCTGACAGTCGGAATCCCGACAGTCATTAGCCCGACGTAAGGATCCCAACTGGCCGGATTTAGACAGCATGGTGAGCGCAACTAAGCCCCTTGCGGGCTCGCTGCACTCGCCACTCTGCGGTCACAGTGGCTCGCTGCGCTCACCACCTATTCTATTCTCCCTATATGGGGGTCGTGGACCCCCACGAGGGTAAATAGCAGGTGGCCGTCGGGAACCCGGCTGTCAGTGTTTTGACAGTTGGGATCCCAACGTCGGGTAAATGCCTGTTGGGATCCCGACTGATCCCTAGAAGCAGTATTTATAGAGTGCACCGAAAAGTCTCTTTTCTCTTTCTTCTATTGATATACAATTTTGAGACAGGGAGCACCACCCCTAATACAAAAAGGGGAATGTGTTTTTGATACTAAATAATATAAAACACCAATTAGGTGCTACGATCACACATCTCTATATTTAGCCAGATCTGTCACTCATCCCCTGCGTATATAATGTTCCCGCTGGCCCATCGGGATACACAAAACCGCCCCCCCTAGGGAAAAGACCAGTGTTCTATGTGTATAATGTTCCCGCCCAGCGGGATACACAAACTCGCCCCCCCCTAAGGAAAAGACCAGTGTTCTACACACCCCACCCCCTTGACATCACCTCTCCCCGCCCAGCAAGGGCTACAGTACACACCCACCATCCACCATTACTCCACAGCCATCAGGTGAGCGGCAGGTCTGCCTGAACCCCCCCCCCCTGCCAGCACCCCTCCCCCTTCGACCCCCCACCCCTCCCGCGACCCTCACCCACTGGCAGAAGCTGCACAGTGTCCCCCACCCTCCTCTTTAGTCCCCCGTATGCTCACACACCCCTATCACTACCCAGCTTCTTGCTCTCCTGAATACTGTGTTGCCCACATACCCCTATCATGCCTGATAGCCCAGCCTCCTGCTCTCATGCACCCTAACTCCCACCCAGTAGGAGGAGACACTGACTCAGGGCCACCGTCCTGTACTCCTGTGCTGCCACGCTGGACCCTCACCCACTGGCAGAAGCTGCACAGTGTCCCCCACCCTCCTCTTTAGTCCCCCTTATGCCCACACACCCCTATCACTACCCTGCCTCCTGTTTTCCTATTGCACACACACACCTAAACAACACGCACACCCCCACCCACAAATGTCACTGTACCCTCCACACTATCAATGTACATCTTACTCTGTAACCGCTTTTTAATTAAACAAAACAATACACACCCCCTTTCAAATCATATGCTCTCTATTTAACACATTTCACCTATAACTCAAGTTGCAATACAGGCATCATTCATACAATTCTAACCATCTTTCTCATATACAAAAGTTCACAAATTAAGCGGGCGTAGCCCCTAACGACGGTGTGAAGAGTGCCCGTAGGGTGCAATGAATCACCTAGTACTGAAAATAACCTCAGAAATATATTAGTGCGGATCGAACAATTTCTTATTCCCTGTCCCCCATTTCTAAATGAACACCAGAAAAGATGAAAGATATCGGTGAGCAATTTCCCTTGAGCTGATTAGAAGATATTGTGCATCCACACCAAACACTGGGTGCAAACGGCATGTGCAATTTTGGCAGATTGACCTACATGTCCGGAAGATGTCAATATTGTTAACAATGAGCCTGTTGGTTGCATTGTTAAAGATATTAGGCATACACACTTGAAGATATTGCCATCAATATCATTAAGAAGCCCGTTTCTGATACCACTTTCAAACAGAAAAATCCCCAAAACCCAGGAATTTCCCGAATAAAAAAACCCGGGTAAGACTCAGCTAAAAGCTCCGACCCCCTTTCTCATAGCATAAAAAACACGGGAATTTCCCGTGTCGACCCCTTTCACAAAGAAGCCTGATTCTTCCTGCAATATACTGTGTCATAAGAAAAGGACAGTTTTAAAGGCACACAGAGATGATGTCATGAAAAGTGGGTGGTGACCGCTCACTGCATTGCATTAACCATGGCATGACACAAGGATATGTTGTAAACATGTTTTATTGTTTTTATATACTGGTAGATACATGTTACCTCACATGGCTGTCAGTATATTTGCAATGTTTGACTACACTGTGGCATCTTTGACTGTCCCAGTCATCTGTTTGTGGATCTCTTCTTCCCCTCTCACTGCCAGCAGCTCTCTCACCGCTTACTCCTTTCAGTGGGCCATGCTGTCCCTTCTGCATCTCCCTAATGACCTCAGAAGCCAGCACCAGTGCCACATTCTCCCAGCCAATGAAAGAGGCCCATCCTCACAGCCAGGAGAGCCAATCAATGCCTAACAATTTGTCCCCAAATCCTGGGTCTCACCATTTCAGACAGTCAGCGACCTGGGTTTTTGGAATTAAAATCCAAAAAGAAACCCAGTATATTCCAGGGTCGAAGCCCTGGCATTTAGGATCTGGTTTGACCCTCTCAGACATAAAAAAAAAAGGATCTACCCTCCTGGACCAGGGTAATTCCTGGGTTTTATTTTCTGTTTGAAAGGGGTATAAATGAGATTAATGCCAATATCTTCTAATGTGTATGGGGCTTTATGCAGATAACTGGTTTTGTCCATTTTCCAGCTATTGGGAGCAAACGGTTTATTGTAATTTGTTCCCAAAAATTTCCAGATTTTCATTTAACCAGCCAGATTGGAAAGATAGTAGTAGTACGTTTATTTATAAGGCGCCGCAAAGTGTCCGCAGCGCCGTACATAGCAAACAAAAAAACAAATTACGGTACTTGTTTCCTAGCACGGCCACAATCGGGAGTGGTCGCGGCTCTAATTTAGTGCACTTTAAGGGCCGCGATCACCCCCGACGGACGCGATTCTCTTGATTTTTGCTAATCCTGTGTATCGTGTACCATGCTTCAATTACCGCGACACGACCGACGCGATAATTGAAGATTTTCCTGAAATCGGGTGGATTACCAGATATCGGTCCCATCGGGAGCACTAAATGACAGGATTTATTGTCCCCGACGCGACCGACGCGATAATTGAAGAATTCAACGATATCGGGTGTTTTACCATATATCGGTCCCATCGGGAGCACTAAATGTCAGTATTCAATGCCCCCGACGCGACCGACGCGATTTTTTTTATCAAAAGCACCCATTTTATGGTTTTACATGGCTGCTTCCAATAGAACCCCACATTTACACCCCCATTTACAAGTTGCACCCTATTTTTAACTCCACCTCAACTATCGGTCCCATCGGGAGCACTGAATGTCAGTATTCAATGCCCCCGACGAAATGTTTTTTATTGCAAGCACCCATTTTATGGTTTTACATGGCTGCTTCCAATAGAGCCCCACATTTACAAGTTGCACCCTATTTTTAACTCCACCTCAACTATCGGTCCCATCGGGAGCACTAAGTTGCACCCTATTTTTAACTCCACCTCAACTATCGGTCCCATCGGGAGCACTGAATGTCAGTATTCAATGCCCCCGACGAAATGTTTTTTATTGCAAGCACCCATTTTATGGTTTTACATGGCTGCTTCCAATAGAACCCCACATTTACAAGTTGCACCCTATTTTTAACTCCACCTCAACTATCGGTCCCATCAGGAGCACTGAATGTCAGTATTCAATGCCCCTGACGCGAGCGACGAAATGTTTTTTATTGAAAGCACTCATTTTATGGTTTTACATGCCTGCTTCCAATTGAAACCCACATTTACACCCACAATTACAGTTTACACCCTATTTATAACTACACCTGAACTATCGGTCCCATTGGGAGCACTGAATGTCAGTATTCAATGCCCCTGACGCGAGCGACGAAATTTTTTTTATTGCAAGCACCCATTTACAATTTACACACTATTTATAACTACACCTGAACTATCGGCCCCATCGGGAGCACTGAATGTCATTATTCAATGGCCCTGATGCGAGCGACGCAATATTTTCTATTGCAAGCACCCATCTCATGGTTTCACATGGCTGGTTCAAATTTAACCACACATTTACACCCAAAATAATAAATAACACGACACATGATAATACATTTCAACACTTTTATTGAAAAGTTGTTTTTTTTTAAACGTATTGAAAATTTTTTTTTTTTTTTTCCTTTATTTTTTTTTGGACGGGAAAAAAATTTAAGAACATAACATACAAGAGAATCAATAAATACAAATATTATGTTTTTTTTCTTTTTTATTTTTTTGGTTTTTTTTGTCTTTTTTTAATTTTTTATTTTTTAACAATATAAATGTCATTTTTGTTATATTTTGTGTCATTTTTCTTTTTGATATTTTTTTTTTCTTTTTTAACAATATGAATGTCATTTTTTTTGGTTTTTCACAATTTTTCACAGTTGACACACAAAATACAATCTCAGAAGAAGTTGATCGATCAGTACAAAGAGAATAGATGCCTGGCTATCACAACCAGGCAAATTGAAATGAGGTGTGGGAAGATCACGACACACTACAAAACAGTGCCCACTAATGCAAACAATCACATGAATCCGAAAGAAGTTACAAATATGCAGAACAGTGGTTAGTGAAGGAGCAAAACTAGTACAGCCATCGCAAAATTCAGGAAGACCGCACTGCAACGTTCACCAACCAAAATTGTAGTACATGACTAAAAACTCATTATTGTAGAGTACTCAGAAAGGAAGAGAAACAAGAACATTGCTGCCAAATTATAAATTAAAAGTCAAATTAGCCGAATTAATAATTTGAATAACGCTCTTCGCCTGGGGTGGGGGGCTGCACATTCCGCAATGCGGAGTACACAGCACCAGGCAAAGCCGAGGGATCAGTGGGAGGTGGCATAGGGGGTCCCGGCGCATAGTAAGGGGCAGGCGGAGGAGCAACCGGCGCACTGAACATGGGGGGGTGATGTGGGTGTGGGCGTGGTGGCTGTCTGTGCGCATTGCGGCATGACGTTCCGTTGCAGTCAGCACAGATATCATCCTCTGCTGCCTGCAACATCAGGCCATACAGCACACGCTTAAAGTGGTGTTGTGTTGATCCCTTCCACTTTCGCATTTCTGCGCAGACATGATTCGTGAACATTTTGCAGTCATCTGGGGGATTGTTTACTGCTTCCTCCTTGTATGGGCAGCAATATTCCTGGCCGGTAGCAGCAGGTCTTGTCGCCCGTCTCCTTCTACGCCTCCTGGGGGGAGCTGATGAGGTGCTCGCCACCACAGGAGGCGCCACCTCCGACAACGACTCACCCTGCTGCGACGACTCAGAGGGAACTGCTACGTCAGCACTCTCCTGTGCACTGGATGAAGAGTCTTCATCCGTAGCAGCTCCCTCTGCTTCCCTCCTTCCTTGCTCCTCCACAATAAAGAGCATACGGTCGTAGTACCACAACTTTGGCTGGTACACATCTGCAGGGTCAGTTCCTGAAGATCGCGACTGCTGGACCCGATTGTGCTCCTTCACCAGCACTGTCCGCATATTAGTGAACTTCTTTCGGACCCACGTGACGTCTGCATTAGGGACACGTCTCAAAGCGTAGGCCGAGATCTTCCTAAAGGCCTCATTCCTCTTTGCCTGGTTGTGAAAATCTATGTGATCTTGTCGCCACAGACATCTATTCTCTTTGTAGAGATCGATCAACTTCTTCATGAGGCTTTTATCAACCTGACGGGCCATTCTGTAAAAAAAAAAAAAAAATTAGGTTTACACTATTAAAATGAACGCACTGCACTGTTATTCATTAACACACTACAAAAAAACCACTAATATTTACCTCAGTCAGTAGCAGGTGTAAAAAAAAAAGAGTTTTAAACTAATTCCCTTAAAGGGCCAAAAAATCACAATCAAACTGAAATAGAATCCACAAAAAAAAAGCTTTTATCTGAGATATTGATAGCATATGATATAATAAATGCAATTTACACCACATTTGACAACAGAAGTAATTATATATTTGTGTCCCTCCACTATACACACGCACCCGAAGCGTTGCAAGCGCAGTGAGCCCCGCGAGGGGAAGCAAATACCTTCACAGGTAAACGCGTCCCTTCGCGGGCTTCACAAGTGTCCACATCACCACGGACACCTGTGAAGCCCGCGAAGGGACGCGCTTACCTGTGAAGGTATCCGCGTCCCCTCGCGGGGCTCGCTGCGCTCGCCACACTTCGGGCTCGGTGGCTCGCTGCGCTCGCCACACTATTCTATTCTCAACTCCACGCCGACGTGGATAGTAGGGCATGAAAAGGTCGGAGGACGCGTACCGCCGCCCCTCGCGGGGCTCGCTGCGCTCGCCACGCTTCGGGTTCACGTGGATAGTGGGGCTGGTACACTGTGAAAAAAAGTCATTTTGGGTACATTAACAAATTAATTAGAAGCACAATTTAAGCACAACTTACATTATTCTGTGCAAAAATGGAATTCGATTCCAAATTTTCAGGTGTTAATTCACCGATAACCGCAACTGCAATTCCACAAAACAGATAAAAAAAACATCAATAATCAAAATGGAATGACATACAAATCCACCCCCACTATCCACGTGAACCCGAAGCGTGGCGAGCGCAGCGAGCCCCGCGAGGGGCGGCGGTACGCGTCCTCCGACCTTTTCATGCCCTACTATCCACGTCGGCGTGGAGTTGAGAATATAATAGTGTGGCGAGCGCAGCGAGCCACCGAGCCCCGCGAGGGGACGCAGATACCTTCACAGGTAAGCGCGTCTCTTCGCGGGCTTCATAGGTGTCCACATCACCACGGACACCTGTGAAGCCCGCGAGAGGACGCGCTTACCTGTGAAGGTATCCGCGTCCCCTCGCGGGGCTCGCTGCGCTCGCCACGCTTCGGGCTCGGTGGCTCGCTGCGCTCGCCACACTATTCTATTCTCAACTCCACGCCGACGTGGATAGTAGGGCATGAAAAGGTCGGAGGACGCGTACCGCCGCCGCTCGCCACGCTTCGGGTTCACGTGGATAGTGGGGCTGGTACACTGTGAAAAAAAGTCATTTTGGGTACATTAACAAATTAATTAGAAGCACAATTTAAGCACAACTTACATTATTCTGTGCAAAAATGGAATTCGATTCCAAATTTTCAGGTGTTAATTCACCGATAACCGCAACTGCAATTCCACAAAACAGATAAAAAAAACATCAATAATCAAAATGGAATGACATACAAATCCACCCCCACTATCCACGTGAACCCGAAGCGTGGCGAGCGCAGCGAGCCCCGCGAGGGGCGGCGGTACGCGTCCTCCGACCTTTTCATGCCCTACTATCCACGTCGGCGTGGAGTTGAGAATATAATAGTGTGACGAGCGCAGCGAGCCACCGAGCCCGAAGCGTGGCGAGCGCAGCGAGCCCCGCGAGGGGACGCAGATACCTTCACAGGTAAGCGCGTCTCTTCGCGGGCTTCATAGGTGTCCACATCACCACGGACACCTGTGAAGCCCGCGAGAGGACGCGCTTACCTGTGAAGGTATCCGCGTCCCCTCGCGGGGCTCGCTGCGCTCGCCACGCTTCGGGCTCGGTTGCTCGCTGCGCTCTCCACACTATTCTATTCTCAACTCCACGCCGACGTGGATAGTAGGGCATGAAAAGGTCGGAGGACGCGTACCGCCGCCCCTCGCGGGGCTCGCTGCGCTCGCCACGCTTCGGGTTCACGTGGATAGTGGGGCTGGTACACTGTGAAAAAAAGTCATTTTGGGTACATTAACAAATTAATTAGAAGCACAATTTAAGCACAACTTACATTATTCTGTGCAAAAATGGAATTCGATTCCAAATTTTCAGGTGTTAATTCACCGATAACCGCAACTGCAATTCCACAAAACAGATAAAAAAAACATCAATAATCAAAATGGAATGACATACAAATCCACCCCCACTATCCACGTGAACCCGAAGCGTGGCGAGCGCAGCGAGCCCCGCGAGGGGCGGCGGTACGCGTCCTCCGACCTTTTCATGCCCTACTATCCACGTCGGCGTGGAGTTGAGAATATAATAGTGTGGCGAGCGCAGCGAGCCACCGAGCCCGAAGCGTGGCGAGCGCAGCGAGCCCCGCGAGGGGACGCAGATACCTTCACAGGTAAGCGCGTCTCTTCGCGGGCTTCATAGGTGTCCACATCACCACGGACACCTGTGAAGCCCGCGAGAGGACGCGCTTACCTGTGAAGGTATCCGCGTCCCCTCGCGGGGCTCGCTGCGCTCGCCACGCTTCGGGCTCGGTGGCTCGCTGCGCTCGCCACGCTTCGGGCTCGGTGGCTCGCTGCGCTCGCCACACTATTCTATTCTCAACTCCACGCCGACGTGGATAGTAGGGCATGAAAAGGTCAGAGGACGCGTACCGCCGCCCCTCGCGGGGCTCGCTGCGCTCGCCGCGCTTCGGGTTCACGTGGATAGTGGGGCTGGTGTTAACAATTGTGGGGGCCATTTCACACTTCAATTACCAACCACTTTACATGCACATTACTATAAAGTAGACACAGCATACTGCCTGCTGCACCATTTCAATAACAAGCACAACACACTTCAAACTGCTCTATTTAACAAATATGTACCAAGAAATCATTACAGTCTATGTCACCATGCATTACTATCAGAAACAACAGACTATTCTGTATGTATTATAACACACAGTACATCATTTCCAGGCACATGATATTCTCTGCACATAAACCTGTGTTATCCATATTATCATTATTGCCATGACACTAAAGTCATACACTTCATAAACTACTGCACATAAACACTTTCTAGCTATTTAGATAAGCACTACCCCTTGAACATAAGCATTATCCACTCTATACAGCCAATGATAACCCCCTAATCCTCAAACAAATGATATATGAAGGACACATGTATAACCACAGTAAGCGCCCCTACCCCTCCAAATCCCCACCCACACCCCACCCCCACCCTCCTAAGCCTGTATATATTGTTCACAAACCCAAAGGCCCACCTATGCTCAGTAAGTCTGTAAATCTACTTACTGTTTTGTGCAGGGGCAGGGAGACAGACACAGCTGCTGCGTAGTGCTCACTGATTACCATCAAAATGGCTGCTGATGTCCTTCCCCAGAGTGCTTTTGGCGCGTTTTTTCCGGCAGGCAGAAAAATCGCGTCGGTCGGGCGGTGATGTTACGCTCACGACAATGCATAAGACCGACCGACGCGATATTTCTTTGTATATTGACGGTGTAGCGCGTAATACGGGGAGTTACTTCGCAATTGATCGGTCGCGTCGGTCGGAGCCATTGTAAAATGCTCCCGACGCGACGGACATGTTAAGAACAGTATTAAGCACTGTATAGTGCTTATACTGATCGGTCGCGTCGGTCGGAGCCATTGTAAAATGCTCCCGATGCGACGGACATGTTAAGAACAGTATTAAGCACTGTATAGTGCTTATACTGATCGGTCGCGTCGGTCGGAGCCGTTGTAAAATGCTCCCGACGCGACGGACATGTTAAGAACAGTATTAAGGGTACTGTATAGTGCTTATACTGATCGATCGCGTCGGTCGGAGTCGTTGTAAAACGGCCCCGACGCGACGGACATGTTAAGATCAGTATTAAGCACTATATAGTGCTTAATCAAGTACATGTCACGTCGGTCGGCAGCATTGAGCTGTTAAGCTCACAGTACATTGCGGCCGACGCGATATGCTTTTAAACATGTCAACATGTGTATCATGTCGACATGTCGACTAAACATGTCAACTTCAAGTTGATCATGCTTAGTATGCTTAAAAAAAGTGGTTCTCTGTGTCCAAACCATGGTGAGGGCCCCAAGCCCCAGAAGCCTATGAAAATTATAATGTTAATAACCCACACACGCTTCTTGGGGTTTGCTGCGCTTACCACGATTTTGACTTAGTGCTCCACTACACTCACCGCACTCCAAAAATTATTTGGATAGTGATGGTGTGACTCCGTAGCATTCATCCATCACAAATCATTCACCTGAGACAAGAAACACAAGTGTTTTAAAAGCATTTTTGAAAATTTACTTTTCAAATGAAAATAGAAAAACTGTATATAATCAATGGCAAACAAAACATATGACATGTGCATTAATGGGGGAAACAGAAATGGGGGTAAATCTCAAGAGTCCTTGGGCAATAAAGTCAGGGCAATTAGTATGCGGGCAAAAGGGTTCTCTTGTCCCAGGCTCTTCCGCCACATGAATTCTTCAAGATAACTCTGGAGCATATGCCTGGCGGTGCCCCTGTGGCGTTTATTCCGCCACTTACATGCCCCCCACATCCGTTCAACATTCTGGGTATGAACCCCTGTTGTAGGGTCTACAAAGTTATAACGGTGATTGACCTGGGCATGTTCATATCCTGCAGCATTCAGCTGGGCTGTACTGTAGGCTCTCCAGCAATCAGTGTACACATGAGAGCCCGGCTCCACAAACTGCAGGATAGCTTGCATGAGGGTGTTGGCGTCCCGAGTGGCAACCTTGGTGGCGAAACATTGGCCACTTTCTCTGCATATGCCACCAAATACCCATTGCTGAGGCAGAACTCGCCCAACATTGGCTTGCCTTTTGACGAAGAGGGTCTCATCCACCTCAACGATCATGCCGGGACCTCCGATCCGGCGCTGCGGCTGCGCCATGAGGTCCAGCAGGCAGGCCTCCCTCATGTACTTATTGTACAGGACAGCCGTCTTCTTAGAGAGGGACAAATTCTTCTCACAGTAGTCAATGCTGGTATATTCCTGCACCCAGGAAAATACGAAGCGGACCAGCGTTACGAAAGGCAAACGACAGCCAGGAAAGAACAGTCCTGCTCTCAGACTCCTCTTCAAACGGCAGTCCCTCACGTTACAGCGCCACATGGTCTCCTTCAAATTCAGCCGCATCGGATGACCATTGTCGCATGTAGCCTCTGATGGCAGCAGATGATGGCGCTGCAGAAACGCCACTGCCTCCTCCTCACTTGTAGGCAGTGAGAACATATTCACCTCAGCCATCTCAGAGGTCTTGAAATCACCCACAGAGCACTCCACAGCAGACCAATCCACAGCTCAGGACTAACGATCAGCACGGCTCAGGGTCAGGATCAGCAGAAATCAATCGCAGAATAATCAGGATCAGCAATAATCCACTGGAACAGCAGCAATCCGCAGCACAAGGCTCACGAACAACAGCAAATAGTATTCAAAGCACAAGATCAATCAGGGAGATATCACCAACAAAGGATCAATCAGCCAAGAAATCACCAGCAACTGAATACACGTCTCACTCCTACCGAGACAAACCCACAAAGGCAGTAGGGGAAAAAAGAACAGAAGGGGCTGTCAAAGTAAGGGGCCGGACTATCACAATAAATATTGACATTGATGCTGTAACTGAGCAGATTACAGAGGGAAGATTTCATATTGACATAGAAACACACACTCCAACACATTAAAACATATGTTACTAGGTAGATTTTATAGGGGGTTGGACTATATAGATTAATTGGGCCTATTAAAAAGGGCCTAAACAGCGGGAAAATCGTTGGGCCAATGGGACAGATGAAAATCGTGTGCATCGTGAGCATCGGGGGGTTTTACTTAAACATGCGACGCGACCGACGCGATTTAATAGAGAGATCGTGAGAAAAGAAGTAAATCGGTAGTATCGCGTCGGTCGGGGGTACACAATTAAAAGGGCCACGACTCAATCAACAAGATGCCGATATGAAAACCGACGCGAAAAAAAGACATCGTGAGTACATAACTATATCGGGGGTATCTTATCGGTCGGGAGCATCGTTACCATACAAAAAAACCACCGATGCGACGCGATGCTCAAGACTGACAAGATTGATATCGGTGTGGCCGTGCTAGGAAACAAGTACCCAAATTACAAGGTAACGTACAGGGTGTGTTGAAAGATACAGTATAAATAGGGGTATAGCTGGTAGAACTAAAATCAGCATCAGTTCAGAAGTAGGTGTCAAAATTGTCAAGATAATCTTCTAGTGTGTATGGGCCTTAACTCTCTCTGCACATATTACATCTGCCCCATCTGCAGTGCACATGGTTTCGTCCATTAGCAAACCAAATGTGCTTTGTGAATTAACCCGAATCACCCCCCTTGTTTCCACTGCTCTGGAGTATAATAATGGAACCGGGGCCTTTGTTCACTGCACATTCTGCACCCGTTATAAATACGCCAGGGCTGCCATTGCTTCCAGAGGCAGCCTGGAGGCCGGTAGTGAGTATCACAACAGAGAATATGATTGTTATATGTTACACCAGTGGTTTCCAAACTGTGTACTGTGGCACCCTTGGGACACTTGCTGGGGGCCGTGCATTGGTGGTCCAGGGCCAATGTATTAGTGCTTGTGGCTCCCAATCATAAAATATGTGGACAAACAGAAGCATATCTGGTCTCTCACCACATAATCAAACCTAAAGGGGCACACACACTGTGATCTACCTAGTACATATCGCACCGCGTGTATAGAGCTTGTAATGCATGCTCCGGCCAGATCGGTATTGTAAGAACAAATCGTGCAGGCAGATCAAATTTAACTTTGAAAGTGACAAAACTACAGGGGGTACAGGTGGTGTATTTGCTTTGGGGGCAGGGCAGGCGACAGGGGGGGTCAAGGGGGACAAGTGTGATGGGCACCAGAGATCTGAAGGGCCCCAGAGTTTCCATACCCCTGCACGGCCACTGCCTGTACTAGCTGGCCTGTCAGTGACCCTTGCGGCCCGGCCTGCTACTGTGCACCATCTGTTTTTGGCTGTCTACTGTGTGTGCGCCCTGCCACTTGGCGTGCAGAGCTATCTACTCTGTGTGAGCGCATGGCCTGGGGCCGCAGGCGCACAGCCGTACCCGCCAGTGGTGCTGTGGCCTCAGTCTCTGGCTACTGTACTTTTACTGGGCATGTGCGGGTCGTCTGTTCCGCGCTCTGCAAAAGACCTGCCCTGCCTGCTCGTAGTGCTCAGCATTCTTTTGTGAACGTGACAGGCCAGCAGAAGCCAGACCCAGCAGAAAGCAGCAGCCAGGAGCCAGCAGGAAGCAGCAGCCGGGAGCCAGGCCAGCAGGACTGAGAACGAGAGAAGTCCGCACCTGAAAGCAGGATCTGGAGCAGCAAAAGGTTAAATGAGGCTCATGCAGAAGAGCGTTGTGTGGATTTGGGATTAGGTAGGGGGCCCCATAAATATCATAGTACAGGGCCCCAAGATTTCTGTTGCCGGCCTTGTTTGGGGGTCTGCAGGCCCAGCAAGCCACCCTCTACACTATGATACTGTTCCTTTGACAGCAGCATCGAGATTGCCGGTGGTAACAATGAAAAGCACTAATTGTCCGTCCCACCCAGCCCCCGGCTCCCCTACGCACCGCATCTGGTCAGCAGCTCCTTGAGCAGTCAACAGCAGAAGAATCAACTAACCCAGCGGTAAGATGCCCTTTGTTGGCATGAGTTGGTGCCCCCACTAGTGGCTGCCTAGGGGGAAGGTAAAAGTAGTCTGTGGGGTGGGACATATATATGTATGGAAGCAGTGTATGTATGTATAAATGAGGTCATCAGTGCATGTATGAAAGCGTCAGTGCATAGTAGAGCTTCACCCCCCACATTACATCGGGATGGGTGATAGCATGGAATAAATTAGGCCTCAAATTTAGCCCCCCTCCCCCAAGTCCTGGCGACGGCATCCTAGGTTGCAGCCTATTGGTTAATCAGGCGATGTTTATTGTGGCTTTGTCTCCAGCAGCTACTACCGGTGTGACTATGGACCCATCACCCAGATTGCATTGTACTGTATATGCGGTCCCTATATTAGCTGGAATTGTAATATTTTACTAACCCTCTGCTGCCTGTTATACTCATTGCATATCTACTAACAATGGCCCCTGTGTGTGCTTGTGCTCTTCCTGGTGATAATCACAGGGAAGTGAGATGCAGGACACAGGAGTTTGCATGCTGAGCAGGAATTTGGGCTTTGGCATTGTGACTAACAAGGAAGTTCCCTCCCCTCTCTCAGGTGCATATAACCAATGCAATGGGATGGAGCAGGTGAGTCTGGGTCTAGCTGCTGACATGGCCCTGAGGATGCTGCTCCTGAACTTGTCTCTGCTGTGCCTCGTCGCTGGAGCCGTATCAGAGCCGTAAGTGACAGCTTATTCTGGTAACCCATACTTAACATAGCAGCCTGCAGCCATCCAGTATCACCAGTAGCCTGCAGCCATCCAGCTTATAGTATAACTACAACTCCTAGCATGCTGCACCGGGCTGTGCCATGCACCTGCATGGCTGCATAGCCGTAGGCTGCCCATCTCTCATATGGGATGCTGCTCACCTATACTATAGTCTGCTCACTACAGCAACATGGGAACAGTACAGAACATGCCATTTCTGTGCTCTGTTACCTGCATAATGACACACATGCAGGCTACCTGACAGTTGGTAAGTCAGAGTGCCCATACACTTGTGATTCTTAAGTGCTTGTTTTCCCAGCACCCAATGTCATGACACCTGTGATCGTAGGTGCCGATTCTGTGGGTGCTCAAAGGCCCGAGCACCCACGGAGATTAATGAGCACCCACGGGCCCGAGTCCCGCTGCTGGGCCGTCATATTAACTTGCTCATTTGCGGCTGCAGTACCCACATTGCCGGACCCGCCACCTGGGAAACAGTATGCCGGGAAGAGTGTATTCTATCCGCGGAGTACCTACGCTGTGGGGGCATTTATGTACCTGCGCTGTGGGGGCATTTATGTACCTGCACCATGGGGGCATTTATGTACCTGCACTGTGGGGGCATTTATGTACCTGCACTGTGGTGCATTTATGTACCTGTACTGTGGGGGCATTTATGTACCTGCACTGTGGGAGCATTTATGTAACTGCACTGTGGGGGCATTTATGTACCTGCACTGTGGGGGTATTTATGTACCTGCACCGTGGGGGCATTTATGTACCTGCAGCGTGGGGGCATTTATGTACCTGCACTGTGGGGGTATTTATGTACCTGCACTGTGGGGGCATTTATGTACCTGCACTGTGGGGGTATTTATGTACCTGCACTGTGGGGGTATTTATGTACCTGCACTGTGGGGGTATTTATGTACCTGCACTGTGGGGGTATTTATGTACCTGCACCGTGGGGGCATTTATGTACCTGCAGCATGGGGGCATTTATGTACCTGCAGCGTGGGGGCATTTATGTACCTGCACTGTGGGGGCATTTATGTACCTGCACTGTGGGGGCATTTATGTACCTGCACTGTGGGGGTATTTATGTATGTGGAACTCTGTTGCTGTAATTTAAATATTGGAGACAGCTATGCTCCATAATATAAATTGGTATTATTTTGTGGCCACACCCCTTCCCCATTAAGCCACTCCTCTATATTTTTGGCTTGAGCACCCACCAGCAAAAACATAAATCGGCACCTACGCCTGTGATAATACATCGGATGCTGGAAGAGGGCGGGCGGTAGTGTAGCAGAGCTGGTGGTGGGTGGAGCTATTGGCAGGAGGGCTAGCGGGTGGCGGTAGTCAGTGGAGGTGGTGGTAGGCTGCAGAATTAAAAAAAAAAATGTTTTCAAAAGACCGGGCGGCCAAGTCTATTGAAATTTGTTTTTAAATTCACCAGCTCCGTTGTCTACTGCTGCCAGCTCTGCTACAAAGCCGCTGCAGATCCCATTGCCAGTGACCGCATGTGGTTAAAAAAAAACACATTGTATCGCACATGCAGAGCAATAGATATTATGTGCAGCATATAACGCTCACCACGCTTCGGGCTCGGTGACTCGCTGCGCTCGACACACTATATAAAATCAACTCCATGCCGACGTGGATAGTGGGGGTATGAAAAGGTCGGAGGACGTGTACCGCCGCCCCTCGCGGGCTTGCTGCGCTCGCCACGCTTGGGGTTGGCGCTGATACTGGGGGTGGCGTGGGGGTGCATTTAACATTGTAAGCACCTATTAAGGTGCTTATACAATTAAAAATCGTTTACGGGGCCCATTTAACATTGAAAAAACCCATTACGGTGCTTATACAATTTAAAATCGCATTGCATTGCATTGTATGCCATTGTATGCCATATACAATGGTATACAATTTTAAATTGAAAACAATGCCATACGACTGAATATCATGGGCACCGTGCTATGAAACAAGTACCACAACATCAATGTAAGCTCACATTTCTTCAGTGCATTGTGGGCACAGCACATGTACATTAGTTGGGTCCTGTATATGGCCTGGGGGTAGGTATTTTCTTGCTATGTGGTGCTATAAGTCCTTGTCTTGTGTTAATGTCACCAGCAGGTAAACAGATCTGATCGCAGTACAAATTTGTTTGGAAAATGGGCAAAACCATGTGCACTGCAGGTGGGGCAGATGTAATATGTACAGTATAGATAGAATTAGATTTGGGTGAGTTATTTTGTTTCTGTGCAGGGTAAATACTGGCTGCATTATTCTTACACTGCAATTTACATTTCAGTTTTAAAACACCCCATTCAAATTTAACTCACTCTGCACATGTTACATCTGCCCCACCTGCAGTGCACATGATTTTGCCCATTTTGAGAACAAATTTGTACTGTGATCAGATTTGAATAAGGGCCATTAGGATAAACCATTTGATAGTGTCTAATGAAAAATGTCCCTACATTAAAAAAAAATACCCCCCCCCCCCCCCAGCAACAAATTTCCAAAACCATAGCTTCACATGTCCCCACATTACAAAGATTAATTCCGCTACAATGTTTAGCTGCACATGTTTTGACTTTGCTGTTGATAATAATCAAATGTAACCTCTTACGTAATGATTCTTCAGGCACATGACTAAAGTGCATTAAGTTTTAATATTGGGGAGTGTAAACCTATACAGTATGTAAATAATAATCTCACACCGCAGCACTGTGCAATTAATCTGAAAGTCACCTGATCCAAGTGTCTTGCAGGCTGAGGCTGGGATGCCTACACAGTACTGCTTGTGTTCTAGGAGGCTCCGCCAGTCTGGTAATTACAGGATTATCAAGACAGCTGTGTGTTTATTTACTGCATATATATATATATATATATATATATATATATATATATATATATATATATATATATATATATATATATATATATATATATTTTTCTAGTGGAGATAATTATATAATATAATCACAATTTTTTTATTCTTTACATGTACTCCTTGTCCTTTCTGTTTTGGACTTCTCCCACTTCTATAAACTTACAATACAAACAATTAAAATGTATCCGTGTACATCAGCCACTTGTATAAAATTCCATAGCTCCTACTAAACACCACATGTGCCATAATCGGACATTTAACTAGAACAGGTAGTGTGTACTTCCACCTTGGTAATAACCGTTGCTGCCTACATTACCCAATAATAAAATATACATCACTCCAAGCATGGTTACTGTGCACCTACCTTCTGCATTATAGTCAGCCACTTTTCTTGGAATGTTATAAAAAAAAGAAAAAAAGTGTATTTTATATATGCATTTAAATAATACATTTCTGTTTAATACTCTTGAAGCAACATCGGCTTTATGCAGTGTATTTGAACCTCAGATCTAATGTACTACATTCAGACACTACCTGGAGGTTGGACTCGAGGGTGCACTGAGCATGAATGCAATACAGTAGATGTGATTGGCACAGGTGTGGCTGCCTTCATCTTCTTAACCGCTTATTACTAGCTGCAACACACACCCAGCCAGGCTGCCATGCCAACCCAACTATACTATTATTATTATTATTATTATTGCCCCAAAGAGCTGAATGTCTTTATTTGCCTGAGACATCTAGGTTTTTATTGCTTGTATACAGATGTAATAATACATTCTGGGCAAAGATGGGAAGTCCATATTGACTTAAGCGCCACGTTTTTCCCCCTCACCGAACCCTTTCTCTAGCCCTTAGATAACCATGGTCATCTCATTCTTTGATTTTGTGCCACTAGAATTCCAGCCCAGTAACTGTTTAGATTTGCGCAGTGAGGATTGATGGGTCTGTGACTGATGACGGAGCCCTATGGTCACTTTCCAGTAAACCAGATGGAATGTGTGATATCTCTGATGGGGGATATTATTGGAGAGACACTGATCACATACCTGGCCCCGCTCCAAGCTGAGGCTTCTTTCTGGGGTTTTTTTTTTTCTCTAGAATAAAATCTGTTTCTTTTTATTACAAACTGAAACATTAGATAATGGGCCTTATTCTAGTTCACTCTTTCTGACAAAATCCTTCTTAGATGGACAAAACCATGTGCACTGCAGGTGGGGCAGATGTTACTTGTGCAGAGAGAGTTAGATTTGGGTGGGGTTTTACTTCAAAGTGAGATCTATATTGCAGTGTAAAAATAAAGCAGCCAGTATTTTCCCTGCACAGAAACAAAATAACTCACCCAAATCTAACTCTCTCTGCACAAGTAACATCTTCCCCCCTGCAGTGCACATGGTTTTGTCCATCTAAGAAGGATTTTGTCAGAAAGAGTGAACTAGAATAAGGCCCAATATCTCATGTTTTCCAATTTAGTGGAATTTGTACAAATCTTTCAGCCCGAAAGGCTCCTTACTATCATAGGATGATAAGTGCAAAAGTTAACAAACACCATATGCTTTCTGAGCGTCCACCTTCACATACATATAATGAAGAAAATATACAACCCTTTTGAGCTGTCACTAGTGCCCCTTTCAGACCGCACATATTAACCGGTATCTTGCCTTTTTTTACTGTTTCAAAACGGTAATATGTGCGGTCTGAAAGGTCCAGAGTGAATTTACTGTTTTAAGATAACTGGAATTTTAAAACGGTAAAAAAGCAGGGTCCTACCCGTTTCAGACCCGTTTTTTTTTTTTTGTTGTCTGAACGGGTCTAAAACGGTACCCAGGCAGCAGTGAGCACTATTGGTCCTCAGCGCAGTGCATATTTAATGAGCCGGCCGCTCATTATATAAGCGCATATGTAATGATCTGTCGGCTCATATAAATATGCACGGCACTGGGGGCCTATAGTGCATCTCCGGGGTGTCAGTACCCCCAGCCACACTGCAGCACAGATCCTGCCCCCTTCCCGCTATATCACCATGCATTACCTGGCGCAACCCCTCCCTTCTCTTCTAGGAAACTTTCTCCGCCTGCCCCTGCCTCAGGTACCGAGGGATGAGGGGGGTATAAGCGGGGCAGTATCTCTCCCCCCGTTTACCTCCAGCAGCCAGAGAGTGTCAGATCCCCATCTGGAGAGCGAGCCGGGGTCACCGCTGGAGAGGAGGGGAGGGAGGAGGAAGCGGAGGGGAGGGAAGAGGCGGAAGGGAGGGAGGAGGTGCGGGTCGTGTCACTGATGCTGCTTTCACACCACAAACCTGCTTTAGACCATTTACATGCAATGTGAAAGGGGTTAAACTTGCTCTGACCCGTTTAAAAAAAACAAAACGTTTTAAATACCTTTTCTAAGCAGGTTTTGCAGTGTGAAAGCAGCATCAAGGGACATTTCACTTCATAGTTCATACAAATGTTTATAGGAGATCTTCCATCAGTTTATCGGCATATGAAACAAAGGCGTTGTAATTACAGACTGCCACTTCAGGATTTGCGTAGATCCTTATGCTGATTACTTTTACTGCTTATTACAGAACTGTTTTCATTAAGGTTCTTATTTTATTCTGGTAATTGTACTTTTACCTTGGAATCCCTGGAGCGAATTTAAGCATTGGTCTGGATTTGATTGTATTAATCAAAAACTCTTACGCTATGATCATTTTTTTTTCTTTGTTTCGTATGAATATGGCGATAAACTGATCTATAAACATTTGTATGAAGTGTCCCCTGAGTGACAGCTCAAAAGGGTTGTATATTTTCTTCATTATATATATATATGTGACGGTGGAGGCAGAAAGCATATGGTGTTTGGTTAACTTTTGCACTTGTATTCTATTGGGGTAATCTGGGAATACCCTTTAAAAACACTGCACTACGTATCTGCAGGCTTCACCTGTGGCGCACTGTGTTTAAACCTATTCTTTTGCACATTTATCATAGGATGATGATGACAGTTACAATAGACGCACATTATTGAGCATTATGGTCCATTTAAGACGTAGTTTTAGTCCTGCCTGGGATGCAGTCGGAATACGGCAAACCGGCACCGGAATGATGACATCAATGAGGATGGGGGGGGGGGGGGGAGGTATAATACAAGTGGGGGCACTTGGGGTTAGGCTGTGGCTGTAGGGATGGTCAAGGTTAAGGAACTTATGAAGGGGTTAGGTTTAGGCAGCAAGGTACGAGAGTTCAGTACTAGTGGGAAGGTTTAGGCTGCACTGGGGGAGGGGGGGTGGAGGAGGGAGTGCTAGGGTGCAGGGGGATTGTGAGTATTCTTGTCTGACCCCCCTGTAGGAATCTTCTCCATTGGGATACCATAGTCGGAATTCTGACTGCCGGCATCCCAACTTCCAGTTATTTGTATGCGTCCCTCCTGCCCACCTATATGGGCAGCGAAGGAAAATCTGTGCGTTGCTGTGGAATCTGGCCAAATACCGGCATTACCCCTATAGAATGCATACTGGTATTATCCACAACATGCAGGTGACCAGTCCTCGCTCTTCATAATCCTGTATCTCATAATCATTTCTTAGATGTGTTTTATTTGACACACACAGCAAGACTTTAATGCTTGTTTTACAATGCAGTAATTATATATTATGTCGGTTCTTTCTTTGGAACCTTTTTATTGGTGTTTTTATTTGTGCCTGAAAGCCTTCTGAGGCGGGTGCATGTCTCTATGTAGAGATGATGGTTTTACAATGTGGTTCCTTTACTGCACGTACCTGAGTTGTGTATTTGCAGTATTCTGTTTTTCTTACACCACTTAAGCAAAGTATTGGGCTCCATTGGTGACTGTAAAAAGTAAAGACTGAGGTGAGATGTACTAAGCCTTGGTGAAAGATAAAGGGTGAAATGTAATAGGGTGTGAGATTGAGAAAGTGAGAGATTTGGGAAGAAATATCCAGGTTTTTTTGAAGCAACAATCATTTACACTGCAAAATCACACTTGGCTTTGCGGTGTAAATGATTGCCGCTTTAAAAAAACCTGGATATTTCTTCCCAAATCTCTCACTTTCTGAATCTCTCATCCTAATAATTTTCACCCAAAGTACCAACTAGCCAATCGGCTCTTACCTGCCATGTTACAGGCATTTTGGTAAAAAGACATTATCTGATTGGTTGGTGGTTTTTCTCTTCGAGGTTGCGATCCTGGTAGTCAAAATACTGACACTGACATCCCGACTAGCAGCCAAAAACCAATGCCGGGATTTAAACATCGAAGAGGGTGCAGATGTCAGAATGGCAGGCTAGCGTTAGGCTGAAAGGGTGGGTTAGGTTTAGACACTAGCGGAGACTTTCGATGGGTTTAGGTGGCGGATGGAAGGTTTAGGCTGCAGGGAGGGCTAACGTTCAGTGGACAGGGGTAAAGTAAGTATACATTAATTTGTATGCATCCCCTTCATACATCTGCCCCTGAATAACCAGCAATCACATATGTATACAGATATTGTGTGGCCTAGTGGCTTTCTTAATGGTTGCAAATGGCAAGTTTTTGCATACAGCGCATACTAATTGACATATTAAGCATATTTAAACACTGGGGCAGACGTATTAAGCCTTAACAAGAGATAAATGCAAGGATGATAAAGAGAGATAAACATCCAGCCAATCATCTACTAACTGTCATATTACAGGCTGTGTTTGAAAAAAGCCAGTAAGGAGCTGATTGGCTGGATGTTTATCTAACACATGACAGTTAGCAGGTGATTGGCTGGACGTTTATCTCTCTTTATCACCCTTGCATTGATCTCTCTTGTTAAGGCGTAATACATCTGCCCCAGTATTCGGCTACAACTTGGCTGGATCTATTGTTCTGTTAAATGAGGCATTTTGGGGTGGAAGTGGGTGGTGGTAAATAAATGGCGGGTGACCATCCTGACTTGTGGAAGCGCGATGGGTGTGTACCAGAGGCTCCATGCCTTCTGACTCATGCACAAGGGGAAGGGAATCCTGTTTATGCTGGATTTGTCACTCACTACAGCATGAGGCTGATGTATAAAGTATTACAGCATGGCTTTCCATATACAAACCTCCACGTTACTGGACGGAGACTCATTAGCATAAACTCCAAAATCATGCTAATGCACTTACCAGTGACTACAGCTGCTTGTGACTCAGAATAAGCTCCCATATGCACAAAATAAAATTTTTATATTTAATTGTGTGTAAAATCCACATTTTATGCATTGTTTATTCGTATATGTAAAATCCTGTCGTTACTGCTGGAAACTTTCAAGAGTGATCAGGTTACATATATGGGGCATACTTGCCTATTTTTTAAGGAGTACAATGCTGGGCAGCAGGAGATTTATGACTGAAACGGGAGCCTCCTGCATGATGGGGTGGGGGGAGGCAAAGGTGATACGGGGTGCACTGCAGTCACTTAACGTATGGCCCGCCTATATTTTTAAATAGTTTTTGGTCTAGAACTGAGTTAGTCGGCTTTGGAAGCGAGACCCTTCTTCCACTGTCACAGCTGGATGACAGTCCCTATGCTACGGTACCTATAGCTGTAACTATTTGTAACCTAAATCTCTTTGTGTCTATTTTCAGGCAATTTTCATTTTACATCCCTTGCCGGCTGCAGAGTGAGCAGACTGGTAGAGGATGTCTGGATGTCAAATACCACACTGCACCCGTAAATGTTGATGCCTTTCTTGAGGTTTATGGCATGAACTACACCATCATCAATGAGGAGGTCCCTACAACACTCAGCTTCAAATGTTATGACTTCCCGGTAGGTTCCACTTCACCATTCACGGTTTTGGTTTTTTATGGTATCTTCTGATAATCTAGTCATCATTAATAACCGTTTATTTGCAGTTAGTAGGAAGTATAATGTCTCGGAATGCTATTAAATGACAGAATATCGGCCACTATGTAACCTGTGTAATTGCTAATTAATAAGGTTGCTCTAGAGTGGCTTACAATAGGGAAATGTTAAAGTCGAGAAGAAACTCTGGTCTTGCAGAAGCGGAACCGGAACCTATTTGTCCCCCATCTGTTTGTTGAGCAATAGGAACGATATGGTCTTATCCTTCACCAAACAAATTAATTAATTCCACTTCCAACAGTTATTGATGATGATGATGATGGAATAAAAGCATGTTGCTGATCCTAACTGGAGCAATTCAAAGCTTCCATGGATATAATGTATCATTTACTAAGCCTTGGAAAGTGATACATTGGAGAAAGATGAGCTACCAACCAACTATCTCCTACAGTAACTGGTATTTTCCAAACTGTTGAACATGGTAGATGGGAGCTGATTAGTGACTTTCAGTCAGGAGAGACAGTTGCAGGTTAGGGTGGACACATGCAAATCACTGATAAATGATCCTGAAAACCAGCAGCTCTTTCATTCCAGATGTATAACGTAAACCGACAAAATTGGCAGAAAATCCTGTCATCTGCCAGTAGGATTACAAAACTGCTCTAGTGTGTAGGGAGCTGAATGGTATCCTCACCACATACGCTTTCCTTCCTTAGCACGCAGCGAGCGAGAGGTGGCTGCGGTCGACTTGTCCACTTTTCTGGGTGGCCGGGAATGTCACCTGATTTTTCAGAGGTCTCCCAAACATTTCAGGAGAGGGAGCAAGTATTGTATGCACCAGAGACATAAGTAATGTTCAATACCAACAGTATGTTCTCTTGTATCACTGCGATACTAATCAAAATATGCTGCTGGTAATAAGACATATTGTAGTATTAAATAGGGCCCAGAAAGTGTTCCGGTTTTTTTTTTTGCACCTGCTCTATCAAATGTGACACTAAGCCAATCCCAGTGTAATGTACTAACATTACATAGCCTTGTATTGCTAGGATTGCCATCTCCTCAAGTCCTTCATTACCTACTGGTGGGATATAACAATTAATCAGCTCTTATCTGTTATTTTTCGAGTCTACTTTGATAATATGATAATGGGAGTATGGAGCTGATTGGTACATTATCTCTCTCCGAGATCTGATAAATCTCCCCTGATTACAGATGATCAAGGGTGGGATGCCATCCTTGCCTTAGCATACATGGGCTTCTCCAATGCATTAGTCTCCTGAGCTTCTGTTCTGTAGCTATCCAGCTTTCATTGTCCTTCAACTGGTCCTCTGTGTTACCTTATTCATGGGACAAGACAAAGGGACTGATGACAGGAATTGACCACATTTGCTACGGATCCAAACACATATACTGATCACATTTGATCCATGTAGTGCCTTAGACCTCTTGAGGTGAGCCTTGATCTTTTATCCTCAGCACCCTTGCGCCTAACCCTAGTCTAGTACACATGGATCCAACTCTCCATAGCCCCCAATATTGTCTTCCTGATCGTACTCCATTGCTACACTTCAGGGCCAGTGCAAGGTATTTAGGCACCCTAGAGAGGACTTCAGCTTACTGCTCCCACCAAAACCCACGCACCAAATCTGACTTGCCAGAACCTAAGGTGAAAGTGTTCGAGGTGGCATCTCAGAAGTTGAACACCTGCCACTTGAATTAAGTTCAACAAGGATGTCTGAGTCATCCTTCATTTTATAATAGTGAGATTCAGGGGCACCTCCAGATTCTAGAGTCCCTACTAGGCAAGTGCCAAAAGCTGCTTAATGGAAGAAGGCCCTACTCCCCCTGTCAGTAGTAACTGAGGATATGACCAAATGCCCATGGCCCCGTCTCTTACTTTCTGAGCTTGTCCAGGTGAAGATGTATTGAATTTGTAAAGTCTGGTGTAATGATTTACCCTCATATGGCTCCATTTTTATATTTTAATCTATCCAGGTACCTTTGGTGAAAGAGGCTGTTCCAGTATTTCTTACGATCAATGTAACCAGTGGGAGTTACAACTACACAGAACGAAGGGCTGTGGTGGTGGCCCCAAGAGTCAACAGAACATTTGTTCAGATGGATAAGTACTTGTACAAGGCTGGAGACACAGGTAAGGCTAATTATTTTAGCATTGTAATCCTAATGTCCTTGTGGGCATGTGGAGGCAGCCATTTTGTGCTCTGAGCCAGGGATGCCGTTGAGCTACCTCAGTGATTCTCCTAATGGCTGCTTTCTCTCTGTGGTCAACAGATAAACTTTTAATAGTGAAATTAAAATGAAATCTCAGCCAACTCTTTATGGGGCAGATTTATCATCATGTGAATCTTCTAGAAACAAGGTTCCTTAATGTTTAGACATCAGGAGGCTTTCTTTTAGGGAGTTTCGATGAATGGTTTAAACAGAAGAAACCTTTAACCTAGGAGTGTTGCTTAAATAATTTATTTATATGGCGCCACAAGGGTTCCACAGCGCCTAACGGTACACAATGAGCAAAAAAAAAATGTAAAAATGAATTGCAGTACAAGGGAATTGAGGATAATTACATGGTAAACAGACAGTTCCCTCAGGGGCCAGGACACCGAAGCAGTTACTAGGGTGACAGAGCTATCTATCTATCTATCTATCTCCCTGCACGTGAGAGCTTACATTCTAAAGAGGAGGGGCAGACAAACAGGGGTGTCATAGAATGGGTAGAAGTGAGCAAAAACAGAAGGTTAGGATGAAGGTGGCTGGGTGTAACAAAGAAGTGGGTCTTGAGAGCCCATTTAAAGTTTTATAGGGAGGTGGCAAGTCTGATAGGGAGGGGTAGAGAATTCCAGAGATAAGGAGCACAAAGGCCAACATCTCTGAGACAAGAATAGGGAAATGTAAGCAGTTGGTAGAGGTGGCGTGCATTTGTGTAACGAGAGAGAAAGAGAGAGAGAGAGAGCAGGTCAGATATGTAGATGGGAGAGGAGTGGGGTGATGGCTTTTTGAGTGTGCGGAGCTTGATTTGTATTCTGATGGGAAAGGAAAGTCAGTGTAAGGTTTGTAAGAGGGGAGGCGGTTAAAGTACAATGGAAGAGGAGCAAGGCAGCAGCATGGATGATGGGGGAGGAGAGAGAGGTGTTTGGGGAGGAGAGAGGTGTGTAAGGAAGGCCAGACAGGAGGAGATTACAATAGTTCTGTCTGGAGATGACAATTGAGTGGATGAGAGTCTTTGTAGCATCCTGAGTGGGAGTCTTAATCCTGGAAATATATTTGAGGTGGCATTGACAGGTCTGAGTTCTTGCTTGTGTGGTCTAAAGGAGAGGAGGGAGTCAAGAATAATGCCAAAGCAGCATACTTGAGGGCTAGAGATGGTAAAAATTGTGTGGTGTGAGGTTGGAAGATGATCAGCACAGTCTTGGACATGTTAAATTTAAGAAAGCGCTTGGACATCCAAGAAGAGATCCAGCTTTCATATTCTTAAAGTTTCTGGTATGCCCTTGGGGGAGAAAAACCGCTACTTAGGGGGTGGCTGCAATTAACTAAGTTTCCAGACTGCCCAGCAGGTCACATGTTTCAAGTGACCCAGCAGGTTCACAAGGATATTTCACCAACTGCCACATTATCCAGAGCACAATGGTGATGAATTGTAAATGTAAGGCAGACATTTTACCACATAACTCCGAAACGAAGCGACCAATTACAACAGTCTTCATGAAAGCTTTTGTTTAGGCCTCTGTCACATGTCTATTCTTCGTGCACCATTTATTTTGTCTCTTTCTTTTACACAGTGAGCTGTTATGTGTTTACGCTAGAAGATGACTTGAAACCGGTGGAAGAGTCGGTGAGTGCAGTACAGAAAAGGGCTGTGGATTTCCAGATCAAAGTCGATTCTTGTTCTATTTCTGAAATTTTTCTTTAATCCCAGTTGTAAAACTAATTAAAGGAGACCTGTGCATTGCACCTCCTCCACTAAATAAACTATATTGTCCTGATACTGGCAGCATGGTGCACCAGCATGGAAATCAGCTGAGGTGCCTGCTACGAACAATGTACAGCAGCTAAAATGTGGCACATACATTCCATAGGATATATCGCTAGCATAAGAGGATCTTCAAAACATGAGGTCCGGTCCGGGCCAGGTTCTCAAACCTTGTTTAACTTTTTAGGAGTTCCCCCTGCTTTTAATTGATTGCCTACAGGCTTGACCTACATAGATCAGGCTTTAATTTAATTTACTTTTTTTTTCGATAGTATTTTTTTTTTCAAATAATAATGTTCAGGGGTATTATGATTTGTGGGGGTACTTTCATCATCAATCATGATTAATAAACTTCTTTTTTTTTTTTCTCCATACCAGTATCCTACAATCTTTGCGCAGGTAAGTAATCCTAGATTTATGTATGAGCGTTGTGCATTTTGTATCTTTTACATCACAGGTTCTCAAAGTCGGTCCCCAGGACTCCACACAGGACATGTTTTGCAGGTCTCCTCATCGAATCAAGTCAAATAATTAGTTCCACCTGTGGATCTCTTATAATGTGTTAATCCGTAATGAGTGCACCTGTCGTGTGACCTGTAAAACGATAACTGTGTGGGGTCCAGATGACCGGGTTTGAGAGCCACTGCAATATATTTTATATCCAACTTGCATTTAGGATTCTGCTGGGAACCGGATGTTTCAGTGGGACAATCAGAGATCTGAGAACGGCTTTCTGAAGTTAGAAATCCCGTTACTCGGTGACCAAGACTCCGGTCAATACACAGTCACCGTCATAGGAGCGTACAGTGGAACCTCCTCAAAGACGTTTATGGTTGATGAGTATGGTAAGCTTCTCTTGGACTTTATTGATGTATTCTATACCTTCAGGGGTGTATAATATTGGGATAAATCTGGATGATTTAAAATACCCTCCCAGAGCTCCTAACTGTCATGTTCCAGGCTGTGCTGAATCTGTCTCCCTCTCCCAACATTGAGGCAGATGTAATAAGCCTAGTGAAGAGCGAAAGTGGAGATGAGCTCTTCACCAGGCTTAATGGACCTGCCCCAATATGAGCATCCTGAATTAATTTTACTTATGTCACTCTGGGGTGATTCAGAACGGTTCACACAGGTTTGAATTCGGGCCCCGTCACCGCTGTTGGGGGCCTGTGCGTGCGCAATAATGCCCTTGTGCAAACCTCCCGCAGCGAGCACTTTCAGCAAATTTTTAATTTGCTGGAACGCTCGCTGCCTAAGTGACAGGTAGGGGGTGTTCAGGAGCAGACGGATGACGTCAACGCCTGCCCCCAATTGGTCAGAAAGCTGTAATCGAAAAATTAAGTCCTGGCTTACTACTTGGCACGAACAGAGGAAAAGTAATTTTGGTGGTGAGAAACCATCAAATTTCTCCTCTGTTCGGGTGGATGTGTAAGGGTAGTGCGGGGATCTGGGGTGGGGGGCATGCGTTTGCCGGGGCGGCATTTACCTGCTCGCTACCTGTGAATATATGCAGCCTATCGAGCAGCGTCTGAATGGGGCCCTGTTGTTTGCTGAGTTTGCAGCTACCTGTGAATGAGGAAATTACCTAACAATATGATTATCCATGAAAAACTGGGTTTACGGATGATGAGGCCTACAGTAGGTCAACACCATATGGGTCACAAGTACGAAAGGTCGACATGACCATATCTGACGGACAACTGGCCAACACATGTTTTAGGGGGGGGGTTGCATGTTTTCCCAGCGTTTGCTTGGTATACTATAGACATGGACTACAATCAGGAATAGTAATCGGTAGAGAGCACCGCAACAGCGAAGTGAGCCACTACCCCGCCTGAACCTTGGCGAGCAGTTTGTGACGGTTACGTATTACCAAACATACAAGATTAAAAAAAAAAAAATGTCAGTTATTTGTGTCAACCTTTTTTGTCCCCGGCGACCTAATACATGTCCAATAATTGGTGATGCTGTATTGAGTCAACCTACGTTATATACATCTATGCCACACCTAAAAAACGGTCCATATATTCCATGAAACCCGCCCTCATCTGAACATCCATTTAATCCTTTTGTCTCATAATACTAATAGTTACATCTTTGTTCCAGTGTTGCCTAAACTAAGCCTGGATATTGACGTTCCTAGTTCCATAACCATCCTGGACAAGCATTTGTCATATAAAGTAACTGCCAAGTGAGTGACCTGGAGCGGGAATGTGGGGGATCAAAGATTTCTGGTTTATTATAAAGTTGGGTGTTTTTAAGATCCGGACACCTATAAATTGTATTCTATTCTGGGAAACCTTTTAGCTCAGACATGTACAGGGGTGGAACCAGCTTTAACCATCAGCTGATCCTTTTCAACCTCTTCCCCCAACCCTTCCTCAATGGGCTATCAGGGCCACCATTGTGTGGCTAGTGACCACCACTGGGATTTCAAAAACCATTCAGCAATTACTGGGACAAGGTGAATGTGGGCACATCTAAATCACCAGTATTCTGGGGAAGAAGATATTCAGAAGGATATGAGAACAGGAGGTGACCAGGTGACACTAAGATCTCTACAGCACTAAGTGGGCCCCAGAAACCTAACTGGGAGCTACAGTATTGATTGGGCTCAGGAAAAACAATACCGGTGGGTTGGTTTGGTGTAAGACCCGGTATTATTGGACTGCTTCATTAGTATATTTGACCACTGTGCACACAAGGTTCATAAAACCTAGAGAAGCTGTTGTTGTATGCTAAACCTTTTTATTTTGTGCTCCTTTTTCTTAGGTACACTTATGGTCAGGGTGTCCCTGGAGCGGTCACAGTCCAATGGTGCAGGAAACCACTGAATTATTATGTAGAAAATGCCTGCAACAGGGATCCCAATGGACTTTGCTCTTATACCACCGGCACCGTAAGTTCCACCTGTGACTGAGAAGGATTGGGTATCCCACGTCATGTGACGTTACTCTTCACCCAGATGAATCAAGCTTCAAAAAGTGTTATTCAACCAGTTGATCAGCTCCTACCTGGCATTTTTCAAAACCAGCCTGTAACATGACAGTTGGGAGCTGATTGGCTGTCTATTACTACTAGTGTTGCCACCTCTCCAGGATTTCCTGGATTCTCCCTGAATTGGTGGAAACCCTCCAGGACGTTTTTGCAGTCTCCCGGATTCCAGGATTCTCCCGGAATCTGGGTGACTTTGAAAGCCTCCCAACTGAGTGTGCACACTGTCAGGGGTGTAGGGAGGGTGGTGTCGGAGGAGTGTGAGCTCCGGGGGCCAGAAAGGCCACAGGGCCTGCACAGTGCGTCTCCAGCACATGCGAGTTGCTGCCCACCCAACAGCTCCCTCTACCTCCAGAAATATTTAAACTGGGCCGCGGGAGAGGATGGAGGAGCACTGTGCAGCCAACAGTTGAGGATGCTGCTGCAGCTCCTCCTCCCAAACTGAGCCTCAGAAGAGAGATAAGCCGGCTGCTACTGTGTATCAGTCCCAGGGAACCTCTGCCCGTCTGTGCTGTCAGATGAGGAAAAGGTGAGGCCAGTTTTGAGGGGGGGATTTGTTTGTGTGTGTGTGTACCCCCACGAGGGAAAATAGCAGGTGGCCGTCGGGAACCGGGCTGTCAGTGTTTTGACAGTCGGGATCCCGACATCGGGTAAATGCCTGTCAAGACCTCTTCCGGCACCCGATAGGAACGGCTGGTTCAGGAATTTGATAAGCTTGCCTGAAGAGGTGAGTTTTCAGGGAACGCTTATAGGTTTGGAGACTGGAGGAGAGTGGGTGGGAGGGCATTCCACAGAGTGGGTGCAGCCCGAAGA
This sequence comes from Crinia signifera, assembly GCF_055691185.1. Taxonomy (NCBI): domain Eukaryota; kingdom Metazoa; phylum Chordata; class Amphibia; order Anura; family Myobatrachidae; genus Crinia; species Crinia signifera. The sequence continues at coordinate 274,535,653 of NC_139222.1, forward strand.
AAGTCCTGCAATCGGGAATGGGAGCGAGTAATGAGTGTGGATGAGAGACACAGAGCTTTGGTAAATATACCTCTTAATCTTTCCTACTGAGACGATCTCAATGTTACTCAGCAGTCAGGACTATCTATTGTAGACTTTTAATGATCATGCATGAGGGATAAACAAGCCCAGTTCATCACTGAGCTTAGCCATGTGCTGTAGCAGACAGTGACGTGTTGATCTCGCTACTAAACCGTCTCTTAAGCCCCATGCACACATGCTATATACCAGAGATGTGTATTAGGCAAAAACCCTGCAATATAAGCAGGATGGACAGTAGATGCATTGTCTGTCTGTGGCCGATGTGCAGGACCATGCAAAGGGTAATCCGTGCTTTATTTCTCAGTGATCTAGTTGGATCGCTTAGAAATAGGACTTAAGTCACCCCGTGTGTATCCCCCTTTAGGGAGACTGTGTAGACCATTTACAATAGGCTCCCTTCTCCTAGACACGGGTTGACCAAATGGAAAAGGAACAGGAGTTTGTTAACGTACACAAACAAGGTTGTAAAGACTCAAGTAGATCACACCCATGAACCATGAGTAGGTCAAACATCCGTGATGGAGCATTGGTTCGGGCAAATCTGTGTTCAAGAACAGTGTGTGTGGACTATGGAAACCTGGTCATAGGGGTGTATTGGCACTGTGGTGTGTGGGCCTTTAGATAGACCTTAGTGGATAAGTCTTTTTATACCACATACTCTTGTGGTGCCAATGTGGCATACAGTAGACCATTTTCTCCACTGACGTCTGCTTTTAATTCTCGCCATTACAGTTGGACTCCAGTGGTACATTTAGTGGAGACCTGGATACGACTTTTTTACAGTTTGATCGGTCAGGCTACAACATGGCCATCACTATGCAGCTCACTGTGACGGAGGAGGGTACAGGTAAATTCGTATTTGTGTAGATGTTGTTTGTCTGCTCACATTTACCCTTCTAAGGAAAATATGTAGGCCACAGACCTCCATTACAAATTTGATGGAGAGATCTGTGGATTTTTAGTCCCATAATAAAATTGTCAGACTTCTCTGGAAAATTATACCCTCACTTTGGTCAAGTCCATAAGGCATTCTATTATGAAACAGAATCAAACTCTGTGATGTGGCATGTGGGTTCTATGCTAGTCAGACTTTTGGGGTGTGGATTGACTCCTAGCAGAAGAATAGAGCAAGGCTTGACCTAGTAACTGCTCTAATGGGCGAAGGGTCTGGGACCCCTCATGGAAAAAGTCTTAGCTGGGTATCTTCACTCTGCCAGTGGGAGAGATTACAGGGGCTCTCCCCATTGGTAGGGGGGGGGGGAGAAACATTGTACCTAGTAGGTGACTCTCTTGATGGGGTTTGTAGCCCCTGAAGGATGATGGAGCAAAAGGCCCGGTCTAGTATCCATTCCCTAGGAGCAGAGAAATGCTGGGACTGAGTAGATTACTCCCATTCAGAGGTTCATAGCCTCTGATGGGTATACAGCGAAAAGCCCAGCTTAGTACCTTAACCTTGGGATGCAAGAAACACTTGGACTCAGTAGATTGCTCTTCCCAGGGGGCCTCAACCCTCAATGGAAAAGCCCAATGGAGTATCCATTCCCATGCCAGGGGTTGGAAAGCACCCTAGCTAGGAGTAGAGAAACACTTGGTTGGACGCTGACTGGGCAGCTGCTTAGAGCCCAAGGTGTCCTGGGCCTTTTGGCTGGGGCAGGACAATTTTTCACACCCCCACCCGACCTTCTGGCTGGGGTCTTTATTTATTTCTCTTCACCCCTTTCACATTTGTCACTCTTCACATTTGTGTTTTTTTTTTGGCTGTGTGTATGACCCTCATGGGCTACCTTCTTTCCTATGATAAAGAGCTGCAGTCCTTGAGGTCAACCCCGTACCACAACATGGAAGGAAGCCTACTGAGGGTTTCTCCAAGGTTCGGCAAGGGAAGAGGGTGTCTCTGAGCTTCTGCGAGGAGGACCCACCGGTCCCTATTTTCCCCTTATGGGCCTTCTGGCCGGGTTAGCGGAGTAATGGGTGAGGTTGAGGGTCCATATGTACGTCCACCCCCTATGCATGATTTAGGTCACTGCACTGGGTGTTTGGAGCACCACCTCGGGCTCCAAGTGGGAAAAAAAATGTTGGGTCTATGCTAGTTCTCCTCTTCCTTCCAGGACTATTGTATCACTTAGAAATACTGTACACCTCATAAAGATGTAACCCAGAAATACCCTACCACTCATGTATGCATGTGAAGGCTTTAATGTGAAATAAAGAACAATATTTGTTCTGTCCCTCCCTTATTATCACACATTGTTTAATCTGCCCCTTAATTTGCATTAGAGGTTGTGGTTTGTTTTTATTTTCTTAAATCATAGCAGTGACGGGCAGATGATTCTTAATTAAAATATTTTTCTAAATAAGTGAATTGTTTTTTTTTTACCTGCCCGCCTTGCATTCAGTTGCGTGGACAGAGTGACACATTTTGCCCACATTTTTACTTTTCTCCTCCATCAGCCTGTCACATCAACCATATATACAGTAATCTGACTTGGTCCTTAACTACCAACCAGTAGATTCCCTTTCCATTTTGGGAACCGCTGGTATGTTTGGAATCGTTTAAAGCAAATTTGTCCCAACTCGCTGTTCGCAATTACATTTTTTTTCTTCTTTTACATGCACTTTATTCTGACAGGGGTCAAAGCGACTGAAACCAAATCTATCAGTATCACCTCCCAGTTGGCCCAGGTGTCGTTTATTCGCGATATAATGTCAACATTTTACAAACAAGGAATTCCTTATCGTGTGGTGGTAAGACAACTGAGTGTATTTTACAGTGTTTGTTGAATACAGTGGTTCCCAAACCTTTTTGAATCCTTGTTCCCTAGAACAGAGGAGCAATTTTTAGCCACTGCGCATAAGCATTTATGCTTGTGTGCAGGCTCCGTTTGCGAATGGATACAGTGACTTGTATAGTCACCGGCCCGTCCGCATGGAGCAGTGCGGGTGGGGTGGTGGACACGGGTCATGTCACCATGGGATCACTAGGCGTTCCCATGGTAATTTGCCTGTGATGCCGGTACCGCGTACAAGGGCACTGCAAATCTGAGTCACCAGAGAGTGACTTAGATGTGGGAGCACTGTGGTTGGCCACAATCTAATTATTTCAGCCCCCCATGCAAGCTTCGAATGGAAGTTTATGCAAAACCTCCATATGCATGCAGGGAAACTCGGCGCGCATGCAGCAGGCGGGTGTTCATGCGGGTGGCGTTTAGTTGACTCACAAAGCTGAGAATCAACCAGAATGACCTCCCATTGTATGTTATGGTTGAAACCCACAAGCGCTGGTTTTGCCTGTAACATTGACCATTAATCCTTTGAATTGGCTGAGGGCCACCAGCCCGAGGCACCCCAGGGTGCCACGCCACACCGTTTGGGAACCGCTGGTTTAATGCATTATGTACGTGTCACCCGTCACCAGACTTTCAGGATCTATTAGTTTAGCTACCTAATATTAGGTGCCCTCTTGCATGTATTCTCTTACACTTCTACTTTGCAAACCTACAGATTCAGGCGAAGGATGGTCACGGAGAGGCTCTAGCTAACCAAACAATAGAACTGCAGTTTAATGGTGATCCTCGGAACGTGACGACTGATGGGAATGGCAAAGCACTGGCTGAGTTTGACACCTCTTCTTTAATAGCCTCCTCAATTAGCCTTCAGGTGAGTGGATACAGGCCAATGGCGGCAGCAGCAGATACATGACTTGGAGACTATTCTCCATAAAACATGACTTGAGGTTTGATTGTCCTGTTTTACTTGTGCCATGGACCTATCCGCATGCTGGTCTAGAATTTTTCAATTGACTAAATAGTTGGCGGCCTTTACATTGTGAAGTACATAATCCATTAGGCAAACAGAACAAGAAAAAAATGACAAACCATTGTAGAAGAGGGGGTATAACCTATGGGTTTGTATCGAAATCCCAGCAATTACTATCTTAACCGTCAGATTGCCAACAGTGGCGTTCCAAAGGTCAAAATACAGATGGATCCTGATGAGTTTTATGTTGCTAGCACTAACCCACTCCATACTGCAGCCTAATACTAACCTTTCTCCAGTGCAGCTTAACATTAACTCTAACCCAATGGTCCTGTGCCGCGGATGGTGGGAGGGGAAAGAACATGAGGGGACAGGTTACACTAGAAAAGTGGATTCCAGTCTAGACAATGGATTGTGTTACTGTGAATAGGATGGGACCAGAAGTAGTAATCATCGAGTGAATATGTCCTTGCATGGACAAGTGTATCTGATCTTATTTATCATCGCATGGCTGACTCTATCTTTACTCCATCCAGGCCATTTACAAGAATGCCGAACAGTGCTATGACTCTAATTTTGTAGTGCCTTCTTACTCCAATGACTACTACCAAATCACACGGTTCTACTCCCGGACGGAGAGCTATATTCAGATACGGAGTCCTATAGAAGAGCTACAGTGCGGACAGAAGTATGACATGACCATTCAATATTCCTTTGGCAAAGAATGCCTAAAGGAAGGTGAAACCACTGCAAATTTCGTCCACATGGTGAGTACTGGAAGGGACGTCTAACATACAGTAACTGGTGGCTTTGGTGATGGCGGCAGCTGGTGCTACCATAGGAACCTTAGCAAAACAATGGACCAAATGAGTGATTATGGAAACCAATAATGTGATGAGCTTTAGTCTAAGTGTGTGTGTGTGTGTGTGTGTGTGTGTATATGTGTATGTGTGTATATATATGTATATATATATATATATAATTTTATTAAACTATGCGTCTAAATGACCGCAATCTCTCCAGTTAAAGGGCTGAATCAATGCCCCAGAAAGCAAATAAAAATAAAAGGATTCAGTATTGAATCCCGACGCCGGAATCCCCCTTGCGGGCTCGCTGCGCTCGCCACACAGCGGGCCCGGTGCCTCGCTACGCTCGGCACACTAATTTATTCTCCCTCCAGGGGTGTCGTGGACACCCACGGAGGGAGAAAGTGTCGGGATTTCGGCGGTTGGGATTCTGAACGCCGGGATCCCGACCGCCGGGATTGTAACTGCATCCCAAATAAAAGCCATGTTTTTGCACGCACCCAGGAAAGCGGGCGGGGCCACAAGGGGCATCCCCATTATTATATGGGAACACAGAGCATTTCATGGGCATTGTCATGCTAATGAGGCCATGACATTGGGGTGGGAAGCTGACATCCGGCCAATTTCCTTCCCATTTCAAGTCACTTACATATGCGCGCATGCACCACATCTTTCAATGGTCGGTGATCATCAAAAGATGTGGGCGTCTCCCCCTCCCGGCCTGTGAATGGATGTTACTGTGTAACTGTAATTGCGCTTGTGAATAGGTGGCGGCAGCCAAGCCAACCATTCGGAAGGCGGGGTTTGGTGAATTTGCAATGCTGCAAATTCGCAGCCTTGCAAATCAACCAAAATGACCCCCATTATTTAAGTGCAGGTTGCCTTTGCTTTGAAGTGCACATACAGTACCTTGGACAGCTCTATTTTTATACTGTGAAGAAAGGAATTCGAGTTGGAGAGGTGTGTTTTAGTCAAACTCTAAATCAGATTTTTTGATTTAGAGGGCTGCAGTGTAGCATGGTTTTGCCAAGGTGTAAAGCTAGGTACACCCTACACAATGTGTGTGTGTGTACCCAGCGACATCGCCTGCATAGTCCGCTACATAGTGGGTAATCTGCTTTCATTATCTTTGCTTTGCTCCCAACTCTGAATCCGTATCTGTATGTGTCATTTTTAATGAACACTTGTCCTAAAATACGGTTCTCTTTTTTTCTCCAGCTGATGTCAAGATCTAAGATTGTTAGTTATGGTGAACATCCAATGGACATGAGCACATGTAAGTTCCTCTGCCTAGTTTCCTCATTTAAAGGGAACCACTCACCCCAGTAATTAATAACACTGGGGAACAGTCACGATGAACAAATATGCATAGTATATGGGGCAAGGGGTCATGTGTGGAGGTCATTGTTCACCCTGAAAAGTTTATAGTTGGGGGAGGGGGGTAGTCAGTATTCATCCAGGGATGGTGTATAGTAGGGAGAGGGGCCAGGGCACATATTTGGTGGTGAGGGTGAGTGGTCAACTTACAGAGTGTATAGTGGGGGCACCGAGTATAGTGGGGGAGTATAGCACAGTGTATAGTGGGGGGGGGGGGGGGGTGCGGCATAGAGCATATCTTTTTTTCTTGTGGGGGGGGGGGGGGGGTGACTATTCTCCTTACATGGTGGTACTGGTCCCTGGGGTCTGGCAGCCAGCATGCTGAGGCAACAGATCAGGAAGAGGAGTGCAGGCAGGGCAGCTGGCAGGATAAGTGGGGCTCTCCCAGCTCATCTTCTTGGGGTCTGGCCGGCTCTTTAACTGATTTTTCTGCATTGGTCCAGAAGAGTGGCCCCCGGCCGGCTGCGCACTGGTGTCACCACCCCAGACCTCCACAGGCTCTCTGTGGTTGAGAAGTGTGGTGTGCTCCCTTCAGTGCACAGACAGGCGCTACCAGGGGTGTTCTGTCAGGAGCTGCCACTTGATGTTGGGGTTGTCAACCCCAATAGCCCAAGCAAAAAGGAAAAAAAGAAAGTGGCGCTGTTATGATGAAAGATCATATGATATTTAATAACAATTTAAAAACATGACATGCATGACACAATAAATGAAAAATACATAAAAATTGTGATTTTGGAAAAATATGGACCAGAGGCTGAAGTGAATAGGACCAATAGATAATGATTGCTGGTGAGATAAGGGGTATAGCTGATATAAAGTACGGTTGCCCACTGGGCTGATAGTTACCACTTATGATTTTGGAATGTCCAATCCCGATTGTGGTTATGGGTAGAGATGTCCTCAGATGTTTGCGACTATACGACCACTTAAGTGGGACCAATTGATGTTGTAGGCTAGATGTTGGAAAAGCCACGGGTGTCTTGTGTCGCTAGAGGTAACGATCTCTTGGGAAATATTGGGCAGGTGTCCTCAAGGTTGGCGGGGTCTTTGAGACCAAGTGTTCAATGTTGGAGAACAAGGATGTCCAACCTCGATTCCTGCTGGTGGTGTGAGCCAACAAAGGGGTGAGCTGGTATCCGATGGAAATGGAGGTATATAAGGCAATGTCCTCTGGGTGTGGGGAGTGGGCGATCGTGATCGCTCAAAGGTCCAATTGGAGGGGATCAAATATAAAACAGCAGGTCCGGTCCAAGGTAAACCCCTGACGCGTTTCGCTGCTTAGAAAGGTGCAGCTTTATCAAAGGTGGAGTGAGTACTGTTCACCATGGGGTTTATATACCCATACATCAATGATTAACAATTAGCACCTGTGCTATCATTGTAAGTATTTGATATACATATAAAAATATGATCAACAGAAGGCAAATGGCATCATTAATTATTAACAGTTAATGCATTCATAAAGTTAAAAAAACGAGTGTTCCAAATAGTGGTTTAAACCTTTATTAGTCTGGCAGGAGAAGATGGAACAGCCAATCGGCTGGAGGCAACATAGAATTAGCAAGGAGTTTGTGTATTGTTTCTATGGTAACCGGCAGTCCGTCCAATCATATGAACGGACTGTCCGGTCATGTGATGTTACAGCGTCTGAATGTGTATCTATCAGGAAGTAGCAGTGGCCGGCGTGCGTCGCACGTCTCGTTCTGATAATGTTAGGTGTGACGTTTGCGTGTCAAGCCTCACTTATATCTAATTTCAGGACGGGGAACTGATACGTGTATATATACATATATATAGAAAGCTGTTTATCTGGTGGAATGTAGTGAAAAATCTAATGTTATAAGTGAGAGATCGGTGTTAAAGTACAATAATTAGCCACATATAGTGACAATTTTAGTACATGTCATATGTATTTTATCATTATATCAAAGGGTGCAGGTCGTCAATTTGGTCCACCCAATCCGGTCACAGTGTTAATTAGTTTACAGGTTGTCATGGGAACCGCCATAACTTTAGTATACAATACAGGTCACTTTTGTTACCATAGCTACTCGACCTAAAACACTCAGATGGCATGGAGGAGAGTACGAATAAGGGAAGTAAGGATATATCAATAAAATAAATAGAAAAAATGATGACAATGAGATGAATAAATACAGAAAAATAAATGAATAAATAAAGAGAAAGGAAGAGAGGTAATAATAATAACAGTAACGAACATGGATTGGTAGTATATTATAAATACATATGTACCTGTATAACCAATCATATAAAAATAAAGATAAAAAATATACAAAAAATTGCAGAAAAAAGAATATATATATGCAAATGGGACCAATTAGATAGAGGGATTATCAATGAACCGTCATATTTATCTCCACTTATACCCCGCTCTGAAAAGTATGTTACCATAGAAACAATACACAAACTCCTTGCTAATTCTATGTTGCCTCCAGCCGATTGGCTGTTCCATCTTCTCCTGCCAGACTAATAAAGGTTTAAACCACTATTTGGAACACTCGTTTTTATAACTTTATGAATGCATTAACTGTTAAATACTGTTAAATTAGTGATGCCATTTGCCTTCTGTTGATCATATTTTTATATGTATATCAAATACTTACAATGATAGCACAGGTGCTAATTGTTAATCATTGATGTATGGGTATATAAACCCCATGGTGAACAGTACTCACTCCACCTTTGATAAAGCTGCACCTTTCTAAGCAGCGAAACGCGTCAGGGGTTTACCTTGGACCGGACCTGCTGTTTTATATTTGATCCCCTCCAATTGGACCTTTGAGCGATCACGGTCGCCCACACCCAGAGGACATTGCCTTATATACCTCCATTTCCATCGGATACCAGCTCACCCCTTTGTTGGCACACACCACCAGCAGGAATCGAGGTTGGACATCCTTGTTCTCCAACATTGAACACTTGGTCTCAAAGACCCCGCCAACCTTGAGGACACCTGCCCAATATTTCCCAGGAGATCGTTACCTCTAGCGACACAAGACACCCGTGGCTTTTCCAACATCTAGCCTACAACATCAATGGGTCCCACTTAAGTGGTCGTATAGTCGCAAACATCTGAGGACATCTCTACCCATAACCACAATCGGGATTGGACATTCCAAAATCATAAGTGGTAACTATCAGCCCAGTGGGCAACCGTACTTTATATCAGCTATACCCCTTATCTCACCAGCAATCATCATCTATTGGTCCTATTCATTTCAGCCTCCGGTCCATATTTTTCCAAAATCACCATTTTTATGTATTTTTCATTTATTGTGTCATGCATGTCATGTTTTTAAATTGTTATTAAATATCATATGATCTTTCATCATAACAGCGCCACTTTCTTTCTTCCCTTCTTTGTGGTTGAGATTAGGGATGATTCTAAATCATCTATGGTTTATGGCCGTTGTCGAATACTTCTGCCATCAATGGGGGAGAACCAGATGGTTTCCCTCTGTCGATGGCTTTTTTTTTTTTTTTAAACTGCTGGGTCACGGAGCATAGCGCCGACACCCGCGAAGCCCCGCCATCGTGTTTTGATTGGCCCACTGGCCCATCAGCCAAACACAATGGATGACCATCGATAGGTAAAAATATCGATTGCATAGTTTAGCACTATCCATGGCCATTTGCATTATTGCCATCGATGGCAATGGCAACGATAGACATCCCTAGTTGAGATGAGAGGGGATTGGCAGCTCCCCTGTCCCCTCATCAGGAGGAGCAAGGCTGAGGCTGCAGACAGGGAGGCTCTAACTCACTCTCTCAGCCTTTGCTGTGGCTGCCCCGTTCTCCCACCCAGCTCAAGGGGTGAGCGATTCCATTCACCCCTCGCTAGTGTGGTGAATGGAATCGCTCACCCCTTGAGCTGGGTTGGGAGAACAGGGGCAGCCGCAGCGGAAGCTGAGAGAGTGAGTCAGAGCCTCCCTGTCTGCAGCCCCGGCCTTGCTCCTCCACGTATCCTTCGGCTGTCACCACTGAATTTGTGACTTAGTGATGGTAGGCGAATATCGGGCCTCCTAAAGCAGTCCGGGCTGGCCCCTAACATGTATTTCCACCACTACAGAATAGTTTTCTGAAAGCCTATTGGTCAGATGAGATGGGCGTTACACTCTTTTTATAAGACATCATGTGCTTTGTGTTGACTGTATGGTCTCTCCACATGGCAGCTCTGAAAGGAGAGTTCAACATCTCTTTGGACGTAACTTCTGATCTTGCTCCCGATGCGGATCTGATTGTGTACTACATGTCCGCAGTAGAGCTGGTGGCCGACATCACGCAGCTCAGTATCGAGAAGTGCTTCAATAACAAGGTACCATCACGATAACCGTCACCCACCCATGCTGCAGTTGTCCGCTTCTTATGAGGACAGCACTAGTTGTCCTTCATGACCTCATTGGTCTGGATGTGTGTTCTGGGGCGTGGCTGGTGCAGCGCAGCCTTGCAATGAGCATATTGGTCTGAAATGCAATACTGACAGTGCAGTGCAAGTCTAACCGAAGAGATTTTTATTTTTCTTACCCAAGGGGCCAGGGTGTTAAAAATAGCTCCGCCCCTGACACTTATAATTCCCTGCCCCAAGGTTCTGATTGGCTCATGGGGTCAGTCAAAAAAAAGTACAATACTACAGTACTTGCCCTTCTTCTCCTGCGGATCTGGCCGCTACAGTCACATGACTAATCTATTCAGTTGCTTCCTCAGCTAGGCCCGCCTGATGCCTCTGCTAGCTGTCCTGTGCAGTTCATAGACATGATGTATACTTATTTTCAGTGACGTTTTACACTCCATTTTTGGAACCTGGTGAGGTTCAAAGAATAGGTCTCTTTGGTGTAAGCATATTCAGGGAAGTGACCGCTCCTTGTCTTGAAGGTCACATTCTACAGTAGCTTCCATAACTCAGTTCATCTATTTGACAACTTATTGATATTTGATTTGTGTAGCAGAGAGTATTGTCCCAAGTAGAACTCCTAACTGCTAAGCTACAGGCTGGGTTGATTGGCCAGTGATTAAGTACCAGGCACTTCATCCTTCTCCTCCCTTATTACTGCTTCATACATCTACCCCTGAGCCCTAGACTCCCCACTTCCCCAGTCTACTCTCCATGCTAGTCCGCTGTGTGCGATCACCTCCCCCCTACCCACCATGACTACTACATTTCATAATATGCTCCTGTTAAACACCTGTGAGGGATTGTACAGTAGTAGTTACTCTTTGGATCACAGTGTTGGCCATTATGTATGTGTGGATTACGGTCTAGTTTATGAACTTGTCGCCAAGGGTCAGATGTACTAAACTTCAGCCAATCCGCTTCTTGCTGCCATGTTACAGGCTGTGTTTGAAAAATGACAGGAGCTGATTGGTTGAAAGTTGATCACTCTCCACTTAAGAGCTAAAATTAAACTTCATTGCTTCAGTCCATGATCATAGGACAAAATTCAGCTGAATTGAGATGCAATTGTTGCTCCAGATGTGTCACTGTTAAGAATTACTTGCGTTCAATGTTTCTGTTTCCATCTTCATCACCCCTAGGTGTCATTGACCTTCTCTGAAGACAAGGGAACACCTGGTTCTAATGTCAGCTTGGGTATAACGGCGACTTCAGAATCTATGTGTGCCACGCGGATTAGGGACTCCAGCCTCCTGCTCATGAACCAAGGAAATCCAATCACCCCTACCTCGGTACGGCTTTGGTGAGGGGGGGGGTGGGGGTGGTGTCAGGTGTTATCTCCTCCTGCATCTGACAGCCCTTGAACTGTTGGGACCCCATGTTTTCATTTGGGTAAATTATGGTGTAAATTGGGAATGGGATGAGATTAAGCACCGTCTCAGAGCTTAAACTGATTTATGGAAATGCTTGCCTGTTTCTGTTACAGGTGTATTCATCTTACAATTTCGACGCTACAAACTACTATGCCAATGGATATAATGTAGAGCCACCTCAGCCTCCATGTATCGATGCTAATCAACGTATACTGATTAATGGTACATACTACTCCCCCTCTCCTTCTTCAGGAGAAGGTGACGTCTACCAGTTGCTCAAGGTGGGTAGCTGAAATTCTAGTTTTTTTCTAGTAATTCTGGATTTATATAGGTGGGAAACTGTTCGGTGGTGGAGTATCCTGGCCAGCTGAGCTAAATGGGGGCCACTAAATCCATTAGCGGGCAACTACCACCATAGTGGACCCCCAGTAGCTTTGCACAGGTACAAGAGACTATACTGCGGTGGGAGGGGGTTCCTACAGTTTTTACATATGAGGCCATTGTTGGAGCACTGTAGGATACAGTTCTAGAGCTTTGTGTTGGTTACAGGTATCGGTCTGGCTTTGATTAATGTTTTGGTGAAGTCCAGAGCTAAAGGTTTTGGGTATGTGGCAAGTTAATGACTTTCTGAAGAAGCGTTTAGTAATAGAAGTTTGACCACAAGAAGTGATTAAAGTCTTCTATCCAGGGAAGCTTCGTTGCTGATGATGCATCCAAGGAGATTTTTCCTCTGTACCACATAAATAAACAAAATTAGATTCTGTGATGGGCCTGTCTATTTTATAGAAACACAACTGAGGGAAATTGTATTAATGCGAGTCGTATGGAAATACCACTGCTTACACATTTTCATCATTTACTATGCCCGAAATTTGCCTATTCGTATTTTTTGACAGGTGTATTCCTATTTGAATGCATATGCCATCAAAAGAGCACGACTAGGAATCGCCATCCATTTGAATGGTGATTCCTAATTTACTAACCAGCCAACCAGTAATATACGGGCAGTAAGTGCCACGAAAATACGCCTTGAAAAAACAACTTTATTGGGGGGTCCCCACTCCCCCAAGGTCACTGCCCGGGCTGACTGGTCAGAGGGTGAATTGTTTGGCATGGGGAACTTACCCTGCTGGCTGGTTGGGCCCAGTGTGTGTTCACAAAATACAGGGGGGGGCCTATTCATTATGTCCCCAGTATTTTGGGAACTAGGACTGGCACTTGAGCCTGGTGCTGGTTTTAAAAATTCCGGGGGACTCATGTCTTTTGACCTGCGAGTTTTTAAAACCATGGAGCCCGTTGCTGGGTGCCCCAGCCGTGTTTATTTATTTATTTATTTTTTAAAGTCTGCCCTACTGTATTTTACTAATTGTATTTTCCCGAAAATACAGCCGATGTGTCAGCCGTCGCCGTCCCAGAGCGTCACTGCGTTCTGTCACGTCCGGGACGGGCGGCGGAGATGGAGCGCCAGGGGAGCGTCGGGAGCGTTGCCTAGCAGCGCCCCGAGCTTCCGGCTCTGTTGCTCCAGCTGCCAGGCATCGGGGCGTTGCTAGGCAACGTCCCCGAGTCTCCAGACAGCGTGCGGCGTCAGCGCAGCTGACGTTCGCACAGTCACAGGCGGCAAATTCAAATAAATAGCCGGCGTCTGCTGGGAACAGACGCCGGTTATAGCTTTGGTGTGCCCTGCAGCCTTTGTGTTCCTGGTTCCAGCAGCTCCGTTACAGTACCCCGTGCCGTGATCCTTGCTGTGATTCAGATAAGTCCTTACCTTTTGTTCCTTGATTATATTCCATCTTGTCAGCATTGTTGCTTGTATCTCATATCATTATATTCCATCTTGTCAGCATTGTTGCTTGTATCTCATATTATTATATTCCATCTTGTCAGCATTGTTGCTTGTATCTCATATTATTATATTCCATCTTGTCAGCATTGTTGCTTGTATCCCGTATTATTATATTCCATCTTGTCAGCATTGTTGCTAGTACCTTATATTGTTCTATTCCATCCTCTAGGCATTGTTGCCATTATTACCATTGTTATACAGTTATTCCACCTTCACGTATTGTTACGTCTGGTATACCCCGTGGGTATCCGGGGCCTCCTTGCCTTCTGTGGGTTTAGATAGTTTCACCCTTGCACTCCACTAGCCTTGGCGGTCGTGTTGTCCCTACGTAAGACCAGGTGGCATCGAGGTGGGAGCCTGACTAACGGGCTCTCACGAACGCGGCTATTATTGGTGAAGTCTAGCCCTCTGCACACGTCCGCCAATTCCGGTTTGAGGCAACGGAGGTAGGGGTGGCAAGAGAGTCCCCGGACCATAACACGATGACGGTCGTATGAATTCTTACCTGGCATCGGCCATATATTCTGCCCATAGTAAATTTTCTCCAATTACAGTACATCAAATGGATAAAACGCCAAAGTCTAATGCTAGGAGCACAGAAACCTGTATATTTTGTGTGTGTACAGTAAGTACAATCTCGGCGCTCCTGCTGTAGCAAACATTGGGGATGGGACCCAAGTCTATATACTTAGCATTAATGTTTCATCTATACCTTTATACTCCTAGCCTGAACATCATTTTATGCACCATTTTTTATTTTGTATAAACACAATTTGTGTAAATTGAACCATCAGAAATCGAAAGTAAATTAAAATTCTGTATTTCGGATCTAGGAGACTCCACATATTTATATAATGTTTCTGTTGCTTTCAGGCTAAATGCATGCAATTTATTGGTCCCAACATCACAATACACCAACCAACGGTGTGTGGAAATTTGCTCACTGGGACAGTTTTTGCATCGGAAAATGCGTTTGCTCGGCCAGTAAGCAATAAGCTCGTCTTCGCAGGTAATGCCTTCAAGATAATTCATAATATTTTTGTTTGTTTGTTTTGCTCTACCCACAATGTGAGTTGATGGAATGATGTATTGCACGCAGGGCTGTAAGTAAGGTGATGCCAGTGGTGCTTGGCGCATGCGCTCCATGGGCTGAGAACTGTCAGGCCGCATCCGCACCGAACAATTTCCCATAAGCTCAATAACTGCCCCTAGTACTAATACATCACAGCGGTGTCTGATCATATGCGCTGCCTCCTACTGGCTCACTTATGATGTTGCAGCATCTCCTGGGAGAGACCTTGGGTGACATTCTATGGGATGAGATAATCTGACTTTGGCGAATTTTATCGCAAAAACGTCCGTTTTCGCACTTTTTCCCTAATTCGCATATTTAATGAGATGCGAAAATCGGCAAAAAGTGCGGTTTTGCAGCGAAATCGCACTTTTTAAAAGTGCGATTTTTAGTTTTCGCCAGAACTCGCATCCAGATGTTTTCACATTGAAAAGTATACAATTCGCATATTTAATGAGATGCGAATTTGAAAAATGTGTCTAAAAATCTCAAAAAAATCAGACCAGGTTCTGATATGCGATTTGGCCAGAACCCTGCACAGATCATAGAGATCTGTGCATGGCCCTGTGTTAAAAAATGTGGAAAAGTGTTTTTTGACAAAAAAAATAGAGTGGGGTCCCCCCTCCTGAGCATAACCAGCCCCGGTCTCATTGAGCCGGGGCTGGTTTCAAAAATACGGGGGACAAAAAGCATAGGGGTCCCCCGTATTTCTGAAACCAGCCCCGGACTCTTGGACCGGTCCTGGTTCCAAAAATACGGGGGACAAAAAATCTGTGGGTCCCCCGTATTTTGAAACCAGCACCGGGCTCCAACAGCCCTGGGTGTCATGCCACAGCCGGGGGACACTTTTGTTATAAGGTCCCCCGGCCGAAACATGAGCACCGTGGCTGGTCAGCCTTGGACGGGGTACCTGGAGGAGTGGGGACCCCCCCATAAAGGGGTCCCCCCCCAGGCTTCACCCGTCCAGGGCTGAAGCCCGGGGCTGTCACCGGCGTCCCTGGCCAGTGGACGCCGGCCTGATGGGGTTAAATCTTCCATACATAACATTGCTTGATTCAGGAGAACTACAAGTTCCAGCAGACCTCCCCGCATGCTGGGACTTGGAGAACCACAAGTCCCAGCATGCAGGGCATTAATGGGCCCGCTGGGACTTGTAGTCCACCTGTAAAAAGAATGTTAAAAAAACACACACACACAGAGAAGTAAAACTTTATTACACACACATTCACACACCTCACTTTTACAACCACATACTTACCGATCCAGGTCCAGCGCTGTCCTCTTCACAGCCGGCTCCCCCCGCACTGACAGCGGGGACAACCGGCTCTCTCCGATGCCGCTAACAGCCTCTGTAGCGCTGTCCCAGGGCCAATCAGGGCTGAGCTATGCGTCTCCATGGAGACGCATCTACCAATCACGCTCTCAGCCTCTGTAGCGCTGGGACAGCTCTACAGAGGCTGTTAGCGGCATCGGAGAGAGGCGGTTGTTCCCGCTGTCAGTGTGGGGGGAGCCGGCTGTGAAGAGGACAGCGCTGGACCTGGATCGGTAAGTATGTGGTTGTAAAAGTGAGGTGTGTGAATGTGTGTGTAATAAAGTTTTACTTCTCTGTGTGTGTGTTTTTTTTAACATTCTTTTTACATGTGGACTACAAGTCCCAACAGGCCCATTAATGCCCTGCATGCTGGGACTTGTGGTTCTCCAAGTCCCAGCATGCGGGGGAGGTCTACTGGCACTTGTAGTTCTCCTGTATCAAGCAATGTTATGTATGGAAGATTTAACCCCATCAGGCCGGCATCCACTGGCCAGGGACGCCGGTGACAGCCCCGGGCTTCAGCCCTGGACGGGTGAAGCCTGGGGGGGGGGGGGGACGGACCCCTTTATGGGGGGGTCCCCACTCCTCCAGGTACCCCGTCCAAGGCTGACCCGCCACGGTGCTCATGTTTCGGCCGGGGGACCTTATATAAAAAGTGTCCCCCGGCTGTGGCATGACACTGATTGCTGTTGGAGCCCGGTGCTGGTTTCAAAATACGGGGGACCCCCAGATTTTTTGTCCCCCGTATTTTTGGAACCAGGACCGGTCCAAGAGTCCGGGGCTGGTTTCAGAAATACGGGGGACCCCTATGCTTTTTGTCCCCCGTATTTTTGGAACCAGCCCCGGCTCAATGAGCCCGGGGCTGGTTATGCTCAGGAGGGGGGACCCCACGCCAATTTTTTTTTTTTTATAAACAAAAAATCGCACATTTCCTTAAATTCGCACATTTTCATGCCTAAAATTCGCACATTTTCATGCCTAAAATTCGCACATTATCGCACCTAATCGCACTTTTCATTCCAGAATTCGCACTTCATTAAATATGCAAATTCGCGGCAAAAATGCGATATTAAAAAAGTGCGATAATGGGTGATTTTGAAAGTGCGAAAAAATCTCATCCCATAGAATGTCACCCCAAATTTCATCCCTCACTACTGCTGTTCAGCAGTTCTGCACCAAATAGTCCTTCTTGATTCCAGAAGTCTGGAGAGCCTTTCCCCCTCCCCCTCTGCACAGAGCTTAATACGGTCCGGGTGCATCTGATATCTGTAATATAATGAGCTAATTAATGTCTAATATGGATGGGATCTATAATTCATGCACTGTTCAGGGCCCCTGAGGGCAGGGCTTTTAAGATGAGACCTTTTAACCGCTTAAGGGGCAAGTCTGGAAATCTTCTGGGGTGAGCTACGCTGCTGATGTTGGCCAGCACAATAGTTTTCTGGGCTTCTACACTTTCTGATCCCCTGGGGACTGCCATAGCTTATTCTGGCACCTAGGAATCTGCATAATGCATTACACATTAAGCCCACCCCCGGACTCCTATTGGCTTTGATGCTGGTGGCCCAACCCCCGCGGTTCACTCCCTTGAAGGGGTAAAACTATTGAAGCGAACACACTTCAGTAGTGTGCAGCTGTGGGCTAGTCGGAGGTACAGCACAAATTCAGTCTCTGCTGCTTCTCACACACCTATACTAAATCTGCTTCGCTGCAATGGCCGACGCTAAGAATTGCATTTTACTTACATATCATTCAAAATTGATAAACAGAATAGTAGAGGCTCAAATCATATTATTGATCAATCACAGGTCTGTGCAGCGGCAGCTCCTGCCTGATTGTATGGTCACAGTTTCACTGTTTTCCTGTAGACTAGTACTGTTCTACTTGCTTGTATCGGGCCGGTTGTATTTTTCTAGTGATTTATCGCTATTCTTACTTTTTTTTTTTTTACATTTTTAATTAAAAAATAAGTAAAATAAATATTTGCAGAAAATAACCGGCTATGAAGGTTTTTGGTTCTTAAATTCAGGTTCCTAACTGAGCTGTGACTCTTCTGTTCCACTCTGAACTCCAATTTGATTCCAAACCAGAACACCATTTGACCCCTAAGTTTGTGTGTGTGTTCCTATTTCAGGACAACTGAATAGCACGGAAAAGGTGGGGAAGGGCCCGCACAGCTTGATTAGTTTTGATCAATTAATCAAATTTGTTGTAACCAACATCAAAACCACATGGTAATAGATACTGGTGGTTATTTGGTTGGTGGTGCGCCCAGCGTTCAGTAGCTATAACTGAGGGTGGGTTTGTTTTGTTTGCAAGAAGCAAAACAAGGAAAGCAAACGCTTTTTGGGCGCACTCTTTAGAAAAATGTATAGATGATTTTGTTAAAACATAACTTTTATTGTGGACTTGTTAAAATATGACAGCATGGCGCATCAGTACAATAAACATCGTTCTGCATGTGCGATTCGTTTAGTTTTTGTTGTGTGGTACTTTAAGATATTAAATATTAAATTATATCTCAATGATTTGAAAAAGACGGCCACACATATAATTTGTCATTCATTGCATATAGTCATCAAAGGTATTGTGACCTGAGTGACCAAAGGTGGCAAAAATGAGTTATAGGTCCCCAACTGTGGAAACAGATGGGGTTTCAGTGACCCCACGTTACTAGGTAAATCTAATCAAAAATTACTGCCTAGGTTGGCATATATACTGAAACAGTTGCTGCCTGAATTGGCAAACAAATATGAAATGAAGCAGTAGGCGGCTCCTGTGCTATCAGTCAGTTGACTTGGATACCTAAAACAAAATACCACACCTGGACTTCTCCAGGGGTCACCCACCTGGATACTGCCCTGGCCCTTCACTGCTTGGCTTCCAAGTTCGAAATGGGTTTGGGCACTCCAGTGAGGTATGGTGGTACACTCGTTGCGAGTTGGGTCACGACCCGACAGCTCAGGTTAACTGCTTATTATCACCATAAATTATGGATATTGAACCCAAAAGGTTGGGGCAGAAAAAATATATATATACACACTTGGTAAAATATAGGTATAGGTATAGGTATATAAGTCTCTCACCGAAGATTATAGGAGCTTAAACATGCACTCAGAAATTCAATAGCTGGTAGCTAGTAACGGATTGAAACGCAGTTAGATACAATATCTGTAAAAGATTATTATGTAGCACCTTGCTGATTGATGTAGTGGAGTAGTATAAGTCACAGCTGCGTACAATATAAAGGAATGGCAAATGGTTGGTACATAGCAGTTTTCCACAGAAATGTGACCAATACCGGGATATCAAGTTAGCTCCTCCGGAGACAATATATGAATAGAGCCGGTACTGTTAGCTATCACCCTATTAGAAAATACGTGGCAATAGTTTGTATTGCCTAAGTGTCTTAAGGCAAGGGATACAATGTAACAGGGGTAGCAGCGATAATGATAATGGAGTGTACCACATTTGCGGCCACTCCGGTACCTGATCCTTGTAGTACACAGGGGAGGCTGGCTGCTCTGGTGGTGTGCGTTGTCCTCAGCCGGCAATTGGCTGGGCGGGTGACACTGTCCGTCCAGATGTTGGGAGTGCGCTTTCCAAAGCAGCTGATGGTGAGGTCACTGGCCGCCGAGTGCCGCGGCTAGCACAAGGGAGCCGATTGTTGGATGGTGTGGCAGCGGGAATTAGCTGTTAGCTCGGGGGGTGGTGAGGGAGCACAGGTCCGTCTCTGGCTTCAGTAAGTAACGTGGGGCGCTGGGTAGGACACGGGTTTCGCCTCCGTTGGCTTCTTCATGCAGCGCCATCTTGTTTGAGGGCAGCTGCCCTTTATTCTGTTTCCTGACCAATTGTTTAGCAACAACCTTTGATTGACAGTTTATGGAGCCAATGGCTCATGATGAGTATTGCTGAGTGTCTGTTCTCAGCTGTTTATCGTTACTTTTGCTAGATTTGGGTATTAGAAGACTGGTTGTTCATGTGAATACAGAGATGATGTAATACTATGTAATTAAAGAACTTATTAACAGTACCTTTTTGGTGGTTAGTTTTATTTATTTTTTATAGTTATTTTTATTAAAAAGGTTTTTTGTTTGGATATTAGTAATTTATTTATTATATTTTAATTTTATGGTTTTTATAAATTCTTTTGTATTTTGTAATTTTTATTATTTTTATTTTTATGGTTTTTATTTAAGGTAATTTTCTTGAAGGGTGTTAGATTGCTGTTTGTTATAATTATACCTTTTGAGTTGTTATTATTAGTTTTGATTATTGCTGCTTAAAGAGAGGGGGTAAAACTGAAACTTTATACATCTAGTGCCGTTGTGATGGGGCAGATTGTACAGAGGACTTTGAATGGTGCGTAATAAATGAGATCAACATGGGGGGTAGAGAAGAAAAAAGAGGGAGACCCATGAAACAGGTTAGGTATTATGCGACCTAAAAACGGCCTGGATCTTTGGTATATATAGGGGTGACTTGAGGATATATTGGATTACATTATTTCCCTGTTTTAGGGCTGCTTTGGTAGTGCCTGTGTTGTGCCACCACTTAGGAAGTGTTATGGTGAACGTGCTGGCTTAACGCGTTGGTGGCTTCCGTGAGGCTGTGAATAGGTGACTGTGAATATTAAGTATTGTGTTAAATTTATGAAAAATACCCGAAGGTATAGTGAAGGTTGACGCTCTGGTGATAGGGACCCTATCGGGTCTGGGGTGCATGATAACATATGATGTGGTAATCCCAGAATAGATTGGACTTAGAACTGCAAATGATAAACTGTGAAAAAACGTGAAAAATTATCACAAAAGAAAAAAATGAAGTGTAGAACATAGTGGTGTGGGTGGGTATAGTGACTGTTAGGTGAGGTAGGTAACACCTTGTGGATGTGATGGTTAAATAATTATGTACTGATTAGTGGAGGGCCTGTCAATTGTGGCCTTGATTGTTTGGATTTATTGATGAAGGTTAGATTATTAATCATTTGAGAAAGGATCCATATTTAATGTCCTCATTTAGACCGTGTGGTGCTAGTGATCCCAGGCGAAAAATCCATTTGCTCTCTTTTTGGAGTAATGTTATATTGAGGTCTCCTCCTCTTTGGCCCAGATGAATCTGTTCCAGACCGCAAATGGAAAAACCTTTGGGTTTCCCATTATGAGCTCGATGAAAATGTCTGGCCACTGTAGTTAGTTGTTTCATTTTCTGAATATCGGTGGGGGCATTTCGGATATTGCCCAAATGCTCCAAAGCTCTCAATTTCAACATCCGTGAGGTCATTCCTACGTATCGCATGTTGCACTCGCATGTGATGCAATATATTACATTTTTGCTTTTGCAATTAAAGTAATCGTTGATGGTAATGGTCTGATCATGTTTGTCCATTATCTCTTTGGTCTTCTTGATATATTGACATATCTTGCAGTTACCACATGGATAGCTCCCTTTAGGTAGAGTGGTTCTAGATTTCTCTCGTGTGAGATGACTCCGTACAAGTTGGTCTTTGAGGTTTGGGGCCCGCCTCCAGCTCATATCTACCGTAGGTTTCAAGTTGGCTGCCAAATCACCATCACTCATGATGATAGGCCAATGTTTTTGCATAATGTCTTTTATTTGTCGCCATTGAGAACAGAAGTTACCAACAAATCTGATGGTTTTATCTTTGGTTTTCGACGGGGATTGTGTGTTCTGGAATAGGATTCTTGACCGATCCATTGTGTGGATACTTTGTTGTGCTTTTTTTATGGACCTGTTAGAGTATCCTCTAATCTTCAGCCTCTCAGCAAGATCTTTACTTTTGGATTTATACACTTCATCACTTGAACAGTTTCTTCTCAGTCTTAAATACTCACCCTTTGGTATGTTGGTGATTGTGGGTGGGAAGTGAGCGCTGGATTGATGTAACAGAGTGTTGGTAGCCGTGGATTTCCTGAAAAGCTCTGTCTCGATTTTATTATCTTGTCCTCTGTAGATCCTCAAATCCAGGAATGTGATGCTTGAATGATTATGTTCGTATGTTAATTTCAAGTTTAATGAGTTGTTATTCAGGTTATCCACAAACTGGATCAGTTGTTGTTCAGAGCCCTTCCAGATCAGGAGGATATCGTCTATGTATCTCATCCAAGTAGTAATGCTACTTTCATAGACGGAATTGCTGTCATTGAACACGTGTTCACGTTCCCACCATCCAAGGAAGAGGTTTGCATAGGTTGGGGCACAGGCCGCGCCCATAGCAGTACCTCTTCCTTGGATGTAGTATCGACTGTTGAAGATAAAATAATTTTTCTTGAGGACAAAGTCCAGTAATTCCAGGAGAAAAAGGTGGAATTCATCTGTTTCTTCCATTTCCAGGAAAAATTTGACCGCTTGAATGCCCAGATCATGTTTTATGCTGGTGTATAGTGCCTCGACGTCCATACTCACCAAGTACTCATCTTCCTCCAGGTGCATTTCATTAAGTTTTCTCAACACATCAGCTGTATCTTGTGTGTATGATGGTAGTGAGAGTACATGTTTCCTTAAGTGGGTATCTAGGAAGATACATGCCTGTTCTATAAGGGCCCCATTGCCTGATACTATGGGTCGTCCAGGTGGTTCATTGATATTCTTATGTACCTTTGGTAACATATAAAATGTTGCAATCCTTGGATGTGGAGTTTGAAGGAATTGGTGTTCACTTTTTGAGATAATATTGTTGTTTCTGGCTTTATCTATGATCCGGTCATATAGAATCTTGAAGTTTGAGGTGGGGTCAAATATTGTCTTGGTATAGCATGTGGTGTCATTAAGTTGTTTATCCGCTTCCTTGAGGTATAGTTCAAGGGGCCAGATGACAATATTGCCCCCTTTATCTGACGGTTTTAGTATCACATCATCCCATTGTTTTATCTCCTGGATGGCCTTCCTCTGGGTTCTTGTAATGTTACTGTTGTACATTTTGTTTGTTCTTGAATGTAATTTGTCCAAATCACGTGAAACCAAATTAGTAAAGACCTGTACTTCCGGACAAATGTTGGTGGGAGGAAAAAAGGTGGATCTTTTTTTGCATCTAGGTCTACTTGATGGTTCTTTAGGCTCATCATCTCCATCCAGATCTTCCAGAATAGCAAGCGCTTCCTCTTCCTGGCTAGTCCAGATGATGGCTGGTGTTTCATTCTGATCTTTTTTGGCATGAAATTTTGTGAGCAGTAGCTTGCGGCCGAAAAGTTGAAGATTCGTCTCCCACTGAAATCGATCAAAGTTGGAAGTTGGGCAGAAGGTTAGTCCCTTTTGTAGTACTTCTTGTTGGGCTTCTGATAATACATGTGATGATAAATTTATTATCTGTAACTTTGATATCCCCTCTCCTTGGGTTGTCTGTCCCGTTGCGGATAACGGTTTGGAGTTTGTTGTTCCCATCTTGGTCTGTCCCTTCTTCCTCTTTGTATGGCTCCGTCTGGTCTTTCTTTTTGTTTTTGTCCTCTGTTGCCCCGGCCAAACTCTAAAAAAGGTTCGGTTGTATGGTAGGCTGGAGTACATGATTGTGATCGTTGAGTAGAGTTAGAAGATCTACTAGATGTATTAGCCACTGGTGGTAGATTATCGTCACTGTAATCTTCTACACGCCATGCTGTCATATTTTAACAAGTCATATTTTAACAAGTCCACAATAAAAGTTATGTTTTAACAAAATCATCTATACATTTTTCTAAAGAGTGCGCCCAAAAAGCGTTTGCTTTCCTTGTTTTGCTTCTTGCAAACAAAACAAACCCACCCTCAACTGAATAGCACACCTGTACAAAGACATTGGCCCAGCATGGCCCTGTCATTGCTTAGTTCCAGTCTCTGCTTGGCCGTACTTTTTTATTTTAAAGCTAACAAATGGTTATTGCTGAAATTTATTACACACTGTCAACATTTTATTCTTCTTTGCATCAGATGAACTTAGCTTGAGGACCTGAATGTCTGCTTAATATCCTGTTTTACAGATAGCGGTGTAACATCTGTTGTTATATCTCTGGTCCCTGAGATAGTCAGTGTGCGGGAAGAGTTTCCGGAAGTGTGGCATTACGGGCTGGTACATGTTGGGTGAGTGTCTGACAAGTGTGGACCCTGGAGGTAACCCAGAAATAAATATTAGATGGGACTCTTACTTCCAATCTGGAAGTTCTGCATCAGATGTCCAGCCCCAGGCTTCCTCTCACTCTCCCGGGACCTGGGGGTTGTTTGCAGGAGACTTGCTGCCCAGGTTTCCATGGGCCTGGGAGGGGTACTCTAATTTTGGGAGCCTCCCTGCCATTCTGGGAGGATAGATGAGTATGGACTTATTTAGCTCCCGATGTGCAGGAGTACAGATCGAGCCGTTCTTGTTCAGGTGGGGGCTTGTGTTTGAATCGCCAGCCCCCGCCAGGGGGGCGCATGTGCACGAGATGCTTGCATGCCTCATTCCGACTGAGCTCTCCACCTCGTTCTGTCGCCAACCCCCAACCCCGCCCTCTCTGCTCCCCGCCGCCAAGTGACTGGGACGCGCGTGTGTGTGTGACGCTCGCGCGTCCCAGTCAGCTGGCGCGCCTCTCCACCGGTGATCACCAGCTGGGGGCATTCTGGCGATTCCCGGCGCTGTATGAGAGGTGCTCCATCTGTATTTAACATTGGGCCCTACAGTTAATGTTTCCACATGCCCGAATAGCAAAATTGTGACAGGGCATGCTGGGATGTGTAGTTCCACAGCAGCTGGAGCGCCGCATGCCAAATATCCCAGACACTGTAGTAGAATATCTATAATAATGTGGTATACAGTAACAGGACCATAGACCCTTGGGCAAAATCTGAAGCATAGTCTTAAAGCTAGGACCCAGCACAAGTTGCAGCATGGGAGAGCGCTTTCTGGGCATACATTCATACTCATGGTTCATTTTAAAGTGTTTTTTTTTTTTTTTTTTTCCCTTCTCCTATCAGGAAGGATGGTTCCGCCTCTGTCCTGCTGCAGGTTCCAGGCACC
This sequence comes from Crinia signifera, assembly GCF_055691185.1. Lineage (NCBI taxonomy): Eukaryota > Metazoa > Chordata > Amphibia > Anura > Myobatrachidae > Crinia > Crinia signifera. Next base: position 274,560,667 of record NC_139222.1, read on the forward strand.
ATCACAGAATGGAAAGGTGACATGATCTGTCTCTCAAACCAGTCCGGTATCGGCATGAGCAAATACCCAGCCAACTACACCTCATTCCAGCCCTTCTTTATAGACGTCACCCTTCCTTATTCTATCGTCCGAGGAGAAATCCTGGTCTTGAAGGCCTTCGCGTCCAACTACCTGGATAAATGTGTCAAGGTGATCACTTTTGTGAAGTAGCATTTGATAACATTCAATCATTGTATAAGCTGATTTGTACATGATATTGCAGACACATAACTAACTTGGTTACCATATCTTCTATAAGATCTATGACCGGTCCATTATGTGCACATACAGTACTCCTTGCAGCATCAACTTAATAGCATTGAAGGCCCTGTGCAAAACTATGTACAGGGGTTCACCATTTATGGGACTAAATAAAAACCTACTGCGGTCCCTTATGTGTCTCCATATGCTTCCATACAGTGCATGATTGTCATCACTCTGATTGGTGGAACCGCTCAAGCCGTCCACCAATCAGCATTTCTGGCTGGGAGGCAGGTACAGAATGCTGCCTTACAGAATGCTGCCTTACCGTTCTGATTCTGTGCAATTTTCAATCAGAAGCCGGGAAGCATTTTTGTGCCGCAATGCTCTACCTGCTTTCCAAGAAGCTTCAGAGGACCAGCTAGCCACTCTTTGAAGGTCCCTAATTGTCTTACATGTTAAGATAAACTGGGCAAGAGCAGCACTGGGATGGGAGCACTTCCTGGTGCGCTGCTGGAGTTTGGGCTGAGCAAGATCTTGAGAAGTTGTGGGTCCAGGCGCAAAACATATAACCCCCCCCCACCCCTCCTTCAACCCAACTCAAGTTCTCAACTCATTGCCGGGCAACAGTTGCCCCTTAGTTGGCTGGGCCACCGGTGCAATGTACCTGCTGCACCAATGGTAGTTCTGCCTCTGACTGGCAATATCAATGGAGCAGAGGCCCGACCAAGCCTGTTGCCTAGTTTTAGCTGTATAGGAGCAAAACAAATTTGGGTGGGGTTCAGGCTGGCAGCCACTTCAGTTTTCAGCTGAGGGTGGCGATTAATACCCCTTTCACAACCGGATCCGACCCGGTATTTAGAACTCTGATCCAAGCCAGGTCAGAACCGGGATTTGCAGTGCGGTGCCTACCCGCAGTGTAAACGGGGGCGGCGCTTGGAGATGACATCGATCGTCACGCTGGGGGCAAGCCCAGCACCAAGGTATTCTGCCAGGCTGCCCCCAGCCCCTGCCCGCGAGGTGAATGTATGCTGCACACAGGCATCCATTCGCCTCCACTGCTGTCTGCAGGTTGCTGTAAACGGGAGCTGGGTCGGTTGACCCGGCATACCAATTTACACTGCCCTCTACCCGGGCCCTGCCCGTGTTCTACCCTGGTCAAGACCTGGGTAAAAGTCCCGTGTAAAGGGACACTGGTTAAGCCCTTTTACACTGCCGCTGACCCGGGTCCACGAGGGAAAAACCTGGGTTTTTGCTGCGGTGTGAAAGGGGTAAAAGTGAATACATACAGTACGCTTTATTTTACAATTCCCATGTACTTTTTCTATCCTTTTTACATGAATATGCATATTTTCTAGATTCTGGTATTTGCCAACTTTTGCTAAATAACTTTAATACGCGACAATATGACTTGTTGTCTCTGACTTACATGTATATTGTATATAACCCCCGGTGTCTTCTGTTATCCAGGTTAAGGCGACCTTACATCCTTCTGGTGACTACACCGCAGTACCTGGCAACGAAGAGAACGTTCAGTGTATCTGTTTTGGAATGAGGGCCTCCTATTCCTGGAAGCTGAATGCCACCTCATTAGGTAGGTTACCATTTCATTTACACCGTGGTTTGGCATTAATAGAACTTACACCTGAAAAATGTGTCTGAGACTTCTCGCTCTATCTAATATGTTCTATTACAAGGACGACTCTGATCATGGATCCCTGGATCTGTGTGATTCTGTAACTGAGAGGTGGTAGTGCTCCGCCTTACACCAAGCATTGCTTGGTTTTAAAAATTATTTTGGGAGATTTGTTTAGTTGGCACTTGGGTGTCAAGACAGGAGCAGAGATGAGCTCAAAGCTCCGGCAGCTGTGAAAAATTAGTTGGTCCCAATTGAAAATGATACAAGAAAAAAATATATACACAGCGCTAATATTTGAGGAGATGGGATGAGAAAAATCCTACATTTACAGATGGAGCCGGCCTTAACTTTGCAGGGCACGCGCGCATGAGACGCTCGAGCGCCACGTGGCAACGGGCCTTGTCCCGGGTCCCCGCCGCCTCCCCCGGTGTCCCTCGCTGCCCTGCCGTCCCCCTTGACCCTGCTCATCTCCCTGAAGTGGAGATGGTCAGGGACGCGCATCGCCACCGCCGAGAGACTGGGACGAGCGTGCGTTTGAGACGCACGTGCGTGTGAGACGCACGCGCGGCCAGGTCTCTCTCACCGGCGCTCGCCAGCGCAAGGGGTCTGGCGATTGCCGGCCAAAGATGAAACATGCTCCATCTGTAATATAAGGGATGCAGTCACTAGGTCTGCAAGCATTAGGTGGACAGTGACTACATTGACACAAGCATTAGGTTGTCATAGAAATGGTTGATATGAGGGGTGTGGTGTCCTTTTTTTTTTTTATAGGTGGATTTTCATACTTTATTATTCAAGTAGGCCTAAACGGAGAATATTGTAATGTGCTGAGCGTAGCGAATCACTGTGCACGCAGCAAGGCAATCGGGGGGCGAGGGGGGGGAACGTGGTCCACTTATACAGTGTTCATGTTGACTTACTGTAAGTCAACAGATGCCAAAAAACATGAAAAACTTTTGTCGACCTGATTACCCATACCCTAAAATAATGTTAACATTTCTCCGCTGTCCCATTTTTCTGAGCTGTTCTGAACCTTGCCCGGTTGGCGTTTCCATGACACAGGGTAAGAACTGGGCGCTGACTTGTGCAAGATTCATGGGCATGTATTAAAGTCCTAACCTAGGGAAGCCTATTTCTGGAGTATTTCTTGGAATAACATCTGGTTGCTATTGGCAATTTCCCATCTTCAATAGAACTCACATCTTAGTAAATCTACCCCTTAGTTTCCATGGGATAACGCTAGTTAAGTAGCCTCCACATCCTTTTCCTTTTGTTCCTTGATGATTATGCAATTGTCTGGCAGCTTCTGTATATGAACTGTCTCTCATGCTCCGTTGCATCTCTGAATTTGCACTGAAGTCTGCTGCACCTGTACATATATTTGTTCCCCTTTTTCAGGTGTGTTAAATATCAGTCTGACGGCAGAAACTCTTCATATCGGAGATTCCTGTGAAGGCGATGCGGACCCTACCCAGCCGTTACGCAAGGATACGATCGTAAAACCTTTCATTGTTCAGGTAAGACAACTTTTTTCTTTTTTCTTGGTAAAGGACCTTTTTAAATACTAGTGATCCTAATACACGCACACGCGCACTAAGTGGCGTATTTATAATGGGTGCAAAGTCCCAGGGGGCCCACACTGCACCCATTTCTTAATAGTTACCCTCCAGAGCCCTGCGACTAAGGCCGCATTGCTGTCGGATTTGCCCGAAAAATGTCCACTGTGTAACTTTTTCCCTCAGGTCTACGCATGCAAAATAAAGTTTGAGTGCTCCAGCGCTCAGACTCCCCTGCGCTGGGGGTCACCAGAGCCGTGTGCCGATATCCGTATCTAACAGCTGATGCAATATGTCTGTAAATGCTCAGATCTATTGCTCCGACACACCAATTATATATCGGCTGTTATTCATGCAGATATATCCCTATACCAATTGGGCCGTGTGTATGCAGATACTTTTCTCAATCCGTTGTGGGGGACGTCACACCTGGGCGGGTATTTACATTCGCCTACCCAATTACACAGCGCCCCCTCCCGCCGATTTATATAATACTAATTTTCTTCCTTTTTTTTCTTTCCTGTGTATAAGGCTGAGGGTATACAGAAAGAAGTAACCATAACCAACTTTATCTGTGCAACTGGTAAGTGCATAGTATTTAATGTTTAATACAGGCTCCAATCCTCCTGCCTGTTTTTGTCTTTTATCATTGAATCAGCTGGAAATTGCATGGATAGAGGGAGGAGGGGGGGGGGGGGGGGGGGGGGGGGCTCGCTATCTGTATTCGACTCCATTGTATGTGACAAATGTGATTTATAAACTAATCGGACACTATCCTGTATCCTTTTCATTGTATTGGGTACAAATAGAGTTCGGCGTTTGTCCTGTTTAGTAACACTACAGCCACATACAGTATCCAAGCCATATTGTCATGTAAATTCTTTATATATATATATATATATAAACATGTACAACTGAGGAGCGTTGGGGCAGATGATACCGTTGGAGAGCTGGAGACCTCTAGTCTGAAGTCCCATTGACCATACATGTGCCAACAATGCACTTTTCCTTGAGTGTATGTTTCTGAGTACATGTGTGTTCTATAGTGTTGGGTACACCAACAGAAATGAATCATCTGTACAAGAGATGAGAGCGTTCTTGTTTCCGGGCATTAGTTGCACCGCTCTTCTTGGAGGATGTGAAGTGGAATTTTTAAGGGTAAAGTTCACCAGTGCTTTACCCCCAATGTTAGTCCCACTTTAAATCTTAACTTCATACACCTGAAGTGGCCCATTATACTCACATTAGTGGTGCTACCTACCAAGTTCTTCCATGTTACTGCATTAATAGGGTTCCTACCAAGGTTTTATTTCTTCCCCCAGATACAAACGTTGTGACATCCGTCAACATCCCCTCTCCTGAGAACATCGTAGGGGGTTCATTAACAGCATCTGTTACTGTAATCGGTAAGTAAAAATAGGCTTTAGCACACTGATTTTTATTCAGTACATAGTATGGTGTAGTCAATGAGCGCAGTGTGATGGGGCTTAAGCAGGGGCTGGCTGGCAACTTTCAGCCTGGGGGGCAAAACAAGCAAGTGGCCCATCACCATCGCCATAATTTCACCACCCTACCCTCTTCCCTCTAGTATGCAGCAAGGATTAAACAATCCTTCCCCCCACACACACATACAACAGAAATGGGTAAAGTACGCGCCGAAGGCGCGCTGCAAAAATTTACACTGTAATGCCCATTACACATAATGTCACACACCGTAATGCCCACTACACATAATGCCAACACCAAAATGCCTATTTCACATAAAGCCATCATTGTAATGCTAATTAAACATAATGCCACACACCGTAATGCCCACTACACATAATGCCAACACCGTAATGCCCATTACACATAATGCCACACACCGTAATGCCCATTACACATAATGCCACACACCAAAATGCCCATTACACATAATGCCACACACCGTAATGCCCATTACACATAATGCCAACACCAAAATGCCCATTACACATAAAGCCATCACTGTAATGCTAATTAAACATAATGCCACACACGGTAATGCCCACTACACATAATGCCAACACCGTAATGCCCACTACACATAATGCCAACACCGTAATGCCCATTACACATAATGCCATCACCGTAATGCCCATTACACATAATACCAACAACGTAATGCCCATAAAACATAATGCCACATGCTATAAAGCCCATTACACATAATGCCAATACTGTAATGCCCATTAAATATAATAAAGCCAATTACATATTAAACCATATAACTGCTGCTTACCTACATGTGCATTGTCAGAAGTATATCACTTGTTGCCAGGGGTTACATGCTTCTCTACAGGTATTTCATTTTTGTTGTCATGGGGATTTGTTGCCAGGGGGAGCCAGGGAACATGCTCATCGCCAAGGGGTTCTATAATTTAAATAGAGCGCCAGCACTACCCGAATCCGCACTTCCGGGTAGCGCTGGCCGCGCTGTTCTATTCTGACCGACACTAGAGGTATGGTAGTACCTCTAGTGTCTGTCTCCTATAAGGCGGTGGCCATTTTTGGAGAGGCCGTCGCCTTCTATTTGTGTGGCCAGGGAATGGATCAGCTGCAGCGGTGACGGCCGCGGGCGGCAGCATATGCAAGAAGCACACCGCGGCCCAGCGTGCACACAGTATTAACGGCCAGGGGGCATGTGGCACCCTGCCCCCCGGCCCAGCCCGCCCCTGGGCTTAAGATGTTTCTGCAAACGTTACCTCTTTTCAGTACTTAAGTTGTCTTGGGGATATCCTGCATTTTTCTAATTTGCATAAAATACTGCAGTTACCATAATCCTCAATGGGGAGTATGGTCTGCACCAATTTACCAAAGCGAAGATATTTCAGAGCTGGTAGTTAATGACCTATGTATAAGTTAGCATCTAATCAGAGGAGAATCCTCCAATCCCACCCCTGCAGCACAGGCTGAATGCATATGTTGTACATGAACGATGCCTGGATATTACAAACGCCATCTTCGCGATTGCAATAAGCAGTGCAGGTAGTGCGTAGGCTTAATTGGACAGCAGATGCGCCATACTGTGCATTTACCATTGTGGTGCAGTATATTCATTCACTTTTATGTTACCCTGCACAGTGTTGTCTAACCAGTCATGACATTATGTAGGTTTACACTTTTTTTGGCTTTTTGCACTAAGTAAAACAAATTAAGGCAGGTTACCGCACCTTACTGGAAACACTATTTATATGTGAAAATAAAGTTTGAACTTTTTGGTGGAAAGTTGATGCAACCACGTTACAGGCCACACCTACTTGGCACTGGCCACGCCTTTAATGCGTCTCGCATTATTCCACATACAGTATATCACTTATTTGTGGAGTCCTCCTATTCTTCTTAGGTTTTTGATCACACACTTGCTTTTTTTGCCTTCTATATCATCGTGCCATGTTCCTATGTAACTTTGTCATTGTGAACTGTGTGTTTGTAGGCGATATATTGGGCCGCGCTGTGATAAATCCAGAGTCTTTGAACAGAGAGCCCACGGGATGCGGGGAGCAGACCGTTTCCAGTTTGTTGCCCATACCAATTATTGTGGATTATTTGAACAAAACCGGACGTCTGACAACGGAGTTTCTAAATAAAGCTGTGGCCAACATGGCGATTGGTAAGACTAAAGCTTCTGTTGTTCTGCCACACAAATTCATTATTCACATATCACTATTTGCATATCACTTTAACCTGGATAGGTCTGTAACCAAAAAGTAAAATGCTTTTGATTATGCCTATAGGACTTCTAGGGGATGTAAAATGGGGAAGGGAATATTGTGCAGTCTGGGTGATGCCGTAGGCAGTTCCTTTTGGTTTAACAAGGGTTATTGTGATGTTGTCAGACTGCGTGCAAGTACAGTATGTGGCCGTTACCTTGTACTCCTCCTTTTCTTCTCTTTCCACTCCTCGTCGCTGTCCGTCAGTGGTTTTCCAGCTTCACTCGCCTGATCTCTGAGGGCAAAGGGACAGGAAACCCCAAAGAGCAACACACCCACACACACATACAATAACAGGTTCACCACACGCGAGGACGGCGAACAGATATTTTATTAGGCAGCTCTGGATCACGGTTCGCCGTTAGAAGAAATTATACAATAACAGGTAGCAATAATGGATTTGGTGGAGCAAAGGTATATCGTGTGCAATGAGACCCCGCCACGTACTGTAGGTCGCAACTCCCACAGTACACGACACTTTCAATCACAGTTGGATAATCAACGCACAGTGCAATAAATTTCAATCAATTAACATTACTGAGCAAGAATATAAAATTAATAATACAGTGTAATACAATTAATTAAAGGATACTGTTTGCGGCGGGGCCCACAATCGGCACTGGGATGCAGTTTGCACAATATGTTGCAGAAACAGTCTCACATAAACTGTATGAGCATACATATACGGCAATTCCTGGTTTAAAATGCAACATTGTACTCTGAGTACCAGTGAACCCGCAACAGGGTTTACTAATTCCCCTGAACTGCGCAGTTTACCCCTAAAGTTCGGTACCCCCGGCCTAGGTGCACTGTGTCCTTTAGATAGCTAATGCAGAATTTTTGATCCAAGGTAATTGGTGTTCTTGGTGCTGGCACGATGCCAATGCGGAAAGTAGCTCAAACAAACGGTTTCCAATAAATGGCCCAATCAGTAGTGGGGTGCAGCGTAGAATAGGTGGGCAACAGGACCCCAGTGTACCTTATAATCAGCTGCTGCTGCCAGCTCCTGCCGGACACCGATTGCAGCTAGGTCCTCCTCCTGTCACTCACAGCAAGCGATCACAGCCGGGGTGCAGCGCTGGGCTCCCTCCACAGCTGGAGACATGCTGTCTGTCTCTCTCCGTCTCAGCAGTGGGTGCCGTCCTCCGCTCAGCACTGCAGTGGGCTTTACTCTGCTTCAGTGCCGGGGGTCAACGCTGATCTCTCTCTCTCCCTCTCCCTCTGGTAAGCACACTACTTAGCCCTCCTGCTTACTCCTGGCCCCCATACACTAGCCGATTTTGGTCCGATTTCAGCCAGATCAGTCGGATCTGGGCGAAATCGGACCAAAATCGTATAGTTTTGATGTCCCCTCAGATCCGATGTGCGGTCCCGTGCGCATCGGATCTGCGTCGGGTGGTCGGACCTGCTGCACGTCCGACCACCCGACTTGGAACCTAGTGGGGCGGCGGTGGAGGGAGAGGGGGACGCTGCGGGACGCTGGGTACGCTGCGGGACGCTGGGTACGCAGCGGCTGGGGACGCTGCGGGACGCTGGGGTGACACAGGCGGCATAGAGCCGTGGGTGACACAGGCGGCATAGAGCCAGGCAGGGGGAGCCGGGAGCTGTCAGCACTGAATAAAAAAAAAAAGCCCATACAATGAATGGGCGGCCTGTGATTGGCTGAGCGCTCTCTCAGCCAGTCAGCAATTGGCTGAGAGTGCGCTCAGCCAATCACAGGCTGCCCATTCATTGTATAGGCTTTTTTTCTAGCACTGACAGCTCCCGGCTCCCTTTGCCCGGCTCTATGTGCCGCCTGTGTCTCTGTGCCGCCTGTGTCCCCCGCAGCGTCCCCAGCCCCCCCTGCTCCCACCAGCAGCCCTGCTCTGAAGCCCCCCCCCCCCCCCCTGCTCCCCGGGTTTTTTACATGTGATAAATCGAGACGATTTATCACATGTAAAAAATGGCACATCAAGTGCCAATCTAATCAAGCTCCCCCGGGGAGCAGCCGGGGAAGCTCAGGGGGAAGTCAGGGGCGACTTGTCCTAGTGTATGGGGGCCTAAACTCTGCTCTCCGCTGCGTTCCTCCTCCCAGCCACTTGTTACATACGCCTGTGCCCAGCAACAGGCAGAGACACCCCCTTCACTTCAGGTAGACTCTGGGTCCCTAAGTCCTGTGGGGAGTGCGGATGCCTAGAAACCCCCTTAGGCTTTGTGTACTCCATGTCACCTGTATTTGTATAGGCAGCACTGGCCACCAATGATTTTGTGGCACAAAAAGGGGGTACCCCAATTATGGGGTACCACATTATTAGCAGTGTCTGATTCAGGGGAGGGGCTGCAGAAAGGTTCAAAAGTCACATGGAGAGCCACACCCACTGCCACCAACTGCCATTCCTAACTTACGCACTGGCAGTTGGTCCTTCCCTAGTTCAATTTTGAGCCATGCTGCAGCCCCACCTCTGGCACTACCACTACTTATTGGTATTGCTAAGTACTTCACTTAGTTTCTGGATTCCAAATACAGGCCCTTATTCTGGTTCACTCGTAAAGGCAAATTCCTTCTCAAATGGACAAAACCATGTGCACTGCAGGAGGGGGGGGGGGGGCAGATGTAACATGTGCATAGAGAATTACAGTAGATTTGGGTGAGTTATTTTGTTTCTGTGCAGAGTAAATACTGGCTGCGTTTTTTTTTACACTGCAAAATAGATCATACTTTGAAATAAAACCCCACACAAATCGAATTCTCTCTGCACATATTAAATCTGCCCCACCTGCCGTGCACATGGTTTTGTGCATTTGAGAAGGAATTTGCCTTTACGAGTGAACCAGAATAAGAGCCACAGTTTGTTTAAAAGGCCAGGCTCCCATTTGTTACGAATGCGAACCTGCTCCTCCATACTCTCCATTGGAAGTCTTACTATATGACCCATGAGTGTTACCGAGACTGAGGCTAGGAAACCAAAATAATAATTAACTTATTGGATGTCATTCGAAATACGCCACGCTGTAAGGTGGGTGCAATTGGTTGTGTTCCTAGTTTGGCATCATAACAGGGTGCAGAAAGCCCTTATTGCAGCAGACCTACTGTTGGATTAGTCCGCTAGTCCCCTGCCATGTATAAGATCTGGAGTTGGGGGGATAAGTGAAGGCCAGATCCCAATGCAATGGATGGCCATTGTAGGAGACCTGCATGATCCACAAGGTACGCTGCAATAAATCTAACCTGAGGGCAGTACTCCTAGTTGAGTGTTCTGTGATGTACTTGGAAGTAGCGCAGGTACTGTAACATGTAGTGTAACGTCATCACTTTCTCTCCTAGGCTACAGGGGACTTCTCCGCTTCAAAAATTTTGAAGGCAGCTTCAGTGCTTTTCAAGGAGGAAGATCCGAAGGCAGCGCATGGTATGTGAGATGGGCAAAGGACTGTACAGCCATTGCATTATGTATATAGGGACTGTCGCTGGCTCAGCCATAATGTACACCCATTGCATTCTACATAGGGACTGTCATTAGCTAAACTTTAATGGGCTACAAAATGTTGTCCTACGTTCAAACAGTAGATGTCTGCATGTACGGGATATGGTCATTTGGTCTACAGCATGTTGGCCAACAAGCATTGGATCGACACCATTAGGTCGACATGGAGATAGGTCAACATGGTCTAAGTCGACAGTCAAAAGGTCAACATGGGGTTTTCACTGTTTTTTTTGAGCCGACATCTGCCGACAGGCCGTATTTCATGCCCTACCATCCACTAGGGCGTGGTGGGAGAATAAAATAGTGTGCCGAGTGCATCGAGCGATGCAAGGGGATTCCGTGCACTTCAAACTGTGTCCTTGTCAACTGTGTTAACATTCAGGTTAAAAAAAAACAACAGTGAAAACTCCCATGTCGACCTTTTGACTGTCTACCTAGACCATGTCGACCTAATTCTTGTGTCGACCTGGACCCATGTCGACCTAGAACCATGTTGACCTTTCCCCATGCCGACCTAATGGTGTCAACCTAATCTACCAACAAGCTGTAGACCAACGATCCCAACCCTCAAGTACTATGCTTCCAACTGCTGTTGGGTGGTAGATGACATTTCTAGGTCGAAATGTCCCAGTTAGAGTTGATAGAACTGACTGACCCCCTCTTTTAATGCTTTTATACCCTTCTAATTTTTGTTTTCCAGGTCCCATGTTGAGTGCATGAGCATTGTTTAGTTCATATTTAGGGCAGTATTCAATGAGAAAAGTTCTCCGTGTTTTGTGGAGAATTTGTGCTTTGTTCGCCTTGGACAGAGCATTTTGCTCTCCAAAAGCGAGCAACCCTATTCAATGTGAAATATTCTTCGTCTTTTTAAGTGATGTTCTCCGTCTCTCTCCGTGTAGCAATTCTCCATCTTTTGATGGAGAGCTGGAATGTGAACTTTTGAACGTAAAGGTTTTTTTTTTAAATTTTGGTGTCAAAAAATCAGGTTTTTTTTCCTGTGAAGGGCCATGTTATTTTTATTCATGTGCTTATAGCACATGAATATATATTTAATTTAGAAAAAAATATTTTTTTACATTTTTTTTTTTTTTTTTACACAGTGCAGCCAGCAGGGGGCCCGAGCGCTCGAGCCGCTCATTAGATATTCATATATTCACTGCAGCCGAACGTAACTATGCACGAACGGTGCAGTGAATACTGGGTCCCCCGCTGGCTATAGGGGGGTGCAGCCTGGGTCCTGGAGAGCCCCCCTCCCCTCCACAGTCCTCTGGAGCAGCCAGGGAGACTTTAATCTCTCTGGCTGCTTCCGGCTCCCTGAAAGCTCCCTGCTCCCTGCAGGGGTTAAGACTCGCCGCGAGTGGCGGCGAGTCTTAACCACATTGAATAGAAGGAGCAGGAGTGGCAGCGAGCCCTCCGGAACATGGAGAGTGCATGGAGAGCTAAATAAAACGCTCTCCATGCACGGAGAACTTTTTCATTGAATACTGCCCATAGAGTCCTTTTTAAAAAAAAAAGAAAGAACATTCTAAATACAACTCTATGACCTACAAGGGTTCCATATCATTGTGCGAAAGGGAATGCCACTTTCCATTTTGGATCATTTTACGCAAAGACGTGTTGCAGTCTCCTAGGCAGGTGCTGCATATGGGGCGTCTGGAAATGCAGATTTTGACCAAAGCTGCAGAAAAGGGCTGACACCAGAGTAAAATCTAAACCGATTTTACTCTGGTTTATGTAATGAGCAAGGAAGCTTTTAGCCCGGCAAATTGCCTGCTCAACACCCAACTGTACAGACGGTATGAAGCCACTGCACTGAAACGACTGGCAGTTAAGGTGCCCATAAACTAAAAAGATTTATCTGCAGATCTGGCTGGTTGGAACAAAAACATGGTTGTGGATGAATGACAGTTTGGCAGTTTTCCAGCATTTCCAAGCAAATGGTCAACTGTCATTTGCTCTCATCCATAACGAGGATTTTGTTCCAACCAGCCAGATCTGAAGATAAATCTGCGTGTGTATGGCCACCTTCAATCTGATTTGCTGCTGGGCTGCCTGCATGTCATGGGAAAGTCACTGGCAGCTCCTGGTGAGTACGGACTGCTACCCCAATGCTCCCCTATTGCCAGCTGAATAACAATAAAAAATATTATACTATAATTCTCAAATAAGAAAAAATGTGCCCCAAAACTGTCCGTTCCCCTAACAATGAATCCCCTGTACCCCCTTGATGCCAGCCCATTATGAATCTTCAAATACATACCATGAACCACCCAACCAAATGAGGACTTTGGCTTCATGCAGGATATACTGAGTAGGTGGGAAGTGACTTTGTGACATGAGTTTAGTACAAGAACCCGGCAATTTCCTGCTGTTATAGGCGCTCAATTGCTTATCACTTTTTTTTTTGTTTTGTTTTTTTGTCAGGTTGACTCTTAGAGCCTTAGAAGCCTTAGAACGCATTCGCAAGTACACGTATGTTGATCCGGCTGTTTCAAATCAAGGCTTGTTGTTCTTGGAAAGATTACAGGATTCGACTGGCTTTTTTGAGCCAAAGGGGACAATCTTTAACAATGACCTGCAGGTAAATGAGTTTATCTCCTCTTTAAACGCTGTTGGTTAAAGTGTACAGACAACTTCTCCACTCTATCACCAGATGCAGAGTCTCCTCAAGGGAACCTAGGTGCCTGACTAGGGCCCAGAAGGTCCCAAGGAGCCCACAAAAAGATTTCTTGGCCATCCATAATGTTCCCAGAGGACCATTGCATCACTACCATGTGACCTCATGACATCACATGGACCCCCCCCCCCCCACACACACACTCACACTCCAAGTCCTTTTGATGGCTTTGATGGGATAAAAACAATTTTTAAAAAAAACGGGCAGTCCATTTACTTTAACTATGACATACAGTAGGTATTAAACTACTTCCAAAATACCTAGAGCCAGATTCAGATTGTACGCAATACCAATGTTCACTCAGATGAGCTTTAACAGTAGACTGTGCACGCGCCAAGGTTCTCTATTGATGCCGTCTGCATTCAGAAGCAAAAATATAGTGGTATGGATTATTGGCGAGAGGGCCCCAAACTGGCATCTTGCCAAGGGCCCCATAAGGTCTAAATCCGTTTTTTTAATATCACTGCTTCATACTGTACATCTACCCCATAGTCACCCTGGATATGCCCCCCAGAGTGATGAAAACTGGATGCCCTGTGAACCACGAAGAATTTTTTTTTTACATCCCCCCCCCCCCCCACAATTTGTGTATTTACTGTATATGGTAAAAATGAACTAATGTAGTTTAATATTTTTATTTTTTTGGTATGGGTGTGTGTGTGTGTGTCTTTTGAATCCTGTGTTACTAGCAACATTTCACAGTCAAATTCTCCTGCAGGGTGGTGCCGAGGGCAGAGTCGGATTTACAGCGGCCGTGGTCATTTTTCTGTCACAAACCTACTACGCGTCAACGGTAAGTGAATTTCTATTAACCCTATAGTAGTTGTGCGATTAAATAAAGGCGTCTAAGGCATGAAATGGCAGAAATGGTCTGTTGTTTACATTTTCTGTATGGTGGCAAAGGAAGGACAGTTATCAGTTCAAGCCAAAAACAGGGCAGTCCTCAAAAAGAAAAATGTATTGAGGGCAGAGACCACCCTGGTTCTCTATAACCACACAAGGGATAGGCATACGAAAAACTTTGTACACCATATTCTCCCTCTTGTTAGAAGAATCCTCAAAACTGGTATGAACTGGTGTTTCCTTGTATAATTGTAAGGTGCTTTCTGAAGAAATTCTACATAAATAATAGGATGGAATTTGGGGAGAGATATTCTGTTTATAGACTGTATAGTATGGGATAATACCCAAGCATCTATTGCTTATCGCTGCCAGTCTGGCAGTCCCAGCGGGAGGAAACTCCTCCCTATGGGACTGCCTGTAGAGTGTGTGTGGTTGTGTGGCAGTGACTTCCCAATGAAAGTCCTACCCGTCACACTGAGGCCAGTGCCGTTGCAGATTGCATATGGCTCACTGACACTGTGTGAGGTGGCAGAGTTTTACCCAGGGGGTTTCAGCTGTAGAAGTCCTGCAACTCGTAGGTAAAATCTGCTACAGCACAACACACACACACACATACCTTACAGAGCGGCACTCCAATTTAACTGAAAACTGTGAGTTGTAAATAATGCGGTGCCCACTCTGCAGTTGAAACCATGTTCTGGCTGTATAAACACTATGGGGTATATTCAGTCTTCCGCAGCTATCTCCCGATAGAGATGCGAAGCAGGGGTGGGTTGCAAGTTACATAATAAAAGTGTGTGGCTAGCTGTTAATTTTTCTAGAAGAGTGGTTCTTTGGACCCCACACAGCACCGCTCCTCAGGACCTGTGCGTAGTCCCGAGGACTGAGTTTAAGAACCTGTGCCAAGTTTAGAATTTACAAATAAATGACATATCTCTTTACATTATTTTCTGTTTAGCCAACACTGCTTCGTACGGCCACTGAGTTCCTGGTTGCTGCCTCTAAGCAAGAGCAGAGCATATATAACCGGGTTATGATGTTCTACGCTTTTCGAGCGTTGGGGAATACGGAGCGGAGCAATGCGATGCAACAAATACTGCAGAGCCAAGCAATTGAGGAAGGTAATGGCTACATCCTTGTTAACCAAAGCCCTACATGAACTGTTGATCGAATGTATTGCCCATTCATTCTAATGTCTGCTGTCAGAACATTTATGGTCCAAAACATTAGTATTAAAGAGCTGGAATTGAAACCTATAGATTGACATCTGATACCCATTATCTTGGAGTAGTGTTAAACGTATATTTATGACATATTAGTTAGAGATGTATCAAGCCTCCTAAGAGGAGGAGACTGGAACATGAGAATCGTTACAGTACATCCCATAATATGATAGAATCGGTTGGTTGCTAGGGGCAACTTTTACACTTGTCCATTCTTCAACCCTTATGAAGCTTGACACCTCTCCCCATATTCAGAAGAACAGTTTGGGCAACCTGTGGTATGGAAGTTCAAGTTCCAGCATACTCGGCTACAGTATTACATGGACCGTAGGGATGGTCAACACAAATGCAAAATCGATGGTCTACAACCAATTTTTTGCCATTGAAACGGGAGGACCACATGGTTTCCCGCTAGTGCCGGGGCAGTTTAGTCCTGCCTCTAAACTCTCATTGGCCCACAGTCTACTGATTTATAATACAGTAGTGACCATCGTTTGTTGAAACCATTAATGGTCCCCTTGCAGACTGTTTTCCCCAATCAATGTTACCATTGATGGTGACCATTGATGGGTAACCCAATGATGGCCATCCCTAATTCAGAGCTTCAAGTTGTTTATACTGGCAGTAGAAAATATATAGCATCTTTGTAGGGATTGGAGTTGTTACATGTCTGGACCAACTGTCCAGAATGTATGTATGCTGTAGCTATCGTGGCTTAATTAGTATCTCAGTTATTCTGATTAACCATCTGTGCTCAAGCATGTACAGTGTAGGGCTCATTAAACAATACCGGGCTTCATGAAGGATTAGCAATGTAGGACTGAAGTTGATATTTAGTTTAAAATGAGTAAGGAATGGTTATGATTATCCATCTTCAGTACACTTCCCTGACCTGTAAGTAAAGCGGTGATCTTCCGCTCTACACTAATTGCAATGTCTCAGCCTCCTTTAAACTGAGCCACCTTCACCCTGGACTACCAAATTGTTTGTACAGAAATTTCTGTGCACCGCTGGGGTGTACCATTCTGTCTACTGGGTGCCACCGCTTGGGAGTACCATTACGAAGCAATGGAAGGATTCAACACACAAGTCTTATGGGGTTATTCAATATCCCGCCGCTATTATAGCTGCAGGGCCCTATTCAATGCTGTCTTCCCCGACAGTATTGCACAGGGATCTCGGCAGAACGAGCCTGACTTGAGCAGCAGTGGGGCCCATTCTGCCGAAAACAGCTGGGGATTGTCAAGCTCCTGGCCGCAGCTCAACGATCCACGTCCATATCTCGCGGCCACGCCCCCTTTTCGGGGTTCGGCAGGAGGGAATCCCGCCTGCCGAGTCGGACGAGACTTCAACTTCATAAATGTACTTGAAATAAATCCATAGTATTCTCTTGAACATGGACAGTTTTCATAATGGGAAGTTCTCTGACCAAAAAAATGTTGTACAGTATGTAATGCCTTTAACCGATCAGCTACTTTTCTAACCTCTTACAGATGGCACCGTGCACTTAGAGAGTCTCACCAAACCCAAGCAGCAGCCCTCCCCCTTTTGGTTTCCTCGTCCAGCTTCATCATCAGACATTGAGCTGACATCATGTTTCCTACAGGCCTTGGCTGTAGGGTCGGATCACACCGCAGAGGAAATTAACTACGTGTCTAAGATCGCTCTTTGGCTCGCAGGGAGGCAGGGCTCATCTGGGTCTTACAGCTCAACTTCGGTAAGAGATTTATTGGCTTTTGTTGCAGAACGATAGGCGAAAGGTATCCTGTGCAAAGAAATGGTCTTTAATGTGTTGACCTAAAAAAAAATGTGGCTCTGTTGGCATTAGATTATAATCTAAGAGGTGTGGGGTACGTTGGAGAAGGGGTAGCTGTCGGCGTGCATCCATGTCCATGAAAGCAGCACTGGACCACTTTCCCATGGCTGTAACTAGACATTTTGATTCCCTCGGCCACAAATGGAATAAGCCCCCCCAGCACACCCCACATAAAATAAAATAGGGACAATTCGTGCCATATGAGCATGGCAAAAAATTGAGGGGCATGGTTTCATGGAAGGGTTGTGGCCATAGTACCAAATCACATTACACCACCCAGTATTCGTTATTCACCCCGCGGCCTGCGCTCTATGGTGTTTGTGCACTCCCTCACCCCGCGGCCTAAGCTCTGATAATGACACATCGCCTAACACTCCCTCCCCACAGTCTAACCCTATCCTTCCCCTAAGGTCTCTTAATGTGTACACACACACACCAAACAAACGCAGAGTGCAGTCACTGGTTGGACAGGCCCTGGAACTTCAGCAGCCTATTGTCTGTTTGATCACTGTGTAGTCCCGCCCCAGCAGAGTCCCCTGCAGCAACAGAAAGGAGAGCGCCTCTCATTTCCCCGCACTGCAGAGGTGTGTCAGCAGTGCGCCCAGTGCAGATGCACTGTGGTTAAGGAACTACTTTCTCACACCTAGTTATGGTCCTGCACTTTCCAACCATTTATTTTATTATCATAGCCAGACCTAGGTATAGACACATGTCTAGGGCAATATGCAATAGGCTACAGGCATCTGAAGAGGCTGGCCATCTAAGCTTTACTGTACCAGCTCCAGATTTAAGAAGTCCCATTTGATGGTGGCTGTTCTCCGTTGAGATGTACAGCATTTTATTTTTTTTATTTTTTTTGCCTATGGCATCAAATTGATCAGGACCAGCCCCAAGTATTCTGTACAAGTATTGGCTTATATCTAGTAGGTTTTCTCTGCTATACGGTGAAACATATAGTAGGTTTTCTCTGCTATACGGTGAAACATAAACTAAACAAGTGTAAGATATATGGTTCAATTATAGAGAACAAATGTACTGTAAGAATTGAAGGCTCAAGTTCACCTTCTCCTGCCAGATTCCATGTCTCAAGTAGAGCACTGCCTGGATGCTCCAGATGAGTCTATACATGGCAGGGTACAGTATATGCCTGCTCTGAGCACTGAAGTAGCACTACTGGCTGCAGTGTGTTCCAGGAATCCTGCTAGAGGCATGGGGGCAGGGATGGATTAAGCCTTCTGAGGGCCAGGGCCACTTTAGACAGGGGGGCCCCCTCCCACATTATTGTCCCCAAACTGCACAGGAGAATATTGCAATGTCAAAACACAGAGAAAGGCAGTATAAACTTGGTCAATGGGTAACTGCAGGGTGAGGGATTAAAATATATATAATATTCTCACATAAAAAGACCTCACAGGCTTAGCACTTCTTGATTAAAAAACCTTCCCATGACGATGCTGCTGCTGTTGTCCTCCATGGGCCTGAGAAGCATGTGATGAGCGCTATCAATCAGAGCTCCGCACAAGCCACTTAGGCTCTGACCTCTTGTGCAAAGTCTCGTGGGACTACCAGTAATGCACTGCACACTTGTGCAGTCAGTGTGCCTTGGCTCCCGATGCTCCGCACCATTAATCCATGTCACATTGGCAGATAGGTGAAGCTGCAGCAATACTCCACTCCCATGCACAAAACCTTTTAGCTAAAAAGTTTTTTTTTAAATACATGCCAACCACAGGTGGCCTCTAGATAGAGGGGGGCACAGGGGTTCTGACCCCTTCTGCGCCCCCCCCCCCCCTTAATTTGGCCCTGGTTTGGGTCCCTGTGCAGTCCCAGAGGTACGTACTATACTGCCAACTGGAGAGGGCTGCATTACAATCTGCTCTTGGTGGTGGCCCTTCTGCTGCTTGGGGAGGAATGGGATTTTTGTATAGTTAGAATAATGCTTCAAACTGTACAGTACTGCGTATTGTTCAAAAATGTCTCCTGTTATCTTCAAAAAGTTACAATGCAAATATAGAGCATCAACAGGTTACGTTTCCTTGCAAATTGGTTTCTGTTATAGTGTACGTTTTGCACCAACTTGCAGCAAGCTGTGTACACCCATAACAGAAGTTTCCCTTTCTGCTGTGCCAATCCCAGCAGAAGCTGGCACCTACGTGGCTTAGCTAACACACTGTATGGCTTATCTGTTCCCTCAGGACACTGTGCAGGCTGTGAAAGCTCTTTCTTCCTTTGCTGCTTTGGCGAACCTGAAAAACGTCAACAATACTGTTCTAGTGAAATCCGGAGATGACGTCGTCAGACAGTTTGCTATTGATGACCACAATCGCCTCCTGGTCCAGACACAACCCCTGTCCCACATACCTGGAAACTACAGCATGACCACCAGTGGCAATGGCTGTGTACTGCTGCAGGTAACAATTTAGCATTCAGTCCACCTGAATCCTATTGTAATGGCTTCAAAACGGACCAGCTTGTGTAATGTGTGTCATCATAATTACAGTATGCAGCTTTTACCTTCAACCAGTTCCAGATCACCCAGGGGCCTGTCTATGAACCAAACACTTTTCAAGTAATAAGTGCACACTTTTGTTTTACTGTTTAACCCTTTGAGTGCCAAGTGAATGAGTCAAAATAGGTGTGAAATTTGCCAAGCAAACGTGACATGTAATAAAAAAAAAAAATATTTTTTTACACAACATTTTTTATTTATTTGAATTTACATAACAAATGTGAGCAACGCTGGCATTTTTAGCAGATATTTACACATCTCCCACAAATGTTGGCACGCAAAGGGTTAAGTAAAAAACAGCTGAAGTGTCATCTCTTTTTCCATTTTTTTTTTCTGCCTGTTCCAAGGTTCTGGGGTGGTCAGTACCACATAAACTTCTAAAATATTAAACCGTGGCTACAAGTAACTTTTTTTATTGCTGATCTAGAGAAATAAGACAAATGTTCTGGAAAAGGGTATGACTCTTTTATGCAAGTCTTGCTCTAAAGTAGTGTTACACATAATAAATATATATACAGGTTGAGTATCCCGTATCCAAAATGCTCGGGACCAGGAGAATTTTGGATAACGGATTATTCCGTATTTCGGAATATTTTAATATTTCAATGATGTATTTTGAAGTATCTTGCATTTATGCTGTATAAACACATAATATACACACAAATATATTTTATTACCACATAAAATACACACAAACATATTTTAATTGTTAAAAAAACAAGGTTTCAAAACGTGAAACAAAATGTGTGTCCTATCTCAGCACTGAATTTGAATGCCAAGCAATCATTGTCTTGCACATATATAGTGCCAGTTACATATCATGTCCCCAGTGATGCTGTTACATATGTCCCCAGTGAGTTTTTAGCAAAAAAAAAAAATTTTTTCACTTTCTGGAATGTCCGTATTTCGGAATAATTCGGATAACGGATATTCGGATACGGGATACTCGACCTGTGTATATATATATATATATATATATATATATATATATATATATATATATATATATATATATATATATATATTGTGTGTTTTTTTTCTATATATATTATACTATATTATGTGTGTATGTATATCAGCTGATTTAAAAATGAAAGCAAAGGAGGAAAAATAAATCTAAAGGTGCCCATACACTGTACAATTATTGTATACAATTTGGACTAAATTGTATTGCATTGTATCACATAGGTTTTGCAATGCCATGAGATGAGATCTATTACAATAAGCATGTGCAGCACATACTTTTTGAGATGTGTGACGGGAGCGTGCATCTCACCGCACTGCCCTGTCGCACTGTGTATGGGCACCTTTTATGCAAATGTATTTTCGTGCTGTCGGAGGATCTTGGTTCAAAGCTTTAACTTGGAAAAAAAAAAAAAATTTACAATTATGCTTGAAGCAATACTGAACACATTACAATTTCCGTAAATGGATGGTGATAACGACGGGCCGGAAGCCGCAGATTTTACAAGGCTAAGGATGGACCGTGTAGTGTTTTGAGCATTTATATGTTGGTAATGTGGATCTCTATGCTTTTTTTTTTTCCCTTGCTGCAGACCACTGTTAAATACAACATACCAGTGAGTCAGGAGGATACGGCGTTCTCGCTGTCCGTCAGTACCCCTTCTGTGAACTGTGTCAATGGAGTGGCATTTACTGTTCCCATACAGATCAACGTGAGGTATGTATGGACGGATTGAGAACTGAAAGTGACCCTGGAAAATGTTGTAGTAGTGATCTGAGAAGGGCAGCACCGGAGGTATAAAATGGTGTGGCAGGATCACTGGGTGATTGCAGGATCACTGTATGGTAGGATCACTGGGTGGCTCACAGGATCACTGTATGGCAGGATCACTGGGTGGAGTTTCTGTACCACAGAGATGGAGTAACAGAATGAATGATGACAATGCAGTGTGGTAGGCTGTCTATGATGTGGGGGGGGGGGGGGGGGGGGGGGGGTGAGGCCGATGGGGACAATGGAGTGTGGAGGGCTATCTATCATGTGGGAGAGGGGCCATGTGTCATGGGGGGGGGGGGCTTAGATATCCAATGACCCATCAGGAATCGTCCCAATGGCCTTATGGTCAATAGATCTGATGGTATGGAGTGCATGCATGGTCCCCCCACCCCCCTTTTCTTTTTTTCTTTTCTTTTATTACTTACTGTACTTGGCTGATCCCTAGTTAAAAACAGATCTTTTGTGCATCTTGTCAGTTTCTTCCACGTTTGCCTATAAATGGTTACATAAGTGAAGTTGGATGGCATTCCAAGTGTTTGTATGTCTTATAGGGGTATATTCAATATCAGTCGGATCCATTCCGACATTCATTTGTCAGATTGGATCCGACATGCCCTATTCAATCAGTGCTCACCTGTCTGGGACTGAGGTGGACGGGAGATGGGACGGGGTAACTGCTGTTGCTCACCCGGCCCAGTGGTGGGACCAGATGAGCTACACCGGCGGGAGGATGGCGCCGGGTGTGCTGCTGCTCATGGCAGGCTTATTTTAAAATCTGATTGAGATGGTCGGAAAACCTGTCAGATTTGCTTGCGTGTCCAACAACAGCACAAGGATCTGCGGCTAAGATGCCAATCCACATGGTTTCTGACAGGTCGCAGGGAAAAGACCTTATGAATTGGTCGAAAACTGCTGTCTATCTTGTGCATTAGTGGCACTCTAACATGTGATGTCCTGGCTTTGTGTCGATTTGCCAGCATCTCGCAGCTCCAACAGACCAGAGGCGAATACATCCCAAACTAAAGCTGTGTACACACGGTGCGATTTTGGTCGCTGAGCGATTTTGGCTTAAGATCTCTCAGCAATATATTGCTCAGCGTACTGGTAATGGGGGAGATTCTCTAAGCTAAAAATGCGGTAAATACCCCGTTATCAGGGTTTTTAACCGCATTTTGGGATGCTGTAAGCATCCCCCGCCGGGTTACCGCGGCGGGGGGCATCGCCAGAAAAATCTGGCGATGCCCCATAGAAGCCAATGGGCTTCTATCGCAACCCTCCGCCGCCCCGCGCCGACCCCCCGCCGCCCCGCATCGCCCCCTCCCCCCTCACCTGTGTCCGGGCAGCACAGCGCAGTGCTGCCCGGACCTGTGACCTCCTCCCTGCACTGATCCTCTTCTGGGTGCAGGGAGGAGGAGAGCCGCCGGGACCTGCTGGGACCCGGCGACTGTCACCGCAAAGGACAGCTCTTAACGCAAGAGCTGTCCTTTGCCTTAATTATCGCATATGTTACAGCATATGCGATAATTAAATATGCGATGGGCGGCGAAGGGGGGCGGAGATTCTTAGAGAATCTCCCCCAATATCTCTCAGCAATATACTGCTCAGCGTACTGTTTTCATCAGAGATCAGCGAGTTTGGCTGAAAATTGCAAGCTATTCTGTCTCATTCTGTCTCTACCTCTTTTTGACTAGAAATCAATAGCCGCTGGTGCACCAGCTCAGCACCTGCGACCAGCGATTTTTACCCATAATCGGAGGAGCATGCTCCTGTGACCATGAAGGGCTGGCAGCGGGAGCACGCTCCTGGCGATTTATCTCCCACAGTACATGAAATCACTGGCAAATGGTCGCTCAGCAACCATATTGCCAGCGATATGTGCTGATATCGCCCCCGTGTGTACACAGCTTTACTTTTTCATTTTTTTTTTATATTTGAAGGCCGCATTATTTTAAAAGGTGAAACCATGCCGTGTAAATGATTGTCACTTTAAAAATATATATATATGGTTGACCCTACGCACCTCCGGTGAACTCTACTGTATTGCACTGTACTGACTTCTAATCCAGGACCTGCTTTACCATTGGGCAGCTGCATACCCTCCAACATGACCCATTCCATTAGGTACAAAATGCTCTGTTTCTGGACTTACTTGCCAGTGGCAGTTGCAGAGATGGGGCTGCGGCACAGTCCAATATTCTTATAGGGGAGCCACACCTACTGCCACCTCAATCATCACTGTCCTGAACTCACTGGCAGTTAATGTGACCCCCCTCTTTGAAATTTGGACTGTACTGGAGTCCAACCTCTGTAACTGCCACTGGCAGGGAAGTCCACGAACAGAGCATTTTGTACCTAATGGAATGGGTCATGTTGGAGGGTATGCAGCTGCCTCGGGTGCCGGTATCTGGGGCGCCACCAATTCTGCCTATTGCAAAATGAAGGGTGTCTGAGTAAGACATCCTTGTTGTGCTTAATGTAGGCGGCAGCTGTGGAACTTTTAGACTCCACCTCCATCCTTGGAAGTGGGTATTGCTGGAAATATGGGGTTGCTGGGGAGACAGCAGGTTGAAGCTTTGCCTCGGATGCAGAGAAGTCTTACACCAGCCCTGATCTGATCTATTGTGTTCTTTTCTCACCACAATTGTTTGCAGCTATCACGGAACCAACAATCAGTCGAACATGGCTTTAATAGAGTTGGAGCTGCTGTCCGGGTATAGAGTTGAACAAACATCACTCAATCAGGTATTAAATGGGAAGATATATGTGTTTATGGGGTAGTCAGAAGGATCTTTCTTTCATTTTAATATGTAGACAGTGTGTACCAAAATGTACTCAGGGGGTTATTCTAGTTCACTCGCAAAGGCACAATCACTCTCTAATGGACAAAAGAGAGAGGCTTAAGAGCTGCAGTATCATAGATATCGATGACTATGGCCATCAAATCAAATTGGTGGCCATGCAGTAATTCTAATAGTGCTGCAGTTATTTCAGTGCTCAGCATTTCTTGGCCCCCATGAACCAGCACGGTATCTGCCTAGGTTAAACAAATACTGGATGGTCAGATTTTGCAAGTAGGGCTGGGGCAACTGGGAAACTGGGACTCTGGTCCCAGGCCGGCCACACAATTACTAATGGCAACTGTACTAGTGCTGGGGTAAAAAAGGAAACACAACTGGAACCACAAACGGTCAGAACTTGGATTATCTGGGTGCAACAAGATTGGCAAAAATATAATTATACATTTCTCAAGTCTTTTTCATAATTTGTGTGTTCTTTTCACAGCTAAAATTTCAAGTGCCTAAAGTTGAACTGAAGGACACCCGTGTCATTCTGTACCTTATTTCTGTGAGTTACTCAGCTTGTTGTACTGTATAATCACTGTTAGAAAATGGTCAGCTTGATGAACTGTTAGCGTCAGCTATGTACAGACGGAGACCCTCTTAGCCAGCACCGGGGCTCGCCAGAATGCCCCCGCTGGTGAGATGGCGCTCCATCTGACTGGGATGCGCGTCCCAGTTTCCAGGCGGCGGGGGACATGAACCCTGCCCGTCTCCGCTTCAGGGAGATGGGCCGGGTTAGGGGGGAGCGAGGAATTGGGGGCGACTGGCAGTGAGCTCCGTTGTCTCGTGCGCGCGCGTCCCCTTCTGGTGGCTGAAGGTTGGCGAACCGACCGCCAGACCACCACTGGATGGAGTGCGCTCCATCTGTATGTAACTATTACAGGGCCAACATGGTCCAAACAAAATTGGCTTAGAGTCCTATATACCAGTGTGTAGTCCGGCATATAGACAGGTGCTCCGTAAACTGGGTGCACGTTGGAGCAAGGCTGGGCCACTTTGCTGTATTGTAATGACAAGTTGCCTACAGCACTCAGTGTGTATGTATGAATGTGGGCTTCCATGGTCGCTAGTGACTGTCTATAGGGTCAAATCCAGTGCTCTAGCTAGTGACCTTGTTTATGTTAATGAAGGATGGAACATGATTGTACTGCCCTTCATTAAATGCGTTGCAATGTGTATGGGCAATCCCTGCTCAAGGGCATTCCAATGTCTGAATGAATGCCCACCACTCCAATGTGCGCCCAGCTTTAGTTGTTCCTTTGGATGTGTTGTGCAGTTTGATCGGTCCTGTGAGATCTAGGATCGGTCCTGTGAGATCTAGGATCGGTCCTGTGAGATCTAGGATCGGTCCTGGGAGTTGTAGGATCGGTCCTGGGAGTTGTAGGATCGGTCCTGGGAGTTGTAGGATCGGTGCTGGGAGTTGTGTGATTGGTGCTGGGAGATTGGTGCTGGGAGTTGGGAGATTGGTGCTGGGAGTTGTATGATTGGTGCTGGGAGTTCTATGATCGGTGCTGGGAGTTCTATGATCGGTGCTGGGAGTTCTATGATCGGTGCTGGGAGTTCTATGATCGGTGCTGGGAGTTCTATGATTGGTGCTGGGAGTTCTATGATTGGTGCTGGGAGTTCTATGATTGGTGCTGGGAGTTCTATGATTGGTGCTGGGAGTTCTATGATTGGTGCTGGGAGTTCTATGATTGGTGCTGGGAGTTCTATGATTGGTGCTGGGAGTTCTATTATCGGTCCTGGGAGTTCTATGATCGGTGCTGGGAGTTCTATGATCAGTCCTGGGAGTGCTATGACTTGGACATCTCATTTGCTCTGTCAGAGTAACACGGGCATGCACGCCTTATAAAGCTAACTTCCCTATTTGTCTTGGCATCGCTTCCAGGACCTGGATGGGGGCAGTTTGGCCCATCCTATTCTAACCTCTTGTCTTTTTTGTGCTTACAGGTCGACGAAAAAATCCTCAGCTTTGATCTAAATCTAGAATTGATTGACAGGGTGGATAATTTACAACCGAAAATGGTTAAAGTCTATGATTACTATGCGAAAGGTAAACTACCTACATACGTATGCAGGCGGCAATGCGTGTGCCCAGGACAGTAAAGAGCCTGGCCGGGCTCTGGTACTTTTCAGGGGGCGTGGCCTAAAGCAGGAGGCATGGCTATGCACCCTTAGAAAAAAATACCACTTTAAGCACCTCCTTGGCGTCCCAGCAGACAGCAGCATGTACTGAGTTGATAAGAGTTGCTGCAGCTGCTGCCAGGTAACAGGGCCCCTCTTTCCGGCATGAGCCCAGATAATTAGCAGTCCCTCCCCCTCTCTTGGTGCCACTGAGTTTTCTGTTAATGTGGGGAAGGGGGACTGACACTTCATGAAAAGGAATTTTGCATTTATTATTTTTTTTCCTGCTCGTAGTCTAAAATAGATGGCACATTCTATCAAAAATCAATGTTAAATGAAATCTTCAGCTCTATTTACAAACCGTTATACATTGATGGATGCAGTTTAGAATAACGTTCTATGGCAGGATTATGAAACTATTTAATACAGCTCTTCATATACTATAGTACAGTAAATCCAATGATTGAAACAACCTTTATTACACCGTAATAAACTAGTAAGGCCGCTCAAAGCAAATGCTTCGAAAGCTAGATGTAGTTTCACTTGCTGCCAACAGTTGGCAGTGTTTCGGTGACACACAGACAATAGACCTATATATAGGTGAAGAGTTGGTTCCTTTATGTGTGGCTGCCAGAAGATGTGCTCTGTATCTTGTCTCGTCTTTACCTTTTATTTGATCTTTCCTTACAGAGCAAAATGGGGAAGCCGTCCTGCCCTATCCCTGCTCAAACTAATAAGGAGTCTGGAGGTAAGATCATAGATCCTAAACCCAGGGCCTGTCTGCAATCTCAGGGGAACCGTTGTATCATTACTGTATTATATGTAACCTACAATATTCTATTTAGGTCTTAGACATTTTGCACTTTGCTTGTGGTTATCTTTCGATCCAGCCCGCTTTAATCAAGTATTCACGGGTCTATGGGAGGGGCCAAAATGATGCAATTTGATGCCAAGTGGTCTGGCCCCGCCCCCCAGCATGGAAAACCTTCCATGCAGGTTGAACCTATGGGCATTTTCCACGCAAGAGAGAGACTTGGAAAGATATCATGAAGCCCCGCCCTCTCATGGTACATTGCTGTGATTCGCTGGTCTTTGTTAAGGGGATAGATTCTATTATAATTGCGTCATTTTGGCCCCGCCTTCATTAGACTCCTGGGAAATATCCTGCATTATCCCCTGAATCCTCTGATATGACCTTGGACGGCAGTGTAACGGCATTGCTGGAATTCTATAACATTTGTTATGGGCGCTATATTTGACTGTTCTGTTTCTGCACACAGATCAGACTGGAAAGGGGCCGTCATCATATTTCCGCATGTCATCTACTCCACCCCTGACTCCTCAACGAGTGGACATCTCCTGTGCTAATTGTAGTATCATATCTAGGAGTTGGCCGGACAAAGTACTTTCTCTTGTGTGTTTTAGCAAATAAAATCAAGTTGTCCATCTCACTGTGCTGCGAAGTCTTTATTGCTACATTCATGGTAATGTATGTACAGACAGGGGCGTAAGTTCATCCAAGTCACCCAGAGGCAGGGATGGCTCCAGGCCTACTAGCACCCTTAGCAAGAAAACTTTGAAGCACCCCCTAGGCGTATGCCTTGTAACTTTAGAGCACCTACAGTAGGCCTCCATGGTGGCAGTTATACATACTGTATGCCCCCACAGTGCTGCCAGTGCTCTCCACTGCTGCCTGTGAGCCCTGCTGCTGTAGCTGCCTGTGTGTGAGGGGAAGAGTGCAGCACACCCCTCTACTTTCCCCTCACTCCGGCGTCTTGCTTCTACTGGCGGCTGATTTAAAATTCCGGCTGCCTTTAGGTGTCGGTGCCGAGCAGTAGTGAATAGTAGCATCCCTTACTGTATGTGTTGTGTTATGTATGTGTCTGCAATGTGTATGCGTGATGGAGATATATAATATACAGTATTGAAATATAATATTCGCAATCAAATTCTCATGCACTTTGATGCCCACCAAAAGGTGCCTTGTGCTGGTGCGCTCCTGAGGGGACTGCACGCCTAACATGCGCACATATCCAACATTAAACATTTGTTTATAATGTTGCCATGGCTACATGGCTGGGCTGGTGATGTCACATTCCCAGAGGTGGGGGAGATGTTCCAGGAAGAGGGCAGTGGCCATGGCAGTAACCAATGGGGAGGATCTTTTAGGGTTAGGTGGAAAAGTTACCAGGAGCTGTTGCACCAGGATTTACCCCTGCTATATACATGTGTATGTTCCTGCAAAACTCTGGAAAGCCTGGAGCAGTTTAAATCAAACTTGGTACTCATATGACTTACCCCCACAAGCACTCCTGCGGGGGTCCACCCACTACACAAAGTAGGTCAGGAAAGCAATTTATGACAAAGTTGCGTAACATAGAGGGGGTAGAGGGAAACTTTGAGTCCAGATTAGGTTCACAGACACTAACCAGCGCAATCCCGACAACACTGGTGTCACAAAAAGAGGTCCGGCCTCTAGAAAGTTGTCATCGATACAATATAAGGCTCATTTTACATAGGGGGTAGAGGACATGGGGTTTAAGAAAAAAAATACGCTCAGATACCAGAGCCCACCACAGACTGGTATAAGCCGCACACACCATGGGCACGGCGAGCGGTAAGTTTAAAACAAAAGAGGGATAAGGTTCAAGTAAAGCTAATTGCACAACCGAACTTAGGCAATGGCAGGTGCCTCCGCTTAATATATGTAGTGTAATTGGCATCCCTCCTGCTTGGTGTCAGTGCTGATACATACAGCAAATTCCAAACCAAACATAAATATCACACAACATGTTCAGTTTAGTATATAATATAATACTATTCTGCTAAAATAAAATGGGCAGTTAAATATCACCTGTACTGCTGCTTCATGAAATATTGGCACACCTTACATATCAACAGCAGGTCCACAATCTACCTTATACGTCTCCTACCCCTTTCACTGCGTTGTTGCTGTGAGAGGGATGTGTCATGTCAGTGACCTTGGTCACAGGGATAATACTGCTCATTACCAGTTTAGATGCGCTGTAACAGTTAGGAAGGGGGGGGGGGGGGTTATTTGACTTGAGTAGGTTGATAAATTGGCTAATTTTATCATATAATTGGAACAATTTTTCCTACTTCATGGTTCCAGCACACATTACTGGGTCCTTGTCTCAATGTGAATTATTATTATTATTGTAATTTTATTTATAAGGCGCCACAAGTGTTTCGCAGCGCCGTACAAAGGAACAATACAGGGAGACAAAGCTTGGCATAACATTGAATAAATAACAAAAATACAGTACAAATAAAGTGCACCACAGTTCAATACACATTACAGCTTAAATGTAAGTAGTGAGGACTCAATCAACATACAACTAGAGGCTTGAGGCCAATGATGGAGATGAGTATGCAGACGAAGATGGTCACTGAGTGTTGGAGTATAGGAGAGCTGTGAGTGAAATGTGAAGAGAAGTGGGCTTTGACAACAGGTGGGAAGAGGGCCCTGCTCGGAGGAGCTTACAATCTAGTAATAGGGTATCAGTAGGGTTATATCTGTGTAAAATGTCCTGGATTGAACTCAGGATTTTGGTCCCTTTAGGATGGTTTGGTGGATACAAAGTTGCATATTGTGTGGTACAAAGTCTAAAGAAAGTTATTATCACATAAACCGTATCCCTGTCTGGGCACAAGGCCGAGTTTATGTACCGTACATTGGGCCTGATTCTGGTTCACTTGCAAAAGCAAATTCTCTCTCTAATGGACAAAACTAAATCCGAATAAATCCAAAATATTCAGCAGACCCTACATTGGTCCATGATGTGCTCCGATGGGAACAGCCGGATGATTAAAAAAATCGGAGCAGAAATGAAAGGGCTTGTGACACAATCAGGATCACACATAATACTCGGCATTCTTTCCAAGCTCCCAAAACATCTTGTAGGCCTCCTCCAAAATTGGGCAAGTCTCCCACCTTCTCGATGACCCCTGCATCCCCTTCAACCGCAGAGACAAATGTATTGCCATTCTTGACATTGCCACTCTTTTACAGTGGGAGCCACTGCCATCTTTCTCTATAATAGGATTAAGTGAGTAATTGGATTACTCTGCTAATCCCCTACTCTATTGTTCTATGTATTGTATTGCAGCTGAGAACAATAGGATAGCCATGGCTAGCATCCTGAGCCGGGATGCAGTTAATTTGCCGGCGGTCGGGATCCCGACACTGGAATCCCGACCGCCGAAATCCCGAAACTTTCTCCCTCTGTGGGTGTCCACGACACCCATAGAGGGAGAATAAAATAGCGTGCCGAGCGTAGCGAGGCACCGGGCCCGCTGCATGGCGAGCGCAGCGAGCCCGCTAGGGGGGGCCATCCATGTCCCCCCCTTGTCGGGATTTCGGCGGTCGGGATTCCAGTGTCGGGATTCCGACCGCCGGGATCCCGACCGCCGGCAAATCGTATCGGATCCCCTGAGCCATGGCCTAAGCAAGATAGATGAGATGTGCTCCTACTGTATATTGACAATTTTATTGTTATGGCAACCAATCAGATTCTACTTATTTAGCGCCTTGTAGAAGATAATTGCACGAATCTGGTTGCTACAGGTAACATCTCATCTTCGACAGAACTCATCTAGTAAATTTCTCCCCTTAAGTCCTGATTCAGACCTGATTGTGGTTGAGCGAATTTGAAGAGCTCCTTGATCAGATAGCTGCCACCCAGACAGTGAAATCTCAGTTCTAGATCGCCCACCATCTAATGATTTTTCCAGTCTGCGCAAGTTTCTGTAACGCTGGCCTTTCCACAACTGTGACCGAGACAGGTTGAGGTCACAGACCCTGCTTGAAACCACCTGGGTACGCCGGTGTTTTTGACACTTTTAGAAAACGGCCACGTGATACCCAAAAAGGTGGGCACTCGCCCCAGAGCCGGCATCTGTAAGTTTGTATGCACTTGTTGTGCCCCACTTCTTTCCGGCCAGGTCCCTGCCACTGCCAATATCGGCAGTGGAGAGCATTGGCAAGTGTGCACAGGGCTTAACTCAGTGGTAGCCAACCCTAGCCCTCGAGAGCTACTAACAGTTCACATTTTCCAGACAACCTAGCTGCTGCACAGCTGCACTCATTAATCACTGACACATTTTAAAAGATACACAGATGGAGCTAATTAGCTCACTTGTGATTCTGTGAGGAGACCTGCAAAACATGCACTGTTGGTAGCTCTCGAGGACTAGGGTTGGCTACCCCAGGCTTAACTGATCTGGCTTTGCAGATAAATTAGATGACATAGATAGTAGGTGGCCGTAGGAAAACATCCTGTAAGCTGAATATTGCACCAGGTAATTAGGCTATTTACTTCCGTAGTAATGACAAAATATGTGATAATGAATCCTTTCAGTCTTTTCACAAATAGCCTAATTCATATGTCCTTGTAGCCTGGTCCTCTAGTACTAGAAGCAGATGATAACACCTATTATACCTATGAAACATACTATAAATATATATGGAGGCACACAGTGTTGGTCAAAAAATATTACGCTTGAAACCCACACTGGGGTTCTCTTACATATAACCCACCTCCAAATGACTTTGACCAACAAGGATTTGGGCAGAAATAGGGTGATACAATGGGCATGGGTCCCAGATTTAATATTTTTGAATAAGTAGCTGGTGTCCTGCAAGGGTTAAAAAGCGTTGGTCAAACAATATGACACTTGAAACTTACACAATACATTTTTTGGTGTGTGATATGTAAGTGACCCCCCTGTGTGGGTTTCAAATGTCAACTCTTTTGACCAAGGCTGTTTAACCCTTGCAAGGCACCAGCTATCTATTCAAAAAGATATCGGGTGACATTCTATGGGATGAGATAATCTGACTTTGGCGAATTTGATCGCAAAAACGGCCATTTTCGCACTTTTTCCCTAATTCGCATATTTAATGAGATGCGAAAATCGGCAAAAAGTGCGGTTTTGCCGCGAAATCGCACTTTTTAAAAGTGCGATTTTTAGTTTTCGCCAGAACTCGCATCCAGATGTTTTCACATTGAAAAGTATACAATTCGCATATTTAATGAGATGCGAATTTGAAAAATGTGTCTAAAAATCTAAAAAAAAACAGACCAGGTTCTGATATGCGAATTGGCCAGAACCCTGCACAGATCATAGAGATCTGTGCATGGCCCTGTGTTAAAAAATGTGGAAAAGTGTTTTTTTGACAAAAAAATAGCGTGGGGTCCCCCCATCTGAGCATAACCAGCCCCGGGCCGGGGCTGGTTCCAAAAGTACGGGGGACAAAAAATCTGGGGGTCCACCGTATATTGAAACCAGCACCGGGCTCCAACAGCCCTCGGTGTCATGCCACAGCCGGGGGACACTTTTTATATAAGGTCCCCCGGCCGAAACATGAGCACCGTGGCTGGTCAGCCTTGGACGGGGTACCTGGAGGAGTGGGGACCCCCCCATAAAGGGGTCTCCCCCCCCAGGCTTCATCCGTCCAGGGCTGAAGCCCGGGGCTGTCACCAGCGTCCGTGGCCAGTGGACGCCGGCCTGATATGGTTAAATCTTCCATACATAACATTGCTTTATACAGGAGAACTACAAGTGCCAGCAGACCTCCCCCGCATGCTGGGACTTGGAGAACCACAAGTCCCAGCATGCGGGGCATTAATGGACCCGCTGGGACTTGTAGTCCACCTGTAAAAAGAATGTTAAAAAAAACACACACAGAGAAGTAAAACTTTATTACACACACATTCACACTCCTCACTTTTACACCCACGTACTCACCAATCCAGGTCCAGCGCTGTCCTCTTCACAGCCGGCTCCCCCCGCACTGACAGCGGGGAGAACCGGCTCTCTCCGATGCCGCTAACAGCCTCTGTAGCGCTGTCCCAGCGCTACAGAGGCTGAGAGCGTCTTTGGCTTATGCGTCTCCATGGAGACGAATAGCTCAGCTAATCAGGGCTGAGCTATGCATCTCCATGGAGACGCATCGGCCAATCACGCTCTCAGCCTCTGTAGCGCTGGGACAGCGCTACAGAGGCTGTTAGCGGCATCGGAGAGAGCCGGTTCTCCCCGCTGTCAGTGCGGGGGGAGCCGGCTGTGAAGAGGACAGCGCTGGACCTGGATTGGTGAGTACGTGGGTGTAAAAGTGAGGAGTGTGAATGTGTGTGTAATAAACTATTACTTCTCTGTGTGTGTTTTTTTAACATTCTTTTTACAGGTGGACTACAAGTCCCAGCGGGCCCATTAATGCCCCGCATGCTGGGACTTGTGGTTCTCCAAGTCCCAGCATGCGGGGGAGGTCTGCTGGCACTTGTAGTTCTCCTGTATAAAGCAATGTTATGTATGGAAGATTTAACTATATCAGGCCGGCGTCCACTGGCCACGGACGCCGGTGATAGCCCCGGGCTTCAGCCCTGGACGGGTGAAGCCTGGGGGGGGGGGGGGAGACCCCTTTATGGGGGGTCCCCACTCCTCCAGGTACCCCGTCCAAGGCTGACCAGCCACGGTGCTCATGTTTCGGCCGGGGGACCTTATATAAAAAGTGTCCCCCGGCTGTGGCATGACACCAAGCCGTGGGGACCCCCTTTATGGGGGGTCCCCACTCCTCCAGGTACCCCGTCCAAGGCTGACCAGCCACGGTGCTCATGTTTCGGCCGGGGGACCTTATATAAAAAGTGTCCCCCGGCTGTGGCATGACACCAAGGGCTGTTGGAGCCCGGTGCTGGTTTCAAAATACAGGGGACCCCCAGATATTTTGTCCCCCGTATTTTTGGAACCAGGACCGGCTCAATGAGCCCGGGGCTGGTTATGCTCAGGAGGGGGGACCCTACGCTATAATTTTTTTTTTTTTAAGAACAAAAAATCGCACATTTCCTTAAATTCGCACATTTTCATGCCTAAAATTCGCACATTATCGCACCTAATCGCACTTTTTTCTCCGAAATTCGCATCTCATTAAATATGCGAAAAACTGCCAAAAAATGCGATTTTAAAAAGTGCGATTTGGTGCGAATTTTAGACATGCCTAAAAATCGGAACCCATAGAATGTCACCCTAAATCTGGGACCTATGCCCTCTTTAGTGCCCTATTTCTGCCCAAACCCTTGTTGATCAAAAGAAATTGCAACTGTGTCATACAGTATGTAAGTGACCCCTTCTGTTGGTTTCAAGTGTAATATTTTTTGACCAATGATGTTTAACCCTTGCAGGACACCAGCTACTTATTCAAAATTCTGAAATCTCTGACCCTTGCCCATTTTACTGCCCTATTTCTGCCCAAATCCTTGTTGGTCAAAGTCAATTGCAGATGGGTCATATGTAAGTGACCCCCTGTGCGGGTTTCAAGTGTAATTATTTTTTGACCAATGCTTTTTAACCCTTGCAGGACACCAGATTTCATTCAAAATGATGACTTCTGGGACCTATGCCCCTTTGCCAGCCTATTTCATGACTAAATTTGCATTGGTGCAGGCAAAATACAATTGAGATTTGTTTCATGGATATATTTTGTTTGTACAATAATAATTTTAATCCTGATTAATTTAATTGTTTTCATATTGACATTTTCTGAATAAGAAGATGGATCACGAATAAGAAGCCAACTTTAGCCTCATATTACAGATGGAGCGCCTCCCAGCCTGAGGAATCGCCAGATTGCTTGAGCTGGCGCAGGTCAGGTGCTCCACCTGTTGGGGACGTGCGAGCGTTTCACACACTCCTGCGTCCCCTTCATCATAGTGGCGGGGAGTGGATTCCCTGCTCGTCTCCGCTTCATGGATATCCGGCGGGCTCCAACAGAACGGGTTGCATGAGTATCCTATGTGCGCACCCTTCTGGCAGATGGCGAACGGTGGCTGATGGCGATACTATTGCCAGGAGCAGCTCAAATGAGAGCTGCTCAATCTGTACAGTATATGCTTAATTGCAAAGGATTATCTAGCAAAAGAAAAAACCTCACAACTGGTTAGAGGCTAAATGAATGACATGTTGTATATGCAATGCGTATGCATTGTAAGACTACAGTATGTATAAGTCAATAGATGAATTTATATTTATGGTGCTCTAGAATATAAGATGCATATGTGCAGAGTGCTGTACAGGGAAGCACTGGCTGTTACTAGGGCAATGAGGCATCTAGTCAGGTGAAGCGTCATCTAGAACTTTCCTCCTCCTGCTCCACTGCTGCTCGCACCTTTGTGGCAGTAAGCGGCGGGCAACAAACTACGCGGGGCCCCCCGTGACTGGCAGAAGACAGAGCTGGTACCATGGAGGGGACCCAGCGGTGGCCGGCAATCGTACCAATGATGCGCTGGGAAGTAGGAGCTGTCACCATCCTTCTAAGTTATGCCTATACCATTGATGGTTGCCATCGATGGAAAAAGTACAACTGGCCATCGATGGTCAATGGATGACCATCAATGGATGACTATCAATGTTTTACACCCATTTTCTTTGATTTGCCTGTGGGCCAATTAAAATATGGGGCATGGCTTCATGGCGATGGGGGCGGAGCTATGCTCTATGTTCTGGCCCCTTGGTGAAAAAAAGCAAAATAAAACTTTGTTGAAGCTTGACATCAATGGTGGGAAATGATCTGGTTCTCATTGATGTCAAAACTATTCAACATCGTCCATAAATCATCAATGATTTCTAATCATTGATGGTCGATGGCCATCCCTAAGGTACAGCAGTCAGTGGCCTCAGCAAAGAGGTCTGCTGCTGAACTAAGAAAGGGGGAACTCATACCTCCCAACTTTTGTAGATTGGAAATAGTCGATGGCCATCCCTAGTGCCTATCAATCACACTTGCCTACCTGACCCTCTCCATGAGGGAGAAAATGCTCTGTTCCTGGGCTTCCCTGGTAATGTATGATTGCCATCACCTGTGGTGAAACACCTTTCTTATCAATTACCTAGCTCCCCACAGGTGATGACAATCATACATTACCAGGGAAGTCCAGGAACAGAACATTTTCTCCCTCATGGAGAGGGTCAGGTATTCAAATATACTATCAATGTTCCCAAAACATCGATAGTTGGGCATGGTTGACAGTTTAAACAGTTTTCAGCCATCGATGATTGGAACCAATGGTGATGGTTTATTTTGTTACACCAATGAACGCCTGGTGTAACCGGGTGTGGCAATCGGGATCCTGACTGTCAGTATCCCAACATCAGGATCCTGACTGCCGGTGCTCCGACAGGGGGGTAAGTGCAAAGAAGCCCCTTGCGGGCTTGGTGCGCTCACCATGCTGTGTGCTCGGTGGCTCGCTTCACTCGCCACAAGTTCTATTCTCCCTACATGGGTTTAAATGCCCAACAGTTGGGATCCTGATATCGGGCATTTAAACAGTCGGGATTCCGATGTCGGCGTACTGTCTGTCAGAATCCCGACTGTCAGGCACTCATCCGACACCCGTTGTAACCTGCTGTTTCCAGGTCAGAGGCAGTGTATGTGTATGGGGATGTGCTCGTGCATGGGTGGTCGCAGTATGCTAATCAGATTCCGAGTCTCCATCACGCTTCGGCGCACATCACATTGCACAGCCCAAAAAGTGCCCATGGTAGATTGCTGTTTGTGACACCTACCGAACATGGATTACATGTCTTTTTTATTAGGGTATCGGATAATGAATGAAACACATACTGTAGTTGGATATAGAGAATGATTTGTTTATTTGTCAGAATAAGCTATCCTATGTACAATTATTCAGTGATAAGTAAAGTAGGATACATATTGATGAGCTCGTATGTCCAAATAATTAGTACTCAAATGTGATCGGTGGTGCACTTGTGCAGTTCACCCGTGTGGCAGAGGGTTTAGAAATGGGATGCGGTCATTTGGTCATTTGGTCTACAGCAGCAGTTTCTTAAACTGTTGGTCCCCGACCTACTCAGCATGGGGTCACAACTCCATATTGCTGACCATCAGGCTGATGACTTTTCTAATCTCAGTCAGTGATTTAAGGAGTCTGTTGAGTTGTCTGTTATGTTAGACTCCTCCCATCATTTTGAGCCTCCACAATGCTGCCATGTATGTGCTGTCTGCTGACCACACATGTGATGTGATGACCAGGGGTGGATTGGGAATTAAAACCAGCCCGGGAAATATCTTAAGGCAGCCCTGGGGGGGATAGGGTGTTGTTGCGCGCCGCAGGCGCCTCAGATTTTTTGGGGGCGTGGCCTAGCAATTTTGGGGTGTGGCCTATTACAATGAGGCCACGCCCCATTTTTGCCACTGTGGGGGCATGGCTAGTGGCTTTCTGAGCTGCTAGCTATGTCCCCGGCCCCTCAGGCTGCAGAATAGGCATCTAATACATAAATACAATGCTCACAGAGAGTGATAACGTAGAGAGAGATAAAAGCTCCTGGCGTGCAAATAAGTCATATATATACCAACATTGGCCAAAGGTAACGATTCATATAAGACACACAGCGGCGTCTGCCACAGAAAAGGTCATGGCATACAAAACAATATATAAATAAATAGCGACACACGGCGGTGTCTATCCCGGCAGTACGGGGGTCACATGGAATAATATCATTGGAAGGGACAAAGCCATGGTCACCTATATATCCTATTAATGAAATATTGATGCAATGTTTGAAAACTGAAAAGCAAAACTTGAAAGTCACATGAGGTGATAACCAGGGGTGAGGCAAAGGTATGGCCTTATGCAGTGAGTGCCGCACTGTTGCGGTGTTCCCTGATCGTACACATCGATTTCGTCAGGATATAACAATATAACAATGCAATAACTCACCTTATATACCCACCCGATGTCACAGACAATCTGCTCCCCACGGTGTCCGTCCACGCTGGGCAGCATCCCGGTGACGTCACTCCGTCAAAGCCCGATGGTTGCTGGGCGCACATCAGTGATGTTACCACGCCGGGATCCACAAACAGCGTCCTGTCGCCATGGAGATGCGGCATCTGTTTAAAGTTTAAAAACCATATGCAGTGGACATATTACAAAGAATGTAGATAAACACCTACGCACACAAAGATCCACAATGTTAAATATATACATAATGCAACTATCAGTTTCTAGGATCTATATGTTTGAAAACTAATCCTAAAAAGATCCCGGCATGGTAACGTCACTGATGTGCGCCCAGCAACCATCGGGCTTTGACAGAGTGACGTCACCGGGATGCTGCCCAGCGTGGACGGACGCCGTGGGGAGCAGATTGTCTGTGACATCAGGGGGGGGATATAAGGTGAGTTATTGCATTGTTATATCCTGACGAAATTCAACTCTGAATGAAACGTTGCTATACTTTCAAGCTACCTGACTGAACTTGATTTATTTGCACCGAGTGCCACACACTGTGTTCTCTATCTGATTCTATACCCGTGAGGGCACCGGGCGCAGTAAGTACTGGAGGAGTTAGTGCCGGACCTGTTGCAAGTTTATATATATATATATATATACATACATACATATATATATATATATATATATATATATATATATATATATATATGTATATACATATATACACACATGTGTGTGTATGTGTATATATATATATATATATAGACAGGGGGGGTACTGTTGCTGCGCTCTCACTCTTTATGAGGTATTTTTTCAAAGGCTATGATGCCTATGATGCCACCTTAGATCAGTTCCTTTATAGGGTTTATCCAGGTGTGAATATGTCCGTTATATGGATGGCAGCTTATTTCTCCTGTTGAGACGTTTGTTGTGGCGTCTTTGGTAAATTCACTGGGAAAAAG
The DNA here is from genome assembly GCF_055691185.1 of Crinia signifera. Lineage (NCBI taxonomy): Eukaryota > Metazoa > Chordata > Amphibia > Anura > Myobatrachidae > Crinia > Crinia signifera. The sequence continues at coordinate 274,599,797 of NC_139222.1, forward strand.
GGGTGAGAAAATAGCGCTCTATAGTGTAGTAGTTTTCATAGCCATTCTGCATTTAAATAATATTGTGCGTACCGTATAAAAATAAATTTTGTGCTCATCAAACAATTCTTTGTCTGTGTGGGTTCTTTTACCAGGATACTACCCGGATTGTGCCGTTTTCAAAGAATCCTCTTTGTCCACAGGTTCTTTCAAAATCCCGTGCAATTTAGGACCATATATCCCACAATGGAAAAGAAAGAGAACTCCAATTATAATAAAAAAGGAGTTTTTAATAAAGTGCTTCAAAGTAAAGTGAACAAAATTGCTTACAAGTAAATTAGGTGCTGGAGTAGTGAACGGTTATCCCTCAACGCGTTTCATCACTTATGCCATATGCAAATGGCTGGACTTCATCAGGAGAGTGGTTACAATGTTACCTACAATGCTTATTTATAGGGTGGTCACTTAAGGATACACGCCGTATATGGCGCTTCCGGTATGTGTAATTAGCGTACTTAGCGTATTTGTGCGCATGCGCGAGACTCCCACAGTCTCGCGTGCGCTTCTGACTATCAGAGACGCTCTATACCACGTCTCTGTGTGTATAGCGTGATTAGCGTAATTTCAGCCTGTCCTCGCGCATGCGCGAGACTCTCAAGGTCTCGCGTGCGCTGCTTGTAGTTAGGGACGCTCACTATCACGTCTCCGTATAGCTAATGCTGTAGCGTCGTGCAGTAGCTTCTCAGACCTGCGCGAGACTTCTGTAGTCTCGCGTCTGTTGCTGCGGACGCTTCCTTGTTGCTAAGTAGATGCTGAAATGTAAAATCGTCCGCATAGATATTACTGCGGACGCTTTGAATTACTAAGTGAGTATGTTTACATAATTGTGGAAGCGTTGCTTTGGAAACGCCCTGTCTCTGGGTGTTCCTTTATGCTTTCCAATTGACTACATGGTAATTGACAGTCTTTTTTGTTTCCCTTAAGTTGGTATCAGTAGTTTGTAAAAGTGCCACGCTATAAATAATCATTTACAGAGGATTTAGCCATCAAAGTGCGCAATGCTAAATATAAATACACATTTATGCATGTATAAAATAAAAAATAATATACACATACACATGGAACATTCATAAAAGCATGAATAAAAATACATAAAAAATACATAAAAAAGTACACATGTATACAAAAATCACAATATTATATACATAAGGTGCAAGTCGTATCCAACAGTTTCAGAATAGTTTTAAAGTGCATAGATTATATGTGTAGTATTAAAATCAGCTTTTCTGTTTATGATTTAAAAGGATGTATTGTAAGAAGTAAGACAATAGTGTTTATCAAGATGTTACATGGGGTTATTGATCATGTTCTGAGAAATGCTGCTATCTCAAATGACTCGTTTAACCCATGTGGTACCATGGTGTTAAGAGTAAAGATCCAGAACATCTCTCTCTGTGACAATAATTTCTCATGATCACCCCCTCTTGGTCCCAAACACACATGCTCAATAGCTTTAAAATGTAGGTCTCCAGGATTAGAACTGTGAACTTTTAAAAAATGTTTAGGAACAGAGTGATTTTCTAATTTATTTTTAATAGCTCTGACATGCTCCTGTACTCTAATCTTCAAGTTTCTTTTGGTTTTCCCAATATATTTTAGTTTACAGGAGCACTCGAGTTGATAAATCACCCATGTGGTCATACAATTCATGAGATCTTTGATCTTATATGTATTGGTGTTGTTATAATTATTAAACTCATGATTAACAGGGCTTACATATTTGCATATCACACAAGAATTACATTTAAAAAAACCTTTTGTATTACCTAGCCAATTTTTGGAGACAACAGCAGGTTGTAGTAAACTTGGTGCTATGTGATCCTTCAGATTTTTCGCTTTCCTGAAGGCTATCAAAGGTTTATCGGGCAGTACTGTGCTCAAGATTGGGTCTGTTTTTAGTATTTCCCAATGTTTATATATCACATTCCTTATTAGATGTTCTTTTTCATTAAATTGAGTAACAAAAATACATTGATCCTTATTGTTTTGTTCTTTGTTTTTATACTTCAAAAGATCCTCGCGATTGACACTTTCTATTTTGGTTTTTGCTTCGTTCAACAGTTTTTCTGGATATCCTCTTTGAACGAATCTATCCTTGTATATGTTTAACTGTTCATCTAGATCTATTCTTGAACTGCAATTACGTTTTATCCTGGAGAACTGAGAATATGGTATGTTCGTTTTCCATTTCTTAGCGTGTCCACTTTTAAAGTGCACGTAGCTATTGGTATCAACATTTTTAATGTAATTGCTAGTTACCACATTTTTATCTGAACTTTTCAATATTAAATCTAGGTATTCAATTTTTTCAGAGCTATTAAAAATAAATTAGAAAATCACTCTGATCCTAAACATTTTTTAAAAGTTCACAGTTCTAATCCTGGAGACCTACATTTTAAAGCTATTGAGCATGTGCGTTTGGGACCAAGAGGGGGTGATCATGAGAAATTATTGTCACAGAGAGAGATGTTCTGGATCTTTACTCTTAACACCATGGTACCACATGGGTTAAACGAGTCATTTGAGATAGCAGCATTTCTCAGAACATGATCAATAACCCCATGTAACATCTTGATAAACACTATTGTCTTACTTCTTACAATACATCCTTTTAAATCATAAACAGAAAAGCTGATTTTAATACTACACATATAATCTATGCACTTTAAAACTATTCTGAAACTGTTGGATACGACTTGCACCTTATGTATATAATATTGTGATTTTTGTATACATGTGTACTTTTTTATGTATTTTTTATGTATTTTTATTCATGCTTTTATGAATGTTCCATGTGTATGTGTATATTATTTTTTATTTTATACATGCATAAATGTGTATTTATATTTAGCATTGCGCACTTTGATGGCTAAATCCTCTGTAAATGATTATTTATAGCGTGGCACTTTTACAAACTACTGATACCAACTTAAGAGGAACAAAAAAGACTGTCAATTACCATGTAGTCAATTGGAAAGCATAAAGGAACACCCAGAGACAGGGCGTTTCCAAAGCAACGCTTCCACAATTATGTAAACATACTCACTTAGTAATTCAAAGCGTTCGCAGTAATATCTATGCGGACGATTTTACATTTCAGCATCTACTTAGCAACAAGGAAGCGTCCGCAGCAACAGACGCGAGACTACAGAAGTCTCGCGCAGGTCTGAGAAGCTACTGCACGACGCTACAGCATTAGCTATACGGAGACGCGATAGTGAGCGTCCCTAACTACAAGCAGCGCACGCGAGACCTTGAGAGTCTCGCGCATGCGCGAGGACAGGCTGAAATTACGCTAATCACGCTATACACACAGAGACGTGGTATAGAGCGTCTCTGATAGTCAGAAGCGCACGCGAGACTGTGGGAGTCTCGCGCATGCGCACAAATACGCTAATTACGCTAATTACACATACCGGAAGCGCCATATACGGCGTGTATCCTTAAGTGACCACCCTATAAATAAGCATTGTAGGTAACATTGTAACCACTCTCCTGATGAAGTCCAGCCATTTGCATATGGCATAAGTGATGAAACGCGTTGAGGGATAACCGTTCACTACTCCAGCACCTAATTTACTTGTAAGCAATTTTGTTCACTTTACTTTGAAGCACTTTATTAAAAACTCCTTTTTTATTATAATTGGAGTTCTCTTTCTTTTCCATTGTGGGATATATGGTCCTAAATTGCACGGGATTTTGAAAGAACCTGTGGACAAAGAGGATTCTTTGAAAACGGCACAATCCGGGTAGTATCCTGGTAAAAGAACCCACACAGACAAAGAATTGTTTGATGAGCACAAAATTTATTTTTATACGGTACGCACAATATTATTTAAATGCAGAATGGCTATGAAAACTACTACACTATAGAGCGCTATTTTCTCACCCCTTTTTCCCAATATATATATATATATATATATATATATATATATACACACACACACACATGTATACATACATATATATACACTTTCCTGAGGCCAAAAATTATTGCCATTTACCTGCCTGCCTCTTGTGGCTGCCAGCGCCCTCAGACCTGCCCTGCTTCTACCGCTGCCGCCGCCCATCGGATCCCGAATCCCCAGCCCAGCGCGCAAAACAGACCTGCGCGCTGCTGCTGCTGGGGAGGATCATGTGGGCAGGGCAGCGCAGCCATTCTCCCTCCGCCCGGCGTCTATGCCTGAGCTTGATGTGCAGCCCAGCAACGAGGCAGCGTCCTGGCACATGCCAGTGACGCACACCCCAGTCACTATGTGATGTCATCTTAAGGCGGCCTGGAGGACGCGGCGGCGTGGGATCTGGCCGGGGATCATATCTTTGTTTGTTCTTCTGACACGTAAGTATAAATTGTGTATTTTCTATGTTTCTGGTTGTCCTGATGCAATATATATATATATATATATATATATATATATATATATATATATATATATATATATATATATATATATATATAGATCTATATAATATATGGATAGGGGGTACCAATATAAAGAATTATTGACCCTTAAGAAGAAAGTCATGAATATCCCGCGTAGTGATTTACTTAAAAACAAAAGACAGGGTGATGTAGTGGTTGACAATAAAATCCCTTGGGTCAACCAATTTTCTACAAGAAGTAAAACCAACATTAGGAAAGCTAAACAATTCTGGCCCGCCATTTCAACTGATAAGGACCTGCCACTCCTGGCTAACTCTAAACTTCTACCTAGTTTAACTAGAGGCAAGAACATAAAAGACCAGGTTGTTAAATTAGACATTTCTGGGTGGGATAAAGCTCCAGGGCCAACTTTCCTTGGTAGAAAAAACGGTTGTTACCGCTGCCTGGGCTGCACTACGTGTAGATCCATGGCAGTAGGAGCCACTTTTAATCATCCCCACTCTGGGAAACGGATCCCTATCAAATTTCCTCTATCATGCCACTCAACCCATGTTGTATATATTTTGATCTGCCCGTGCGGCCTGACCTATGTGGGGAAAACCCAACGGACGTTCAAGGAACGTATGGCCCTACATAGGTCTGGTATACATCAGGGGTTGTCAAGTGGTCACAGTGACCAACCAGTGGCACGCCACTGTATAAAATTTGGTCATAGTGTGGCCAGTATGCGGTCGATGATCATCGATCAAGTACCAGCCTCTCTTCGAGGGGGCAATAGAAATAAAAAACTTTTACAGTTGGAATGTAAATGGATTTACTATTTACAGACACTTGCCCCAAAAGGCTTAAATGAACAGTGGGGTTTGCAATGTTTTCTTTGAGTCTTATGTATGGGTAATTACTGCTTATGTAACATCGATGTTATTTAATTATCTCAGCGGTTATATAATGTCCTCAATCTGGTGAAGTGGTGACTCTAAGTATTTACCTTTATCCACGTACGTCTTACTACTATATATTAATTTTCATGTGGTATTTCCACACTGCTTTATAATTATTTAACTATAGGCCCAAAGATGCGATGACAATGTGTTATTAAGTCCAACAATGTTTTAACAGTGTTTTTAACAGTGAGTATAATGTGATCATTGCAATCATGTTTCCTTTTTTCTGTTATTGTTTGTAGGTTGCTTAGTAACGCGGGAGATGCCGGGACCCAGCATGGTGACGTGCAGGTTGTATGGGCTGATTGGAGGCGGGTTATACTGTGCATCGTGGACGGCGGGGTGACGTACGCGCGTTGTTACAGCGTGGTGCGTCACTCTGCTGTGACATGATGGACGGGCGCCTGCTCCCGGACGCTATCAACCGCAGCTGCTTGCGGCGAGACCGGTAAGCTCAGGTGTTACCTGATTACTTTGGGGGTGGGACTTATCTGCTATTTATACTGTGTTTGTACCATTATGCACTTGTATGTCCTTGAGAACGGGTTCATTGCCCGAAACGCCGTCGGATTAAAGGCTTTTTTACTTCACCATACCAAGTCTGTCGAGTGCCGCTTCCTTCA